>NC_139808.1:26861694-27461694 GCF_963457635.1 Microchirus variegatus
AATGATAACATTAAGGAAATTAAAACATTAGTTGGATTCGCCGATGACAAAGACTGTAGACAATAAACGCCGCACTAATCTTTTAATAGACATTTTCTTTTCAATTAGATCGGCCGTCGTCTTCTTCGTCTAAATTGATTTACGTTCCCGACTCAATTAAAATGCCTCCGGTTGAAACCAAAGTGCTTGCGCTCAAAATTAATTTGTTGTGACATTTCCTTGGTCACCTCCAACGTATGTATAAACGAAAGGAAAACAAAGGAAAAAATACCTTCAGTCGCTTCAGCTCGACCGCCTCTGGCTGAACGAGGCCTCGACTTAAATGAAGCAATGTTTTGTAATGAATATGAAATGAAAAAGGTAAAAAAAAAAAAAAAGGCGAGCGGTGGGCGCGATAAGAACAAAAGCAATGAAATAAAGTTGTTTTGTTTGAGTTTGACCACTTAAAAGTGGACTTTTATACACCAGTAAATAGAGGGCAATGAATGACTGTGATCACAGAGAAGAGGAACAGCATCATCTAGTGAATCTCCACAGCAGCACACGCCTCAATTCAACACATTCATGCTCTGGTTTGTATTCTTTTATAGCCTGTTTTTGAATTTTAGCTCATAGCTAGTGTTTTTTTAATGAATATTATTACTATTTTTGATTAAAGACACTATAAACCAGTTTGTGAACAGGCAAGGCAGGCAACTGCTTGGGGCCCCCGAGCCGATAGGGGGGCCCCTGACACTCGGAGCCTGAGGGCTGTTTTTACTGAAATGTGCAGTGACCAGCCGCCTCCCTGTCCCCCTTAAACAACAATGGGCGATTTGCAATGACATCTCAGTAGGAAACCTCCCTAAAGGGGCCCCACCTCCACGAAGTTGGAAAATTATATATTTTTTACTCAGTTTATATATGTTTTTTTCAGTTATTTACAGTATTTTATTGTTCTATATATATTTATATTGTTTTATAATGTGTGTTCTTTACAGTGTAATGTATTTTTTTTTAACGAAGTTTATATAGTTTTTTAAAAGCTATTTACAGTATTTTATTGTTCTTTACATTTATATTTTCACATACTTTTTAATTACAAGGTTTTTCCATGTTGTTTCATTCATTTTGAATTTTTTTTTTAACTTTTTCAATGGTGTCAGATTATTTGTGACATAATGGTGATGAACACTGGTTGGAAGGAAGGGCCCCCTGGGAATTTTTGCTTAGGGCCCCTACAGACTCTAGAATCGCCCCTGTAAACCACAATTTCAAGCAATTAAATGTACAGCACCAGGTTGTGCTGTGACTCAGAGTGTCCACACAGGGGCGCAGTTGTCACTGCTTATACTTTGACACTACAGAGAAGTGGACACGGTGGTGAAATCCCATTATGATGATGTGTTATATTATTATTATATTTGTGCACAGCGTCTGTGTGGTTTAATATTAATAGAATATATATATATATATATTTTTTAAATCCTCCTGAGCATGATCCCGTAAAGACAAAAGAGAGGATCAGGAGTCCCCAAGCTGCAGAACAGAAACAGAGACAGAGATTCTGCTTAATCTCGCGCTCAGAGACACAAGCGTCGAATCAGAGGCTTATTCTGCGCTGAGGGCACAGGGAGCACCAGGAAGTGCAACTTGAGAATGGAGGCCGCTGACTTTAGGCTGCCCTTCAGACACAACACTTCTTGGTGTAGTTTGGCGCGATCACCAGTAAATCTTTATTAATTTTAATTGGAGCTCCCCCCCACCCCCCCACCGCCCCCCCATTTAAAAGAGCAATTAAAGCGGATTAATCGAGCCCATCCCGTATAATGTCTTCTGTTAATTAGTTTGTCAGCACTGTTTTAATATCGCTTAATGACTTCATATTTCAGGGATGACATTAAAGGGATGCTGAAGGAAAAGGAATGGCCTTATCATTAGAAGATGTCCCCGCCACCCACAAACCGCCAACGGGCAAGGTCAGGCCTGGGGCCGCTGGGGAGGAGAGGGCTTCAGGGTGGCATGGAGGCATGGAGGCATGGAGGCAGCCACCTTCAGGGATACACTCTGTCACACACACACATATATATACAGCCGCTTTCCTTCACTCATACACAGAGAGAGAAGGGGGTAAATGGGAGTTCCTGTGTTATTCCACTCATCTGTATCTTAAGGAGTTTACAGAGTGAAGGAGGTTGGACTTGGAGATATAAACAATAGCAGAGGAAGTTGAGCCTGTTATGCTCGAAAAACAATAAAGATCCTTTAAACGGGAGCTTTAGGACGTGCAGATCTGTCGCCGCTATAAAGACTTTGTTGATCCAGCAACGGTTTAAATGTTTTCTTTTACTGGAAGAGCGTGTCCTTATTATATTTTCTCTTATATAGACATATAGTCCACATTTTGAGAGTTATCTGTGCAGCATGAAAGCACCAGTTTATGTATTACTAGTATCATTATTATAATAATAGTTTATTATTTAGTTTATTTATTGGAGTTTGCATTCAAATGTATACTATATTGAAATTGGAAATTATTTTTATATATGTATATACACACACACACACACACACACACACACACACACACACACACACACACACATATATGTGTATATATATAAATATATACACGTGTGTATATATACACACATTTATATATACACACATACAAATCTCTCTCTATATATATATATATATACATACACATCTATATATATATATACACATACATATATATATATATATATACACACACATATATACACACACACATACACACACACACACATATATACACAGATTTTCTTTCATTTGTTTATGCATTTTCATCTGATTTTAATTGTTTGAAATAAAGTTTATAAAGAATTAATCAATCAATAACTCAATCTATAGGTGTGACATTTGCCACACATATATACACCAAAAATGACCATGATTGTTGTTTTTTTGTTTTGTAAAGTGTCCATGAGTGTCAAAAAAGGCACTTATAATTAATATGCATAATTATTATTAAAATTATTATGACAAAAAAATTACCAGGAATCAGCTGTTTGATACACACGTTAAGATAAACATGTTTTGTGTCTCTTTTTTTCCACATATATGGACAGAATAAACTATTTGTGGAATATTTTCTCTCAGTGCTGTTTATTTATATCAAAGGTGTCAAACATATGGCCTGCAGCCCAGAACCGGTCCATCTGAGGGTCCAATCCGGCCCACAGGATGAAATTTTAAAAATGTAATACTATATTTGTCAGACCTCCAGATCCACTGTGATCTGTAAGTTGTTATGCACATGGTACATTTAGGCACAATATTGATGACATTGCACTTGTTTTTCCTCAAGAAATGTCAAGTTTTGTAAAAATAGACTTCTTTAAATCTAAAAGAAAGGGAAGGGCCCACTGTGTGAGCCCTGAACTAAAACGAGTTACTTTCCCCGTTTCATATGCTTTATTTAAAGTGCTGACAAAGTGGAAATGCTTCCCCTGGTGGACACAAAGTTCAGCTTCACCAAACGCTGTACCAGTGCCCTACATGCTGTGATGTGATGCTGCTTCCACCGTGACATTCAGCCAAAAAAACGGTGGCCAGGCGGCGAGAAGTTGCTAAAAATCACCAGCACATCCTCCTTATTGCCGCCGCTGGCTGGCGCGCGTCCCTGCTAATTTGAGTGTGCCCTCGCACCTCCGCTCTCCTCAGCAGATTCATAAATCTCATTCCCATTATCCCGCTAATTAGCCGGGATTACAGGAGCATGTAATGCCCTCCGCTTCCCGATAGATTGATTGGAGGACGGTCTCTTTGTTTTGAAATCACTTCCTGATTGATGTACAGAGCCCTAGTTTGCAATTGTAATGGCCCAGATGTTAACAATCAAATGCGTTTCCGCTCCAGGAAGTAACAGTCTGTCATGGAAGAGGAGGCCAGCCGAGCGTGTAACGACACATCACAGGAGCGTGGGGAAGGAGGGACTGCAGAGGAGGAGGAGGAGGAGGATGAAGGGGGGGTTTGTTACTGGAGTTTGGATCGCTGTTAAAGAGAGGGCATCACATCCAGGCCTGTCCTTCCATCTCAACTGTCCTGTGTTCATTTGGAAGCTTGTGCACTCGCATTTGTGATGCTTAAAAGATGCCATATGTAAGAATGTGGCCAATAACGGTTACTACATTCAAATTCAAAATACCGAGGTCTTTTAGGTTTGGTTTTCTGACGTAACTGGCAACCCGTGGTTGCTCGGCAGCTGAGACTCTACTGACTGCAATGATTGGTAGACAGCGGTAGGTGGCGCCACATGCCAAAACATGATTTCAAAACATAAACATGATTTGCAGTCTGCAAAAAAAATGTTTTAATGCAAATATTCTGAGTTCAGTTTGTTATATGAACATTATTCCTGAGTCTCTGTGACATATTAGGAGGATTTTACGGCCAGTTGCTTTAGATTTATTACATAATGCACCTTTAAATAAAGTTTGTATTGTTTCAAATCTATATTTTTTTTTGTTTTACTTTATGTAACCATAGATAAACTTGAAGAAAGCCCCTGGATCCAAAGATCCATCAGTCAGTGTTGACGATATCATCGGCACCACTTTGCACATCCTCCGCTCCTCAAAGTAATCCATTTACTTAACAGTAGAGGGCAATATTGTCTAACCCAAACCAAGCCAGGCTCCCCTCGCTCTCCTCCTCATCCCCTCTTTTCCTTCCCCTCTCGCCGATAAATCACTTTCTCGGGGATAGTTAATGGATATAGAAGCAGATCATGAGTGAGCTATCTGCGCGGGCGATAATTTAAGTGAAGATCCCCACCGTGATTGCAGTGAAAGGTTATTTATTTCAACAATAATGCGGCACACAAAAGGAGGGGGGGGGAATCTGGCCCCGAGATTACCAGCTAGAGGTACGCTAGAGTGCTCATCTCCGACGGAGCGGCGTGTAAAATTGGGTTCACTTTCCCCCCCAATGAAAATATAGACTGCAGTTTATTTTCAACTTTATGCTCATCGAAGGCTGCGCGAGGGGGCGGCCGGGGACTCGGAGATGGCAGTGCATGTGAGGTGGAGGCCGGGTTTAGACCTTGAAAAATGCCTCTTTTGTCCCCGAGTCTCCGGAAGGCTGAACTATTCAGGTATAACCCTCCACTCTCCTCTAATTAAAAATCATGATGACAATAAGGAAATGGTCTAAAGCATAAGGCATCGGGCCTGAATAATGGACGGAATAAACCTCTAAATGGAAGTCAAGTAAAAACTCTTTGTGTGAAGCTGGGCCACTATTGATTGACTGACTGCACTCGCTGAAGGACCGCGGGGCACAGGAGCCGGCTCGGGACAGCACAGACACTCCAGTTCTCAACTCATGCAGAAAAATGCATGATTAGGGCCCGACTGACATGTCTAAAACGTCCTATCGAGGAGGAGGAGGGAGCAGGAAAATGGCTCCATATGTTGCCCCCATGTGGTCGCAGCATCCTCACTGTCTGCTCCTCCAGCCCCTTAATCATCAGGGTCAACAAACAATACCATGAGTATAGGAAGTTAAAAGCTGCAGCACACTTTGACTATGCATATATATATATATATATATATATATATATATATACATATACACACACAGGTTATAACGTGTCTGTCACGGCTGCCGGCTTTCAACTGTCAGCCGAGATATGCATCGGACACGGATCCGGTTCCTGTGTGAGATATAACCACTGGGTAAAGGAATGGGAGAGCGCTCGAGCTGCATGATAAGCACAGAGAGACATATGTATCTGTGATGTGTTTTTGTTTAAAGCTGTACAGAAACAACTTTTCTGTCACACATGACTCTGTGCTGCTCAGACAGTCAGGAGAGACAATGAGACTGCAGCAAACACTTGGAATAAAGAGCTGAAGAATGGCGTTCGTCTCATGCACCTACGCTACCGCTTTTTTGGATGAATCAGAAATACACTCTATACATTGTTAATGTTGTAAACGACTATTCTAGCTGCAAACGTCTGGTTTTTAATGGAATATGTATGTATAAGTGTATAAAGGCCCATTTCCAGTGTTCTAATGGTACATTGTGTTTGCGAATGGCGTCAGAAGGCTATTGGATGATTAGAAAACCATGGTGCAATGATGTTAGCACAGCTGGAAACATTATTATTTGGATTAAAAGTAATTATTACTAATCTTGTCAATGTCTTGACTATATTTTCTATTAATTTTCCACCACTTTTGATGAAAAAAACAGTGACTTTTAACAGAAAACACAACAAAAATGTGTATAGGTGAGCACAAACTTTTAGCCCAAACTGCTAAAAGACATTTTTTTATCAAGCCTGAACAAACAATTGGACGTGGACTCACAACGCGACAACAGTCCCAATTTGAAGAGAAAAAAACACCTTTTACTTGTCTTTGATTACCCCCAAAAAAGCACAAAAAACCACCCCCAAAAAGGTCAAAAGTTTACAAGTAAGTGCTCTTGAATACAGACAAGGACGTTTACAGGTTCAGCAGACAAGAGGAGCTGACATCAGACACAGGCTAAATAGACAGGTGAACAGGTGAAACACATCAGGTAATCACAGAGGAGGGAAACCCGACAGGAAGTAGATACTGAAAAGAGAGGCAGTGGTGATTATTTCAAAATAAAACAGGAAGCAGAACACTACTCATGATGCTTTTTGAGGGTTAAGACTTGGGTTTAGGTTAGGGTTAAGGGTTAAGCTTTTAGTTTTGATGGTTAACCCTCTTATCATGATATGCAGGCCTGTCTGGATTTATTTTGATTTTACGGCTGTAGAATTGTCCAAAACATGTTCAATGAGTGAGTTCTTCTGCCCCTTTTTTTCCAAGATAACATTGGAAAGACTCAAAAACTCACTTTATCCTCCACATGAGCATCGCCAGTCTATAGTTATTGAATTTTCTAGATACCTTGATGGCCACAGAAGGGTTAAGGTTAGGGTTGGGGTTAGGGTTAGGGAATTACGTCTATGAGTGTCCTCACTGTGAATGCTGTGCAATCGCAAAACAGCTGAGCTTTTGCCTGTTTTAGGTCCCGGCAGCTAGTTTTTTTTGAACGTTTAGATCACAACTGCAGAGCGATAATACCTTTAAGTGTCTTTGATTCACTTCCTACATGGGTTGACTTGAACTGCAGTGGCAGTTGAACCCCCAACCACCCACCGCTACCCTCTCCTGCTCAGTATCTATGCAAAAGTGTCTGAAGTAGATCAACTCCACCAGAAAGAGAGGTGAAGTGAAGGCGTCTTTAGGACTTCAGACGGGATCTCTATCCCCAGATGGAAGCGACTGATCATCTGACTGCTTTCCTCGGGGGTGATGGAGGCTAAGCAGCCATGTCAGCGCTCTTTTCCTCTCCAGATGGGTGGATCGCGGGTCAAATTCTTCCCCCCCAGAAACTGACTGGGGACATTCGGGTGTCTAGTCCCATGAGACAAGAGAGGAACCTGCCTCACTGAGACTGGCAGCTGTGGCACACCCCAACCCCCCGTCTTTGGCCTAACATACCCGAGGGTGTACCTGCTGCTCAGCTTGTGCCCTGGTGGCATGTGACAAATGGTGACATGCTTCTGCTTTCCTGCTTTGTTAGATCAGCGGCTCTGATTGAAAGCAAAGCAGCAGGCAAAGCTCTCAGATCCATATGTCTGCAGAGAGAGAGAGACGGAGATGCAGAGGTGCGGGACACTCTCGTCTGCAGATTTACTCAACGCGCAGGCAAATGAGAATAAAGCGAGATCATTTCCGGCGCATAAACGCATGCAATTTACACGAGCGCCATCGTCTTATTTACATATCCATTTTTGTTTCCCACTCTCTTCATTAGAAGTCATTCACAGAAGGACCATATTTCACAGAGGAGGAAAAGGGAGCGACTTTTCGAAGAAACAAAACAAGAATGAAGACAACCGAGCCCCTGGGAGGGGGGGGGGGGGGAGGTTGGTCCGCGGAACTTCCAGGTTCCCTTTTATTAAACGTGCGGCGATGATTGATAACCTGTCAGTCATCGGAATAATCGCGACCAATCCCGTGTCTCGCAGCCAGCTCTTGCTCCCCACCCTCATCCTTTATGCCCCTATCACCCCCAACACATCCACTCGCCATTGAAAAAGCTGTAATTGTCATTATTGTGATTAATCATATTAATTTGAACTAATTAAGAGATGGTTCAAAGTTATGACGATTAGATTAATGAAATTAGTTTTAACTCCCCCCCCCCACACAGCCTAATAAAGAAGAGGGAAAAATCAGACCTGAACTGTTCAGAAACAGTCAGCAATCCGGATTTTGGGACTAATTGAATGTCTGATTTTATTAATGATGAAATTTATAAAAGTCCTTGAGGGGGGAAATTAACGCAGATTCAGCTTCAGAGTGGAAAATTAATTAGAATTCCTGGAGATATTCCTGTCATTAAAGGCACAAGGCCTGTTAACGCTGGTCTTATACTGTGACTGTACACACTGGGGGGTTCTACAGATATAAGATTTTGTGTAGTTCAGTGCTGCTACTTTACATGCAGTACAATACAGTATATACAGAGGCTAAAAGAATGTGCAATAATGAGTGTCGTATATCCTTTTTTCCAGCAACTATATAAACACACCTGAGTACTCAAAATGTTTAAAATCGGACTGAATATGTGAAATACGTCACAGTTCAAAGTTCACTCTGCTCGTTTTTATGGACAAAAACAAAAATTTTAAAGGTCTAATTTTGTGATATACTATGACTAAAAATTTGATATAAAATGAATCACAGCTTTGACTCAACAACACGTAAGAAGACGGAAAAATACCACATTTTTTAAAGCCTGAATATATGACCTATAAAGACAGACACCCACAGGATGTCCATATAAGGAGTTGTGTATTATTCCCACAGCAAATTACCATGGGTGCACCTGCGGCACAGCACTTAGGGTCAAGATTAGATGCTTCATTAGATTGTTTAACCTAAAAAAAACTATTAAAATAAAAAAAGACACAAATACATTTATACAGTGAACATGCAAGCAGCTATATTTGAGTTAAATTACTACAGTTTACTACAGTTTGCAAAGAAAGGGTTTTTCAAGGGTTCTTGGTGGAACCCTCCAAAAGGGTTCCAGGTGGGTTTCTACCTGGAGCCAAAAAGGGTTCTTCTATGAGGACAAGCCGAAGAACCATATATGGTTCTACTTAGCACTTTTTTTTCTAAGAGTGTAGAAAAATATGACTATTATGATACTTAACTTCCTTGTGCTAGCGTGAAAATAGGAACTTTTCCTTTCACCGCGAGTCAAACTGCAGCGTTTTTGGGCTCATTCCAAACAATTCCCCGTTCCGTTGCTGGTGATTGACACGCAGGTCAAACCCTGCCACTCTGGGTGCAGTGGGGGTCTGACACTTGTGTTTTGCACGGGGTTCGTTTTTTTCTTTCGGCTCTCTGCATATTCACCGGGCTCTGTCTCCCTTCTCTGCAGGCCAATTCATAATTAACAGCTGTTGGCTTGTCAAGAGTGGCCCTGGCCATGGCACACACACACACACATATATATTTATATTCACTGTGAAGACCCCCCCTCGCCATGGATGGCTTTCAGAGGCCATGAACCCATCCTCTTCCCCTGAATGATGGACACTCACCTGAAAGCTCAAATACTCACTCACAAACACACACTCATTCACTTCCTCTCTCTCTCTCCACCTTCTGCCATCATGTCAGGAACTTTTTTGCATTAAGCGTGGTCCGTCTGGCTCGGGGGGTGGGGGGGGTTTATGAAAATGAAGCGTGGCCGCGGCTGCTGGCCCTTTGCCGCGTGCGTTTGTCACGCCTGTTTAGCCGAAGTTGAAATGTAAATATAGACCGCGGGAGATCTCGGGCTGCGATCGGCGATCGGCTGCTTGAAATTCTAATAAACAAGTAGCTGTCCACCTGTAATAAATGATACCCATAAAAGGGGGTGATTCCCCGAGTAGATAAAGATGAAAAGTAATTGTTTGTGCTCACACAAAATTAATCAGATCAAAACAGGGGCAATCATTTTAAAGAGACACCAGACCCATAAAAAAAGGCAAAGCTGTGATAAAGTATTGGCTATCAGGCATGCAGTCTGGAGGTTAGCATTACAATAATATGGAGGCTCCGGTATTCATGTGGCTGCAGATAGGATTATTGCATATATTCAAAGAGGGGGGGGGGGGTGTTTATAGTACATACATATACAAGTAGAGGTTCCAAAAGACATTCATGGTACAAGGTCATAAGCAATGTAGAGTTTCACTACAGGAGGTGGATTGTAATTCTGCTCACACTGATTGCAATGAAGTAACGGGTTAAATATGAGTAATATTCGAATAAAGAGTGACGATTAAGAGGTGTCTTAAATAATTGACCAAGAAAATACTCATTCATTGTGTTGATTGCTGAATTAATAGTTGATTGCAAGGACAGAGTTACACTAAAGGCATTTGAATGTGGCTTTTTTTCTTGCCGTGTTTGTTTTGCTATGGCTATATAAGCATCACTTGCCTTGCCGGTGCCAGCCAGGGGTGTTTCCCCTTCACCCAGATGAACACACACCAGGCCCCCGTGTCGTCCTGGCGGTCTGAGGCCTCAGATATGACGGGCCACCTGGAAAGAGAACAGGCATCGCAAACACGGTTATTTTCACAGCTTTGATATGCTAAACACACAAAAAAGCCCACTCCAGCAAAAGGGTCTGTTGGCCGGTGTTAAGCTGTACACATGCTGAGGCTCTGTTCAGCTCTTATGCACTGGCTCGGTTCCTATGTAACGTGTTTACCAGAGCGGTGGAGAGCGACTGGGACTCACGCAAACAACAGTGAGGCTCCGTGCCCACTCACGTCGCCACCTGGGAGATCATTTGTTCACTATTTCCATCATAACTGCAAATCTTCTCCTTTTGTTTCCCCAAAGAAACAAGTTTTGCTATAATCAGCTACTCAGGAAGTGGAAGAATGATATTAGATTACAAATATGACTTTATTTATTACTTGGTTTCAAAAGTAAGACGTTGCATTAAATTACTTCTTCATCTTAAAGCCCATTTTTACTTTCGACCCAGTATGAGATGTTGGTTTATATTTATAGTTTTATTGTTTGTTCTTAGGTCTATTAGTTCACGCGCATGCTTTATTTGTAGTGCTGGGCACGTTAGCGGCGCTAACAGCGTCAACGCACATTAAACGAATGATGTGTTTCCATGACAACTGAAAAAGATGCGCGTGATGCGGCACCAGAGTCCAGACACCGTTTACCAGTTAGCTCCGTTAGCTCCTCTAGCGGCGTTAGCGCGCCTACAGTCGAACGGGAGTTTATTAAACGAAAAGAGCAGCGCTACAAATAACCAGCGTACCTGTGTTTAGCTTTACTTTAACAATCGGGAGTCACATGACGTCACGTGTGTCTTTTCCCGGTCAGTTGTCATGGAAACGTGTCATGCGTTAATGTGAAAGAACCTCTCGCAAAACAAGGGCTAAAGCTAACAAACAAAACCACTCTTTTGAGGAAAGAAGCTAAAGCTGACAAACAAAACCTAGGGCTTGACAAAGTAGCAAACAAAAGTACAATACCTGACAAAAGCTAAGTGCTAAAGCTAACAAACAGAACCACTCATTTGAGGCAAGAAGCTAAAGCTAACAAAGGAAACCTAGGGCTTGAAAAAATAGCAAACAAAAGTACAAAACCTGACAAAAGCTAATAGATAAAAGCTGACAGTACCATGCTCTTTTCTATTTGATGGCAAAGCTGCTGAACTCCGAGAATAATGAACTCTGAGCGTGTCAAACTAGAAGAGATCAACAAGTCTTCCATTTAGCAGCTGTCCGAATTGAGTAGGTGATGAGGCTACGGCTCCTCTGGAGGGTAGAGTATGCTTTGGCAAGTGTCTCATCTAGTTACAAGCAAAGCGTTGCATTTCGAAAGCGAGAGCGACTGAGCCCGGCAGGCAAAGGCGGCGCTCGCACGAGCGTGTGCGAGGCTCACAGCGAAACCCAGCGAATTCCCTGCTCACTTTATTCTTGTCTGGCAGGTTGTAATGGAGTTAATTGTACAATAAAAAGCCATTCTCTAAATCATTTCCTCTCTGTCCGTACAAGATTGATCACGGAACCAATCCTTTCTACTGCTGTAATTTTCATATTTAATGAGCGTGACACCAAAACTATTACACTAATTAGTCAAATCTCACGTATCGGTAATGATGCTCGCAGTAATTAATATTGTATTTAATTAGAAAATGACCCATTTCGATGGCGGGAACGCTGGCGTTGCGTCGCCTGCAGTTAAAGAAGGGGGTGTGTGAGGGGCGACGATGGGGGTTGGGCTGTTGGACAGCGTGGTGTTAATGGATAAAGAGATGGAAGATGGGTGTGGAGGGGTGTTGGTGGACAGGTGTAGGTGCATTTTGGCTGTTTCCTGCAGCAGCATATGTCTGTGGGGTTAGCATGTGCTCCAAAAAACCCCCCTCTTTCTTTCACAGGAGGCAGCCGGCTCGTGTGATTTATGTGGGGGCCCCTGTTCCACTGTGCATACACTGGAAAATCTCCAGTTTACACAAGAATTGCCTGAAAAATGAGATCTGTGACTACATTCTTTTCATTAGCGGCTTACGCTTGCGTGGAGCATGGGAGCCTCTGAGCTCCTAATGATGCTCGCACGGGCCCGGAGCCTCCCAGCTGCTCCCAGACTCTCATTACCTATAACATTCGTGTCACAAACACTCTTATTTAATTTCCACAACAATTAAAAAGGGAAAACAGTTGCTAAACTTGCACTGCTCGAGGCTGCCGAGCGCTGCTGCGTGAAACCAAAATGTTTGTGCAACAAAATACACACACACACACACACACACACACACACACACACACAAGCGACGGCGCGGCAACACACATTTTTGATGTTCCGCTATAAAGAGAAGCCATAAACAACCCAGCCATATTTTGATAGTGTATTCTAAAGCTAAAGGGCTAAAGCTATCAAACAAAACAGCTCTTTCGAGAAAATAACTACTTGCGAAAACTAGGGATAAAGCTAACAAACAAAACCACTCTTTCCGGGAAAGAACTACTATCAAAAACAAGAGCGAAAGCTAATAAACAAAACCACTCTTTCCAGGAAAGAATTACTAACAAAAACAAGAGCGAAAGCTAATAAACAAAACCACTCTTTCGAGGAAAGAACTACTAGCAAACACAAAGGCTAAAGCTAACAAACAAAACCACTCTTTGGAGGAAATAACTACTAGCAAAAACAAGGGCGAAAGCTAATAAACAAAACCACTCTTTCGAGGAAAGAACTACTAGCAAAAACAAAGGCTAAAGCTAAAACAAAACTACTCTTTCGAGGAAAGAATTGCTAGCAAAAACAAGCGCTAAAGCTAACAAACAAAACCACTAACAAATCAAGGGCTAAATCTAAACCACTATTTTGAGGAAAGAATTACTAGCAAAAATTAGTAAACGACTAAAGCTAATAAACAAAAACACTCTTTCAAGGAAAGAACTACGAGCAAGAACAAGAGCTAAAGAACAAAACCACTCTTTTGAGGAAATAACTACTTAATTAATTTCCACAACAATTAAAAAGGGAAAACAGTTGCTAAACTTGCACTGCTCGAGGCTGCCGAGCGCTGCTGCGTGAAACAAAAATGTTTGTGCAACAAAATACACACACACACACACACACACACAAGTGGCAGCGGCGTGGCAACGCACATTTTTGATGTTCAGCTATAAAGAGAAGCCATAAACAACAGCTATATTTTGATAGTGTATTCTATGCACTATACAGTCAAAGAGCTCCCAGATAGGAAACGACATTAGGATGGATATACAATGATGAAATTTTATTACCGGGGGATCCAGTTCACAAATGCACACTTAGAAAACCCAAACCATACCTGCCTATCTGTGTCGTGACAGATACTCTCTGCATGTGGTCGGTTCCCCCACTGCACTCCCGCAAACAACATTCAATCTCTCTTATAGCGTAACAACATGCAAAGACTAGCCACTTTCTCTGAGCCCTCCTCCTCCTCCTCCTCCTCCTCCTCCTCCTCCAGCCATCAGTAACAAACAATGATGCTCTCGTCCTAGGCAGCAGTTCAGTTCTCTTATCTAAATAAGATTTAGCCTTCATTTAAAAGGGGCCTCCATCAGTTTGGAGAGATGGCAGAGAAATAGTCAGCAGGATAGAAGACCTAGGGCACCTCATTTTATCTTTATTTATGTCTCTGTGCCTCGCTCTTTTCCCAGCAGCAGGACTGGGTGTGCACATGCCACCGCGGAGACGCACTCAACAATGTAATTGGGGTGATGAAAAATTATCGTGATTGGGGGCATTGCCTCTCTCCCTCTCTCTGTCAAACCCTCATAACCCTGTGCTCCCCAAGCCGGCTCCCACTCCTCCCCCGCGCCTCCCCCCGACCAGTAATAACATCTCCGGGCCCATCTGTCACCATCTAATGTGACAAAGTTTTTATCGCATGTATTAAGGCGGCCAGATTAAAAAGTAAATACGGCAATCTCACCAGGCCCTGCGCGCTGGCAGGTTATGGCACATTTCACGGTGGCCTGAGCACCTCATCAGTGTTCCGCCGCCTGTGCCCCTGGCAGGGAAACAAACAGGCCCCCAGGGAGCAGAGCCTGAGGGGGGCTGGAGGTAGAAGGGACGGTGGAGTGGGTTGTGGTTGGGGGAAGAAGGGGATGGGAGGTGCTCGGCAAGCAAGGGGGGGATTGGGGTTAAGGAGATGTTAACGGATACCATTAATGTTATATGTCTTCTTCCCCAAGAGGTAGACGGCAGCCTATATTGCCCCTTTGTTCACCGTCACCTTTTCGTTAAGAGTGTGGAAAAATGGGCAATAGAGGTAGAAGAGGGGGGACCCAGGTGGATATGGTGCCGTGGCCTTCACGACTACAGCACCGCATTGGATTTTTTATTCTCCCCAAAACTTTCTTGCCATAATCAGGCGATTCATCCGTGTTATGAAGGTATCCTCAGTCATCCTCTTCCCTCTCTGCGTCTCTCAGCATCCACGGTCGGTGGCTCGCGTCTGAAGTGCGGTGTTTTCCATCTGGCCCATCCATCCCGGCTCTGCACTCGGGAGGAAACGCGCCACGTGGCTTCCCAGCACCTCGGCTGGCAGATGGGGAACTGAATGCAGTGTGCCTGTCAGATTAGCTCCTGTAATGGCTCATTTGGGCTCCTATGAGGAGATATTAGCACATGTGTTCCATACGTCTGTGCTGAGCTCCATTACGCTAGCGGGAGAATTCTTCATAAACACAAAAACGCACACTCCAGGAGTCGTCGTAACAAGAGTGAGAACAGCGCGGTGGGAATTCTCTGGGAATCTAACATCAGAGTACAAGACTGAGCAACATTGATTCCGTGGGACTCTGGACAGCAATTCAAAGTGTAAAAAGTGCCGCTTATTTGTGTCCCACACACACACACACACACACACACACACACTGCGAGGTGGGTTGATAATGAAGTGGCCAAGGCCGCTTTAAATAAAGCCTTAATGAAGCTCAGCGGCAGCAGGCTTTGGCAGTGCCGTCGACAGAACAGGGCGCGGAGATTGTCAGCCGAGCACCTGGGATAGCCTGGCTGCGTGCTGGGCTGCACGGCTGACAGGCTGGCTGCTGACAGCTTTGTGACAGGTCAGTGTCTGTGCCGGAGCGCTATCTGTAGCCTCCTCCAGAGGGAGAGCCAGCGAACATGTGTAGCTGTCTCTCTGCCTGTCATTAGGGGCGCTTAGCGAGAAGGGCCCCAACGCGCCACTCCAGTTCACAATTAACTTTGCAGGGCGCCGGGTGTGACAGACAGTGGGCCGTGCAGGACGCTGTCGCGGCCCGACGGCGAGGACAGGGCGGCCGCTGTGCTGCTCCCGTCCACAACAGATGCTAGTTCAGATGCATAGGACCTTGGTGTCACTGTCCGGCCTCATTGCCACCACGCTCCATGGACCAGAGATGGCACTTGGACAAAGACCAGGAAAATTCATTGGCAGCAAATACTCCAGACACATGTCCCACTGTGCATAATGTAGTGGAATGAATCACGGACAGGCTAGCACGCTGTAGTATGACTGTATATTCACAGTACTTTAGTCAGCTACATGCATGTTGTGTGTTGCTCTTGTCACAACTGAACAAAAAACAAACAATCATTTTGACAGTGCAACACTCATATGAGGGGAAAACTACTCACAAAAACAAGGGCTAAAGCTAACAAACAAAACCACTCCTTTGAGGAAAGAACTTCTAGCAAAAACTTGGGCTAAAGCTAATAAACAAAACCACTCTTTCAAGGAAAGAACTCCTAGCAAAAATGTGTAAACGACTAAAGCTAACAAACAAAAACACTCTTTAAAGGAAAGAATTACTAGCAAAACCAAGGGCTAAAGCTAAACAAAACCAGTCTTTGGAGGAAAGAACTACTAGCAAAAACAAGGGCTAAAGCTAACAAACAAACCCCCTCTTTCTTGGAAAGAACTACTAACAAAAACAAGAGCTAAAGCTAAAACAAAACCACTCTTCTGAGGAAAGAACTACTTGCTAAAACAAGAACTAAAGCTAACAAACAAACCACTCTTTCGAGGAAAGAACTACGAGCAAAGACAAGGGCTAAAGCTAACAAACAAAATCACTCTTTTGAGAAAATAACTACTAGCAAAAACAAGGGCTAAAGCTAACAAACAAAACCTAGGACTTGACAAAGTAGAAAACAGAAGTAGAAAACCTGACAAACCTTGACAAGGCGATGGCACGGGGGTTTACGCTGGTTCTTGGGTTCACAAGAAAAGACGAACTGGGAGATGCAGACCATAACACTAACACACACACACACACACACTGTAATGGTGATGGGGAACAGGTGAAAACAATCAGGGCGGGGCAGAGGAAGAAACGAGGGGAGAGTGAAATTTCAAAATAAAACAGGAAACCACAACACAACCAGCTCTCTTGGTCATGTGTGTCAACACTGCACGTTTAAATAAAATCACGTTGCACACATCGTTGGAGACAAAGACAAAGTCCTGCACCGAGGCCTCAATTCTCTGTGTGTATATATATATATATATATATATATATATATATATATATATATGTAGTGTGTTTACATGTGGACACCCGATGCACGCTGCCTGAAAAGGCCAGGGAACGACCGCGTTGGAGTCAATTCACCAGAAAGAAGAACCACCGAGGAAAGGTCAAGAGGACACCTTCACTGGATTCAGTGAGGGAGACGTGGAGCTTTATCGGGCGGAAGAAATCAATTCATAAGCTCCTAACTGAAGGTTTTTCTGTGTGTGTGTGTGTGTGTGATAGTCTCTATGTGTATCACAGCGCTGTAATATTGAATGACCTATTGTGTATCTAGTGTTAGCGCACACTTTTCAGGCACAACACTCACTAGACTGACAATGACGTTAAAAGAAGCGATAGGACCGTTTTAAAAGGTTAGAGAAAGAGATATTTTATAATACAACACACTCAGGTGCACAGAATAAAGGGTGGATTTCTAATAAAAAAGTCTTCACAGATTCAGCTTTATTTTATATATATATATGTATATATATATATTCCGGCACATCTATCATTGATTCCTGTAGCCGTTGTGATCAGATTATGTGAATGACCTCTCATTAAGTCAAACGCAGCAGATTAATCAGGGCCAATGGGTTCTGTTCAGGAGCAGGAAGAGAGAGAAGAGAGAAGAGAGAAGAGAGGGGGAAGAGACGTAATGACCGGGGTATGAAATGAGATTGAGAAGAAGGAGGAGGAGGGAAGGAATGTAAAAGACAAGAGGAGAGAAATGGATCGTCCCATCTGAGGTGGAGGGGAGCGGCGATGGATGCGACGCCAACAGTTGCTAAATTACCCCGTTCATTCAGCATTATTGTGTCTTTTCTTTATTATTATTTCACAATTTCACAAGAGTTTTTCTAATTTTATATGTGAAAAACCACTTTTGCACAGTTACTCTTCACATTATTACTTCATTAATTCCTAGATTAAAAGGGCTACTATAATATGATTCAAATGATTTTCACTCTGTGCTCCATATTATTTTAACCCTTTAAGGTAGATATAGTGACTTAAAATGTGGTCGACCAAATGATTGAGTCGTACCTTAAAGGGTTAATCTGACAGGGATCTTGATTCTGACTAATCTGAAATAATCCCACTAGTTTTAGCTATATATACAGACCCTGTAATTGTGAAGATTTACTATACAATTTATTTTATTGTAAGTACTAAGTACTTTCAGACAGGAGGCAGAAAAAATAGGCCTCGTATTTCTTTACTCTTTATTTAATTTTATTTTCCTAAATTACTGTGTGTGTGTATGTGTAATTATTATTATTAAAACTGTATTAAAAACAATTTTTGCACTTCAAAAAGGAGAGACCCTCTCGTAACATTTTGAACGTGATAATATTTCATATAAATTCATAATCTGGAATAATCCCATGAAGTCTTAATCTGACTTCAGCAATAATTTTTTCACCAGTGAATTTCCGAGACGCTCTTAAATCTCGTATAACAATAAAAAACACTTGATTATCACATAATAATGATCTTATAATGCGCTCTATTGTCTATCTGCCTGTGTGTGTGTGTGTGTGTGTGTGTGTGTGTGTGTGTGTGTGGTCAACTGAGATTGCCGTCATCCAGATTAGCGTGGACACTGATGTGTGTGTGTGTGTGTGGACAAGGTCAAGAGGCAGCAGCCCTTTTCTTTGTGAGTGGCAATTAACACTGAAGCAGTGGGAGGGCGGAGCCTGATTTGACTATAGCTGCCAATCAGTGCCAATCAACGTGGATGCTGCTGGTGGACAGGTGTGTGTGTCAGGGGGGGGTGGGGGGGTTGCTGTGGGTTGAAAGGTGCCCACAGTGGGTGTCGTTTTCGGGGGCTTTTCAACACACAGTTTAGCGTCTTTGCCGTTCCTGATTTAATTAACACTTCAATTAGACGTGATTGCATAAACACTCGGGCTAATAACGGGGCGCAAAAACCCCCGGCTCTCGTACGCCGCCGCCGCCGCAAAAACATTCGAAGGAGTTTTTTCTCTCATTATGCTCAATGAGAGCAATCTTGTTACACAAAATGGTAATTAGGCGTCATTAGCAAAATACAAACTGGGTTAATTAAAGGAGCGGGAGCACAAACACTCGAGATGGACCGATCAAAGTTGCGGGGTGACATCGTTACGCGAGTGGATCCGTACGGGATTATCACTCATATCAGTTATGGAGACAAAAACAAAATATGAATACACACACAGACCCATCCATTATGGATTTTTTTTTTTTTTTTTTTTTTTATCAGGCTCCTTCTTATCGTCCCAAGTTTTTTTATTCATGGAATATTCCTATGGTAATCTGTAGCTGCTCAGAGCTTCTTTTTTCTCCCCCCACTGCTCCTGCAAGATGGTAGACTCACACCTGAACTTTGATACTCTTTAGAATAATTGCATATCAGCATACAGCATCACCATGGTGCACACCAAACAAGCTCTTATGCACGGCAACAAAAAAAAAAACCCTCTGTTTGCATAGGCCCATTTATTATGAATGATAGCGCTGCCTTCACTGACATTTCGTAAACTGGAAGCGCCTAATCTTGTTTGGGGCTCGATACTTATTAAAATACCAGAATAGTCAGGCAGCCGATGTCCAACGCGGCGGCGGCGCTGGCCGCGTCCTGATAGGCGTCGGGTTTTTTTGGGTAACAAATATAAATACATTTGTCTTGTGGCGGGGCCTGGTTGGGTGCGTCTGTGTCAGACTCCGCTGTCCCGAGGTTGAGAGGAAGCTCCGCGGCGCAGTCACATGATTTATGATCCGAAAGTGCGCGAGCGGGAAGACGCGGAGAAAAAAAAAGTTCAGAGCGGACGGAGGCTCAGACAGCAGAAGTCCTGTCGATATCACGGAGAAGACGATCAGATGTCATTGGTGGATGAGAGCCAGTGATGGTGGTGTGGAGGGTTAGCACATGTGTGTTTGGGGAGGGGGGGGGGGGTGTAGTGTGAAATAATTGAATTCTACAATAGCTGGCAGATATCTGAATGTGACTTTGTGCAGCCGCTCCGATCCTTTATCCCCTTCCCGGTTTGAGTATTGACAGCTAAAAACAACAGCCATTATCTGTTAATTACATTAACATTTTATCAGCGGCGGGTTGCCGGGGGGGGGTTGCGTGTCCCGCAGCCGTAAGATAGCTGTCAATCAGCGGGGAGCGGAGTGGAGGGGGGGGGGGTGTAGCTGGAGGTGCAGGGCCCTGAAGATGTAGCCCTCCAGGCGGGAGGGGGGGTGCTGCCCTGCTGCCCTCGTGGACGGCCTCCCCTCAGTTGTCCTGGCAGGTCAAGATAAGTGTTGACACCTGCCAAACTATTTAGCCCCAGGGCCAAACGAGCTTGTCAGGACAATGGATTTGAGATCAATGCCACGCTGCCTTTTTTTTTTTTTATTACAGCACCTTTCTATGACATCAGTAATTACACCGGACTATCTGCAAGCTAGCTATCTGTAAGCAGGAGCATACCCGCTGTTCCCCGGGTCCTATGTTCCCCACTTTTCCTTAACCAATGTTCCGTTTTTATCCCCTTTCTGTGCCTAACCATACCGACCAATTTGACAATCCTTCTCCGGGTTGTATGGCCACCCTCACGTCCTTCTCTATGCCTAACCCTAAACCTTTGGTTGGTCTGCTGTGGGGGACAGGACCCGGGGAACATAGGACCCAAGGGAACATATGGTGCGTCCCAGAGCCCATGCACACCAGTTGGACATGGGACCTCCCACTAGCGAAGTCGGGGCTGATCGACCTACGCCCACTTCTCCAAAATGAAGTCGGAGAATAATGGCGTTTTTGCATGTTATGGCATGCAATTATGTCGTTGTTGTTGTTATCTGTTAGCATGTAGATATGTAGGGCTACGGTAAAAGTATACCCATGACGTTACATAGCGCGGCGATCGTTCATGTTTTTTTAACATTTGACTTCAATTGCCTGGAACGCTTTGAAGTAGGAGCTAGCACAATTCAGGTAGAATAAGTCCCCCATCCCATTTGTTTGGATGGGCTCTGGAACGCACCAATAGGACCCGGGGAACACAGAACCCGGGGTACATAGGACCCAGGGAGCTTAGGATCTGGGGAACATAGGACCCGGGGAGCTTAGGATCTGGGGAACATAGGACCCGGGGGACATAGGACCCGGAGAACATAGGACCCGGGGAACATAGGACCTGGGGAACACAGGACCCGGGGAACATAGGACCTGGGGAACATAGGACCTGGGGAACATAGGACCCGGGGAACATAGGACCTGGGGAACACAGGACCCGGGGAACATAGGACCTGGGGAACATAGGACCCGGGGGACATAGGACCTGGGGAACATAGGACCTGGGGAACATAGGACCCGGGGGACATAGGACCTGGGGAACATAGGACCTGGGGAACATAGGACCTGGGGAACATAGGACCCGGGGAACATAGGACCCGGGGAACATAGGACATGGGGAACACAGGACCCGGGGTACATAGGACCCGGGGAGCTTAGGATCTGAGGAACATAGGACCCGGGGGACATAGGACCCGGGGAACATAGGACCCGGGGAGCTTAGGATCTGGGGAACATAAAACCCGGGGAGCTTAGGATCTGGGGAACATAGGACCCGGGGAACATTGGACCCGGGGAACATAGGGATGATCTCTCTGCAAGCTAGCTATCTGCAAACTAGCTATCTGTGTAAATATGTCAGTGGTCTGTGGCTCCGTTCGTTGGCCCCCGCAGCTCTTTTCTCATTACGGCGCTCATATGCTTTATTTATGCCGTCTGTAGAGTTTCCAGAACTAGCCCGGGCACTCGCTCGGCTGGCGGTGCCAACGAGAGGACACCGAGGGCGGGTGCCAGCTTGCTACATGGCTTGGCAGTGGACGCCAGAGTGTGTGTGTGCGACGGTAACGGTTTCACCTCTGGATCACAGAGCTGCCCCCTCCTTCCCGCAAGCTCTATTTATCGATCGGTAGCTGACCTACAACTTAATATTTCACCCGCTTATTTACCCCACTGAGGGGGAAACGTGGGGGATCAATGGGAACCTTTGAAGTGCGAGGGGTCGCCCACTGAGTGACAGTAGCTCTGCGTCAGCGAGAGAAGCCATGTCACTCTGGTCATCATCACAATGCACCACATGGTTTTACTGCACTGCCCAGTGATGGAAGGGTTAAGGCTGGGCTGAACGCACACACAAACACACACAACAAATGCTAAGAACCACTGCTGACAAAGAGAGAGTAAGGAAAGAAAGAGATATCAAGTGTAGTAATCAAAATGAAAAATGGGCCTCCAGCCACTTTAAACAAGAGCTAATTTATCACCAGAAAGTACGGATAAGTAGCCGAGTTGTTGCCGTTCAGTAAGTACCCGTTCTGCACCAAATTATTCCACCCCTGCCTGCGTGCAACCATAAATCATACACTTCCACACATCTTTTCCTATTAGCGGCCGTGCTAGGCATGGGCGCGTGCTCAGCTACCAAAAACAGACTAATAGGCTACAACTTTTAATTTTGAGAATGCAACCCCCCCTCCCCCCCTTTTCAATGGTCCCCTCCTCCAATCCTTCATTTCATAGTCACCCCCTCCAAAACCCCACCCCCACTGCACAATATTCACATTATCACATGGAGGAGAGAGCATTGCACAATCATGTGCATCATGTTTATCACCTGGTTGCCAAAACCTTATTGTAAAGGTCCGCCGCGAGTCCCTGTTTTGGGTCGCGTGACTGGGGGGCTTCACGTTACAGACGGGAGCGCAACCCACCGCTATAGATAGAGCTGATCTCTGAGCTGTGGACGCAGGGGGGGAAACACCTGCTGCCACGGGGTGCACTGCTTCCTGGATGCAGAAATGCATCAAATGCATCTGAAACCTTAGTTTTAAACAACATTTTTTTCACCTTCTTTTTGCAGAAATTGAAGGAAAAACAACATATATAAGTCGCATACTAGCCCTTTATTAGTAATTATTAAGCATGTTATTCTACATAACCTTATTCTACCTCTATTACGACATGAATTAGGATTTTTTCCTACATAAGGTGTTAATACGTGCTAAATATTTACTGATAAAGTGCTAGAATGCTGCTTATACTACTTCTTGACCTCCTTTCGCAAGATAACTGAAATTTTCATGAAATGTCCGCATTGGGACCCGGAACAAGGGATTACATTTTGGGCGTGATCCGTAGACGCTATCACTATTTTTATCGCTATTTTGTGGGGGTCTGCGCTCTCCGAGTGCGTCTAGTATACTACTTATATATGTTCGTAAGCGCCTATATAATGCTGATTAAAGGTGCCATATGTAAGAATGTGGCCAAAAACGGTTACTGCATTCAAATTCAAAATACAGAGGTCTTTTTAGGTTTCGTTTTTTGACGTAACTGGCAACCCCGTGGTCGCTCGGCAGCTGAGACTCTACTGACTGCAATGATTGGTAGACGGCGGTAGGTGGTGCCACATGCCAAAAACGTGATTTCAAAACATAAACATGATTTGCAGTCTGCAAAATGTTTTTTTCTGACTGATGTCGCCTTAAATATGAAGCTTTTCCACTAATACCAGTACTTACATTCCGCCTTAAGGCAACAAAGTGAAGTTTCCGCTGGTTCTCGATGAAACGAACAATATTCAAGTCTTAAGTGTTAATTAATGAGCGTTAGAATAGTGATAGTAGTTGTTATCTTTGGACACAGAAGACTAACTACTCGCTCCGTATCTCTCGTGGCTCGCGCCATGTGCTACTTTATCTCCCATTATGTTTATTTTACATCACCCAGCTGTTGTTGTTGTTGTTGTTGTTGTTGTGTGCTTTTATGAATAAACTTGTCTACGAGTTGTTTCCTGTCTTTAAACCGAGCTCGGAGGACGCCGCCGCCGCTGCCGCTGCTGCTGAGATAGAAAACAAATATGAAAGTGGGATCGATCGTCTCATCGCTGCCAGAACGTTGGGGGAGTTAGAACCGTACACAAAAATGACCTTATTCTCTCCGGGCTCTACATACATTACGCGAAGTGATCTACGCCGACGTCTCTTCATCGGAATAAAAACAATAAAACAATGGCTCGCGCCACGAATTCATCACTCGGACTCGTTGCCTCGGAAAAGGCGGGAAGTCCCAGGGAAGACGGCGACCGACCGACCGACCGCCAGGCCCAGTCAAACGCTAACGGGTAACACTCCCGAGTGATGGATGGAGTCTTTGACTTGGAGTAGAAGTGGCCATGATGGCCGCGGCGTCTCTCTGAAGTGCTCCCGCTCGCACTCGCGACCAAATCCTGTTATGTCCCTGTTTCATTGCGCTGACAGCATGAGGAATGCTTGGTTTTGTTCTTCCCCACTGTTGCTATCCATCATCCCGAGGAGGAGGAAAGAGAAAGAGAGAACAGTGGCACTCCACCCCTCCCTACACAACCCCCCACCCACCAAACGCACACCTTTCCACACACTCTTTCCTCTTTTTGTCTTCACGTGAGTCGCTAAATTATCCCCGTACTGTTTTCCAGCGCTTTATGAAAGGACAGAAGACGAGGTATGTGCTGCAGCTCTATTCAGAAACACTTAGCTTGTAAAGACAGACCCCCCCCACCACCACCACCCCCTCCCAAAACCCCCCCGCCTTCCCCAATCAATCCACTACTTAAAGGCGGATGTAATCTGAGCTCAGTCAATGTGCTTGGTGTTGAAAGCATCCTGCCTGCTTTTCCTAACCTGGAAAAGCACTAATGTCCAAGCATCTAATTAAAGCTCACTTGATCACATTCTGGAGCGGTCAATGGGTTTTGGGGGGGGGGGGGTGTAATAGTTTAATTATCCCCCCCCCACACACACCCTCATGTGGTTAAAGCTAATATTTAATTAGAAAATAAACAGAAAACGGAGGCCTCAGTATCCAATCATGATCAATGAAGCAGAGCGAAGACCTATATTATAATAAAGGTGGGGTGGGGGGGCCCGGCTTATATTGCCACATAAAAAGAATCATAATTAGTCAAACGTAATTAGCAGAACATTAGAGTATCATGAGGCCGCTGCAGCGATGCCTTTCATGCTTGTGTGGAAGGGAAGAGAGCAAAGAGACGGCGGCTAATCAATGAGCTATCGCTCGCCTGTTATGGAGACTCACGTACGTGTTCTTTAACTGTAACTCAACACACTGATTCACAGTTGTTCCTTCACTGTATAATCACATTAAAAACACGTTTCAGCTTGATAATAACTGATACGTCTGTCAATAAGGATAATGTACAGAAGAATTTAAACTTTAAACTGAAAATTTCGAGTTTTAAACTCAGATTTTCTGACTATAAAACTAAGGATTCTGACTATTCTCAGAATTCTGACTTAAAACTTAGAATTCTGACTTTATTCTCAGAATTCTGACTTCATGCTCAGAATTCCTGACTTTATTCGAACTTAAACTCACAATTGTGAATTTAAACTCAGATTTCTGACTTTAAAACTCAGAATTCTGACTTTATTCTCAGAATTCTGACTTTAAACACAGATTTTCTGACTTTAAACTCAGAATCCTGACTTTTAAAGTGAGAACTCGAATATTGTTTTTCCTGTGTGGCCCTAATCTTCTTCCGTAATAACAAATAACAATATGGATATTTGTGGACATTTGTGGAATATCTCACCTCAGGCTAACTCAGGCTAACTCCACAGACACGGTGAAATGATGTTAGCGTAATAAGCTCAAGTGTTGAGATCTTATCTCATAAAGAGGCTTATGAATGTACAACTATCTCATGTCACATTACAGGAGCCCACACTGATTTATTCCTGCTGATCAAACGCCGCGGGGGCCGCGACAGTCCAGTAACGGAAATCAACACCGCGTCTGCTGGACTATATGGATTAAAATGGAGATTATGCATTGTGTTATCACGCTTCACTTGAAAGTAAGAGGAACAGCGGACAGATGGATGTAACGCATGAATATTGCAGGAGCACTTCGTCCCTAACTTTGGCAAGCTGTAAAACAAACAAGCGGAGTAAAGTGACACCCAAGTTTACCAAGTGTTTATGAGGCATCACAGCTGACCAGTGCTGGACAATGACCCTCAACCTGTCTCTGTATGGTGCCCCAGAGGTGTCATAAAACCTGGGGGCAAGGAGCTTTGCCTGGGATGACAGAGCACCAGGCGCTCTCCCACCAGGACCTAATTTCCCCCCGTGAAAATGGATAGCACGTCCATCGCGTAGCTTAGTTTAAAATGCAAAATGTGGACATTATCTGGCACGGAGATTCAGCGGCATCCATCACGCTATGCTAATGCGGCCCAGTGGTTAAGATATTCTAATGTAAGCCACCCTGGAGATGTAGAGGAATTAACACAAACAGAGCAGGGGCGACGGAGAACACAGAGGGGTCAGGAGATAGGACGGGGGGAGACAGGCACCGCTGCTGCCACCACACACACACACACACACACACACACACACACACAGGTGCAGGTGTACATAAACCAAGCGCACATGTTGCTAGCATGTGCGCTAGCAGAGCTAATCGTGATGTTTTTACGAGATGCATTTTTTTAGATGCATTTTTTCCCTGAAGAATTTGAAGTTTCAACATTCGTATAAGTGTTTTAATCTGTTTAATTATTCAGAATTCTGAGAATAAAGTCAGAATTCTGAATTTAAACTCATAATTCTGACTTTATGCTCAAAATTCCTGACTTTATTCTCAGAAATCAGACTTTAAACTCAAAATTCCTGACTTTAAACTTAGAATTCTGACTTGCGCTTGCAGACCTAATCGTGACATTTTTACGAGATTTATTTTTTGGATCCATTTATTTCCTGAAGAATTTGATGTTTCTACATTCGTATAAGTGTTCTAATCTGTTTAGTCATTCAGAATTCTGAGAATAAAGTCAGAATTATGAATTTAAACTCAGAATTCTGACTTTAAACTCAGATTTTCTGACTTTAAAACTCAGAATTTGAAAGAACTTGCAATCTTTTGTTGGGCTGTAAACTCAAAACTTTTTTACAGTGAAGTTGCGTTTTCTTATTTTTTACAGTGTATGTCAATCAAACACTGAAACACACTTGATCTGTGCAGCGATTCCTAAATCTATGGCCCCCATTTTCAAAGTTTCCCTCACAATATTTGTCTGTTTGCGTTCGATTCTCTCTCCATTGAGAAATTCCTCGCTCCCTGGCTGGATTAACGTTTCCATTCACATCTGCAGTTTCCCTCGGGTTCGCTGTGCTGTGCTGTGATTCCCAGCAGAATCTCTGTCTCCTCAGCTCAGCTCAGCTCTGTCCCAGTCCCCTGCTCTGCCTGCCAGAGCTGTAAGGGAAAGCATTATTATCATTATATTAATGTGACATTAATTGCTTTTACTTTTTCACTCCATTAAGTGTGCTCTATCTCTTTGGGAGCGCGGCCAGATGGTTTATCGCTTCCCCGTTGCTGTTGGTAGGCGCCATTAATGGGCTAAGACACTGGGCTATAAAATAATTGCGCCGCAGTGTTGGAAATGTTCATCGTGCTAATTGAAAAGTAATTGCGGAGGTATAGTGCAACTGTCACGCCATAAAAGCCTGTCGTAGGAGGAGGAGGAGGAGGAGGAGGGCGTCCTAGTAAAAAAGAAAGGCTATTGTTTGCAGTCACACAGGACAGGAAGTGGTCAAAGCAACGGCCGTATACGCTAAATGTTAACAGGGGCAATGATCCGTTGAAAACATGACTCTTTTATTCTCACATATTAATGCGATAAATACTGATTTACGCTATCTAAATGTTTTGTTATGTCTGTAAACCACTGTAAAGTGAACACTGGTAGAATATGGGTCAATTACACTGTAAAAAAAAAACCTCAGAACTCAGAATTCTGACTATAAAACTCAGATTTTCTGACTTTAAAACTCTGAATTCCCTACTTTATTCTCAGAATTCTGACTTTAAACTCAGAAATGTGATGTTTCCACATTCGTAGAAGTGTTTTAATCTGTTTATTCATGTAGATAAGGGATTATATACATTGTTGACCTCCGCCAAGGAGTTTTGTTTGTCTGTCTGACTGTTAGCAACACAACAACTCAAAAAAATCACAGACGGATTTGGACGAAATTTTCAGGAAATGCAATGAATGGACCAGGATTGAGAATTGGTGAGAACTAGGTTTTAGTTAATCCCAGAATTCCAGGATTACGATCACACATTTTGTCCTTGGCACCTTATGTGCACATGCAGACATTTACACATACAATGTAAAAATAAAATATAAAAAAAGTTGAGAAAACGCAAAATTTCAAGGCAACTTGCTGCAATCAATTTTTGAGTTTACAGCCAAACAAAAGATTGCAAGTTTTTAAAAAAGTTATATCAAATTTTGAATTTTGACTTGGCAAAACTCTAACTTACAAGTTTGTCTAACAAAATAATATCAGTTGATGGAACTTAAAAAAAAAAACCTTTTGTTGGGCTGTAAACTCAAAAATTGATTGCAGCAAGTTGTCTTGAAATTTTGAGTTTTCTTTTTTTTACAGTGTACAGGAGTGAGGAATGGTGGATTCAAATAAAATAAGCTACACAGAGCAGACGAAAACAAGCACAGACTGAATTAATGACACCAAAATACAAATTCTCACACTTTCACCTCCTGATATTTGTTGCATCCCTGCTTTTTCCACCGCACCCAGCGCCTTTACCGAGATATAAATCAGAGTTACAGTTTCAATAGCATAAGTAATGAGACGAGATTTACTCCTAATGAACTTTGGATGTCGCAATGCAGAACCAAGAGCATTAAGTCGTTAAAGCGTTAATGTAACATTATAAAATGCCATTAAGCTGGCGATTAATCAGCCCCGAAAAATAAAAGGGGAGGATTTAACTACTGAAAAACCTAATTTCATCACAGTGTTGAACACAAAAAGTATTTAAAGGCGCCATATGTAAGAATGTGGCCAAAAACGGTTACTACACTCAAATTCAAAACGCCAAGGTCTTTTAGGTTAAGTTTTCTGAAGTAACTGGCAACCCGTGGTCGCTCGGCAGCTGAGACTCTACTGACTGCAATGATTGGTAGAAGGCAGTAGGTGGCGCCACATGCCAAAACATGATTTCAAAACATAAACATGATTTGCAGTGTGCCAAAGTTTTTTTTTAATGCAAATATTTTGTCTGTACTGTTGTTGTTGGTGAGTTCAGTTTGTTATATGAACATTATTCCTGAGTCTCTGTGACATATTAGGAGGATTTTATGGCCAGTTGCTTTAGATTTATTACATAATGCACCTTTAATGCTAACAGGGTCATACGCTCTGCCTTCCAAAGACGATCTTAGCTGTGTATAGTTTCATACAATACATAATAAAAACAGGAAATAAAATAGGTAGTAGAATAGAAAAAAATAAAACATTTCCTGCTTATTTTAACCAGAAAAATTCTTCCAGAATATTTTTCAATATCTGGCAGTTATTTACAATTTTCTGCATGTTAAAATAGTGTATTAACAATTTAAAATCAAGAGAATCAAACAATGGAAATTGATTTTAGAGGGGGGAAAAGCACTGTAGTTGTGCATAAACAACAGAATTTGCATATTAAATCAGAATTTTATAAAAAAAATTATTTACTATTGTATAAACTCAATTTTACTTCCATTTAGATGAGGTAGACTTGTAACAAAAAGAACAATTCTGCATGGTTATTATGGTCCCTAAAGGTAGCATGTATTAAAAAAAGAATAGGGCCTAGAATAGAACCTTGTGGCACTCCGCAGTAGGAACGTGACACAATGAGAGGTCGCCACTCATAATAGGGAGACTTTTGACGGCTATATATATATATAATGTTTAATTTGATAAATAAGGACGACATCTACAGATAGAGCAGTGTCATCGTGTACTTTTAACATCCCTGAAAAAGGGGATTAAATAAAGAATAAAACGTTTTTCGTAACATAAACATTTTCAAGAGGTAGATTTTCTGCAACTCAGTAGTGTGGGGTGTGTGCAGAGCACGGGTCCATATCCGCGTCCGTCCCTCCACTGCCCCGTTATTGATGAGCGCCTGTTGTTTGAGGTGATGCTGTGGGTTAACAGAAGGGCCGCTGGGCATTTGTTTAAGCCGTCATTACTAAAACAAAGCAGCCTCTCGCTGCTTATCAGCTCCTCATCGACTCCCCTTCGAGCTGCTGCTGTCGCGCCCGACCAATCCGCCGTATTGACACCCATTGACTGGGACTTGAGACGGAACGGGAACAGGTGAACTTGTCCGAGCCCGATCAGGGTCAGGGCAAAGGACAGGGGATGGGGGGGTGGTAGTGTGTGTGCTCTGAATCAATGACATGCGGGTGAAAATAAAAAGGCCTGAAATTGAAGCGGTTGATTCCAGGAGTTGCGACGCCACGTTCGTTGACACCTTTGTAATTTGAAATACTGGAAAAATGCAATAATGTGCTCTACTACATGCACTCTTAGAAATGAAAGTGCTAAGTAGAACCATACAAGGTTCTTCGGCTTGTCCTCATAGGAGAACCCTTTTTCGGCTCCAGGTGGAACCTTTTTATAAAGGTTCCTGGTAACTGGAAACCATTTGGAGGGTCCTACTTGGAAACCTTTTGGAGGGTCCCACCTGGAAACCTTTTGGAGGGTCCCACCTGGAAACCTTTTGGAGGGTCCCACCTGGAAACTTTTTGGAGGGTCCCACCTGGAAACCTTTTGGAGGGTCCCACCTGGAAACCTTTTGGAGGGTCCCACCTGGAAACCTTTTGTAGGGTTCCAACTGGAAACCTTTTGGAGGATTGCACCTGGAAACCTTTTGGAGGGTCCCACCTGGAAACCTTTTGGAGGGTCCCACCTGGAAACCTTTTGGAGGGTCCCACCTGGAAACCTTTTGTAGGGTTCCAACTGGAAACCTTTTGGAGGGTTCCACCTGGAAACCATTTCGAGGGTTGCACCTGGAAACCTTTTGGAGGGTTCCACCCTTTTGGAACCCTTAGTTCTAAGAGAGTAGAGCAGATATTTCACAACTGGAAAGAAGCACCAACATTTGACTGAATTTACCTCTTAGATCATTCTTTTAAAAAATCCCATTAGCCACCCAAATTTCCAAATGGTGCCATTTCCAACCATCTTTTCCATCAGGATTTCATTTCCTGGGCCGATTTCAGTGATTTTGGAGTCAAATTGTGCTGCTTCTTTCCACTTGTGAAAGATTTACCTGAAACAGTGCAATAACCTGCTCTATTCCATGGCTTCTTTCAAGGAATAACTTCTCCGTAGGTCAAGCAACCCGGTGTGAACTGTGAGCAACCTCAACCCTTCGCCCAATTCCCCCTCCCTCCATCGCTCTCGCCTACCTTCCCAAGGTCAATATCCTCAACAATTAGTCCGAGGAGGAGGAGGAGAATTTAAACCCTCTCCAAATGCCCCCCTCAAGGGCTTCCGGGCGGGGAGGGCAGCGACGGTACGTCAAAGCCAAAGTGAAAAGTGTACCCATTCCCTCTTTATGTCTCCATTTGCCAGCCACATTAGGGCCCATTCATGAGCACTTAGAGTCCCATCCACACATCACCGTGGTCAGCTCTACGCACACCTCCGTGCACCTTCCCCCAATCAAATAACTATCATTAAAAGCCCATGTGTGTGTGAGTGAGTGTGTGTGAGACGGACACAAAGCAAGAGAGGCAAGTATCTATATAGTGATCGTACTAATGTACTATTGATTGGTCCCAGTCGCCATGGCACCAGGACAATAGTCCGTCTTGCTGGCCACTGGTCAGTCTCCTACTCCCCCCCCCCCCCCCCCCATACGCCTGTCTGCATATTTGTATGTACCCGCGTACCCTGTAACATAGAGGACAGCAGCGTCAGAGGACACAATCTAAATGTATTCATGAACTTCATCCTCAAAGTGGCAGATCCATACACTCGTAAATCTCCAGCGCATCCACTCTGCCTCTCTTTTTACCCTCGCGCTCTCTCTCTCTCTCCTGTCAAGCCTCAGAGGAAGAGAAAACAAGAGGAGGAGGAGGTGGAAGACGAGTACAAATGTTCAGTACAGAGAAGAACTCGTCCCCTGTGAGTCCGTGGCACGAGCACAAACATCCAGTTTGCCTCGTTTCTCACGTCCTGAGCGTTTGGTCATGGGTTGACGTCATTTTTTGAACCCTGAGGTCGTTTCCTTCAGATGTTTTTCACAGCTGCTGCCGTCCGTCCAAAGACAAAGACACCATTTTTGACACGTACGGAAGAGGATTAGGGCCACACAGGAAAAAAAATATTTGAGTTCTGGCATTATTCTCAGTATTTCTGACTCTAAAACTCAAGATTCTGACTTTAAATCTCAAGATTCTGACTTTAAAACTCAGGATTCTTACTTTATTTTTTACAAATTCTGACTTTATTCTCAGAATTCCGACTTTATTCACAGAATTCTGACTTTATTTTTTACAAATTCTGACTTTATTCTCAGAATTCCGACTTTATTCACAGAATTCTGACTTTATTTTTTACAAATTCTGACTTTATTCTCAGTATTACGACTTTAAAACTCAAAATTTGACTTTATTCTTAGAATTTTGACTTTAAACTCAGAATTTCTGACTTTAAAACTCAGAATTCCGACTTTCTTCTTAGAATTCTGACTTTAAACTCAAAAATTCTGACTATTCTCGGAATTCTGACTTTATTTTCAGAATTCTGACTTTAAACTCAGAGTTGCTGACTTTAAAACTCAGAATTCCAACTTTATTCTTAGAATTCTGACTTTAAACAAAAAAATTCTGACTTTATTCTTGAAATTCTGACTGAAACTCAGAAGTCACATGTTTTTTTCCCTTTGTGGCCCTAATCCTCTTCCGTAGATCCGTGTGAGTGATTTGCATAGAAAAGTTCATAAGCGTGGGACATAAGGATATGGTCATAAAAGAGCGCAGTAAAAACTTTAACTGTGACAGAATATTAAAAGTGGCAGTAAATTGAAGGCAGGCTGCAGAATGACCCTCGTGGAGCCACTTCCTGCTAATCTGGGCCTGTGTGAGAGAGAGAGAGAGAGAGAGAGAGAGAGAGAGAGAGAGAGAGAGACACTCACTGTACACAGAGAATAAAACATCTGCTGACAGATATGGTTGTCTCTCACACTTTCATCCCGCCGCATAGTTAAGATTTAAGATAATGACACAACGACTTTCGCGTCCATGTCGACATTGAATCTCTTTAAGAGGCCTCCCCGCTGTCAGCCACTGGCAGTGAAAGAGTCGAATGTGTCGCGCGGACTCGTCAGGAAGAAATTGTTCGTAACACCGGGGCCGCCTCTCACACTTGTCTCAACTCATTTATTTCAGCCAAGGTCTGCGGATATAAATAAAAGGAAATGTTACCGGAGCATTTAAACTCAGCACGGCAGCCTTGGGACGCGGTAATGTGACCACATATCATCAAAAGTGCTGAATCTGCCTTTGTCAGCGCACACGACAAGCAATTCCTCCCCAAACGTATTCACGTTTTGTTGCCATTCATACAAATAAATAATCGCACGGACAGTGCTTTAAAGACGACCTCTGCAGCAACACTGAGGGTCCATCACATTTATCCACAGCTAAAAATAGAGCTCTGTGATTATTTACCACCCACAAGGCATTTTTCCCTTTTGTTTTTAACAGGAAAAAACGAGGATTGGAGGGTTCCAATCATTCATCATGAATGCAGTTCAACAGGTGGTCCATAGATGGAGCTCCTCTCATTAGAATATGCATGACATTACATTACATTACAGCGCTCGTTCATTCTTTAGCAGCATCTGTGCACATGAGGAAATGCTGGATAACAACAAAAAAAGGCTGTTTTTTGTGGGTTTTTCATTCACACAAACACACACACAGTGACCATATAGTCATAGTTGTGTGTGTGTTCTCTCTCTTTATTTAACACAGTGCACCCACATGTCAAACCACACATACACCATCACATACACCCCTGCAGCATTATGACTTAATTGAGCTATCCTGGGAAATCTAATTACAATAATACACACAGGATTGTGTAATATTCCCTCTGCTGCTGCTCTCTTCTAACACACACACACACACACTCTGGATTAGGGTGACACACACACACACACACACACACACACACACACACACACAGGAGAGGACATATTCACGCGCTGTGGATCGGCACAAACTGAAACAACTGTGAAACATTTCACGTGTTTTAATCGTGATTTATGGCCCAGTAAACCTTTAAAACTGCAGCCAGTCAGTCACACGAGATGCTCCTGAGTAACGGAGGTGGCGTAACTTGATCAAACTCAATCTGCACATATACAAGTTGCGTACTAGCCCTTTATTAGTAATCGTTAAGCACATATGAATTATTCTACATAACCTTATTCTACCTCTATTATGACGTGAATTAAGATTTTTCCTACGTAAGGTGCTTAATATTGACAAATAAAGGGCTAGTATGCGAGTTACATAATGTTAGCAAGCACCTAGTTAATGGTGAATATGTGTTGCCTAATCTAAAGTACCAAATTAACAGATTTCTTTATTATAATAATAATTATAACACTTTAGATAAGGGGAATACATTCACCATTAACTAGGCACTTACTAGCATATATAATATACTAACTAATAATCTGGTACTTTAGTTTAGGGAACACATATACACCATTAACTAGGTGCTTGCTAACATGCATATAAGTCGCATACTAGCCCTTTATTTGTAATCATTAAGCACATATTAACACCTTATTCTGCATAACCTCTATTATGACATGAATTAAGATTTTTCCTACATAAGGTGTTAATACGCGCATAATATTGACTATTAAAGGGCTAGTATGCGACTTATATGCACGTTAGCAAGCACCTAGTTAGTGGTGAATATGTGTTCCCTAATCTAAAGTGTTATAATTATTATTATAAAGAAACCTGGTAATCTGGTACTTTAGTTTAGGGAACACATATACACTATTAACTAGGTGCTTACTAACATGCATATAACTCGCATACTAGCCCTTTATTGGTAATCATTAACCACATATTATAACACCTTATTCTACCTCTATTTATTGACTTTAATTAAGATTTCTAATCTAAAGCGTTACCATTGTTATTATTATAATAAAGAATCCCTGGTAATCTGGTACTTTAGTTTAGGGTACACATGTTCCACCATTAACTAGGTGCTTAATAGCATATCGTTAGCCTAATAGCATAGTTGCCTAAGTCATATTTGAACGTTTTTGGGAAAACAAGAAAAAAAACAATTTTTTTTAGCAAGCACATTGGTAAAGTTAGGCAGATATCACAATTACCCAAAAAAAATGACCTAGGCAATTATGCTATTAGGCTAACTATTATATATTATATAACTCACATACTAGCCCTTTATTAGTAAATATTAAGTATGCATTAACACCCTATGTAGGAAAAATCATAAAATAAGTTTATGTAGAATAAGGTGTGTGTGTGCGTGTGTGTGTGTGTGTGTGTGTGTGTGTGTGTGTGTGTGTGTGTGTGTGTGTGTGTGTGTGTGTGTGTGTGTGTGTGTGTGTGTGTGTGTGTGTGTGTGTGTGTGTGTGTGTGTGTGTGTGTGTGTGTGTGTGTGAGTGTGTGTGCTGTTTGTGCAAGGTCAAAGGGACACAAGGGACAGACCGGGGAGGGAACCACTAAGATGGGGGTTGCGACCGTGCCCAAGGCCATACCAACACAGACGGCGGGGACCATATTGAAATTAGCAAATGGACTGCGTCTAGTGTCGCTTGACGCCCAAACCAGCCCCCCCCCCCTCGGCCCCCTTGCATTTGCGGCCTCCCCTGCTCTGGGTGATATACAGATATATACGCATGCCACACAAAGAAGAACAGGGCCGTCTATAACCTCCCTCCTGTTCTAAAAGGAAATAGGCGTCGCATCTTATTTATTTACAGCGTGTTTTGCGCTCGTCTCATAACACTGTAAATTACCTGGTCAAGGCTTCCTTTTTTTTTTTACCTCCGGGCGAGGAAAAAAAGAGCGGAAAAGGACATTAAACACGTGATCTATATGATATTTAATTCACGGGGGGGGGGGGGGTCATATATGATCTGTCAATTTCCATACGTGACGCTTTTTATGAATATGAGCGCGTGAATTATGGTGTTTAGGCCTCTCAGACAGACAGAGAGAGCATTTGACCAATATTTATGGGATTTCTACAGAATAATCTCGTGGGATTAGGGGCGGGTGACTTCCTGTCTGAATTTATCGTGTGAAATGACATCACTTAATAAAAAATAAGTTGAGATTGGTTGGATTGATGCGTGGAGGATGAATATTTAATTAGCTTCCGACAACAGAGTCTCCCTCAGTGTGTGTGTGTGTGTGTGTGTGTGTGTGTGTGTGTGTGTGTGTGTGTGTGTGTGTGTGTGTGTGACTGAATTCCATCATAGGGAACCCTCTGGGGACCAGACCTGGTCTCTGGCTGGGGAAAAAGACAGGGGTCTTTCTCCATTATGGCAAACAAGTGCATTTGCTTTAAGGCCAGTGGAGATTTCTAACCTTTGCTTGACATGCCTCAAAGGTCAGAGCCATCTCTGCGCTGCTCTCCCCCTCCGGAGTTGAGCCTGACCGCTCCCCCCCCCCCCACATAGAAAAGTCCTTATTTTTGAAGGAATAGCACTTTTTCAATGAGTATAACATTAAACATTAAATTAACCATAACATTAACAGTAAACTGACTGCTGTTATTGACCTGTCTAACTAATGGGGACACTTGACTTGAACAGCAGCTAACATTAGCATCAGAGCGCTAGCTGATGCTAACGCTAACTAGTAGAAGCAGTGTTTAAAAGGTGCTGATGAGGAATTGCCTGCTGTGGGTAGGCTATATTACCCCCAAGAAAACCCTTTGCATATTAGCTTATCTTACGTATATTAGCTCATCATATATTAGCTTATCTTATCGCACATTAGCTTATCTTCTATACTACTATTTTGTTTAAAGTTTATAATGTGAGTTATTCACAGTCTGCTGTTGGTTTAGTACCCCCAAGAAAACCATTTCCATATTAACTTATCTTATATTAGCTTATCTTATCATTTATTAGCTTATCCTATCGTATATTAGCTTATTGTATATTAGCTTATCTTATCGTACATTAGCTTATCTTATCGTATATTATCTTATCACATATTAGCTTATCTTCTATACTTTTGTGTAAAGTTTAGAATGTGAGTTATTTACAGTGTAATGTATTTTTTTTTTACTAAATTTATTAAATAAAAAAAAGTATTATTTACATATTATTTACAGTATTTTATATTTCAATATATTTATATTGTCTTTTAATGTAGGTTACAATGTAATGTATATATTTTCACATACTTTATCTTTCCGTTCGTACAAAAATATAAAGAGAAAATTAGAATTTTCTGGCATATTTACGAATGATAATTAATCGTGATTAATTTGATTAAAAATGTTAATCTTTTGACCTAGGCCTAGTTTAAATGGAAAACACACACAAATTGTATAGATGAGGCCAAACTTTTAGTGTAGATTAAGTAAATAATATACGAATAATTCAAAACTATTTAAATATGGACAGGAAATGCAGATGAGGTACAGTATGAACGTCTTAATTTCAGTCCACGGTAATAACGCAGGCGATTGTGCTTAACGCGTCGCAAAGTACGAGCGAGCAAACCATCGTGTGAGGACTTTTTCCTCCGTCTGACGGACAGATCTGTGTTTATCAGTTCTCCTGATCTACGTTCATTATTTCCAAACCAGTGGTTAAATTGGAAAAGCCCATAAGGACATGTGAATACATGGCAGAGGCAATAAAGAGGGGAGACACACACACACACACACACACACACACACACACACAGAGAAATATTTCTGCTCCCCCCCCCACAGCTTCATATCAGTGAGCAGCACAGATAAAGATACAGTTGGGCAAATAAATCTCAAATGAAGGAACAAAACCCTTCACATCTGTGTGTGTGTGTGTGTGTGTGTGTGTGTGTGTGTGTGTGTGTGTGTGTGTGTGTGTGTGTGTGTGTGTGTGTGTGTGTGTGTGTGTGTGTGTGTGTGTGTGTGTGTGTGTGTGTGTGTAAAAGCAGTGATTTCAGTGTGGTCTTGTCCTCCTTTTTTCGCATTTTTTTTCCTGCTCCATTTCCACGGCGTTTATCTGCCCGAACAGTGAAATCAGTGTCGGCGATTTAAAGGCGCCATATGTAAGAATGTGGCCAAAAAACAGTTACTACACTCAAATTCAAAAATACCGAAGTCTTTTAGGTTTCGCTTTGCCCACCGTTGTCGCTCAGACGTTGAGGCCACATCATACTTGTCCGACTGCGTAACCACGGAGACCCCTCGAGCCTTCATTCTTCTCCGTCGTGGTGACGGATATGCACTGCAATTTCCCGCCCGACCAGTAGGGGTCGCCACGCAAGGTTGTTGTGCTTTTAGCTACAGTGAGCAATGGCGTCCAAGAGAGAAAGACTGATGTTGTTGTTGAAACAGTGGCCGTTTCTCACTTTTCTGTGTCCCGGAACGCAGTTTTAAGATATTTTGAGGCGAGAAATTAGCCATTTAGAGTCTAAACATGTGCCGTGTGTGTTAAGATATGACGTATTTATAGTTTGGCAGCGACGCGGACCAATCGCAGCCCTTGCCGTCTCCGTTGTCCCTTGACGGACATTTAAAAAATATTTTGTGCAACCGGAGACAACGCAGAGGCTCTCCGTATAAAGTGGTATAAATTGGGCTTAACTGCCGACCCGTGGTTGCTCGGCAGCCGAGACTCTACTGACTGCAATGATTGGTAGGTGGCGCCACATGCTAAAACATGATTTGCAGTCTGCAAATTTTTTTTAATGCTAATATTTTGTCTGTACTGTTGTTGTTGGTGAGTTCAGTTTGTTACATGAAGTCTCTGTGAAATATTAGGGGGATGTTGCTTTAGATGTATTACAGAGTGCACCTTTAATGTTAAATTTCATAAATCATAAACTGGGACAAAGGTCTGCTGTCGGCCATTACGTTTTTTTTTTAGGTTTTTTTTAGGACAGCAGCTCAGCCGTGCATTATAGGGATGAAGAGAGCGGCCCTGGTGTAACCTGATAAATACAACAGGAAGTGAACGGGGAGAAACAGGGAAGTAACGCCGATGCAGCTGTGCCTGGGTTAGCGTGGCTAACCAGCACGGAACAAACTCACTGGCAGTAGAGGAGTCGACGAAGGAGATTCCCAGGAGAAAAGGGACGACTGACGACAACCAGCGGTTCACAGAAGTGCAGGAGACGTGGTGACCAGGAGGTCAACGATAACTACGGGCTTAAGAGACCTTCTGATTGCCGATCAGCAGCAGGTGAGGCGGAGCCGCCCAGGTGTAGACGATCACCAGTGTCTTCAGGGAAAAGTAGGTCAGCCACGCCTCCTGCAGAGAGAGAGAGAGGAGGAGCACAGCAGCAGCAGCAACAAAAACAAAACAACTAAAGATAATAAAAAGGTGCTGAAGGTGCTGGTGAGATCGTGACAGATTCGTTAGAAAGAACGAATCATTTGAGTGAACGAACTGACTGGGATCACTTCATGAACTGATTTCTCAGTTCAGTTGAGCTCAGCAGCAATCGTGGCGGCCGGGGAGTGGAACTGCCGCGTTCTGTGAATCACTCGTGAAGTCGTTCGCCGACGCCGTCACTCACTCGTGAAGTTTCGGCCAACGTGCGCCAAGCGGGGAGCGAGTGAGGTGATGAACGAACGAACTGACACACAGAGAACTGGAGAACTGTGGCTGAGGACGTGAATCTCGTTCGCGCCGTCACTCACTCTTTGACCCCGCGGCGCGAACGTACTGCACTCAGGGAGGACGTGAGTCCCGTAGAAGGGCACTGGGCTCCTGCTTAGCACTGAACAATTCGGTGAAGAAATATTTAGAACGAATCTTTTGAACGAATCTTTTGAAAGTTTTGTACGAATCTCTTGAACGAATCTTCTGAACGAATCTTTTGAACAAATCATTTGAATGAAATGAACTGCAGATTCCATCACTACGTGACGCGGTGATGTTTCCGTCTGGGATCCCTGACGTCTCACGGTTGTGAAAAGGCCCAGCTCTTGTTATTATTGAATAGTAATAGCCTTGTCGGGTGTGGGGCCCCGTGCCTCCAATTTCACAAATGGAGCAATAAATATCACAGAATGAGCGGAACAATAAGAATGCCCATAATAAAAGGGGTCGTGCATCCAAAAAACAACAAGAGAGAACGGGAGGAGGAGGAGGAGGAGGAGGGGTCAACAATATAATACGACAAAAGAATAAGATGAGACGTGTGTGTGTGTGTGTGTGTGTGTGTGTGTGTGTGTGTGGAATACAGAGAGAAAGATGGTGGCCCACTCTTCATTTCTGTGCCACCAGCTCTCCTGGGCATTTGCGTGCTCCGTTTTCAACCTAAGTGTAATTCGAGCCCTGGGTTGATTCTGAGTGTACGCAGCAGCTCTGTTCAAACCCAATCACTCACTCTGACGTGTAATCCCCCCCTCGCCCCCTCCCCCCCCCCCCCTCCGCCGCCCGCCATCATGAACGCTGCTTTGGGAATAATGAAACACACTTAAGCAATACACGGCCGTTCACGCGGGGGGGGCCTGCATCCCGATGAGCCCGCCTCATAACTCTAATCAGAGGTGTTTTTGGAGAACTGTCAATGGCGCTGAATGATCGCCTCGCCGCTGTATCTGCGGGGAAACTTATCGATGGCCGATATCTGCGATTTGCACGAGGAACAAGGAACGTTTTAAAAACACGGCACCTGACGACTGTGCTCTCTCCGTCTTCCACATCTCCGCCGCCATCGTTTGTTTCCAACGCGGAGGATTATTACCATTAATTAGTTGGCGAGACATTATTTCAAAAAAGGGAAATTGGCTCTTATAATTATATAGAGAGGGGAATACTTTAACTCCCTAGAATATCAGCTTCCTGAAATAATGGAGCTGCAGCCCCTCACTCCCCCCCCCCCCACCATCAGTGTTAGCGTGTCTGTGTGCCGATTTCCTGTGACGGATCCATTTTCAACAGCTTGTGGCCCTGCAGTGGCAGCGGTTGATGGCTGGTTAGTTGGTTGGGTGGTCTGCGTGAATCTCTGACTTGACTGACTTACGCCTCCCTCCCCTGAATCCACGTCGATCCACTCAAGATACACAAAATCTACTGTTTCATGGTGTTTAACCATCGACTATAATATAAAAATCAAGCATTGTTTTCATGAGACCAACTAGGAAAGTAAGAATATACAGAATAGCCACAAGGGGGCGCCACCACTGGTTAGAAACCGAACTCATAGAGTGAAAGGCAGGATACAGGTGTCAGAGTCTAATTAACGTTTTCCTTTTGGCAGGAAACAGGAACTGTAACATGCAAACTACACACAGGAAGTTCCAGTTTGGTTGAACCGGGAATCAAACCGGCAACAGCGTGACCCGTCCAATAAGAGACAATGTGTGCGTATAACCTCAACATATCATCAGGAAAATCACTAATCACAAACCTTGAGGCTTCAAAAGAAGTTGGCCAGAAGCTACTTGTTTTTAGCCATGCTAGCTGCATGTCTCTGTCTGAATGACCTCAGTTGACCTCTTGTATCTAACTTTTTTTGGGGGACGGACGGACGTGTGTTCATGACCACATATGTGATTTTAGGTAAAGTCTTTCAACGACTACAGTATAATTCAGCTTAAATGTATGCATGATGTTGTCATAAAGATGCTAGCTAGCTAGCTAGTTGACCAGAAGCTACTTGTTATTAGTGATGCTAGCTGTGTGTCTCTCGCTGAATTGACCTCAGTTGACCTCTTGAATCTAACCTTTTCACTTGTGTAAGATGTTGTCATAAAGATGCTAGCTAGCTAGTTGATCAGAGGCTACTTGTTTTTAGCGATGCTAGTTGCATGTCTCTCTCCGAATTAACCAGAAGCTACTTGTGTTTAGCGACGTTAGCTGCGCGTCTCTCTCTGAATTGACGTCAGTTGACCTCTTGAATCTAACCCTTTTCACTAGTGTAAGATGTTGTCATAAAGATGCTAGCCCTAATACGTGCTAGCTCACAGTGTGCTACAAACTCACACTGATTCATAAAACCTTCCATCCTGGAAATATTCACAGCATATTTAATCATAACAAAAAGGGAGATTGAGATTTCAGGAAGTATTTAATACATCGATCCTTTACCTTTTTGAAAATCAAAACGTGAAAGTTACACAGATATCGGTGAGCCAGTGATCGGAGACATCAATGTACAATCGCCAAAATGATATATTTCACACCATAAATAGTCATAGCACAGAAGCAGGAAGTCAGTCGCTGCCCCCCCTGTCTGCAATAATTAATCATCGAGCGACCGATCCTGACGCACTTTATGTTCATAAAAACACACAAAAAAAACCTGCTTAGTAACCAAAATGGAGGGGTGGTCGATGTGAAGCATGCGTTACCTTTACAAACAGGTGTATGAAGGAGTAAATTAAACTGTTTTTGGCAGGAGCAAATGTCGGGGAACGAGACAAACGGACGGCTCAGGTACGGCGAATGTTTACAGCGATAAAGAGTAGAAAGTTGACAATATGATCATGAGGTAGCAGTCAGCAGGACGCTGCATACTTTATTTCAATGGTATTTCGGCAAACCTACTGTTTTGTTTTTGTTCTTTTTTTGTTGTTGACGCTGATACATTTTTCACACTTGTAACGTAAAGACATGTTATCTTTTTACCGAACACAGTGCCACAGGTTAAAAAGAAAAAAAAAAAACAGGGAGACCGTTTTGAACGTAGTGGACGATCATTTTTGAGTCACTATAGAAAACACTAGTTGTAAAGAGTTTCTGCAAAAACCTTTTTTTAATTTACTGTACACTGGACTCCTATTGAAACAAGCAGAAGCACAGAAGCAGGTAGTCAACACAAAACAACAAAAAAAAAATCAAATATAGCTCTTTTTCTGATATATTACGGGATACATGTTTCTGATTGGAGGGCTTTACGGTACTGCATGTTAGCTTGGTTTCAGTCAGAACTGGTCCCTGTTGTGTTGCAAAAAATAACTCAAGATATGTTGAGTCACTCGTCTATAATGGAGCTTCTTAACCGGACAGTGATTAACTGATTAAAGTCGGGATGACAGGGTGCCGGAGGAGGCGTCATCCTGCAATTCTTGGCCGGTACAGACTGTACTAAAAAAAGGGCATGTCGACCGCTGGATCAGCGATTGCCACCGATATCTCAAGCATGGCAGCGATCGTACCCTACTGCAATGTTGGGGTGGGTGGGGGGATTCCTTTGATCACTGTATCATATCGTTGTGACAGTGCCACGTAATATCCCCTCGGTATAAGCATTCCCCTCCACGAGCGGATAATGCTAATGCTAAACGCGGCGGGAGATGAGGGAGCGTGATGAGGTCTGTGTGTTTTAGCCACCAGAGATCACACCTTGTACTGGACATCATGACACTTGATGTTTTCTTGCATAGCGATTCACATGTGCGTGCCCTGGGCATCCGGAAATCTCCTCCCAGATGCTAGCTTGCAGATCCAGTGAGGAAGGTGTTACTCGACACCGGCCACCGACGTGTCAACATGAGGCGTTTTTCCACGCGTCTTAAGGCCACAGTATACGCCTGCGTAAAGTGCTCTACGTAAGTTACGGAGACCCCTCTACGTCGCCGGAGAGCCTCTACTTTTTAAGGGTCCTTCACACCGTCAAGGGACAACGGAGATGGCAAGGGCTGCGATTGGTCCTCAGGACAGGCCGAGCTAACGCTGCTCTGTGCCGGCCACTGTGCGCACCGAGCGTCCACAGAGGGCGGAGCTGATCACCGCCGACAACGTCGCTGCCAAACTACAAATACGTCGTTTACACTTGAAATGGCTAATTTCTTGCCTCAAATTATCTTAAAACTGCGTTCTGGGTAGAACCTCAGCCCTTGTAGAAGGACCCTTTTGGAATCCTTATTTCTAAAAGTGTACACTCTTAGAAATAAAAGTGCAAAGTAGAACCACATAAGGTTCTTCGACTTGTCCTCATAGGAGAACCCTTTTTGGCTCCCGGTAGAACTTTTTTATAAAGGTTCCACCTGGAACCCTTTTGTAGGGTTCCACGAAGAAAAGGATTTAAAGTGTTCTCTGGATCAAAATGGTTCTCAGAAAAATATTTATTTCAGGTGAGTATTTCAGGTTACCCTAACCCTAATGTTGTTCCACTGCAACGACAGTCTTTCTCTCTCGGACGCCATTGCTAACTTTAGCCAAAAGCACAACAACCTTGCGTAGCGACCCCTACTGATTGGGCTGGAATTCGCAGTGCGTATCCGGCAACACGACGGAGAACTACGAAGGCTCGAGGGGTCTTCGTGGTTACGCAGTCGGAGAAGTATACTGTGGCCCTTAATGTACTCCCGACGTCCTGCTGGGTTAAAAATAAAAAACCCAGCGTGAAGTACGCTTAGCGCTATAAACGCAGGGGCGCGGCTATTAAAAGAATAGAGGTGTCTAAAATGGTGAGAGCAGATGCTGGACACCTTGCTCCCCGGACTCTACCGCAGGCTTAAAAGAGCCCGAAATAGATAGATCGGCTGACATGTGGAACCTGTGATTGTTTGAACATGAAAATCTCTCCTGGACCTTTTGATGGCGATGTGGGTGGGTGGGGGGGGGGGGGTGGGTCGGGGGTCTACATGTACAGCGGTGAATCTGAAATATACAGGCGTAATCCTTTTTTTTTTTTTTTTAGCAACAGCAGCATTGGTAAGCACATGTAAGAAAACCCCCACCTCTTTATTGCTGAGTTACTACAGAATAAGACGAGTAGAAAGAAAACACACGGCTTACTGCTCTGGAGAGGTAAATCCAACAAGGACAAGAGTTCACATTTAGGAAAATTTAGTTTCCCACCGACCCCCCACCGTCAGGAAAGAGAAGAAAGAGAAATTGGCCACCGAGTTCACCAGACGTTAAAACTGTACACTCAGCACTTCCAATGATAAATATATACACTCGTCCTGGTGGAGTCCAGGCAAAAAAACAAAACAAAAACACAGCTATGAGGATGAGCGAGTGTCAAAAATCAAGAACTACTAATTTTGTTTATATACAGCAGGAGCAATGACAATTAACAAAAACCAACAAAAAAAAAATTATTACTGTACATATTATTTCTTATATATTTTAAATTAATCTGCATCATTTTTATATTTATACTAATAACCACATTTTTTTCCTTTTTTCTTTTTTAAATTATTATTATTATTATTACTGTCCCAGGTTTCCAGTAGAGAGAGTTCAGTCCAGTAACAGTCACTTTCTGTATCGTCGCTAACGCTAACGCTAACGCTAACGCTAACGCTAACGCTAACGCTAACGCTAACGCTGCTGTGATCAGACTTTGGCCTCCAGCATCTCCAGGAAGAGTTTGTGCATGGGGACCTTGCCCTGCACCTTGATGCTGTAAAAGTGCTGCACGGCCTTGGTGGCCGTCTGCCTCAGCAGGGGCAGCGTCATGAGCAGCTTGCCCGCCCGCCGCGGGTCCTCCTGGTGCTGGCTGCTCTCGTAGTCCTGCAGGGCCTCGTGCAGGGCGTCCTGGAGCTTCTGCACCGCCTCCATGTCCTCTATGTGCATGGAGTCTGGGGGACGAGGGGGGGACACAGAGAGAGAGAGAGACGCAGTGTAAGATTTATGGGTTTTCAAATTTGAAAAGAACTTGGAGTTTGTACTTTGAGACAGTGGTCATATAAACAGGAGCGATGGGAAATGGGTTTTTCTCAAGCAAAATTAAATCTGGTGATTGATCTTTACGGCTCTGTCAGTAGCAGCGAGGTATGGAACACATTATAAATATAACTCACGCGCCGCGACAAGATAAAGAATAGATCATAAAAAATAAAAGAAAGGCAACATCTGCTTTACTTTACTTTATTTATTTATTTATTCCTTTGCTGGACCGGGCAGGATATTCATGTGGCCCTTGACCACAGAGACTGAAAATCAATGTTATCCCCGCCGCTCTGTAACAATGGCATGAATAGGAGCCAATCTCTGCTGAGTAAGTAACACATTTAACACCTCTGTGTTCCAAAGGACGGACGCAAACAAAAGCAGGAACTCCATTAGAGGATTGGAAGCCGTAAAAAAAAAGAACAATACGCCCCTTTCTGACGATCGCGGTGCGAAGAGTAAACAAAGACTTTCAACACATTTAGGTGTAAAATGTGATTTTTGTGTGATTTAGCGACAGTATTTTGGCTTTTTGACCTGTTTATTTGTGCCGTTTGTTCTTTGGTCTATTAGGTCACTCGTTATGTACGTTTTATTTACTTTATGTACTCTCTGATGTTTTTTAATGTTCTTTATAAATAAAGTTGGATTGGATTGGACAGTTTACAATTTCAGGCTTCTATAACGTTTCCCTACATTTTCCGAACAGATCTGTACATCACGTTCCAGTGCTCCCTCGTATAATCTCGTATACTCTGGTTTTTCCTCCCTGACTCCTCTTCCTCACGCTGGTTAACCGGCGTCTCAGCGTGTCATTGGCCGCCTGACTAAACTCACCTTGGCGTTTGCATATTTTTAACATACCAACGCGGGGGACTATATAATATAATATAATATAATAATAATAAAAAAGGCAAAAACAGATTTTCAGACTTGGCCCCCGAATTCATTGACTGGAACAACTGTATTCCCAAAGAACCTTGAGACGTTTCTCACCCTGACTGCTTTTTCAAATCCTCAGTGGTAAAACGAAGTAGGTCGTTTTGTAAAGTGACTGTGGGGAGGAGGAGGGAGGAGGTGAGGGAGGAGGGAGGAGAGAACAAAAGGCAAGAAATGTAGGGTGTAGTGTGACATAATTATCTCTTGTTCGTTTCACGGAGGCTCGAATCAAACCCAGATTTTGTTTTTTAGCAATAAAACTTGATTTGAGCGCTGCTGTAAGAGAGACGGAGACATCTGAACAGATGTGAGGGGGGGGAAGAGGCCAGGAGACCGCTTGTAGGAGGAGGAGGAGGAGGAGGAGGAGGAGGAGGAGGAGGAGGGGCAGACTTAAAAAAAAAACAACTCTGAAGAAACAATTTCCTCGCAATCCATCAGTGAGCCCGTGTCGATGCGATTGATAAACTGCTAATTACAAAATCAATCGCTATGAATTTTCACAGCTGTCAGACAGAGGCTGCTCCCGGGAGAGCGATCTCCGAGAGACCTTGTTCTAACGTTCCGGACACCCTCTCCTCCCTCTCCTCCCTCTCCTCCCTCTCCTCCCTGTGTTGTCTCAAAGCAAAGCTCCACCATCAGCATTTTTCATTTTTCAGCCTCGGACAAAAACAAGGCAAAGCGCAGCCGTGCCGTGGTGCCCGGACAGGGGACGGCGTCCTGAGTCCTCTCAAAAGAAGGCTCTGTCAATAGCGGCGTCGCCGCCGTCGCTCCCCCCGATACTCGTTCCATTCGACTGAACACATTTTATTGACAGGTCCCTGTGAAAGCTGCTAATGAAATGCTAAATTTATCTCCCCGTGGCTGCTGTGTCCCTGCAGCTACCGTTATGGAGATAGAGAAATACCACAACATTATAACCTTATCTTCTCTGCATCTCATGCTCCAAACTAAAGGTTACACAGAGAAAACATATACTCTAGCATTTAAAAGTGTGGGGTCACTTAGAAATGTCCTTATTTTTGAAGGAAAATCACTTTTTTTAAACGACTATTCTAGCTGCAAACGTCTGTTTTTTAATGGATTGTGTACATAGGTGTATAGAGGCCCATTCCCAGTGTTCTAATGGTACATTGTGTTTGCTAATGGAGTTAGAAGGCTATTGGATGATTAGAAAACCCTTGTGCGATGATGTTAGCACAGCTGTTAACAGTTTTGATAATGATTGTTTTGTCTTGACTATATTTTCGATCTATTTTGCACCTCTTTTGGTGAATAAAAGTGCGACTTTTAATGGAAAACACAACAAATATATACATATAGATAGTTTTGGGACGTCAGCATATGAATTGCCCTCACCCGAGTTGGCAAGCGCGATGGCCTTGAGCGTGACAAACTCCTCCTTCTCCACCTTGAGCTTCTTGTACTTGCGCACCAGCTGCAGGATGGACACGTAGAGGTCGAGCAGGCCCGTGAGCCGCGAGTGCTCCTCGTCCATGATGTAGTCCTCGGCGTAGACCAGCTCGTCCTCGTAGGGCAGCGAGCGGAACACGATGCTGAGGATGAGGATCTCCATCCAGGCGCTCTGCAGTAGACTCATCTGGTCGCCCAGCGTGAGCGTGGAGAAGCCTGGAAGTGAAGAAGCACCATGTTAGCGAGTGCGCGCAGTTTCATTTCAAATTCACAGAGGACGGGAAGGTTCTCTTTGAAGCCTGTCGTCACGGCACTTGAGTGGGGTTTACGGAGAGAGTGAGGACAGTAAATCGGTGCAAAGGTCTGGGATTCACAAAGCCATGTATCCTGTCACACTTCTATTGGTGTGAGGAGGAGAGGGGGGGGGGGGATTAGCAACCGAGACACGTTCTCATTGGAAGGGGTTGAGGACATGACATGACATGACAACACAAGCGGTGATGACACACACATCAAACGAGACAAAAATGCATAGAGTATGTACGTCTATATTTACGCCAGACAAACAAACACGTGCATAAACACCTTCACACACAGGCAGAGGGCGCTGGGTTCACATGGTCTGCTTTAAAGCCGGGGTCTCATTCTCTAACAGCAGCTGGATGAGACCAAAATGGCTCACGAGCATCGAAACACTGTCACTTCCTGCCCTTCAACACCTCAATATATATATATATGTATATGTATTATATGTATATTAGAGCTGCAAATAAAGATTATTTTCTCGATTTGGTCTATAAAATAGGGCTGGGGGGAAAAAATCGATTCACATAGGAATCACAATTCTAATCATCCACGATTCTGAATTGATTAATAAACTTCAAAAATCAATTTTTGAAAAAAAAGTAAAGTTTCTATTTTGAAAAACCACACAAAACACCAGTTTGTGTTATTTGTGTACAGTTTATTTTTGTAACTGTAAGTTTTTGTTTTGAATGAATAAACGTTAACTTTTGTCTTAAGTTTGCCTTTGTGTGATCACATTATCACATTATCTTATCATATCTTATCCCTACTATAAAATGTCAGAAAATGATGTTGTGGAATGTCTTTGTTTTTGTCCACAAACCAAAATTATTCAGTTTTTATGATTTCTTCGTTATGTGGAGCAAAGAAACGAACGAAATATTCACATTTAAGAAGCTAAAACGATCAGAAATCTTGTTTTAATAATGAAAAAACCTTCAAACTGATGAATCGATGATCAAAACAGTTGACGATTAATTGCAGAGCCGCGACAATAATCGATTCATCTGTCGATTCATTTCTCGATTAATCGATGAATCGTTTGCTCCGTAAAATGACGATGTCAAGCAAAGAAATAAAGTAATTATTCACATTTAAGAAGCTAAAACAATCAGAAATCTTCGTACAGATTAATCATAACAGTTGACTCCAATACATATACGCTCAAAATAGAACATCAAAAAGTGCAAAGATGAGTCGGGGGGGGGGGGGAAACCTTAAAGTAAAGACGGGTCGAAGCAAAATAAAGAAAAAGGCGAGAGCACGAGGGTCAGATCCACAGATAGCTTTGTGCTAACCCTTCAGCTGTCAATAACCTGCGCCAACAACCTCACACAACCTCACCGCCTTCATCTCTGCCACCTCCCCTCGCTTCTTTCACCTGGAGGCGACTCATTCTGACAGCACGTTAAGACTTTTAATGCAACAACTGCACGATTAAGAGGCCGAAAAACAGGAACAGTGTCGGCCGAGGCCGTGTACATGCGACCGTGTTTTTTCTCAGTGGGGGTTTGCAGCCTGATGTTTATCTTTAGACATGATGAGGAGGCGTGAGAGAAAGTTAAAAAGAAGCAGGACAGTGTGTGTGTGCAGGAGAGAGAGAGAGGAAGTGGCAGTGAGAGTGGTACCTGAGTGTTCAATTACTCTTATCGTGGTGATGACCACTGCAGGGGAAAGAGCTGCAGGATACATTAATTAACAGATTGTGATCAGAATGTGAGGGCCTTCACATTTTGAAGGGGAATCAATAGTTAGTAGAATAGAGTGCTAACAGAAAGGCCGCCTCACCGGACCGGACCGGACCGGACCGGACTGGTCAGGAGGGTTTGAAGAGTCCAAATTAGACCCAACAAAGCAAAGTGCCGAAAAAAAAAGCACTCAAAACACCCAAACTATTACCCGCCGAGGCAATAAGCCGTATTTTGTAAAACGTACCGAGGCGCCTTTAAAATCCCCGTGTTGTGTGATTTCCTTGTCTGCATACGTGGTCATTAAGTCGGACAGAATGTGGACTGGCCGGAGGGGAAATTGTCACGCAAGCGTACGCGGCCGCCTTGATTGCCCGCATCAGGTTGGCATCACAATCACAGGTAAGGAATCTGTGGAGCCTTTTAATGCCAAGACGGAAGCCAAGCGGAAAAACTAAAAAGCGCTGCTTGGCAATGTGACAGCCGCCCCGCGTCCGTGTGAAGGGCTTTTGAAGCGGCAGACACCTTCTCGGCCGTATGCGCGCATGCGAGCGCGGGCAGCCTGCAATTACCTTTGACGCTAAAAGTCCTTGAATTTAATCCAGTGTTGTGAGATGGAGAGGTAGTGTTTTCCCCCCCCACCTCTCTCTTCAGGGCCTAAATTATCGCTCCAAATGGGATCTCGTGTCGTCGCCTCGCCTTTTTTTTCCACTCAATTTAATCGAGTAATGAAGTGACTTCCCGACTCCGCGGGTCACGCGGTGCGCTCCGGCCGCCGCACTCTGAAGGTGGCCCCCCGGTTAAGTGCCGTCGGAGTGGGTGATTTCCTCTAATGAAATATCAATATTTACATCTTCACTTCCAGTTCGCTGCCTTGGCGGGAGTTTGACCAAACATGACACAATATTGACCAAATCAGACAGGCCTGTCTGCGCTCTTGAAGGCCCTTTTTCCACTCCACTGCTGAGTGCACCGGCGGGCGTCTGAAAGTGTTGTCGTAGGAATGCAGAGATAACAAAGCAGCGTTTTGGGGTTTTTTTAGGGGTGGGAATCTTTTACCATCACACAAATCGATTACGATTTTGGGGCTACGATTCTACTCCAGAATGACATTAAAGTGTCTTTTTCGATTTATTACGTTTTACGTGACTCCCCATTTGTTAAAATGAGTCTCTAAAGTAAGGCTAAACTTTAAAAACAGAGGCACACATACGCAGTACACAGGTACGCTGGTTATTTGTAGTGCTGCTCTTTTCGTTAAATAATAAACAGACCACTCCAGTTCGACTGTAGGCGTGCTAACGGCGCTAAAGGAGCCAACGCAGCTAACTGGTAAATGGTGCCTGGAAGCCGGTGCCTCGGCACATAAACATGATCACGTTAACGCATGATGACGCGTTTTCCATGACAACTGACGGGAAAAAGACGCGCTTGGCGTAATTTTTACGCGACTCGCGACTTACGCAGTACACAGGTACGCTAGTTATTTGTAGCGCTGCTCTTTTTGCCGCTCCAGTTTGACTGTAGGCACGCTAATAGCGCTAAAAGAGCTAACGCAGCTAACTAGTAAACGGAGAGTGGCACATAAACGTGCCTAGCACTACTCTTAAAAAATATATATATATATATTTTTTATATACACAGGATTGATTTCTTCAAGGATTTTTAATTTTCAAATTCCCAGTGCAAGCGAATCACCGAGTATCTGTGCGATCGAGACGGAGGGAACAAAAATAAATAAAGATGACAGAGGAAAACCGGGGATACGAGCTGACCACTAACTGCCTCGGCACACCATCATTCATCGCTCAAAGGGTGAAAACAAGACCAGTGAAGACCAACAACAGAGGCCAAAAACCATCATCTCTTCCTTTATCTTCCCAAAGGCCCTCGGCTGTTGGCAGGAGGGGGTGGAGGGGAGGAGGGGAGGGGGCTGAAGCCCAAACCCACAGACGGCTGCTTCAAACCGCTTGTAGAGATTAATCAGCTCGCCGTTTCATCTGCCAGAGCACAGGACGGTCCAAAAATGAAATGCTGGAGATTTTTCTGTTGAGCTCGAGTTCATATTCTATTAATTTATTATTGTTTCCCTCTCTCCCCGAGGGCCATTAGCACGGGTAATAAAAAGAGATGTAATTACGAGGCACGGTGGCCCCCTCCAGCTGCAGCCCCCTCGTAACTCAACCTCAATCAGACAACAGAGCAGACAGAGCGAGGGAGGGAAGGAGGGAAGGAGGGGAATTGCAGTGAAGAGAGAGAGAGAAATGGGAGGATAAAAGAGAGGAGAAGATATGGGGCAGAGGGGAAAGATAAGAGAAAGGGAGCAAAAAAAAAAAAAGGGGGAAGGGAGCGATAGAAAGAGGAAAGAGAGTAATTCTGCCTGGACAGAGGCTGATCTATCATGGAGCAGCTATCAGAAGGACAAGCAGGCCCTGAAGACTTCTGCCCAGAGGCAATCTCACCTCAGCCAAGTCAAGTGCTCTCCGGGCTCCAGTCGGAGTAAAACTGGTCCTAACAGGACCCCAGAGGTTCACCACGGCCTCTCTTTTTCTACCTCAGACTGAACGTTTGGAGGGTATCATGCTGTATTAAACCCTATCTTATATCAAAGCTTCTATTCGTTTTAGATACAACTTTAAAACGGGGAAACAACAACGATGTGCACAACCGTTCAAAAGTTTGGGCTCACCTGTACAGTTTGTCACACTTTTATTCATCAAAAGAGTTTCAAAATGAGTAGAAAATATAGTCACAACATCTTTTTAACCAGCAAAACTGTTTTCAGCTGTGCTAACATCATTGCACAAGGGTTTTCTAATCATCCAATAGCCTTCTAACGCAATTTGCAAACAAATGTACCATCAGAACACTGGAATATATACACCTATGTACATATTCCATTAAAAAACAGACGTTTGCAGCTAGAATAGTCATTTACCACATTAACAATGTATAGAGCAGGGGTCTAAAACTGGCGGCCCCCCAATGGCCCACGACCTCACCGTCTTTAAAATACAGTGTGTAGCTGAGTCACAGCTGCCAGCGTGGTGATAGAATAAAATATATGTTTGCTAGCAATGTTTATTATAACAGTAATAATAAGACATTTGGTCAGAATTATCCCATTATTAAATGTATCATATACAACATTCAATTACATATATAAATACGCTTGTTAAGGCCCGAGCCACGAATGGCAGTGGCCGAAAACGGCTCCTGGTACGAATTTTAATTACAGTTGTCCACACTGTTTTTAATGTAATTTAAAATAAAAGTCTTTTTTCCCACTTTCTGTTCTCTAGGCCTGCCCCCTCTTGACCACAATAGATGCGCATTGGCCCCCAGGTCATTTGAGTTTGAGACCCCTGGTATAGAGTGTATTTCCGATTCATTTAATGTTATATTCATTGAAAAAAAGTGCTTTTCCTTCACATTTCTGTGTGAGCCCAAACTTTTTAACAGTAGTATATATATCGCACCCCTTGGAGTGAATAACACACAACAGAATACGACGTAGAACCACAGCACAGGAATGAATGGCAGCTTCATAAAGACGTGCGTGTGTGTGTGTGTGTGTGTGTGTATGTGGTTTGTGCAGCTGCCGCCGATGATTCTCCTTGAATTTACATGACAGCATCAGGACCCAATCAATAGCCGCTCGCTCATAAATCGCTGTGCTTGACGTAAATAAATTTGACCTGAAGTCTCGAGCAAACACAAACAGCTCTGGTTTGCTGCGAGCTTTTCACGATCATTCCGTCATTTTAAGTTCATCTTTCTGCTCACATCTATCAACCATAGCTTCTTTTCAACCTGATAACCAGCACCATTATCCCATTGTTAAGTAGAATAATGGGTGATTGGACCACCCCGCGCCCTGTGAACATTAATAGGTTGAAGAGCATCGGATACAGTAATCCCCCCTTGTTTTAATCTGGGAGCCATGACCTCTTGACCTCAGCCGGAGGGGGGGGGGGGGGGGAGTCTTTAAGCGTCCCCAGGGTCCCTGACTGTTACAAACCTCTCCTCAGCCACAAAAGGGCCACGACGAATCAGGCTTTAATCATCGCCATAATTACACATAATTTATCTCCACTGCCGTCGAGCAACGTCGCCTAATGAGGGACGATCGCTTAGAGAGAGAGAGAGAGAGAGAGAGAGAGAGAGAGAGAGAGAGAGAGAGAGAGAGAGAGAGAGAGAGAGAGAGAGAGAGAGAGAGAGAGAGAGAGAGAGAGAGGCGCGTCAGAGTGAGAGAGAGAGAGATTTCCTCCACAAAACAATTTATATCAAATATTCTACATAGATTCGGGTAATTGTGATTTTTCTGACTGGAAATTAATACTCTGACGTGTTATTTTAGTAGAGCGAGCTCCAAGTGGAGTAAAGCTTCAGTTTAATAATCACAACATTCATTATTATCAAAAATTACAGCCTTTTGCGATTTACTAAGCGCATTTTTCGAATTGTGATTTCAATTTGAAAAACTATAAACTCTTTAAAGGTTTAAAAGAATGTACAAAATACAAATTTTAAGTTTAGTTTAATCCAGGACGATGTGTTTAAAGCCAGATGTATTCTCACCAGTGGTGTGGTCTACGTGATACGGTACAGGAGTTGGGTAGAACCATTTAATAATGGGCATGTATACGTATCAACTGTTTTTTAACAGAGATTTTAGTTTTTGCAATTAAAGAGTAGAGATTAACTATCGTTTTCGTAAAAAAAAAAAAAAAACACAAAATATAATAAAAATCATCATGTGCAAACTCTTTTTGTGGGTTATTGTGCTGCTGGTTTGGCAACCCGTGCTGACAGAATACCCATAGACCACACTGCACCACTGACTCTTGTGTTATAAAGCACTGTAAATATGTAAATATATGCAATAAAGTCGTGTTTAAATTGAGTTGAGTACATATAAGCTAAAAGAGCTGAAACAATTAATCGATTACTAAATTAATCATCAACCATTGCTAATGGTTTGAAGCTTTTTTTATCGTTAGTAAACCAAGATTTCTGATTGTTTTAGCTTCTTAAATGTGAATATTTTCTTTGTTTCTTTGCTCCACATAACAAAAGATGTTCGAGAACATAGTAATTTCCAGGTGTGACAAACACTGGTCAACGTTTTTTAACATTTTATGGACCAAACGATTCATTGAAAACGAAAATAATCATTAGTTGCAACTCTAAACCTAAATAAATGTGACGTTGATTGTACCTGCTCATGCACCACAGTAACAAAACAAAGCCTCCGATACGTCCCCCCCCCCCAGCATCTCAATCTCCCTGCAGCTTCTCCTGCCTTCCTCCCCAAGTCCAGGCCTCAGCATCCACCTGATTGTTCAATCTATCTTTATCTCCCGTGCTGAAGCCTACGTCAGAGAGGGTAAATTGAATATACTAAGAGCTGTCTGTTGGTGTCTATATTTAATATAGTGCGCTGATGAGGTGCTGATTTATTGCCGGGCAGTATTCACACTCTATTACAAGGAGATTACGCAGCTTGAGTGGGATCAAGCTGGCAACACAGTAAGTAGATTTCACAATTTAATGGCAAAGAGAAAACAGGAGCCCGGAGGGGGCTGGAGGAGGAGGAGGGAGGGCTGATAGGTGGGTGGGTGATTATGGCGGAGGGCTGAGCTGACACAAACACGACAACATACAAGGGGGCTGCGATCTCCCCTCTTAACATCGTTGCCTCCTTGCTAACAACTAACACGACAGGCGGCTGTCTGTCAAACGCCGGCGCTGATGAGCCGGAATCCAATAAACGTGCGGATGATGAATATTCCCAAACCGCCAATAACAAATAGAACAATGCAACCCATCCTGTTTCATTAGATTAATCTGCCCGTGAATATAATGCGGGGAAAATGCGACACAGAAAAGGACATCGGAACAACAACAACTGTGGAGGAAATTAATCTTTACGCTAGAAATTTGACATTCCAGTGGTGACATGCCAAAACAAAAATATGTTTTATTGTGTAAGAGCAGCAGCAGCAGCAGCAGCAGCAGCAGAGTGTCAATGTTTGCTTGGCCCCTCACCCTTCAGAGAATTCCCACATGAAAACACTTGGGCCTGGGAAGCTGGGATGGAAGCGAGCCGACACGAAATAACAAGCACCTCCTGAATACACAGCATGCATAGCAGTTTTTACATATGAACACATGACATTCCCACTGCGGGGGGGAGGGGGGGGGGGGTGGCATAGGGGTCACACAAGTACCTTGTCACCCCCTGACCAACACATCAGTGTCAGGGTGGTGGAACAGGCTCGAGTGCACTGAAGCCGTCACTCTACTTAGTTCATCGTGGACAGAGTGAAATGCAGCTTTATGTGATGGAAGGTGGGGGGGGGGGGGCACAGGGGGGGCACAGGGGTGGACACAGCCCTGCTATGTGTGTCAAAGGTTGTTAGCACCTTAGGAGCAACAAGCCATCTGTCAGCGTCCCCCTACCAATGCTCCTAATGACCTTGCTCCCCACGGCGACAGCCGCGTTGGACTTCGCGGTGCTATTTGAAAAGCGGCGACACTGGAGTCCGAACGCAGCTCGGCAGTGATTAGCAATTAATCAGAGGCAAATTGTGAATGAGGGCAAGCCAGCAGTGGGAGAACAGACTGAGCAGTCTTCAACATCTGATAAACTACAGTAACAAGTGCAGCTGAAACCCTAACCCCAATATCTACCTCATTAAACTACAGTAACAAATGCACCCAAAACCCTTACCCCAATATCTACATTGTTAAACTACAGTAACAAGTGCACCCAAAACCCTTACCCCAATATCTACCTCGCTAAACTACAGCAACAAGTGCACCTAAAACCCTAACCCCAATATCTACCTTGAAAAACTACAGTAACAAGTGCACGTGAAACCCTAACCTTAACCCTTACCTTAACCCTTACCTCAATATCTACCTCGTTAAACTACAGTCACGAGTGCACCTGAAACCCTAACCCTAACCCTTCATGCGTGCACACTAACCTTTCGTGGTACGCTAAAGATGACAGAGTTGACATTGGACCCTGAAAGGCAATGATATGCTAATGATCGAGCTTTGATGTCCTCCTTTCACCCTCCAATTAAAACTCTATAGTGCCACTCTGGTCCACATTACAGCCCTTTGAAACGTGGTTTTAAATGTTAGCATATAAAGAAGGGAGGGGGTGGATTTAAGAATCAATTGGGAGAAGGTAATTGCCAATCTTCCTGACATTTAAATTGTGACGTTTGGACTTAAGTCGCTGGCCCGGCGTCTGTCAATGGCCCCTAATCAATGTGGTGGACTTCATAATGAACTGTTAATCTTTTTAATTCCTTCGCCCAAGGCCCGCAAAAAAAAAAAAATCTATCAGAATGCAATCATCAGTTTTATACTCCTTGTTCCTGTCTTTGTCCCGGAGGCGATGGGAGGTTAGGAAATATGGTAGGAAACGGGGCTATGGCAGGGCCACGCCCTGGGGGTACCGATGGTGCACGGAGTGTAAGTGCAGCGAGTCCCTCACTCAGCCAGTGAACCGTCTCTGATCAGGTTCAGCCATGTACAACTCAATTATGCAGCCATTTCATGGCCAGAGGAAACTCACTGTCCTAATACAGACGCCACCAAAGGGACACACACTGTCGCTCTCTCTGAAGTGAAGGTCTTTATTCTGTCAGAGCTAAAAATAATACGTGTGATTGTAGGCAACGAGTTTAAAAACGCAGCAGCTTAAATTCCAACGTCTTGAAGGTGCTGCACACACCGTATGTAACCGACTCAAGTTTTTGGGGTTATATGATCCCAATCTGCTGGGCAAATCCCATTTACATTATAAATCTATCCACTGTACAAGACGTGTTAGTATAATCTGATTAACAGTGCTTCAGCCCTATGACACATCCAATCCGGGTGGGATGATGTAAGGTAAAACTTTTTAAGCGTAGAAAGATGCACTGAGAAACATAAATCAATGGTAAATGAGGTTAAAAAATTCAAATAATAATTTTTTTTCTATTGCATTTTATTGCAGTGTGTGTTAGTGAGTCTATAGTTTGCAGCTAGCATGGGAACGCTGCCGTTTCAGCGCCTGTGTTGCATCCCCGGTGTCATTTTTGGGTCACAACGACGACGAGAGAGTGTGTTATCGGGTCAAGTTGTTGATCCAATCCCTACGTAAGCTCCTTGGTTAAACTCTCAGGCTGCTGACCACGCAAAGGACTCCTGCGCGGGGTGATCCAAACCGTTTAGGACGCGTAAGGGGTCCAAGGCTGAAGCCAGAGGCTGGCAGCATATCCATCTCTAATCTCCTTACTATCAGATCTGTACCTGATTAATACGCCTCCTTCTGAGAAGGAGCCTAATACCTTTTCAGAACAAAACGCACCTGCACCGAGGTCAGAGAGAGTCCACCTCAATGTCAATGTATGAAGGGGAATTGATGAAATTAATTGATATGATGATCAATCAAGGGCCTGAGTGTGTGTTTGTGTCATCAAAACTGAAGTGATGCTGCACATTTTCCCCGTCTGCCCACGTCCAACTTATGCTGATGAGAAGCAGAGGTTACGGAGGATGCCGCCGAGGGACGCGTTCATTTAGTTTGTTACCCGGCACTGTAATGTTATAGAGTTATGAGGGGGTCAGGCTCGAGATCAAGGAGAATCTGCCTCGCTTTGCAAAAGCAGGAGCGGCGGCCAAACGACGTGTTCTCCGTCAAAAAATCAGAGGGGGGAAAAGTCGTGAAGGAGGCAAAAAAAAATCTGTGCTGACATCAGGCGCCGCATCCTTAATTCAACAGCTTTTCATAACCTAACACCTCGTTTATCAGAATGTCTATGGGAGGTGAAGACGAAACATAATTATGTCCATCAATAATTCAATAGGTAGGTGTGTGTGTGTGTGTGTGTGTGTGATATGATGTCTTGTTTGAGTGGGGCCAGGTCCCAGAACTTTGCTCTAAATCTCCCTGGTGATTACAGCACACAATGCATTGGCTTTTCCACCTCTCCATTCAATGCAGGGTTGTTGTTGTTTTTTTAGATCCACTCTATTATCGATTTGTTCCTGCACAACTATGTCCATTTTTGCACCATCTCCACCCTCCAGACACCCCGAGGCGGAATGAGCTGCTGTCATTAATTATCCCCGAGTTATCCCTGAGAAACTAGGATTAAAAACACCGAGACTGATGTTAGAAAAGAAGTGCTTAATACCTGGGATGTGTTTGGCCCAGCCGATGATGACCACCAGCTCGCGGTCAGCCAGGTCGCACAGCGTGGTCAGGGCCTTGATGTCGCTCTCGGGCATGGTGGGGTCGGGCATGGCGTAGATCTTCTCCGGCTCCGCCACCAGCAAGTGAGACACGATCTTTGTGACTGAGGACAGAGGCAGGAGTTAAAGGTTGAAGACACATTACATTATGCAAACGAATGGATGGGAAACGTGCGGCACTGGTGTTCTTGTCTAATATCGGTCATAAGCTGAGAAACTTATTATAATACAGCTTCGACCAGTGGCCTCTTAACGGCACAGACGGGCAGAGTCTGAGAGTCTGGCCTAGAATCTTTGTCCCAGTCGTCTCAGGTTCACCGGCGTTCTGGCCCGACGGCGAGCTAATGACGGAGCGGATACTCACGAGGCTTTTTGGTGGGAGGAGGGAGCGTCAAGCCCAGGTACGGGTTGTTTTCCGTGTCCAACCTCCGCTTGTACTTCTGTCTGCCCCCTCGCACGCGGTCCAGGCGAACTCCTGAAGGTTGGAAAATGACAAAAAAAAGGACACGGAGTGAAGCGAGAGCAAGGTTTTAAGGGAACGTCTAATTATATATATATATATATATATATATATATATATATATATATATACACACACACTTGTAGATGTAGATAGTTTTTGCAGTAGTTAAAAACACAACAATATGCAAAAGCAAACCTCCATTTAAACGTGTCTACACTAGCTTGTATGAATGATTTGGGGAAAATATCTTGCGGCCACTTTTCTAACAGATATCGAAACGGCAATTTGATTTGCCGTGTAATAGATGTAAAATGCATTAAAGCATCACCAAAAAAACAGGACTATTTTAATAATCGATAGTCGGTTTGAAGCTTTTTTCATGGTTAAGACAAGATTTCTTTAGCTAAGTTTCTTTGCTCCTTATAAACAAAGAAATCACTCAAAACAAGACATTTGAGAACATCATCATTTCCAGGATTGACAAATGATGGACCATTTTTTAAACGTTTTATGGACCAAACCATTAATCGCCAGTTTACCCCTTTAAGGTACTACTCAACCGTTTGGTCGACCACACTTTAAGGCCCTATATCTCATTGAAAAATGCATCAAGCTGAACTCACTAACACTTAATTAATGTGACTTGTTCTGAACGTTGTACTTTATGAATTATGCAAACCAGGTTTATTATGAACAGACATCTCAACCGTTTGGTAGAGGCCTGTATCTAAAATACTGTAGGGTCTAATTATGAAAATATATATAATGCAAAGAAATCATTCTTCTGTTGCTTTTTTCTTGGTGCGTACCTTAAAGGGTTAATTAATCAATTAATTAAAAATAATAATTCGTTGCAGCTCTAATTGTGAGCATGAGAAATTTAAGATATTACGGTTTAAAACATGTAGGAGCTCCATTATTGATTTGTAAAGAGAGAACAGGAAAAAACTGAAAATGGTACTTTTTTTTACTTGGAAATGATTAATTATTCAACACGACTTGTATCTAAGCATGGTAAAATAGACGGAATCGGTGCAGAAGTGAGTGTATGTGCGTAGTGTGCGAATGTGTCAGAGACACGGTGTCTTCCCATACGTGGTCCATGCCTGCCTGGTCTACTGTGACACAGCTGAGCCCAGAGCAGGTCTAAACATATGAATATTTAATGCAGGGTCAATGATCTCACAGACTGGCCTTCTAATTATTTAGCTTTTGGGTCGAGGCAGACTGCATACTAATGAGCTGCCGGCTACATGCTTCTTTACCCGTGTGTGTGTGTGTGTGTGTGTGTGTGTTGTTGTAGGAGCTCAGGTGAGAGTGTGCTCATCAGAAACGAAAACTTAGCCAGCCGACAAAACAAAGACACACAATCCCACACACACACAGATAACTAGGTATTGCTTTCCCCCATAAAAGACCCTTATTTCACCCCTCTTTCACCGCCGTAGCACTGAGGCCTTATCACCCCCAGCCACACCTTGGGGGCCCAGGTTTCACACTGATACTGTAAATGTCAAGGCCGGCCTCATCACAACATAAGTTATTTATTATCTCATTATTTGATAAGGGCGTTTCCATTTTGGAACGTCGTCTTTTTTCTGTTCTATTAATTTTCAACATAGTTAAAAAAAATATTTCATCTACTGCGACGCCGTCGTCGTTCTATTTATTTGATACCGCACCGCGGGGGCAGGTATTTGGTTATTTAATGTAATTGTATGCAAACATTTATATCCTGGCTCCCTGTCACTGCCGCAGCCTAAATATCCTTGATATCTTAATCCTGTCAAGAGAGGAGAGAGCCCCCTTCAATTTACCTTGTATGCATAATGTAACCCCCCCCCCCTCCATCCCCTCCATCCCCCCTTTCAAATTTAATACTAAAGGGTGGAGGAGAAAAGGTTCGGATGGCGGTGGACGAGTTAATTTGTCAGCCTCGCACGTCCCTCTGAGGGAGCGGCCACCACAGAGCACTTCCTTGATGATTTCATCACTTTATAACAGTGTCAAACCCGGGCCACTGCAAATGAGCCTAATGCAATTTGTCCATCGGCGAGTGCTCTCGGAGAGAGGATGAGTCTGGGTATCACGCGCGACCGGAGGTGACTCAGTCAAATCAGCGCATTATCATAAAAATGTACACTTTTGTCTACTTATATGAATCGTTCGATTCCCTAGAAACCTGGAAATCTGATTAGGATCGTCGTTCAATTTCCTGATACGGACAACCCACTAACCTAATTACCCCCGATTCCCAGCAGAGCCTTCCCATGAATCATCGCGTGGCAACTACCTGCGCAAAATACTGTCCCGTGAAGGCATCATGAGAACTCGGAGTCTTCAGGGTTAAGAGCTTAAGAAGCCGTCACAACTGTCAGCGTGGAAACATTCTTTACACTTTCTCCCAGTGAACTCAGTCCCTGCCAGGTGGTCGCCCCCCCTACCCTACCCTACCCTCCGCCTCCTCCCCTGTGCTGCTTCAGTCATGTGGCGGTGTCAGCCGGCATAAAGCCACCCGATCAAGGTGGACGGGTGCCTCTTTTAATTAGAACAGTCCCAGGTCCGTAATTAACAGTTGCTGACAGGAATTAAAGCTCGGCACTAACCTGTCTCATTTTTACTGTCCAACTAGGGCCAGACACAGGAAGCTAGAGGGGTCTTTCTTTATGGGGGGGGGGGGGGCTTTGGTGTTGTCGTGCCCTCCAGAGTAAACACAAGACGTGTTATGAACATGTGCAGAGAGTCATCTTCACTGTTTTATGGCCTACTACTACACAGTATAGTGAGGGTGGCAGAGGCCGAGCTCGGGTATCACCTCTTCAAAGCGGAGTGCTCGGGGAGAGGGCTTTTGGCCAAGGCGGCTGGCATTTGTGCGCGGATTAGCCAAGGCCTCTGCGGTGGGGGGTTGGGGTTGGGGGGTGGCGGTGGTGGCCAGCTGACCTAGGGCTCTTCTTTCTCTCCAAAAACAATAATAATCCCCCCCCTCATCCACTCCATGCGTACTCCTACAGAAGGGCCTGTCTTCACTCACTTTGTGCGGCCCTTATTTTGAGTCGCTCACCTGTTCTGGGTAGGAGGAGGGGGGGGGGGGGGAGTGTCAGGATGTCTGGGATGGTTGGCAATGCCAAAGGGGGGGGGGGGACTTACGCCGACCCTATTTTAGCTGGGAAAAAAAATCAGAAGGCCACATGGCAAGGCATGGTGAAGTGAACCTTGCCTTTCAAGGAGGCCGCCGCCGCCGGCCCCCCCACGTGTTAAACTGCCATCAGCACTATTTCAAAGAGCCCCCCTGTTGGCAGCTTTGCATGCTTGTAAGCGTGTCGCAGCGTTTTTAATCACGAGTGGTGATGAGCGAGGGTAGCGGAAAAACTGTCAGGCCTTTGCACCGTCCACCCCCCCACCCCACCTGCTGACCCTCAGGGGCTGCCATAGTGACATTTCTCTTCACATACTCCATTTACAGGTTAGCTACGATAGCAGCTAAAGTTCCCCGGCTGATTTTTGTGATCGCGCTGCTTAAAAAAAACGTCAATCAGTGTTTGTCAAACCTGGAAATGATGACGTTCTCCAACGTCTTGTTTTTGTCCACTCAGTTTTAATGATTTCTTTGTTACGTGGAGCAAAGAAACGAAGACAGAATTCACATTTAAGAAGCCAAAACAATCAGAAATCTCGTTTTTAATCATGTAAGAAGCTTCAATTGTCAAAATAGTTGACGATTCATTTAGACAACACTTCTTGCAACGCAGGAAATCTCAGCCATAATGCAGTACGTGCAGTGCATTGTAGTTTCCGTGCATGTCGTGCTATGCCGTGCATGCGACTGTGACGGGACTATTGTGGGATGCGGTCGCTCTCTGCATGCCGGGCGCGCTGGAGTGAACAATGAGAGGTGTATTGTGTGTCGGGCACGTACACGCTTTGCTGTCACCGTGGTATGTGTTAACTATAACGTGAGACACTTCTTCGCCTTCAAACAAAAGCACCGTCGGCGACCGTGTAGACGATAGATATACGTTGTCAAAACCTAATACACCACTGAGAACTGTGAGCGTCTATTTAGCATATGCATCATGTCATTGTTGTGGACATTTCTCTGCTGCTGGTGAAGAATGAAATAGAGAACTTCTCTATTTGGCCGACAAGGTTTTATTTTCGTTGCAAGGAAAAGGTCGATTTTCACAGGAGTTATCCTTGCTGTAGAAAAGACCTCGCGCAAAGTGAGCCCTCCACATTTATACCTGAGCACCTCCCCTTTTGCATTCCTCCAATAGACAAAGTCTCTACTTTTTTACATACGGTGCTTTTACACCACTTTGTCCACTGTACGCATAGGGGAGCCGACTCCCTGCTGGTGTGGCAGGAAGGTGCAGGCTAGACACAATACACTATACATAAAGGACCTGGTATTCTGTACTGGGTTGGTATCGGTAGGTATAGGTTAAACTGTGACTGGCAAAGTCATGCACTGCAAAATACCCTCATCACACAAGTAGCGTTGATGTTTTCCACTTCAAGAGAAAAGGATTTAGGGTTGTCACGATACTCGAATGACGCGAAACGCTGACGACTGAGGACCCGGACAAAAGGAAGCGAGAGAGAGAGAGAGAGAGCAACTCCCACTAAATGATGTCAATGTAATCTCTCAATAGTATCTTGTCTCCTCTTTGCTCTAAGCTCTGATCCGTTTCCATTGATCAGAGGAAAAACCTGTTGTCCCTGACATTTGATTCTCCCATCGATCACTTCCTCCTTTATACAGTCGAGGGGAAAGTACAGTGACTCGACACAAGGGTTTAAGGGCCACGTCCTGCTGTAATTAGACTGCTTATCTTCAGGGACCGTCGTCTTCATACACTAGATATGAACATTTGTGAGATAAACGTTCCAATATTAGACATATTGATGGGTTTAAAGCTGTGTTTGATTGGTTGGGGGTGGGTGGGGGCACAGCGCTGCACTTTGCTGCTGCAGAGTTATAATTAGGCGACTTTCCATTGAGATACAATGTGACCTTTCTGCGGTAATGAAAGCAAGTTGCAACCTCTCGGTCACATGAGCGGTGACCACCTCCCCACACCGAGAGCCCTGGACGCGGCGTTGAGCCGGCGGCTTCGTCGGAGCTTGCGGCGGACACACAGAGCATGTGTCTCTCTTTTCCATTTCATCTATATCTTTATCATTATTCTGTTAATGTGCCGCATACACAGAAACGTGCATTACAACCTCGGGGCTTAAAGCCGACAAAGTCTGCATATTTGACTTTTTTTAACACTCCTGACCCGACACTGGTCGTTCATTTATAGCCAGGCCCACATATTTTTGTAGTCTCTTATTCTCCGATGATGATATATTGGCATAAATTTTTCATCAGATAGTAATGCGATTACTCCGTCTTTCTGGCACTGAGGGCTTTATCTGGCCGTGCGCAGTCCGGGGGGGATTCTGTTACGGCGTTGAGATCCATACTGGCTTCAGGTGGCAACTGGATATATATGCATCTATAAATCCCGCTCTCCAATGAGTAATGGCAAGAATAATGGGGGGAATATATACTTGCACTCTACAGGGTTTGATGTAGAATTTAAAAGTGTAAGATTTAACCGTCCTAACTGATCAGCACTTGAGTAAAAAAAAACATTTTGTGTTTGAGAATCCCTGAGCTGCACCCAGAGGAGGCTAGTTAGAAGAATCAAGCTAGCTAGCTAGCTAACGATCGCGTTCTCCTTCATACAGTCGCAGACCATCATCTTCATGCACTAGATATGACCAATTTGTGACATAAACATTCCAATATCAGACATATTGATGGATTTAATGCTGTGTTTAATTTGCTAGTTAGCGAGCTACTTAGCTCGTTAGCTTCAGGTATGAACAAATCCACCAATATGTGATAAAACAGAATGGATAGGTGCCAGCAGACTCTCAGGAAGCCAAGAAGGGGGGCAAAATTAGCTATCGGTAGCATGTTTAATTGTCAATGAATTCCCTAAACTGTCCACAGGAAGAGAGCTGGAGATGTTCGGAAAACATTTAGCGGATCAATATGCCAAGCTGAGGCTGTGTGTGTGTGTGTGTGTGTGTGTGTGTGTGTGTGTGTGTGTGTGTGTGTGTGTGTGTGTGTGTGTGTGTGTGTGTGTGTGTGTGTGTGTGTGTGTGTGTGTGTGTGTGCGCTCCGAGACCCGGCCTGAGAGCCTTTCCAGGTGGAATACGGTTACACTTCTATTCCTCAGACGGCGGGGGCTCGACCTATGCAGCATATTTTGTCCCCCAGCTCAACTACAAAATTTACTGCTGTGTGATTCACGAGATCAATGGAGGATTTGTTTTTGCGTAAATGTGCTTTTCTAAACCCCACCAAAGAATAAATAATAATACATAGAGTGCTATATGTGTATCTGGTGGATGCGAGAGTAATAAGAAAAATGTTCTTACTCTTCTTACCTTCTTTGAGCATCCCCACTTTGAGGCATTTCATGAAGCGACAGGCCTGACATGATTTGCGTCTCCGTTTCGTGATCTCGCACTCGTTTGTGGCCGGACAGCTGTATTCTATGTTACCTGAGTAGATGAAGAAGAAGAAGAAGACGATTAGTGACAGTGAAGCCAGACGAGGCCCAAGACACATCTGAAAACACATTTTTACTCTTTGGTTTTTATCTTTTTTATAGTTTTATTGCATGACCTGTTTATTTGTGTTTATATTTTCTACAGTATTTTATTGTTTTATTCTTAGGTCGCTCGTTATTTATCTCTGATGTACAGCACTTGTTGTTTCAGCTGTAGTTTTTAAAGTGCCGTATAAATAAAGTTGGACCAGATTGGATAAACAGCAAATTAAAGTAAAATAATATAATTTTGGGGTATTTCACCAGGCATTTGCATGCTCTATAATTAACCCTATAACAACAAACTATTATTATGGGAAACCCATAATAATAGTTTGCAAGCACTGTGTAGGCCACTTTGCCCATGTGTACTGTGAGAAAGGCAGAGTGCATCTTGAACTGTTTTCAAGCCGACCATCACTCAAAATAAGAAGGTTGTGAACTGCAAAATTAGTAAAAAATAACTGGAATGTTGTGTCTTCCAGACTTCCACCTCTGCCAGTTCCATTGTTTTTGTTGGATTTGTTGGATTGGTTTGTGTATTTTTTTGCATTGTGATCCGCTGTATAAAATATGATACAAATTAAAACTCCTATATGGAAATTGATATTGGAATTTTCTGTCAATTATTTAATGATTTGGGCTTTAAAGGGTTAACTATCATTACACATATTGCTATAGAAGCCATTTCTGTGGCCTGTGTCGTCCAGTGACTTCCTGGGGGCCACAGCTGGAGAACCTGGGGTAAAGAAGCTACGATAGCCCTTCAGGAGCACATCAGTGGGCGTCACACCAGTCCAACACTAAATTGGCCTCATTAATTCTGTACGTGTCCCCTGAAAGGCCCCCGGGCTCAGACTGTGGACCCCCTACACTCAGAGGGGCCTGCTACTGACACTTCCTCTGACCACTTTATATTATACTGCAGCAGACCCAAACCTGTTGTTACCACTGTTGCCATTGTTGACTATTTTACATAGTGTACAGGCAAAGAGAGGCCCGATGCATTATTCAAAACGGCAGCATCTGATTCCAGGACAGAGCAATGAAAAGGAGTTGCACTGCTACAAAATAAAAGCGTTGCTTCGGCTCTAGAAACGACTCCCTCGACGTTACATCCATCCTCATTCTGAATGAGCTTTTTAGCGTTAAAGCTAAAAGAAAGGTTGAGTAACAATACAATTTAATCATCTTAATTCCCAAAATGCGTCAGTATGTGACAAACAGGTAGAGTACAGCGTCGACATATTCATTCACGCACCGTCGTTGCCCCCCAGCGCTGACCCTCGCTCCGTCTTCTCCATACAGAGAATAAATATTCCGCTGGCATTTCCTCGCCCTCCTACAACCCCTTTGACAACTTATGCAATTATGTTAACATTATTGGACAGATCAAGCTAGGGGGTGGGGGGGGGGGGTGGTTGGGGCTCCCAAGATGTTATAAATAATTAGAAAATCCTCCATATATCTGGGTTAGAAATCATTATGCTAATTCGCCGCCCTCATCTCTTTGGGATTGGGGTAAATAAAGGTGTGAGGCTGATGAGCTGTGATTGTCTTCCCCTCTCTGTTGTCATAGCAGAAGCAGACGATAATAATCCTACCCATTTTTGCTGGGAGGAGGCAATCAGAACGACCGCGGTGGCTCAGCGGTACGTCGAGGGTTTGATTCCCGGGACAAAACACTTAACGAGTGGTCATTAGGAGAGAGGTGGCAAATTTCCACCACGTCGTGTGCACGCTATGTTGTGGTTTTGACCACAGTTGACCCTGTGTGCGTCCCAGGGGAAGGTTCTATTTATGGAGTTTATTTCCTCCCTTCCTTCCTTTCTGTAGGGTTGCAGCGGTCATGTGAGCAAAACCACACCTGGTAGTGAACTAAGAGAGTCGGCCCCTTTGTTTGTACAAACAAAGCTAATTTAGCGTTAGTGAGTTCAGCTTGATGCATTTTTCAATGAGATATAGTGACTTAAAGTGTGGTAGACCAAACGGTTGAGTAGTACCTTAAAGGGTTAATGGTGTATAGAGGCCTATTTCCAGTGTTCTAATGGTACATTGTGTTTGCTGATCGTGTTAGAAGGCTATTGGATGATTAGAAAACCCTTGAAAACCCTCATGCATTGATGTTAGCACAGCTGAAAACAGTTTGTAGGTTCTTTGACAAAAAGGGCAAAATTACACGCATATAAAGTGGGCAAAAAATAGAAATCTTAGCTGTTATAACATTGAAACCAAGTAAAATATCCAATGGTGCTTTGTTTGTGTATGTTTTTTTTTTTTTTCACCACGGCCGTAACAAGCCTATAATTTCATTTTCATGTTCAGTCGTCAACATGCCAAAGATTTCATGACGCTGTATGCAAAACAGCCCCTGCGATTCATGTGGTTAATTACCGAATAGCCCTTTAATGCACTTCATTAAATAAAAATGTAACGTTACAGTTATTTATATTATTATTATTATTATTATTATTATGTCCCCACCACTTAAAATAACTTAAGAAGTAAAAAAAAATGACCTGCGACTGTGACACATGAGTACTACACATATATATATATATATAGTAGTCTAATAGCACGGTGGAGTTTCACTTCCAGAAATGAAGCACACCGGCGTCGTGCACCCCTTTAACCCGAGGGCCATTCTCGGGTTTATCTGTCTTTGGAGAGGTTATGGTATGGTTCCCAATAACATCGAGAGAGTGAAGAGAGAAGAAAAAGATTTGCCCTCCTTCTCCTCTTGATAAGTATCTGTCTCAATCTGTTTTATGGCTTTTTAGGACCCATGCCAGGGCACAGAGGGGGAAAGTCAGGTCTTGTAAGTAAATTACAGTAAAATGGCAGGTATTTTTCATCAAAATCTAAACTGACTTTTACAGGCTTACTGTCAAGGTCTATTACTTCATATATAAGAGGAGGGGGGCACTGAGTTCAGTTGGTTTTTCAGGCAATTTTACACTCGGGTTCAAAATGGGAAGAAAACACCGGCTCAATAAGAGATTTATGTTTTTGATTGGTGGGGGGCACCTGCGGAGCAGGGGTGGACGTATGATTACGGAGGCCTGAGAAGAAAGAACGTACTTCTGGAACAGATGGAGATCCAGGTTGACATTAATCTGTATCTGGGCCTTGACTAATGTAAGTATTTCCACACAGGAGTTCAAGGGTCTATGCACTGAACAGGTGACAGGAGATGGAGCTTCTGTTCTCAGAAGCCCTGGCAAGAGCGGGAAGTAGGTTTAGATAGCGGCGGCTACTCGGAGAATAAACATTAAAATGCTTTGATATTAGTAGATTATTAAAAACAGTTATACACGGCGAGTATTCGACCAAAAACACAAAAATATAACATTAAATCAGCTAACATCAATGTTTATGCTAGCGTGTGCCGGAAGCATTAGCAACTGGATGTTGAATGATGCTAGGAAGAAGATCATTGAGGAGTAGCGCTGAAGCTATCGAATATTTCTGTAATCCTGTATTCGATCAATTATTTTTTGATTAATGGAGGACGCAAAATAATAATAATTTATTTTTTTGAAAAAAAATCAGATTTTTTTAATCCGCTTACTCGAGGAATAATCGGTAGAATACTCGATTACATAAATATTCGATAGCTGCAGCTCTAGTAAGCTACATTAAATCAGCTTACATCAATGTTTACGTTAGCGTGTGCCGGAAGCGTTAGAATCCGTCGTGCACACGGTTAACGCTAACGTGCTACGGAACAATGTGATAAAAGGGCGGGAAAAAGCCGGCTCCTTTGTTTTCCTCTCATTAGAGGGGGGCCGTCTCACACTCCACCCTTGACTGCCTCGTTATTCCTTTAATTAATCGGTTCTCATCAACAGCGCCCTCTCAATTCTTTCAAGGGCTCTACACGGCGCTATTTACTGCAGCAAATTCTGCGTGTGTTTCTTTTATCATCGTCCCCGCGTCCTCTTGCCTGGGACCCCTGTCTGATTATTATGCCATTAAGCCTCTCCTCTGAAAGAGCAGCAGGGTCCCTCTCCAATCTAAAGAAGTCCTGGGTTTTTTTTTTTCTTCCTCCTCTCCCTCCTTTTCCTGAAATTACCCCGGCGACGCGTGCCTGAGTTTCTAATTGGCATGCGGGTCCCTGGAGACGGGGCCCCCTCCCTTCTTCCTAATGAAAAGCCTCGGCCTTAATTACACTTTCCAAACGCTGATTGTTATTGACAAAACTCCTGTGGCTCGGACAAACGACGACAGATTAGCTCCATTACAGGCGGCCCCTCCAAGAAGAGAAAGAGAGGGATTTCAAATCGACAATGCAAAGTGAGCGGGGGGCAGAAAAAAGAGGAGCTTTTTCTTCTTCTTCTTCTTCTTCCTCCGTGTACCTTCCTCTTAATTGTTCGGGCCATTGCTCCACTTAAGACACCTCTTTCTTCTCCGGTGTTCCACTGTGTTGCCGTCAGTGTACTTTTAGCGACGAGGACAAAAGCCCTAGTTATGTTACTTGAGAGAAAAATGTTCATCTTTTGTAAATAGACATGATCGCTGGTGGGGTAAACAGGGGGGGGGGGGGGTTTGGCTTAATGCTTTTGTTTGCCTGCAAAAGGTACATAGACTGTCTAAAGCTGATATGGCTGGAAAATCAACACCCAACGTCAAGACATGGAGCCCTGCTCTCTGCATAACACCTGCAATTATTTGTCGATTTAAATTTAGTGAAAGCGACGAATAAAAGACGGGATTGCGGATTGCCCTCTTCCTGATTAATCTGGAGCGGTCCACAGTTTCCACAGTGGGGGGGGGGGGGGGGTCTTTCATTGCCTCTCTCTAATGAGAAGCTGTGATACATCATGCTTTTTTGCAGATAGCCAATCCTGGCCACGGAGGACACATATCAAATAATATAGTATATTCTCTGACACACCCCCCCCCCCAACCAAAACAGTCTACAAAATCTGACCTATGAGTGATGATGTCATGTCCACCTTACACCCCCCTCCCATGATAGATGATCTCATCTCAATCTCTCTCGTAGTCTGTCCCATCTGTTTTATTTATTTATTTATTTTTTACTCTAATTATTATTAAATGTCCTTATTTTTGAAGGAAAAGCCCCTTTTTCCCAATAAATATAACATTAAATGAATCAGAAATACACTAACTATACATTGTTAACTGCGAATGCCTGGTTTTTAATGGTGTATAGAAGTCAATTTCCAGTGTTCTAATGGTACATTGTGTTTGCTAATCGCGTTAGAAGGCTATCGGATTAGAAAACCCTTGAAAACCATTGTGTTTTTATTATTATTTTAATATACAAGTCATTATTTCTAATCTTGTCAATGTCTTGACTATATTTTTACTATTCATTTTGCAACTCTTTTGATGAATAAAAGTGTGACTTTTAATGGAAAACACCAAAATATATTGTAGAGGTGACCCCAAACTTGTGTATGTTCTTTCCACAGTGAGATATTGCAGGTCTCAGGAGGCGTCTTCCACACTCCAATGATTTCTTTTACATAGTGAATGGTTTGTCCCCAGTGTTGTTGTCGCGAGGCCAAAGGTGGCTTGTACGGAGGGCGTTTCTGTGTCTAGTGATGTGGTGACATGGGGATGAAATGACTGGTATTGAGTGTGCGAGAGAGAGAGAGGGAGAGGGGAGTAAAATACCTTGTATTGTCCTTTTAAAAAAGGCTTTGCAGGCCTCACAAGAGGCCACCCCATAGTGATACCCCGAGGCTATATCTCCACAGACCAGGCACAGCCTCTTGGGGAGGGAGTTCAACATGTATTCGCACTTTATGGACGATTCCTCCATGATGGCGCTGGAGCAGTCGTCGTAGCGCTTGCGGCAGGCGCCCGCCCCGATCCCGCCGGGGGTGAACATGGGCGGAGAGTCCAGGCCGTTGGAGTGGCTGTTCATCGTGCTGACATAGCCGCCGCTGGCGTCTGAGTTGCCGCTGGGGCTGTGGTGGCTGACCGTGTCGATGACTGAGGAGGGACTGGACGGCTCCGTCTTGATGTACGACCCGCAGCTGGAGGACAGGTGCCGGTCATCAGCGGCCATTCTATTCAGCAGCCTGGGTTAAGACACAGAGGGTGGGGGGGGGGTTTGAGAAGAGGATGATGATTAGCAGAGGTCTTCAAAAAGGGGCTTTAATTGAATCTCATCAACCTTCTTTTCAGCAAAATGCTTGATTAAGTGCAAAATGATGATGTGCCAAACAATCCCTTTCCTACATTCCTTAAAATTTCTGTGTTTTCCAATAAAAATCACACTTTTATTCATCAAAAGTGTTGCAAAATGAATAGAAAACACAGTCAAGACATTGGCATGATTAGAAATGTGTACATATTCCATTAAAAACCAGACGTTTGCAGCTAGAATACTCGTTTACCACATTAACAACGTATAGAGCACACGTGTTAAACTCAAGGCCCGGGGGCCAGATGTGGCCCGCCACATCATTTTATGTGGCCCTGCGAGTGATTAATTGGTCTTAAAAATCCGTGTTAAAATAGGTCTATGCTGCTTTAAGGCGTGCGTTGACCATAAACTACATTTCCCACAATGCATGGTGATTGCGTTAGCCGCAAAGTGACGGCACTGCCACTAGATCGGAGTGTATCATTGTATACGCATCATGCGACTAAGTAATAAATAGAGAAAGTTATTTAGCAGTATGTTACAGAGTAGTTACCTTTATTTTAATTTGGTTACATTTATCCTGTATGACATCTGACCATTATGCTGACGTGGCCCTCAGTGAATATGAGTTGGACACCCTTGGTATAGAGTGTATATAAAAATGTGCTTTTCCTTCAAAAATAAGGACATTTCTAAGTGACCCCATTATCTATAGTTCGTGTTTTGCTGGCCCATATCCAACGACTAAAATAAACCTCCAATACTCGGCGATGGCGTTATGCTTCAAAAGGTTTTACGAAGAAAAAAACAAGTGTCGTACGTTTACGGCACTATTTCTATGCGTTTGTTTTCAAAGTCCTTCTAATTTTCTGTTACTAATCTTTCCGACAAACAACAGAGCGTTTACTGTAAGCGCTTCATTAGCCACGGTCGTGGCAGCTGCAAACACACACACACAAACTCACACACACAGTTTAGACAGAGCACAGTGGACCTTGGCTTGTCTCCTTGAGTCAGCAGTCAACCAAAAGGAAAACAACCCACGGCCGGAGATATCGACTTTCTCCACCACCAGTCGGCTTAATAACTGTGTTTTGGAGCACACGCAAGCTGATGCCGTAACATGTGTGCGAGCTAAAGTGCAGCGTCTTTGGCTCCGTGGCCACACAAAATGCACTCTGCCCATACAAATCTGTGGTTTGGTTTGTGCTCTGTAGCCTTTGACTGGAAATTGCAGGAGGGGAGAAAAACTTGTCTATCTGTAAATAGAGTGGCGAGGAGATGGATAACTCAATGTATTGGGGATGCTGTGTTGACCTGTTAGGGTCAAGGCCAGGTCGCACACTTGCACACACACACACCACTTCATTGGGTACCAGGGAAGTGGGGGGGTGAAAGGTCACCTTCACTTGCTTGCATTAACAAAATTGAGCCTTGCATGGCTTATGCAAATGCAGACACGGGGGCTACCAGTGAGTGGCAGCTAGACAGGCCCAAGTTGTGCCTTAGCACATTAGCTACCATTAGAATATTGCCAACTAATGGTAATGTTTACATATTTGACATGTCAGTTTACCATCAGCTCTAAGAGAAAGGGGAGGGTTCCATCTACCCGACTGGACCATCGCTGTCTGTCTCAGAGCAGGGAATGAGACATCGACACCCCCGTGTCCCCTATCGGTTGACCGCGCTGCTGCCTCCTGCTCTCTGAGGCTGATTTAATTGTGAGGGTGGGTGACGGAGGGGGGTTCAGGGCCCAGGGGTCAGCGGGTCAACCTTATTTTCTCACCCTGGCTTCCCAGGCCCGTGGAGATGGGGGTCAGCGTGTCAAATTAAATCTCATTCCCGGGTTTCCTTCCCCTGCCGTCATGTATATTCATCGGAGCGCCGGGTGCCGAGCACTTCTGGAAATTCGCAAAAAGGTTAACTGCTAAAATAAATAATAAAAAAAAAAAAATGGCCCCCCTGTTAAAACCGGTGACCTTGTGGAATAAGCCCCCTTTTGCCTGAGCACTCCTGGATTTCCTCTTAATATAATATATAATATAAGCCTCCACTGTTATTGAAGTGATACGAAAAACGCTGTCCGGTGCATTTTTTTCTTCATTTACTCCAAATTCAAACAAAGCACAGAATATGTTAATATTAGCGATAGCATTGTGGGAGTTTATTCATAGTTGCGACTTAAACGTCCTTGTAGACAGAAATTGAAAAAAAAAAAAGGCGAATCAATTTCATGCCTCTCTAAAATAGAACTCGCCGCTCGCGATAATGAATGCAGATTGCATCTCGCCATAAATTAATGCACGGCTCTGTGTTCATCTACTTTATGATCTGTGTTTCAGATGGATATGTGCACCTGTGCGACGGGGGAACTTGCACTTGGGCTTATTAAGGCTATATATTAAAAAAAAAAAACGCGGGAGCGCAAGATGGCTCCATTTAGCTTTTTATTTCACAAATTCAGAGTAAGCTTAACCCCCGGTTCAAAGGCCATTTTCAGGGGTGACACTTAGCATAATTGCATAAGTGTCTTAACTGTTTCCCCTCCAGCTCAATGTGGTCATTTATAATAAATGTGCTGGCGAGAATCCCCTTAACTCATTCCGCGACGACACATCATATCCGCCGCTATGCTTATGTTTTTAACAGGGCCGCATATATTGATTAATGAGACCGAGCGAACACTACCCACTTGAACCTGGCGTATTAATCAAATACTCTAAAATATTTCTATAAATATTCGTAATCTGTAATGGGACAGGTCCAATTTAAATCTATAAATACCATTGTGTGTGTGGGGTAAGGGGGAAAATGAATTGCGAACATTAAATAGTTTGACGGCAGCAATAGTCCCGATAAATAATTCAATATATGAAGCAGGTGCTAATTAGCTCGTGTGCTACACAGACAGGATGCTGTAAAATCTATAGTTCTGTCTTATTTCCTTCCTCAAGGTAAGAGCGTTTGAAATTCGCCCGCCTGACCACGGGAGCACAGCTCTTCTAAGATACAGTATCTGCCTCTGTTCCTCCTCCTTTTGTTCCCTTTGTACTGATCAAAATTCATGCTGAGTCGTGGGTTACGGGCTCACAAAATGCACACGGAACAGTTTGGTTTGAATCCGGCCGTCCTAACAGCGTCTCAGATCCTTCATATCATCTCCACCTGTGCTGCTGTGGCCAGGATTAGCCGGGGTCTCATGATCTGGCAGCTCATCTCACACTCGCCGTTTGTCGAATTTGAGAAGGAGCAGCACGTCTGGAGGCCTTAACCTCCCTCGCCTGCGAGCGAAAACTCTGAATATTGGTCGACGCTGTCGTCAGAGGGCAGAACATTTGCAACCTAATTGAGCCAATTTGTACATATTCCTGCTGAGAGCTTTCTGCAGAGGTGTTCCTCTGCTGTTCTGTCCGCGACTACAGCACATTTTTATGTGTAAATCACAAACACAGTGAGCACTAGCGCTGCAGCTAACGATTAGCTTCATAATCGTTTAATCTGTTGATTAACGGCCAATGGCATCAACGTTTAACGGACACTAACGCATGACGAGTTTCCATGATGACTGACTGGATAAAGGCACACATACGCAGTACACAGGTACGCTGGTTATTTGTAGCGCTGCTCTTTTCGTGTGCTTAAGGAGCTAACGCAGTTAACTGGTAAACGGTGCCTGGTCTCCGGCGGCGCGACACGTAAACATGGCGTTGTTAACGTCAACACACATTAATGTATGACAACTTTAAAAAGCAGAGGCACACATACGCAGTACACAGGTACGCTAGTTATTTGTATCGCTGCTCTTTTCGTTGAATAAACACTCCGCTCCAGGTCGACTGTAGGCGTACTAACGGCGCTAAAGGAACTAACGCAGCTAACTTGTAAACAGTGCCAGGACTCCAGTGCCGCGGCACGTAAACATGGTGTTGTTAACGTCAACATTAACGCACGACAACTTTAAAAACAGACGCACACATACGCAGCACACAGGTAAGCTAGTTATTTGAAGCGTTGCTCTTTTGGTTGAATAAACACACTGCTCCTGTTCGACTGTAGGCGCACTAACTGGCGCTAAAGGAGCTAACGCAGCTAACTGGTAAACGGTGCCTGGACTATGGTGCCGGGGCACGTAAACATGGCGTTGTTAGCGTCAACGTGAACGAATGACAACTTTAAAAACAGAGGCACACATACGCAGTACACAGGTACGCTAGAGTTTTGTAGCGCTGCTCTTTTCGTTTTAATAAACAGACCGCTCCAGGTTGACTGTAGGTGCACTAATGGCGCTAAAGGAGGTAACTGGTAAACGGTGCCTAGACTCCGGTGCCGCGGCACGTAAACATGACGTCACACACGTCTTTTTCTGGACGTGGTTAACGTGCCCAGCACTATCTCGATTAATCAAAGAAGAGTTTGGTCAAATGTGTTTGTCAAATCTGGAAATGACGATGTCTTGTTTTGTCCACAAACCTAAATGATTCACTTTTAGTGATTACTTTGTTATGTGGAGCAAAAAAGTTAAGTCATTATTCACATTTAAGAAGCTAAAACAATCAGAAATCTTGTTTTTATCATAAAAAAAAGCTTCAAACCGATTACTCGATGATCAAAATTAATCGTTTCAGCTCTAGTGAGCACACCCTGTGCTGGAGGCTGAACTCAAACACTGAGCAAAATTCCTAATGTCCTCTTCACTCTCAAGGCCGCCACATGCCCAAAAAAAACAGCATTTTGTAAGATTTGCTAACCTCATCCCAGAGTGTCACATCCCTGCTACCTGATCAGACTGGCTAAGTGGAAGCGGGGGGGAAAAAAAAGGGGGGGGGGGGGGGTGAGTGGTGGGGGTTTGACATCTGCAGGCAGGGTGACGGTGATATCAGATGCCCCACTAGGGGCAGATCTGTCTGGAGGGGCCCCAGGCGATGTGGCCTGATAAGCCACTGGCCCCAGAGTCGGGCGCTGGGAGGACGAACTCAATTAGCTCCTGACAGACCTTCTTCTTCTCCACAGCCAGAAACCCCACCGGCAGCTGCCGGCGCTGACCTCTCCTGCAGGGGCCACTGCCACCTTTTACCGCTCCGACACACAGCCTCATATTTAGGGGAGAGCAGAGAAAAAAATCCGCAAAAGTTACAGAAATACACGTGGCCGCTTGTATGCCACCGAGGAGGGTGATTGGTGTGTTCGTGCAGAGGGAAATGGAAATGGAAAAAAGACGAGTGGTGGTGAGGAGAGGGTACATGAGAGGCCCCTGGGAGCATGAACGGAATAGAGATATTCCAAAACACTTAGTTAAAATACGGACCGCAGTCTCTCTGTCCAATGGTTTCTAGGTTAATGACCATCAGGGGAATTAGGGGCCAAAAGACTCTAGGGTCAATGTCTGTATACGGGCTTATATGTGCTCATAAGTTTGGGGTCACCTATACAATTATTTCGTGTTTTCCATTAAAAGTCAGACTTTTATTCATCAAAAGAGTTGCAAAATGAACAGAAAATATAGTCAAGACATTGAAAAGATTAGAAATAATGATTTTTATTCCAAATATTAAAGTTTTCAGCTGTGCTAACGTCATTGCACAAGAAGTCAAAAACTTCGGAGTTGAAATGTGCGATGTTTTTGAATGTCTTGTTTTGTCCACAAACCAAAATAATTAATTTTTAATGATTCTTTTGTTACGTGGAGCAAAGAAACAAAGAAAAGAAGCTAAAACGATCAGAAATCATGTTTAAATCATGGACTACAAACGCTTCAAAATAGTTGACGATTCATTTAGTAATCGATTAACAGAATATAAAAGATGGAAATATAGTGTGTTTTAGGATGGGGGGGGGGGGGGTGTGTCCATAGGGACCTCATTCTAATCTACAGAGGGACATGGGCCCCCCCTAATTTTGGACTTTCTCATTCATTAAGAGCTGCCCTGGCTGAGAGAGGAGGGGTCTGTGCCCAACACACACTCAAGAGAAGATGACAGAGATTTATGACGTGTGGATGCATGGAGGCAAACAAAAGGTGGAAGTTGAGGAGACTGAGAAAGAGAAAGTAAGTGATACGCATGTGTGTGTATTTGTACCGATGGAGGAGCGAGGGCCTTAAATCAATAGTCCATGGAATAGAGGCTCGTGCCGTGTTACCAAAAAGAGGGAGGAAGAGGGGGGCGATGCTGGCTCTGTGGCCGGAGCAATTAAGTTTTTCGGTCTTCTCTAGAAGAGGATTATTTTTAGCTGTTAGCACAGGGCGATGTCACTGAAGTCTTTATAAAGCAGTGAGCTCACTCCACTACAACAAGAAGATAGCAGCGGGCACAAGAAGCAGATCACATCTATCGATCCGCCATCCCCTCCTCCTCCTCCTCCTCCTCCTCCTCCTCCTCGCTGCTTCCTGTTCCAAAGATGCTGCCGTTTGTCTGACGTAAACTGTCTGGGCCTCGCTGGGCAGATCTGGTTCTTATAAAGAGAGGCTGAGTTCAGGATGTTGAACGAGAGACAAATGGCTCTGGGATGTGAGGGAGAAAGGGTTAATCATTCTCTACACAGACCCACGGGGGGGTTGGGGGTGGGGGGCTCCCTGTAGAACTGGACAGCCCATAATACTGTAACGCGTAAAAAAAGAAAGTTGAGCGATAAGTCTCGTCTGCCTTTTTACGTTTGGGATCGAATTTCTAATTCTGCTCTTTTCATTTAGAAAAGATTAGTTTCCATTACATCCATTATGTGGCGAGGCCACGGTATAATTTAACAATGCACACTTACAACGATGATAACTGCTCAAAGCAATTATGGTCTGTAAAAAAAAAAAAAAAAATCTGTCTTAAAAATGTTCCTCACAAGACAATTAAGTGTGTGTGTGTGTGTGTGTGTGATAAAATAACCCTCGACTGAAGCCAATAGGAACTAGAATGTTGTGTTTTTTCTTATAGTTTCACTGTTATTTACATATATTTATTATTAAAAAGGAAGAAAGTTGAATTGAAAAAATGGTGAATTAAAGTCATGTTAAAATGCTATAATTGTGATTTTTCCTGACACACATTTCAATTTGATTTCCAGCATCGCCACATAAGACCCTATCAAAATAAGAGGGACTACACTCTTTATTCTATGATTTAATTAATGCAGCATTTGCATTATTCTAATTTTAAATAACAATTTTGATTTTGAAAACGACGATTTCATTCATATACGAGTGGGTTAAGACGATGCAAAAATCTCAACTATTAGGTTTGTGTGTGTGTGTGTGCGCGGTGTATCACAACAAGAATTAAATATGTAAAAAAATAAAGGTGTTAATTTAACATAGTCCAGTTTAAATGGCAGGTTTGGACACAGAGCCATGCATGAAATGACTTCATTAATCTTCTTCTGAAAGGGGGGGCTATACCTGAGATAAACAAAGATCCAACCCCGTCTCTGTAAATGATCCTCTTCAGAAGAAGAACACACACACACAAAAATGAAAAGGCTAAAATAAGCAGATTTAGGCATCAGGCTCACACACAGAAACACACATACACACACTCACACACACACACACGGCTAAGGCCACTTAATAAGGTTTTATTTATTTATCTCTTATCTACAGCATTTTGTTTCAGCTGTTGTTAAAGTGCTTTATCAATAAAGTTGGATTCTTTCCACTTGAAGTCTTGTTTTTAAGCTCAATGGGATGCTGCTTGAAAACACTATTTCTGTTGAGTGTGTGTGTGTGTGTGTGTGTGTGTGTGTGTGTGACACAGTCAAAGCAATAGCTTCTAGCTTCTTCTTCTTTTTATTTTTACAGGCTCATCTCTTCCAGCTGCCACACATTCCCCATAAATAGCGCAGGTAATAAAAAGGCGGGGTGGGCCACACTGATTTATATGCTAGCACCAGCACACAGTCACCATTCAGGAATAATTAAACTTTGGGGGAATTAATGCATAAAGCTCCTTATAATATGTATGATATATATACACACACACATTTTCTATTATATAGCAATTTAAAGTCATTTTACAGAAATTATTGACAGAAAACTATTATAATAACTGATATTTTAATGTGGCATCAGCATGAATGGGAGGTAATAATAACACTAATTGCGTTAAGCTTATTTCTGGGTTACATTTCACAAATTTGTCAATGGAAAGTGCAAAAGAGAAACGAGGCCAGTGGCGTTTACAGCGTGCAAAAAAATAAACACTACTTTTTTGCGTTTTTCTTTTAACTGCTTTAAAACAGTTGATATCCCGCGCGACAGCCCTTTATTGTTCATCATTTAACATCGCAAAAAGAAAAACAGAGGGAAAAACGGCGTTAAAACAAGACCTGTCGGAGCTGTCGGTGAGAATCCAGAGCTGCCACTGTGACGAAACGGGGTGTTGGGAGGTGGGGGGTGTGTGTTTGTCGATATTGATTTCATAAATAAACAAAGCCGAACCATCGATCCTAATGTTATTTTGCATTTCAATTACTGCTCTGAAACATAACCTTCAAAACGCCGCCCTCACACTTCACCTCCGCGTCACGTTTTATGACGAAGCGCAAATGAACCGACCCAGAATGGAGTCATTTAACAGATTATTTTGTACGCTTTCATCACATCTGTCACTGTGTGTGTGGGTGTGTGTGTGTGTGTGTGTGTGTGTGTAAATGAAGTCCTTCACTGTAGGATGCAACAGGACCAAAACGCTGACGCACCGTCAGTGATAGCACTCTTGCTGCCACAAGGGCATGAGAGCCCCATGTAGGCTATATAGCATTATCCTGCGCTCGGGCTAATGGACTCGGTTATTTTTAAAACAGATTCTCACCACTGCAGTGGGGACGTGTCCAAGGTTAAAAAAAACCAAACAAAAAAAAACCCAGGAAAAACACAATGAAATCTTCTGAAATTGCTCCGTTGCATACAAAGTATTATAGAAAGTTGCATTATTTCATGCAATACGACTTATTTAAAACTACTTTTATTCCTGATTTAATCTCTCAGGGATTGATGTGGCAGCTAAAAAACATGAAAATACCTCCAAATAACATACAAAGAGAGAGAGTCAATACACTCTGCATCCTCATTTGGCCTGCACAGCGACAACATGCACCCCCCCTCCACTCCACACCCTCCACACACACACACACACACACACACACACACACACACACACCCCAATCTCAGCCTGAGCCGAGTGACATATTTACAGTGAAAGTAATGATACTAGATACCAGAAATGAGAGGGCTCCAGCGTGGCCAGTGGACTCAGGAATCTCTCTAATGAATTGGACAACAAAGCCCTGTTGGTATAAGGGAGAGGGTATTTAGAATTGGGATTAAAAACATAAACAAAAACAACACCTCCTAACACAGATAAGTGGTGGGAGGGGACAGGTGGTTTGGGGCCCGGAAACCACCAGCTCCTGGCTCCACTCTCAGCCAGGAGCCTCTTCTGGTAATGTATTCCGAAACCAAATTAGCGTACGCTGATCCCATCTGGATAGTGTCTGTGCGCGGCTGCTTTGGTTACCCACCGCTGCCTCTAAAGCCCTTTTTTACCCCCCCCCCCCACGATAGATAGCATCTCCATGAAGACGGCCCCCCGAAAAAAATCTGATTAACCCAATAACAATGAAACACTTGGTCAAAGAGCTTTTAACTTAAGATACGCTAATGCAATTCTCCCCTCGTGCTTGTTGTTTTTTTTTTCTTTCTTCTTCCCCTGAAACCTAATAAGAATCAAGAGGACAAAGTGCTACATGGGGTGTTTTCGGGGGGGATTTAATAACGGGCGGAGCAGCTGGGAATGAAGTCAAATAAATTGAAATCTAATTCATCATCGCGTGATAACTTCTCTCTGCTTCTCTGGGAGGGGAAAAAAGGGGGTTTAGAGCGGAGGTTTAGAAGAAGACGTCTTCATTCACTGCTGCTCAGACTGTGTGTGTGTGTGTGTGTGTGTGTGTGTGTGTTCAAGTACAGAGGAATTCAAAGTGACAAGTCCTCAGCACCGAGCGACTTCTCAGGTTGTTTCTGGGTTAAACGAGCCACTGCAGTGCACGCCGAAACAATAACGCTGTCTCAAACTTGCAATTAGCAAATAATTTAGCTTTAAACAAGTCGCGCTAATGTAAATTAAAAAAAGGAAATGGGACGCAGACAAATGAGAGAGTAAGAAATTGTGCTTTCAGAGTAATAAAAACTCTCGGGTCAGCGTATTAAGAGCACTGCAGTGTTTCTACTACAGTGCTGCGCTAATTACGCAAAATGTACAGCATATACATGTACACAATCTTCATAATCCCGTCATATCCAGACCTTCAGTGCACGTGTACACTCACTAACTCACTCACTGAAAAGCACACTCGGGCCAACGCTGGGGGGATTCCACAAATTAACTTGTTGTCGTTGGTAGGGAAACACTAATTCTCTCTGTGTGTTCGTCTACTTTAAGACCAGATTATTTGAGATTAGGGAGATATAGAAAATTACCGCTTTTGTTGAAATTAACATCTAAAGGTTGCATACACCTGCTGCTCACTTTCACAGCAATTTAAATGAATTTGTTAAAAATGTGGTACATCAAATAAAACACTCCTGGATTGCAGATTATTTTAAATCGTCACTATAATCTGGCATGTTTTATTTGCATAAACGTGTTATTCTTGTGTAATCTAACAAAAAATGTTAAATTAATTCAATAATTTTGTATTATTTCACGTGTGATTGGACTAGTGAATATTATGGTGTGTATTTAAGTGTACTTTAAATGTGTAAATCACATTTCTCTTGGTAGAAATTAAAATGATATATTTGTCAGAATAAAATACAGAAGCTTTCTTAAAACCTAAAGAAAATTATATAGAATTATCAACGTTATTTTTTTACATAAATGATGGAAAACTGATCAAACACTTATTAGTTTAATCGTCCGTTAAGAAATGTGTCACAATAAAAATATTAAATAATCCATATAGCAACTTATAACACCTTATATTTTACAGAAATAGCTACTTTGTTACTGCTGTGTGTGTGTGTGTTTCAAAAAAGTGGCTCAGACACAGATTATTTTAGAATTTGCAGCAATTGACTCTCAAAAGTCTGCAACACAAACGAAGAGAATTCAGCAATAAACTTTACACTGAAGGGATTTTCTGGATTGCTCTGTAATCTAATGAGATTTTCAACTATTCTGCTTCATCATAGAGAGATTGAATCATTATGGAGTACACGACGAGGCCAATTGAAAAAGTGTAATCTGGAGCAAAAACGTCTTTGCAGTGGGGATTAAATTAAAGTAATACAAAAGATTAAATCAACCCTTCTGCATCAATACAGTGTTTTAAAATGATTAATGAACATTTAGTGTGTTAGCGACGCAAGGAAAATGCATTTAAAACAATTTCCTATGTGAAAATAAATATTAAATGTGGTTTAAAAGTTAAAATAAATTCTGTGTAAGGTTAAATTAATAGTTATAGTATGATACGATAAGAGCAGAGTGTCCATGTGGTCAGGAGGACAGCAACCGCTGCCTTTATTTCTATTTCAACGCCTGCGCATTCTTTTCTGCATTAATCTCATGTTTTTTAATTTAAAAAAGACAAAAAAAAAAAAAAATTCTCATTCTCCCTGTGCGACCACATTCAGGGGAACAAAGCCATCAGCCAAGTGGACGAGGAGCCAAAACTTGTAAAACAGTTCCACCTGCCCTGTTGCTCTAAAGTCCTGCATAATCTAAACTGAGATTAAGAGAATGTTAAAGTAAGAGAGCAATGTGAAGGACGAAAAGTTCAGCGTCTGAACGAGTAAAGTTTAAAAAGGAGGTTAAAAAAGGGAAGGAAACAAAGATAGTACACCTACTGGTTATGATAGCTGAGAGGGTCTGGAAGACAAAGTTCTGAAATGTCCATCAGTCCAGTTTTAGCATTCCAGGAAGAAGAGGAAAGAGAAAACAATTGAGAGCTGCTGCTGATGCCACCGCTGCTTCTGCTTCTTCTTCTTTCCCCAAATGACAGCAGCAGAGCACCAGCACAGACACACACAGTGTCCTAAGCCCCAGCTCCAGCAGCGCAGCCCCCAGCCTGCACAGGTATGTCGGACTCTGACGGATCGAGCGGCTCGCCGTGTGCGCGCGTAAGCATGTGTGTGTTGTGTTTATGTGCGGAGAAGGAGAAAGTGTGTGTGTGTGTGTGTGTGAGAGAGTGAAGAGGGGGAGGGACAGATAGACAGAGAGGTAAAGGAGGGGGGGGTAAGAGAGAGAGAGGCAGCAGCAGCAGCAGGACGAGCGCTAAGATGGAGAGAGCAGAAAGAATGACTCTTTCCGTGGTCGGGATGGGGCTCTTTAAGACTCAAGGGCTTGATGAATATGGAACAGCTGCTGTTGGCTGGCTCCGAGGGGCAGGACTTAACGCGACATAGTGGGGGGGGGGGGGGGGTGTAGCGGCAGGGTGGAGGGGTACCAAGCGTTCGCTCTGTGCAAAAACACACACACACCAGTCAGTCACTCACACACACAGACGCTTCAACACAAACTTTTTAACCTAAGAGAATTCAAATGTAAACAAAAGACAACATTTAAAAAAAAAAAAATCTAATATTTACATTATCTGAAGTGTTTTTATCACACAACGCCTTTCAAAATTAAACGCGACGACAATTAAAATCAACATTTTAACATCATAAACCACTATAAAAGTGGCAGTGTAGCGGCAGGGTGGAGGGGTACCAAGCGTTCGCTCTGTGCAAAAACACACAAGTCACAAGTCACACACACACAAATGCTTCAACACAAACTTTTCCATCTCAAATAAAGAGAATTCAAATGTAAACAAAAGACAACATTAAAAATATAAATCTAATATTGACATTATCTGAAGTGCTTTTATCACACAAAGCCTTTCAAAATAAAACGTGACGACAATTAAATCAACATTTTAGCATCATAAACTACTATAAAAGTGTATTTTTTGAGCTGTGCCACAAGCTCCATTCGCTGCTGATGCTACTGCACACAGAGAGGGACCATTGTGAACCTTTCACCACCAACAACAGAGAGATGATCTCCAGCCATAACTCATACCCTGGATTGGAAGCCTCACATCAGGCAGATGTCCACACACTATGTCCCCTCTCTCTTTCTTTTAACCACAGCTTTAGAACCATTCACAGCCCGCCACAGTCGATCGTGCCCAGTAAGAATGCCGAGAATGCAGATAGCGTTTCACAGTGACGGACGGGTCTCGGTGTGTTACTGTATCATAAGAGCGGAGCTTCTTACCATGGCATCTTATTGGAAGAAAGTCCACCGCCGACAATGGCCCCGGTGAAGAAGAAGAAAGCAGCTGAGAAACTCACATGGTGTCTGACAACCGTCGAGTGAACATATGAGTAAGACAGACGGAGAGGGTTGGGTTGGGGGGGATTGTGGGAGTTGAGTCATGCACAAAATAAAAAAAAGGTGTGTTATGTTGCAGGAATTGTATAAACCCCCCCCCTTCCCTTCCCTGCCCCGCAGAGGAATCGGGTTCCATTCATCGCCTCACGTTTCTATAATCAATGCGAGGAAAAAAACTCCCTATTGATCATCACAGGCCTATTGATGTGCAGCGTCCTCCGCTGTGGCACGGATCACACGGCATCTGCTCGCTTTGTTTGTGACAAACACAAAACGCTCCTAAACAAACTAAAAAAAAAAACCACACCTGCCAGGTTAATCCCCTTCAAGACGAAGAAAAATCAAGACAATCTGTGTCATCCGGTGTTCCTAATTTTGTGATTTTGAGTTTAAAATCATCTTTCACGACACCGTGCAGTAACCTGTGTAATCTGTACAATGTTGATAAATTACGCCTCTGCATATCCTTTCCTTTGGCCTCCCCCAGCTTCTCTCTGCTGCTATCGCTGCTTCTTATCAGCTCAGTTATGACAACAAATATAAATAAATAAAAATCACAATAGTGTGTGTGACAAGCTGATTTGACAGGAAGTGATCCGATACAAAATAAAGAATAGAGCCGAGCTGGGGCAAACACTCCATCACAGGACGACATGACAAAGTTAGCGTTTGGGATTATGACAACTGGTAAAAAAAAAAAAAAAAAAAAAAAGGTATTTTCTTCAAGGTAAAGGTTTTTTAATCTACTGTAAACACGTCACAGATTACTCTCATAGTGATGTAGGTTACTGTATGACATGTATTCACTCAGGGAATAAATGCAGGTAATAAATGTTGATTTTAACGTGCTGTGTGACACATGATGTGGAGGAAAATGTGTTATTTTAACTTCATAAACAGGTTTTAAAGACAACACTCAGAACCTTAAGTGCTGTCTTTATGTTTAACTAAGCCACATATTACTCTCATAGTGAAGTAGATTACTGTATCACATGTATTCACACTGTACAGGGAATAAGTGTTGATTTTAACGTGCTGTGTGACACATTATGTGGAGGAAAATGTGTTATTTTAACATAATTAACAGGTTTTAAACCTCAGTTTATTTAAACACTTGTTTTTAAATCAAAATATATCTTAATTGAAGGTTTTTTTGAAGCGTTTAACCAATTCATCTTCCAATATAAAAACACACACAGAACACGGGATTAATAATCTATAATTCGGCTACAGTGGCCACATAAACAGATACAGTGTTACACACACGTCACACGCCTGGGATTAGGTCAACGCGGCGCGCGCACATGCTAGCTAATTTAAAGTCGAGCTACAGGTGCGTTCGAAGCACACGCGGCGGTTTTTAAACTGTTGTTGAAAACAAACTTTTACTAAACTACAAAAATAAATAAATGTACCTTTACTCGGACGAGTCATGTCACCTCCGCCCCCCCGGGGCTGTGTGCTGTGGTGTGTCTCCGCACGTTGTTGTTGTGGTTGTGATGGTGGCGCGTGTGTGGGTTTGTATGCGTCACGCGCCCCACACACACACACACAAGCAGAAACACTGTGTCAACTCCTCCTCCGGCGCGCGCCGGGTGCCTAAACCGAGCAGCCCCCACCGGACAGTGGGTCAAATGGGGCGGAGGTTAGTTTGAGCCCAATTAATTAATTATAAATAAAAAAATAAAAAGGAAGGTAATAAAACTGGAGAGTAACTCAAGTTAGTCTCTCTATTTATTTACTTATTCATAAATTGTGTTATATATATATATATATATATATACTTTTTTTTTTAAATTAATTAATTAATTTTATTTGTGTGTGCGTGTGCAGGTGTCTGCAGACGCACACACACACACACACACACAGCGCAGAACACCACCAATGCGGCTGGTTTCCACTGTTGATGAATAAATAACAGGGACAATAGTCCACGTCGCGTCTGAGGCGCTCAGAGATCAGTGGATCACATAACCAGGTGTTGACAAACTTCACTGGAACTCCATTTGTTGTACAACAATATGAAAGTGAGCTGTTTATTATATATAAAATGTATAAAATAGTGAGATTTAAAGGTGTGTTAGTGCATCACCTCTTGACCCTGGAGATATCCTGACCCTGCACTCTTAGTGTTACGGTAAAATGTCATTATATCTACATTAAATATGTAAATAAAAACACATGTTCCCTGCAGTATAAAGCACCCTTCATCTCCAGCAGCCTATGATGGTGTTAAAGTAAGTGTATTTATGTCATAAAAGGAAGTATTATCCTGTGACTGTGTCTGACGGCAGTAACCAGCTCCCTCACCTCCACTAGAGGGAGCTGCAGCAGAGGCAGCCCTTCTCCTTTATTTATTTATTTATTTATTTGCTGATGGTGTAATTCATAAACTGAATGAATGACAGCCTGCGACGGTGCCAACAAACCCGGTGCACAATGGAACAAAAAAAAAGAAAAAAGTCCCTATCCATTACAAAACTGTGTAATTATTGTCCTTAATAGATTAATTTGTGCTGAAAGATAGAAAATGGGGTTCTTGTGGCTATTGATGTCATCTTTATTTTTTTGCTGGGGGGGGGAGAGAGGAAATTAAAAGAATTATATTGTCGCCCATGGAAGTATCATTGATTCTTCTCAAATGCAATTAACTGTATTTGAAAACGGGAGGAGAGAGAGAGCTGAGGCTGAGCGAGGAGCTCCAAGGATCACTTCATTTGTGAGCGATATAAAGAGCGAATTATCCCATCAAACAGAAAATCTATAAATGTAATGGCACAGCGCTTCTGCACCGAGGAAATCACAACAGCGGCCCTGTTCGGTTCCCTCCGTCGGCTGCGTTAACTACCGCCGAGCCCCACCTCCCCCCCACAGCCAGATTATCAGGGACTTAAGTAAGAGGCGGAATCTCTTCATTTTAGACTTCTGCCGTGGATTTTTTTTATTGGCTAACATAAACAATCCTCTCATAAAAAGAAGACGAGAAGAGCCATGATATGGGAAAAGCCCGACCATGTAATGTCACTGAGATATAGCCTGAGCGCTAATAAGCAGGAGAGTGATTTTTAATGGAGTTGTACAACTTAAAGGTGCATTATGTAACAAATATAAAGCAACTGGTCATAAAATCCTCCTTATATGTCACAGAGACTCAGGAATAATGTTCATATAACAAACTGAACTCACCAACAACAACAGTACAGCCAAAATATTTGCATTAAAAAAAATATTTTGCAGACTGCAAATCATGTTTTGTGGCATGTGGCGCCACCTACCGCCGTCTACCAATCATTGCAGTCTCAGCTGCCGAGCAAACCAAGGGTTGCCAGTTACGTCAGAAAACAGAACCTATAAGACCTCGGTATTTTGAATTTCAATGTAGTAACCGTTTTTGGCCACATTCTTACATATGGCGCCTTTAAGGCTTTTGCTTAACGCAGAGTTTTTGCGCTCATTTGAATAAACATCTAAGTCAAGGGTGTCGAAGCCAAATGACCGGGGAGCCAATGAATGTCTAGTATGGTCAATAGAAAATAAACTTTTCGATGCGTCTAGCTCATTTGCAAAGGGTGCAAATTGCCAAAATTAAAAAAAAGGCCAACTTCCTGTTAAGGAATGGTCTTCCCGGCAATTTTCGGCAGCGGAAGTTATAGGGCAACTCCTGTATCGTGGTGAATGGTCGAAATTCGCCAAGGGTTGCCACGTTCACGCTCGCTTTGAATCCGTAAAAAACCTTTTCGACAACAATGCTAACATTGCTCCGACATAGGTTCGTACGAACGTACGTAGATTTGCAAAATCGCCAAAATGGACACAAAAAAGAAGAAGAAAAAAAGCAGACTTCCTGTTGAGTAAATTATATTCTGTCACCTCGCTGGCTGTGTTTAAAACATGGTGGGGTTTTTGGGTCATGTTTTCATTATAACATAATATTAAGTGGGGGGGGGGGGGGGCACATATAATCGATTGGGGGGGGGGGGGGGCACATATGGCCTGTGGGCCGGCAGTTTGACACCTGTGAACTAAGTCGTTTTTCTAACAAAAGTCTCAAATCACGTCTTGCTTCTTTCCCCCCCAGAGATTTTTTGGCACTGCCCTGGCCTCTTTAAGCTCTTCCCTCCTCCTCCTCCTGCACACCTGATGATCACATGGTCATCAAGGTGACTCCTTCATTTGAATCAGGTGTGCAGGAGCTACATGAAAAACATGCAACGGCACCGTGTCCCTGCAGGATCGGGAGTGACCGAGAAACCCTGGATTAAAGCATCAGTCAGGTGTTTGAGGGAAAAAGAGCTGACAGCAGGTTTTTAGATTTACACGTCGTGAAAACACAATAATATATTTGAATATGAACAATAAACAGATGCGTATGAAATGTAATTTAATTACAGTGGTTCATAAGAGAACAATTCTCCATCTATTTATGACATCAGTCAGTTTGGGCTCTTTTGTTTCAGCAATGATGAAATCTCACACTAATCTGTTTGTGTTTTTAAAAAATGAATTGCATGTGGTTATATATATATATATATATATATATATATATATATATATATATATATATATATATATATATATATATATATATATATATATATATATTATATATTATATATGTGCTGTATCATTTTCTCTAAGGCCAGTTTTTGTTTTCTCGATTCCCACAAAAGCATGTTTGTGCAGCGGCCGCACACACAGCTCCCTAACCCGATTACAGCGACGGGTAATCCAGTGAAAAGAAATTTAGTGAAGAGGCAGCTAGCGAGGCCCCCTCACTGCCCGCCCCCACCCCCCGAAACATAAAACATATGTGATGTCCGAGCATCGTAGGAATCGCGCATCAATCTTCAGCCCCGCTACCAAAAAATGCTGCATAATTCAAACCCAAACTATTTTTCTTTTTTGCGCGATTCAAAACCGAATCAGAGCGTCTGAAGCCTCCGTCTCTCTACGTCCACCTGCTGTCAGCCGTACTCCATCCCACGCTGACCGAAATTTCATTTAGGAGACATCTTTTCTCCCTCTCTCTCTACATTGCTCGTCTTTCCTCTCTCTTTGAATTCAGCGCAGCGAAGCCCTTAGATTTACTTGCTTAACAAATATGGACAGGAGGCCTAAGTGGTTTTTGAAATCTTCGAATGGACTTTGGAGTGGCTGTGCTGTGCTGGGTGACAACAGTCTCTCTGTCTCTATGTGTGTGTGTGTGTGTGTAACTGTGCATGTTTGTCTGACTGTTTATATTTATATATGTGTGTGTGTGTGTGTGTGTGCGTGCGTGTGTGTGTGTCACACGCAGACTCCCCGGCTGGGCGGAGCGGCAGTCTGGAAATGAGATAAGGATGTCTGATTCATAGGATCTGACAGCAAATCTATACCCTGCAATGTTTATAATCCAGCCATTACTACACGGCCAAATGAAAGAACAATAATCCAATCATTTACCTCCATATTTACCTGAGGCAGATTCTCAGCTGCATGGTGACAGACGCTGCAAGATGGCCGACGCGCAGCGGGCGGGGAGTAAGGGGGAAGCGAGGCGTTTTGGCGGGCCGGCCAAAGTTTTTTGCTTGAAGAGTGCAGCGAAGGGTGGCGTAGAAGTAGCATAGATTAATTGTTTCTGGGTGGCAACAATTGGCTAGCGTGTCTATATCCCCAATCGAGTTATAGATTGTGGATGTGGTGGACACCACACTGCGCCACACTGCGCCGCACCGCACCTAAGAAATGCTAGTTGCGTGAGTGAATCTGCGGGTTTTGTTGGCCTTCACTGAGGGAAAAGACGGGGGAAAGAAGAGCGATGTCGAGATGGACTATTTTCCGTTAGACTGGTAAGTGTTCACCTTTAGCTAAAAGTAGCTAAGTTAGCTAAAAGTAGCTTTAAGTTCACCAGTAGCTAAAATAAGCTATAAATAGCTATAACGGTGATCTTATAACTACTTTTAGCTAACGTTCACTTTTAGTAAAAAAAGTAGTTATAAGTAGCTAAAATTAGCTATAAGTTCACCATTAGCTAAAATTAGCTATAAGTTCACCATTAGCTAAAATAAGCTATAAACGGCTATAAATTCACCGTTAGCTAAAACTAGATATAAGTAGCTATAAGTTCACCATTAGCTAAAATTAGCTATAAGTTCACTGTTAATTAAATTAGCTACAAGTAGCTATAAATTGAAGTATCAGGATTTCTACAGCAAATAAAACATTTTCCTAATTACGTAACATACTATAGGTTCTGACGAGCTAACTCTGGAGGTCTTGAGTGCTACGTTTGAGCTTGGTGTTGTGAGTTTAAAGATTTGAGACGCCGTGCTAACTGCTAGTCAACACAAGCGTTTAACACCGAGCGCATCGTGGACGACAAGTTTACATTTTTCGGGCCTGTTTTTGGACATGGAGACAAAAACTTTTTTATTAATTTTAAATTGTTTATACTTATACTATATGCTAATACTATATTTTAAAATCAGTGAATTGTACTGCCAGATATTAAAGTTATTCTGGCAAAATGGGCAAAAGCATCCTGTCGTCTGCAACAGAAAAGTCCACGTCTCTGCGTAAGTACGGCGGCATTCTCCGGCGGGTGGGGTTTAACTTATCATAGAGTCTTTCATGGACAGTATGAGCTGCTCTTCATTGTGTACGAGGGGGAGGTGTATCTTATTTGGAAGAAAAAAAGTGAAGGGGGCCTGCCCTTATCTGTCAATAAACAGTAATTAGATTTTGTGGCCGATAGCGTCGATTGGTTTCTAATCTAGCTGTCGCCCTAGACGTGTGTAATTAAAATCCTGATTGATAAAGGGGCAGAAGCCCGCCCAACGCCGCCACTTTACCAAAACCCCACCCCGACCCCTTCAAAAACACAAACAAGACAGAGATATGAAAGAAGGCCCGGGGAGGAGACCGCACTTCTTATTGATCAGCTCTATCAGCCTTCCTATCAATGCCCTTTTTCACCACAATGGAGGGGCTAGCACAAAGGTCCCCCCCCCCACCAACGTTAAACTTCAGTTAAAAGCTAATCTTACAATACAATAAAGACAGCAAAAAAAAAATAGACCATCTATGCATATGGGAATGCGTGAAAGTCCCCAAAATTAGCCGCTAATGAGAAAATGCTTAGCGCGATTGTAACGCAATCAAGGAAAAACACGCCCTCAGGCGATACAGAGGTGGAAAAAGGCCAATGCATTTTATCTGTTAAACTAATGGGTCTGTGCATGTGTGGGGAAAACAAACCAACACACACACACCTGTGAATGTCGACCACACGTTAGAGTTCCCCACAGAGAGTGTTCAAAAAACATCGCCTCTGGACTTCAGCGTCACCAGGAAGAAAAGGGTGAATTCCAATTCCTTGCTTAACCCTCAATCTCAGAAATGCGCGCTCCCTCTAGTGCAAGTGCTGTCCCGATTCTCAGGAAAATTAAGTTGAGGGGCAAGTTTAAGGGCTGTATCGCCCTCAATATTAAGATTTTCCGAGACTGAGACCTTGGGAGCAAGGGCTACCCAGAATGCATTGTGTGTTTTGACGGAAAACAAAGATGGCGCCGAAAGCAGCGTAACGAGTACGCTACAAATGTAAGTATTTTCTTTGTTAATAGAGATATAAAAATGATGAAAACCATTGTATTATCTTAGTTTAGGCCCATGTTATGGATTACTGATGTCATTGTTGCGTAACGTTTATTTTCTGATCTTTTGTCAATAGCCGGCCGGTGCGGACAAGCGATCGTTGTGGTATTTGTATCATCTTATAACTAACTGATGGCAAATGGATCGTACTAAATAATCGTGACGTAAATGTGTTCTTCTTCTTTGTTGGAGTCGACAGACTGGACGCCGCCTTGGCATTATTCTGCCCCCTACAGTCTGAAGACGTATCTGCATTTAAGGGGTGTCCCATTTCTAAGTGACAAAATAACCCTCAACACTTGGTTTTGAGGACCAGTCAAGGGTTGAGTTTGAGGGTTAAGATAGGAATTGGAATTGGCCCTAAATCTTCATTTTGCAACTTCTGGTGGAAAGAGAGGGTGGGGGGGACAGGAAGGAGCGTGACACAGTTAAAGAAAACACACCATAGCAACAAAAAAAAAGAAGCTTGTTAATCCGTCTCAGAGCGTCAAACTCCAGTTGTCCAGTTGTGTAAAGTGCGCAGACTGCAGGCCTGATGTGACCTTTCCTGTCTGACACTGGTCGCCCTGCTGTCACGTGTTAGTGCTGACCCACAGCAGTGAATGATGGCTGCGCACAACATAACACACACACACACACACACACACTGTACTGTAGTGTGGAGTGAGTGGATAAACCACTTCTCACTCAACAGCACACCAATGTTCCTTCCACATAAGGAACATAATAAATCACAAATTAGACACGTGCGTATATGCGTGTGTGTGTGTGTGTGTGTAAAAACCAATGGTCCAGCGCTTAATTTGATTCTTAATGGAAGGCAAAATTTCCAAAAGGAAAACTTTCATTGGGACGCAAAATGACTTTCTTTTTTCGTTGCCTCACTTTCTGAGAGAGGGTGAGATTGATAAATGGGGGTCGGGCAGAGCGGTTGCCAGCCCATGCATGGTGCACCTCCATTTAAGTCATTTCTGTAATTTCCCCTCACTAAACACTGAATAATAAATGGTGGCCAAAAAACAAGTGGGAAAATGGAGCATCTACTAAATGCTTTTTAATTTCTTAACCAAAGAGACAAAGTGCATTTACTTCAACAGTCTCTCACACACGCACCTGATTCACATGAATGACTTGTCATCAGGTTCTGCAGAGCTGCACGACGAGCTGTTTGAATCAGGTGTGTTGGAGCACGGAAACGCTGGGTCCCCAGTATGAGGATTGAGGGAAAACCCTGCTTTATTCATGCTTTGAAGCAGTTTGGTCATATTTTTTATGCCTCATATGAGGAAGTTGTGTTTTTAAATCCAGACAAATGAACATTGTATTGTACACGTATTTTGTGTGATTTTGGATCAAACTAAGGCTGAATTGTTTGGTCTTAAGCGTCATGTGTGGAGTCAGAAAGGCACCAAATGTCCTTTTAATTTTACCAAAACACTTAATTTTTGCTATTTAATGTGTTTTCTCTTTTCTGGAGCTTTCTCTAGTGTTGGAGCAGGGAAACATTGGGTCCAAGTATATGAGGATTGAGGAAAACCCTGCTTTAGAGAATGATCATGCTTTGACACAGTTTGGCAATCTTTTTTTGCCTCATATGAGGATGTTATGTTTTTAAATCCACACAAATGAATATTAAAATGTGGATTTTGTGTGAGGTTTTGGGCTTAAACTAAGGCTGAATTGTTTGGTCTCAAGCTTAATCAGGCTCCTCATCCTATGTGCAATATACTGCTATTTTACACAATTGCAATAAATAGCTATAAGTAGTTATAAGGTCACCATTAGCTAAAATAAGCTATAAATAGCTATAAGTTTACTGTTAGCAAAAACTAGATATAACTAGCTATAAGTTCACCATTAGATAAAATAAGCTATAAATAGCTGTAAGTTCACCATTAGCTAAATTTCCCCCACTGCGGGACAAATAAAGGACTATCTTATCTTATCTTAGAGTCAGAAAGGCACCAAATGTCCTTTTAATTTTACCAAATAAATGATCTAAAACAGTTTTCTCTTTTCTAGAGCTGTCTTTGTAATCTAACCTAAAGATGTTTTTTTGTGCCATAAATCCACGTAGTAGATGGGCCGTTTCACGAATATTCAGAGCAGCCAAGTCACTTTTCTTGCTCAGTTTCACCTCCCGTAGGTCGTCTCGTTCGTGTCCGCGTACGAGCGCTTGAACCGGTGCACCTTATAAAGAGGACTGCGAGTGTATTTGCATATTTAATGTGTTTAATTTAGCAAACTTTAGCGAAGAAAGGCCCCTGGATATAGAAAACCTTGTCATCTTGTGTGAACGGAATGTGATCGGGAGTCAGATTCCCGCCCCCCTTGATAGATTCTTCTTTCTAAGAATGATAATAAGACCAGATATAACCACCCCCCTGTGGTGCAGTGGAGTGACCTTGTTACCAGGGTGCCATGTGTCACAGTGGGGGGGTTTGAACATCTCATCTCCCCGTGTGCCTGTGCACCCATGTCCAACCCCTCGTGTTGCCACCACACGCCCCGGCACCAGACTCTCTGGTGGGGCTCCGGTGCAGCTCCAGGCTCCGGGAAAAGACCACGAGTCCAATTAAGCCGCGGAAGCCTGGCTCATGCTTCACTGCCTCGGCCCAGTTGTCCTACAACGGCGGCGGGGGAAGATGCACAGTCAACCGAGGGACGTGAACTCTGTCAAGATAGTCACCGACAGGCTCAGATTATGCTTTACAAACAATTTGCGCGAGATAAGGACTCCGCCCCGCGATCCATCAGGACACCAAAAAATGAAACCCGAGCTTATAATCTGTGCATCGGCGCAGTTTAGAGACAATATTACACACATACAAAGAAAAACATCAACCACAAGGAAAGCGCAACAGCGGTGATGATGGCTTGTTTCCTGTTTTGAGAGCACTGGAGGAGGAGAAAGCGTTAAGCACACAGTAATAGATGAGAGCAATTGAGAGGCACTCGTTTTTCCCCCCTGTGATTAAAAATGGATGTTGCCACACGCCGCCTTTGGTGTGGAACTCTCCTGGAGAGAAAAAAAGAGGAGCTGGTTAATATTCAGGCCCATGTCTGGCTAATGTCTTAAAGTGATAAATAGGAGGGGGGTTGCTGCCGTTTGATTGTTCTTCACAGGCAGTCTGCGAGGGGGGGATTTAAGGTGGAGGAATCCTCTCAAAGCTCCTCATTCGTTCACTCTCAGACGCCCGATCATTAATTGGGCCTGTCGACATGACTCCTCTGTACCCAGGGCCACTGGCGGCTACCATGGGCGGGTGAGCTTTTTAAGACCGTTCAAAAAGAGTCCTTTGCCTCATGAAAGGCATTCAAATTACACGGAATTGCATTCATGTCGACGCTCGCAGGCATATTCGTACAGTACACTGGCATAATGTCTTGTTTCCGTGCCCTGCATATCTGTGTGGTGATAAAAACCACCCTCATGGGAGCAAGTAGCGCTACAAAGAGTGCGCTTTGCAAACTATTAATACGTAACGTGTCATTTTTCAAATACAATACACGTCACTGTCATGTAAATATAGTGGCGCAGTCGTCGCGGAATTGGTGGCGTTCTATTTCCACGTATTATAGCCTATTTCTACAAGTTAACCAGTCCTAATGAACATGTCTGTGACATTAAGGACGAAGCAATATAGCAGCCCTGTCCAGAAAACTCGGTTTCGAGTGTGTCTGTCTCTTTAAATATAAATGAGACACAGGAAACTATGGCAGCTAACAGCAGTTAGCATTTGGAAAAGCCATCGTTTGCTGACTCTGGCCTGCACATTGCCATCATATATAAAGTGAATCCACTGGACACGTAAATCCTCTGAGGCTGGAAGTTTGTGTAGAACTCTGTGCTGCACTGTGCAGCCAAGAAAACGGATTAGCTTATGTTTCGCAGTTATTACGGAGATTCGTCAGGGCTCTACCTTGCATTACGGTTATCGTTATGGTTATGGTGACGGGTAGGGTTAAGGAAAGGGACAGGGTTTGGGGATATAGCCCATTGTCACATGACCACGGCTCTGTGGCAGTTAGCATTTGCAGACTCTAGCCGGCACATTGCCGTCATATATAAAATGTATCCACTGGGCACGTTAATCCTCTGAGGCTGGAAGTTTGTGTAGAACTCTGTGCAGCCAAGAATTTTTTTAAAAAATATATATATTCGTATGAAAACATACGAAAAAGTATGTACCCCGCATTATCCTACGAAAATCCAATGACACAAGCGCTTCAGTGGAAAAAGAAATCTGAAGTGCGAGTGCGCATGCGTTCATCGAACGGATTAGTTAGCATGCTAACTGTGCTAACAGCAGTTAGCATTTGGAAAAAGCCATTATTTGCCTACTCTAGCCGGCACATTGCCGTCATATATAAAATGTATCCACTGGGCACGTAAATCCTCTGAGGCTGGAAGTTTGTGTAGAACACTTAGAACACTTTGCAGACTTCCGATCTTCCCGAGACTTTTGCTAATTATTGCTAATATTTACTCAGTCTGACGTCAGATATCCTGCAGAAGTCAACATCCCGTGTTTTATCACCTGTACTTAGACTGCGGTGGACCACAAAACACTACTGAGTCATCTTTTTAGACTCATAGGGCCTCCTTATTAGTCTTATTAGTATTAAAATGATTAAAAAGTTGCATATGTCCCCTTTAATGTCCACCTTTTCATGGTGGACTAAACCTAAATGTTGAATGTTTCAGTAGGTGCATGTGTCCCTGTGGCACAGTTCTACACCTATGCAGGACAAGGTGAGTGCAGCCTTCAAAACTTGTGCGATTTCCTTCTGATGTTGTGAGTTGGAAGGTGACAGAAGAAGGTGGCCATATTTGGGTCATGATGTCAAACTCATGTGATTCTATCGTATTTTTAACCAATAGGGGACATATATATATATATAAATATATATATATATGTCACAGTAGAGTACAGCAAGGTAGAGCTTTTCTTGGATGGTGAGTTGGACGTTGGCCTACTTCACTTCCATCCTTTACCAAGTGTGTCTTCACGTCAGGACTGATAACTCCCCTATATATCAGGCTTTATAGATTATCCTCAACCTTTGAACAGTTTTTAACAGTGGATATTTAAAAGCTTCATGAAGGGTACTGATGCTTTGACCACACATTCAAAAGTTTCTGTGACCGAAATGAGTCGTTTTTTTTAAGATTGGGAAATGTTTGGTGGAGCCAGAGATTTTCCTGAGGTTAATCAGATGCTCATTGGCTGCACCTGTGCTCACCCAGGGCCGTGTCCACCACAGCTGAGGGCAATCAGAGTGGGAGGTTATAAAAGAGGGCAGGTTTGAGAGCTGCTGCTCAGTTGGGGTTTTGTCTTCAGAGGGTCAACACCTTCAGTTGGCTCTCTGTGCAAATGGGTTTATGTTTGTTGTGTTGTTGAAATTCTGTTCCAGTGACTTGTACCTCATTATTAGTGGGGAAGCTGAACAGACAAAGGCCCCGTATCTTCAGGGGGGTTTTTGGGGTGTAAATATGAACAATAGATGGGAGTGGATGATTGTCACAGACTGCAAACTATCCACTGTTTTTCATATTTAAACTATTAGCACTATCTTTTGCAATCACACACTCATTCAGAACAGAATACCCCCCCCCCCCTTCCTCCCTCCTCCCTGTTGTAGAAGTGGTTTCTGTTATGGCGGTGGGGAAGGCTACCCGCAGCGGGAGAGATCCTAATTAACAGCCTATTCATTTGTGTGGAGCGCGGGGGGCTCCTGCTTTCTGAGCACTTGTTTTATGGTGGCGCTAGGGAGTCCTGTCCAGGGATTTGGAAGGGGGGATAATTGCCTTTGCCGCAGGCTGCAGTAATCTGGTCGGCTAATTCATTATTTTAATAAGTTAGCTTCTCCTCGGGGGTGTGCTAGCTGCGCCGCAAACCTTGGTGGTGCACCTCGTTATTGTGGCGTTCCTTTTTACACCGCCGCCCGCGCGGGGGTTAATAACTGTTATTAGCCTCTCTCCTCGGCCTGCAATTTCTCGTTTAACTGGGGCGATTCAAACGAAACCTTTGCGAGCATCTAATAATCAACCTCTCTGGAACCAGGGGTAATCCCTGTGAAGGGGTCCGTATAGCAGAGAGAGGTAATGGATGCAATCGCCCGAGTGCCTGTGCCTCTGCTCCTTTCATTAAGGCTCCTGATGTTGTTGTTTTTGTTGTCGACGCCGCTACGGTTTTTTTTTTTTTCCCCAAAATCATTTGAGGGTGGAAATATTTGCCTTGAGCGAGGGAAACGGATTAGAATTATACACACAAATAAGATGATCATTTGGTTTGCGTAACTAATGGCTTCGTTTAGGCCATCATCTTCCATCTCTCTAATGGGCTCTGCAGCACAGGAGGATGCACACACACGTGTGTGTCTATGCAGTCAGACATTTTTGTGCATCGGCTGATTAAAAACAACAGCCGGGGAATAAAGACGGAGCCTCATGAATTGAAGTATTTGACAAAATCCAATGCTGGAGATGGTGACGGCCGGGATGTTTGAAGGGGAAACTGCGTTTAAAAATCCAATTATGAGAACAGCACAAAGTGGTTAAAGGGTTTTTAAATGCACCTATTGGATACATTATTCCCCTCTGTGGTGAAAAAGAGATACCCTAATTCACTTTTGAGAGGGAAAATACAATGCAGACAAGGGAATCCTATTATGTGCCTGCTTTGCATCTGCCACTGACAGAGTGTATCACTGTGGAAGAGGAAAGCATTTGGACTGGCCTTAATGGAGCGTTCAAAGCGTTCTTGGCCATCTGCATGTCATCAATGCATCTTGGTTTCAACATGTACACTAGGGGTCACTAAAGAATGTCCTTATTTGTGGACATTTCTTCATTGTTAATGTGGTAAACGACTATTCTAGCTGGTTTTTAATGGAATATGTACATGGGTGTTGAGGCCCATTTCCAGGAACCATCTCCCCAGTGTTCTAATGGTACATTTGTGTTTGCTAATCGCGTTAGAAGGCTATTGGATGATTAGAAAACCCTTGTGCAATTATGTTAGCACAGCTAACACAGTTGTGCTGGTTGTTCGAAACCATTATTTCTAATCTTGTCAATGTCTTGACTTTATTTTCTATACATTTTGCAACACTTTTGATGAATAGAAGTGTGAGTTTTAATGGAAAACGCCCAAAAAAATTGTATAGGTGAATCTAAACTTTTGAACGGTAGTGTATGCTACGCAAAAAATCACAAATGCTTGCATGCCCTCTGTGCACGGCAGGGAAAGCGAAAGCCCCTCCGTCCTCGTGCTCTGTGTGACTTATGTTCCGTCCTGTAGTGCTGCCTTGTTTAGCTGTCATCACGCTGTGACCTGCCAGCCGATGTGAAATGAGCTTCTGGATATTAAAGAGGCTATCGCTTCATCTATACTTGACCATAGTGGAGTGACGCGTCACATGGCTCCTGGGCTCTGTGGCAATAAGTTTTGGGATGGAAAATGTTGAAATTGGGGGGGAGGGGGCGTGAGGCCATGCAGGGCCGTAATTACGTGGTCAGTCACAAAACGGGGAACATTTCCGCTAATGTGCTTCCTCATCAAGCCAACAACAAGCCGTTAAATCACCTTTTTAAGTATTGCACAATGTTTATCCAAGGCTGTGGCGGTATGCAAATTGCTCTGTGCGATCATTTAGCAGTTTTTTATCTGCATCTAAAAGTTAAACCTGCACTTTAGCCATGAGCCCTCCCTGTGCACACAAGACCTGGAGGTTGTGCTCCATAAAGTACGCGCATGATAGTAAATGACCTGGTTCACTATTAACTATTATCCCACTTAATGTCCTTCCCGGCTTGCTTCATGTGTTGCGGCTCTGGCTTGAGCGCTGGCCTCTGGGGCTGCCTGGGGCCTCGTTTAGGGGCCAGGGCTTTCTTCAAAGCCCACGCTGCCATCTGCTTAGACCCCGCAGTTCCTCTTCTCCCGGTGCTGACATGGCTACAGCTGGGACTGTGCCACGCACAGGTGTTAGCACGGCCTTCATGCATATGGATGCAGATATTGATATAGATCGGTAGAATAATCTATTACAAAAAGATTTGATCACTGCAGCCCTAGTAAGCTACACTATCAGCTAACATCAATGTTAACGTTGGCCTGCGCCGGCAGTGTTAGCAAGCGGATGCTAACAGGCTCAGATGCTCAATCATTGACGACGTGCTCTTGTGGTACGCCAGTTGTAGTTTGCAGTGGTTACTCTGCACCTTGTTGGCTTATTGTTTAAGCGTGAAATTGTACCACACTATTTTGATTTTCTTCCTTTTTTACGGGCCATTTCACTCCGTCATCGTGCCAGCTGAAATCCGGATGGGTGTCTGCGAAACAGGCCGCGCGAGATAGGAATTAAACCAATACTCGAGGCAGAGTTTTGCCTCGAGGAATCTGGGTAATCGAGATACTCGAGCAATCGTTGCAGCCCTACTATAGATATCTGCTAGCATATGTAGTTGCTAACATGCTACTTTTGAATCTGGTGCTCTGCTATTTTAGCGGTTTGCTAAATGGGGAGGAGTTATTGATTTCCCCTCCCTTTTTATGGATACGTGTCGTTTGAATCCGTGATATCCGCTGCATCATAGGAGTCAAACGAATACTCACGGCAGAGTTTTTGCCTCGAGGAATCTTTGTAATCGAGTTATCGTTGTAGCCCTACTATAGATATCTGCTAGCATATGTAGTCGCTGACATGCGACTTCTGAACCTGGTGCTCTGCTATTTTAGCCGTTTGCTAAATGGGGAGGAGTTATTGATTTCCCCTCCCTTCTTATGGATACATGTCTTTTGAATCCGTGATATCAGCTGATATTCTTTTGAAGAACTGCTGGAGTGGCATAGCTCGGCCCAGCAGCCCATAACTGGCTTTTTAATGAGTGGCCCCTCCTCATCACACAATCTTGTGCCCCACCACCACCACCACTCCTGCATTCATCAATTCTCATTAGGGGAAAATCATCATGTGGAATACCAACTTTTGGCCAATATTCATCACTGTCAACCCTCATCCACAGCAGCAACAATGACAGATGCGGGATCGGGGGAGTGCCTAAGTAGCACTGACTTGGCTCTTTTATTCCCCCTAATCTCGCCCTATAATATGTGCTCGCGGAGCCCAAGCAACTCTCTCCGCAGTGCACAACGCTCCCTGACAGCAATTACTTTATGCAAAAAGCGTGGCAAGTTCAGCGAGTAGCATGAGTGAGAATAAACCTCCTGTGAACTCGGGGCTTTTTTTCGGCGGCAGGCTGCGGCAGTTCCAAAAGGAAGGAACTGCTGCTCTAAAAGGCGGCAAACGATGAAGGATGGCTCATACTCCATTCATCTAGACTTGCATTTATTTATTCAATTAACGTTGTTGATGTTGATGCTGCGCTCTATTATCTTTTCTAAAATGAAGATGGCAACAAGGACAGAAGGGAAACTCTATCCAGTGGTGTCATATTCATTAAAAATAACATGTGGTTACAGGGCTTTATGTGCAATAAACAACCACTTGGCTCCATGTATAGTAACTTCTGCTGTTCTTACTCGCATGTTATATATAAACTGTATGTGTGTGAATCAGAGAGACTCAGCTCTGCAGTGATGCTCATCATAAAATCCACCTTCAGGCTATTATATTCAAGCAGGTGGTGTCTCTGTGGCATCTAGAGTTTAAGAATTCCATCACTTCATGATTTTTCTCCACGTTTAAGCCTCCCTGTTCAATATCATGAGTGTATTGATGGGTGAAACTGCATGTTTAAATCATACATTTGCCAGCTGGTTATGACATTTAACCTTCAGTTACTTGTGTAGCCGCAAAAACGGGACCACGTCTTTGATGTATTTTGCTGCCTCAGCTCATTGCTGCTTTGTTAATTATGGACCTTTTTTGCGTGGCAGCTATTTTTGACAGGTCAACGTAGAGAAAAATCATGGGTATAAATGATTAAGTGCATGTAAATACTTTTTTTTTTATACTCAAGCCTAAAGCTTGCAAAAAGTGCCCCTCCATTTAGATGACTTCAATCTCCAGATGGTTGTAATTGTAAAAAATCCTGTAATACAAGTATAATCATTTAGGATGCACCGAAATGAAATTTGTTGGCCAAAATCGGGAAACAGTTGGGTAAACACCGACAAAATGATGCCAATTTTGTTATCGCTGGGACTGTGTGTACTTGCCTCACGAAAGTCAAGGCGTTGCAATATTGTATACATTTACTATTCACACTTCAGAGAATAAATAAATGAAGAAACTATCGGTTATCTACGCGCTGCTTTATCCCCACATCCAAATAATGATCTTTTTGTCGAGGATTGAGTACAGTCGCGATGAAGTGCAGGGTGATCCGAGGGAATGCCGCGTGGAGTTCATAATCTGTGCTGTACGCAGCCAAGCTAGGTGATACTTGCAACTTGTTAGAACTGTTTGAATGGTGTTCCAAACTGATCTTGGATGTGCTATGTGTGCTAGCCACACATGTTTTTGGCCGAAGTGTTTCAGTGGCCCAAATTTTTCGGAGCACCTCTCGAATACAGCAAAAGTCTGAAGGAATTAGCTTGAAGGGGGACATATTATGCAAAATCAACTTATATTTGGGACTCTGGAGGCCCCTATGTACAGGAGATAAAACATGCGATGTTGACTATCTGACTTCAGACTGGAATTCCTGGAATTGTTGTCTCGTGAAGCTCCACTTTGTCCAAAAAAACAAAAACGCGAGGGCAATAGTATCCGGAAGAGCGGAAGTCCACGAAGTGTTCTATTCTTGGCTGCACAGTGCAGCGCAGAGTTCTACACAAACTTCAGCCTCAGAGGATTTACATTTTATATATGACGGCAATGTGCCGGCTAGATTCGGTAAATGATGGCTTTTCCAAATGCTACCTGCTGTTAGCTGCCGGAGTCTCAGTGACGCTGACGTAGTTTCCTGTGTCTCATTTGCATTTAAAGGGACAGGCACTCGAAAGCGAGCGTTCTGAACAAGGCTGTTTTGGCAGGGTGATTGAACTGCTATGGTGCTTCATCCTTAAGGTATTTTGACCAAAGCATGTCACAGACGTGTTCATTAGGACACCAGGGAACTAGGTTAACTTGTAGAAATATGGTCTAATACGAGTCCTTTAACCACGTCACGCACAGATTGCCTTACGTCAGCAGTGTGTCCCCCTCCTCCCAACCTGTAAAAATAGCTTGTGCATCATTCCTCATAACGCCAGCACGATCAATACATTCATTCTCTGCCTCTTTTACCTGCCCACATCTGAGAATCGGACAGCTTGCAAAAAAAAAAAACCTCAGCGTCGCCGTGTCAGCTAATCACAGCCCGATGGCTTCAGTCGTTCGTGCCCTCTTTGCTGGCCCAGCGCCGCTGGAGCTCTTACCCAGAGGTCAGTGGGCCTGGCGTGGACTGAGACAGTCCACGCACACCCCCTGCCAGGTGGATCACAGGGAGACGATCAGTTTGCCTCACTGCTGAGAAAATGAGATCACTCCACCACGATGGGGGGGGTGGGGTGTGGGGGGGGGGCTGCCGCCTTTGGAAGACCTTCATTCCAGGCTATACAAGATAATAGTGGAAAACCATTTGCATCAACCAAGGGGACATTATAATAAATCAGACACTGTGATAAATTATCTTAATGCTGCGCACTAACAGGTGTTAACTGACTCACAGTTATTGCCATTTAGCAGCAGCTACTGAGGTTCACGAGTCTTTGAATATTTTTTGATGAAAAATGGAAATTAGCTGCGACTCAAAATGGCTACTTTTGAAATGAAAAAACAATACTAATAACGGTATAACCTGTACATTTTTTGGTGTATAATAAACACAGAGATCACAGTACTGTGTATACACACACTGGAAACTGGATTAGGGAACCTTGGAGGGCGACACGACGGCCTGAGGCAGTGACTCTGTGGTTTTAGGAATCAATCACTTCCCTCAGGGCTGCCAGGGAAAACGTAAACAAACAACCTTACTCCTACTCCAGCAGTAATCCTAAAAAATAAAACAAGTATTGTTCATTTAGGGCCAGATTATCCCCCTTTGTATCATATGCTGTGTGCATATTATGACATGACTGGAGTTTTGACCTTCTCCTGTTCAAATTTTGGCAGGAACGCAAAGCAGCTAATTGAGTGAGGGAGGATCCCAGGGTGATTTGTTTTGGGTTTTTAACATCCCAGACTTGTATGTATGTACAGTATATTGACATAATCTGGCATATTAAAGGTGCATTATGTAATAAATTTAAAGCAACTGGCCATAAAATCCTCCTAATATGTCACAGAGACTCAGGAATAATGTTCATATAACAAACTGAACTCACCAACAACAACAGTACAGACAAAATATTTGCATTAAAAAATATATTTTGCAGACTGCAAATCATGTTTATGTTTTGAAATCATGTTTTTGGCACCACCTTCCGCTGTTTACCAATCATTGCAGTCAGTAGAGTCTCAGCTGCCGAGCAACCACAGGTTGGCAGTCACGTCAGAAAACGAAACCTAAAAGACCTCGGTATTCTGAATTTGATTGTAGTAACTGTTTTTAACCACATTCTTACATATGGCACCTTTTAAAGGCTTTCTTTGGCTGCTTTATTTCCAAATTTCAGTACTTTTTTTGCTCGGGTATGTTTACATAGTTGGTGAAAATGGACATTGTCAAAGGATTGCCTAGGTCGTGCTGAAAAAAGGGTATAAGACACACCATATTGCACATTCTTATATATAGCCTCTGAATATACTGTATGTTTAATGGTGATACAGAGCACCTGAGCTTATTTTGGATGTGATGGATGGCAGGAAATCCCTGAGGGTCAGCTGCTCAGACAGGAGGAGGAGGAAAGAATGAAAGAGAGCCATGGATTATCAATAAAGTCAATATTGGCGTTGTGTTACACGTGACCTCTGACCTAAGCAGGGGTTACTAGCTTCTCGTGATTTAACCAGACTCTGCTGGAGCAGGGACGGTCTTCATTTATCTATATATTCAACTATTACGGTATCGGATTAATAATCGTCGACCTTATCACGCGACTTACTTCAAAAAAATAAGACGAATGTATGATTTTTGTCTCGCATTAGCATGCTAATTATTCAAAACTGATCCTTTTATCAGAGCATTATCTCCTCTTACCTTGTTAGCATTCCAGTCACAGTCGATGAACGCCTTGTTTCCACGCACATCATATCGTTCACTACAGTAACACCACAGAGCTGAAATCTGTTGTCAAACCGTGCTGCTTTAATTCATCTCCAGCATTCCATGTTTAATTTTTAGCCCCGGTTGCCCACAGGGGACTTAAACCCTTTCTGCTGTCTCATTTTTTTTTTTGTTAAATGTTTAACTTAAATTGGGAGGCCTCATAAATATTCCAAATCACTCGTGGTGTATTTGATGAGGAAATGAGCCTCGTAGCCGCCGTGATTCCCCAGGCAGGCGGAGAGGTTGGTGGTGTGGAGGTGAAAAAAGTGTTGGAACTAGACCTGTGCGGCGCTCCGACAGCCGACATTAGCAAGCAGCAAATTGTTTTAACAATGCGAGCGGGGGCCACCTTTGTGTCGAGATAATGATGATATCTCTTTTCTGTGGCGAGCTACGTGTTATAGTGAGCTAATCCTGGAGATCTCTGTACTGTTAGCGCCTGAGCAACACATTTTTATGGTATGTGTGTGTGCGGAGAGTACTGAAATATTCTACTTAAGTAAAAGTACTGGTCTAAAAATAGCATAGCATAGCATAGCATAGCATAGCATAGCATAGCATAGCATAGCCGGAGTTTGTTTGTCTCTCTGTTAGCAACATACGGTAACTCAAAGTCACGGATGGATTTGGGTGAAATCACTTGTTTTTTTTAATCGCTATTTTGTAGGCACTGGGCTGCCTTGGCGGAGGTCTGCGTTCTCCGAGTGCTTTTCCAGTTCTTAATAGAAGGCAAACCTTTACAAATACCTTTTTCTTTATAAATAAAATATGTAAATGCAGTCAGTCAAAATGTATCTATAATGGATGTAAACACATACTTAAAAGTAAAAGTAATGTTTACTTTTAAAAATGCAACTACACGAAAACCTGAATGCTTTTCAGCATTCAATTAGTTTGTGTGAGGGGGGAAACACAATTTCTAGCCCAATAATTAGATCTTGTATCGCACAGGTGCAAAGTTTTGACCAGAGATTGTTAAATATACAGTTTTATACTGTATTTCCAGAGATAAATGTGTTTATATGGTTATCAGATGAGTGGATACTGAGATACAAGTCACATTCCGACAACAGGAAGTTGGGATTGAAAAAGTCACTTCCTTTGAGAAAATAAAAGACCTACACTGTTCTTTACTGCGCTTCAAGTCAAGTATTACGAGTAAAAGTCAAATTAAACAAACGCAGCAGCATCGTAATGGTTTGATTAATATGTTGTGGATTGTATTTATTGAGGATAAGTTTAATTGAGTTAAATGTTCCACACTTTTTTGCAATTAATAAAAAATACATGGTTTCCAATGATTCCTGTCTCTGAGCAACATTAAATACAGTATATGGTTTGTAATTAGTCAGATAGTAAAGTAAGGACTCGTTTCAGAGTCTCTGACTGTCCCCGTTAGCTTCAGTGGCTCAGCGGTCATTATTCTTCCACCCAGGTGCTGAGGACTTCTGACCCTCACTTCCTCCCATTAGCACCATGACAGGGCCCCTGTGTCGTCGTGTAAGGTTCATAATATATATACGCTCTGTTCTGTATTTTCTGTCCCTGCACTGCACTGCACTCCCACACCACTTCAGCTGCTGTGGAAAACTCAAATCTACTGTGTTCCCCTTCATTCCTCAACCCTTCAATTACACTTGTTTCAGTGCAGCTTTCTCATCACCAGTCACAGTAGAAGGAATCTAGGTAGAAAAAATGTTTTTCCCCTTTTTTAAAACCTGAATACACTAAATTGTATAGATTATACCTAATAAAATTATTATTTATGGTAAATTTGACCACCTATTTAAGAATCTTGTTAATGTTTTACCCTAATTAAATATCGTACACATGACGTAATACAAGACGATCATGTTTCATATTAGAGAAAATCAATATGGTGGAAGTTTAAAGCTGCAGTATGTAACATTTACTGATTATTCTGTCTGTGTACAGAAACGATTCTACTTCTGTCAATGTTTTTTTTCTGCTTGGAGAGCAGGGCTTAATACTCCGACTTTGAATGTAATGGACATTTGTTTATATTAAAAACTTGTGCGTCACACAGTTTTATGTAAAAAAACTAGAAAAGCACTCGGAGAGCGCAGACCTCCGCCAAGACAGGTTGACCCCCCCAAAAATAACATCTACGGATCATGCCCAAAATGGAATCACGTGTTCCTGGTCCCATTGTGGACATTTCCTGAAAATGTCATCCAAATCCGTCCGCGACTTTTCGAGTTATGTTGCTAACAGCGGGCTCCGACGAAAACTTATGCCTTAAAGGTCAAAAAGCAGTGAATTTTGAAAATATGACGATCCAGAACCTGAGAATCTTGAGCGTGCAAAATAATTAGACGCAGATGCACTGTATGAGGTGAAGAGTATCATCAATTGATGTGATAAAACCGTTAATACAAAATATACTAGCGCTCTTTGGTTTTTTTTAAGTCAGACTTGTGAATCCACGCCATGTTCCGAGGACACGACCCCTGCTACTGAAGCCGTCTCCTGCACAGTCTTCCAGTTTCACAGCTGCAGAAGACCACACACACACTCATACACAGCTGGACTGGCTCGCACACAGACTTTAACACATCACATCACATACAAAAAAAAACCCCAACACTGACTGACTGACTCACGGCAGGGAAGTTGTTTAACATATCCAACGTGGCTCGGTGCATCCTCTCACAGGCCGACCATACGTCCAAGCCCAAGGCAAAGAAAAATAACAAAATGTCAATCAGGACGGAGGGAAAAGGTTAGACACGGAAGCCAAAGAGCTCGATACTGTTAATTTGCTCCCTGGGGTTCGCAGCGAGTCAACCCAGAAGAGTGATGTGGTTCTCCAGCTAACTCCTGAGATTATATCCAAAATATCAGCTCCTACGCCAGAGAGAGAGCAGACGTCTGATAACGAAGTTTGACCAAGTGCAACTTTGTGACATGTGTCAGGCCCAAATTAATGTGTTGGTTTTTTTTGGCGATAATAAAAAATATTTGCAAACCTCTTAAGGGATAATTTTAATGAATTTTTGAAAATTAAGGAAATGATCCATTTGCCCTGATGCACTTTGACATAGTGCTGACTTTCTTCAAAAAAACAAAAAGTATCTCGGAATGACTTGAAATTTACCATCATAATAGTCGGCATCGCCCTGAACAAGGATCCGTTGAAAATATTTCCAAACCTCTTAAGGAATAATTTTAAGGAATTTTTGAAGATTCTGGAAAAATTGTGTATTATTCCCACGGCAAATTACCAGATGTAAGTTTTAAATTGTTAAAACTACTTTAACATGCAGTAAATTGTAAAGAACTGCCAGATATTGGACAAAGTTCTGGAAAAATTTACATTTTCTGGTTAAATTAAGCAAAACAATAAACGGGTTAGGGTTTGATGGGAAATATGATTGCATTTTTTTACAGGAATGACAAAACTCTTCATCAACCAGATTTCAAACCTGCCACTGTTGCTCCACAGATGGAGATAAATCTGTTGTGTACGGTGAGACAACTGTATAAAAATCTAAAGACTTAACCCTGGACGTCAGTTTGTCCTTTTGGCGGGGGTGTGGGTGTGAGGGGGGTGTGTGGATGTGGCGTGGTCCATCCAGACGGTGTGTCTGACTTTCACCGTGGCGTGTCTCTCTCGCCTCCTCCTCATCTCACCGAGGTCACCCCCGTTGGTATCGCAAGCGCAGCAGTCACATTGTGCTCCAACACAGACAGATTGCTTATAATAACCGTTAGAGACCTTTCATTTTTTCCCCGTCAGCGATTTGCGGGATAATTTTGGCAGCCTTTTAAGGATCCAGCTCCCCCCCCCTCTCTTTTCACCCTATTAAAAGGATAAAAATAAACAAGCGAGTTGTTAAAGCAACTATATCGGGTACAGCGTAATCCCATTTACAAGTCTGATCGCACTCCGGGCCAATAAAAATCCAATGTTATATATATATATATATATATATGGCAATTTTCACCATTCCTAAAACGGGGAAAAGACTGAGTGGCGGGCTTTTAGAGCGCCAGGGTTCACTAAACGGATGAAACGTCACTTTTCAAATTGCATTACTAAAGATTGTGTGAGTGAAAATGCTCAGTCAATTCATGTAGCATCACAAATATTTACTTTGCACGTGTATTTTCGGACCACACTGGCACCAGATTGCATTACGGGTCTATTTTAATTGACGATATAGTTTCAAATTCCGCAGAAGTGGAGCTGCATTGATTCAGATACGTCCTAGTACTAGCAAGTATTGGTTCGACTGCGAAAGCACGACAGCAATAATAGGTTAGCCGAAACTGGTCGTAAAGTTAGACGCAGACACGCTGAATGTAATATTTGTGACGCTAAATGCGAAATGGCCACAGGGAAACGCCTCAAACACTGGATTTATTTAAAGAATGTACTGTTTTTGACTCATGGAAAGTGACTGTTGCGTCAGCTGCCAACGCTAGCAGTGCTACTGCTAGCGCTGCTGCTACCAACCACGTTCTAGGCGAATTGTGAATACACAATATTTTGAAAGTTCTTCTGGAGAAATTGGCAAAAAAAACTTGGTTACAGGACATTTTCTGGCTCTTTTATGGTTAAAATAAGCAACAACAAAAGAATTGACTCCTCAAAAAGTGTTTGCTTGTCTTTGGCCTACCGTCTGTGGCTAGCGTTAGCCGTGTGGCTAACTTTCGGGCCAGTTAGCACAGTCCACAACTGTTTGTGACAAAGGACAGACAAAAAAGAATCGTTGGTTGTTGTTGACCTGGCACTAAATGGTCTATATTTATTTCGAACTGCATTTATTTATGTTTGTTTATTTATTTACTGTTCCTAAACCTTAATAAGAACTAAAAATGGGAAGTGTAGACTCTGTTTCACAACTGAAACCTTTTAAAAGTACTGAAATCCAAATGGTACCGACTTCCAGGTACCGTATCGGTTCAATTATGAACAGAACCCTTCTCACGTAAAAAGTTGAGACCCTCCTGACAACTCCTTATATGGACATCCTGTGGGCGTGTTTGTAGGTCGCATATACAGGCTTTAAAATGGTAATTGTCACAAAACAGACCATTTTTACCTTATTCTTGTTCAAGTGAACTTTGAATTAGTGATGTATTTCCAAATTTCCCTACTTCAATCTGATTTTTAAACATTTTGAGTACATTTTGTTCAAGCGTGTTTATATATAATTGCTGAAAATGAATAATTACACTACGTTTGTGCTATCGGGGGAAAAACAGTGGAGCAGCAGCAGAAGGAAGTTGTAGTTTTGGCTGCGACGAGTAGATCCTCAAAAGACATTAAGCGAGCAGGCTGAGAGATTAGGTAAATGAATCAAAGCTGTGTGAAAGTTTGAAGAGAATAGTTACACAAAAAAAGGTGATGTATGAAATCACAATACAAAGTATTGTCGGGTGAGATAAACGTGAATGAATCAGCGGAGGATGAAGGACAGAGGTTGAAGGAGTAAACTAATGTCACTTCTGCCTTTTGAGTGATTCGGACATTTAAAAAAAAAACCTAGCCCTGAGATCAATACACACACACACACACACACACACTATCTCCGCTGATAACATCTATCCATTACTGTCATCAAAAGTCGGAACACGCTTATTTCTGCGGCGTGTAATTAAAACGACCGCTTCTTCCATCAAACATATCAGCGCTGCCGTCGTGACAAAGGAAATGCTGCACGACTCCTTTTTTTTTAAAAAGTGTTAAACCGTGATAAATGCAAGCAAAAGTATGTCTTCATAATAGATAAACGAGGCGGCCGTAAGTCAAAAAATGAGAGTTCATTCAGGGCTTGCAGAGACGTAGCGGCGGCGGTGCGGCGGGGGAAAAGTATAAAATTGAAATGTGTGACATTAAGTCCGGGCCTCTATTTATCTCATTTTCTATACTCTCTTTATGTATCTAATATTTCTAATTTACCACCGTCCAGGAAAAGTGACACAAGAAGCCATAAATTCCCTTCTAATTCCAAATAATTCCGATTACATGGACGAGTAGTTTTCAATCAGAAAGATAATCTGGATGATAGATGGCGGGATAATTGGCTGTCTCTGCCGCGTAAATATTGTGTCGTTCTATTAATCTCGCCGAATGAAGTGTCAAGCTGTCACTCATTCGTCAAACTGAATTAGGAAATATAACGAATAAATAAATGCGTGTGTGGGTGGCAGAGAGGATGTGAGATAAGATGAGATGAGAGCCGAGGCAGCTGCAGTGGCCCTCAGTCAAACCACCAGACGGTAATGGCAGACTTGGAGAGATGAGCGCGGTGGTGGTGGAAGTGTGTATTTTTTTTAAAAACAAGAGGAAGACAGAGCGAGAGGAGAACACAGGAAGTGTGATGCTGATCAACAAAGAGCTCTACTTATAGAATAAAATCATCTCATGGAGTTTAACGCTGTTGTGGAAATTCTCTGCTGCTGGTGAAGAATGAAATAGAGAAACTAAACTTCTGCCACCGGACAAGTTTTTATATTCGTTGCAAGGAAAAAGGTCAGTCTTCACAGGAGTGATCCTAGCCCTATATCTGAGCAACTCCCCTTTTGCATTACTCCAATAGGCAAGGAGTCTGCCATTCCAGGCAGTGTTTTCACACCTCTTTGTCTACTGTAGGTATTGGGGAGCCAACTTCCTGTGGATAATGTTGTAGGAAGGTGTCCGTTCAGGCTAGACACAATATACAATACACTCAGGGTCTCTGCAGGTTTCAACAAGTAAAATTTAAGACTTTTTAAGACTTTTTTAAGACCATAATGAATATAATTTAAGACTAATTTCACATCCATACGGGCAAAAATGTACAAAAGACACAATGGAAAATTGGAGCCACAAATCATTGAACTTGCAATTCGGCTTAGCTGTGGGCTTTCATAAAGTTTTCTCCGCTGCTATGCTAAGCTATAACACACCGCGGCGCACGCACAGCACACTAGCTAGCGGTGATAAATAAATTCTCTGTGTGCAGCACAAATGGCCTACATTAGTTCCGTGTTGTAGTTATGCTAGCGCATCCTCAAAAATAGAAACATTTCAAAGCGAGACTGAAGTTTATGCACGTTTTAAATAAAAGTAACTTTAATCAATTTTTAAGACCTTTCAAAATTGTATTTAAGACCTTTTTTGAGATTTTAGGAACATTTAAGACATTTTAAGGCCTTAAATTCAAATTATTGGATTTAAGACTTTTTAAGACCCCGCGGATACCCTGACACTATACACAAAAGGACCTGGTATTCTGTGTTGGGCAGGTATAGGGTGATGGGCAGTTGTGCCCTAGCAGCTGTGAGACAGAGAAATGGAATATACCATTACAACCCTTAAGCCCAATTTTAACTCCTGCGTAAAGTGCTCTACGTCAGTTATGGAGAGCCTCTCTGTCGTCTCCGACTGCATGAAATATTTTTTAAGTGACGTCCACTGTCGTAAACCGATACCTGGTATCACACGTAGCCATAAGCACAATGGTGCAATCTCCTTTGTTGTTAATAAGTCACTCCCGATGACTGATGCTGTGTTTTTGTATCAAAAGAATCTGTTTCAATGGTATTCCCTAGGACGCCATTGGTCACTTGGACGTTACCGACCATTTGCGTCAAGGGAACAGGTCAGTCTCGCGTAGCGACCCCTAGTGATCGAGCGGGAAATTGCATCACGTATCCGCACATTGACGGAGAACTATGAAGGCTCTCCATGGTTACACAGTTGGATAGCGCATTACGCAGTTGTAGAAGTGCAATCATCGCTTTAGTGCTAAATTGCCGTGGAGATAATGCACGACTCCTTATATGGACTTCCTGTGGGTGGGTGTTTATAGGTCACACATACAGACTTTACAAAATGCATGTTTTTGAGTCTAAGTTATGATTAATGTGTCGCATTTTAAGTAGTTGATGCAAAGTAGTGATAATTGTCACAAAATAAGCAGTTTTTCCTTAAATTTTTGTTCGTAAAAACCAGGCCAAACGAACTTTAAACTAAGCCCTATTTTCAGATTTCACTACTTCAATCTGATTATTAGCATAATTACGCAACGGGTTTGTGCTATCAGAAAAAATCCCAGCTGTTTCTGAAAGTTGCGATGTCAAATCCAACGTGTGGTCATTGATGGTAATCTCACTCGCACTGTTGCTGGCGAATCTGCGACTTTGCCACCAAAGTTTCAATATTTTTGGCCTGATTTCCAAACAAATGTCATCCTGAATAGGTTTCACTCATTTTTAAACAGTAAAACACCATTTTAACATGCAGTAAATTGTAAATAACTGCTGTTTATTGAAAGTTATCCTGGAAAAATGGGTAAAAGCACTTAGTTACAGGACATTTTCTGGCCTTTTAGGCTTAAAATAAGCAAAAAAGTATACTTATAGCCTAATAAATGATACATATGGCCCTTTTCTTTCGGAAAGCAAAGTTTACACTCGTTTTAAATGTTGCTTTCCAGAATTCCACATAGTAGGATAACCTTTTATATATAAGGATATTCTGTGTGCATTCTGCTAATTTAATCTGAGATTTAAACTGACAAAAAGCCTGTTGGGAATCGTGTATGTGATATAATTAGAATGTAAGAGGCCATATTTTTTTTCTCTCTGTCATTCAGGAGGTGATAAATATCTTTAGTCTTTAACCTGTAGGACATGGGGGATAAAAAAAAAATCAAGCAGTGACATCCTCTTAATTTAATTTATAAAGATCATAATTAACGACCTGCAGGCGGCAGGAGACCCCATTCCAGGGCCGCAGTCGTAACAACGAGAATGAAGTTTTCATTGAATTGTGAATTAAATCTCAAATATCAGTAATTTCATCCAGAAAAGGTCAGCTCTAATGGAGTTCCCCCTCCCCGCTTTTTAATATCTCATATTTCTCTTCAAGAAGACGACAATGTGGTAGCAGTGATGCTACGACGACGACGCCGGGACGCTAATTGTCGCCCGGGTTAATTAGCGAGAGCGTCTGGCGTTTTTTAGCAAAGGCAAACGAAAGAGAACGGGCCGCGGCCTCTTCTTAAATCACGGGCGAACCTTTGACGCGGTTATTATTATCCGGCGGCAGGTGAACCCCGGCCTTGATGCATGACAGATTAGATCTGCTCAGAGAGGACGGGGCTGTCCGTTTATCTGCCTGATGATAAACTCGGGAGCATCTGTGTGTTTTCAATCATCTGAAATGAGATGAACAATCTAATGATGGTGGCAGCTACCGCCAAACACATAAGTATATGTGTATATGTGTATATGTGTATGTGTGTATGTGTATATATTTACTCACGGGCAGCTCATCAAAGCGCCGCCACATGCAAAGGTTGTCGCTAGCATGTGCTAACGAACAAAAACATATTTTTTTATATATATTAAATATTAATATTTTCTTTGTTTCTTTGCTCCACGTAAAAAAAAAATCATTTAAACTGAATAATTCTGGTTTGTGGACAAAATAAGACGTTCGAAAACATCGTCATTTCCAGGTTTGACAAACATTGATCAACGTTTTCTGAAATAGTTGCAGCTCTAGTTTATTGCAGTAATTGCTGTCTATTCCCGTCCAAATTTACGATGTATCGCAAAAATAGGGAGCCGTTTTTGTATTTGATGCAGGAATCCCTGATAAATCAGTTTAGCGTAGCTTCACGCTAAGGTCCGAGCCGATTATTTCACCAGTCCCATACCTACCAGATCTAAATTTACAGTGCAGGTTCCCTGTGTGTTCCCCCCCAGTGAGTTCAACCCCCCCCCCCCCTCCCTGCTGTCCCTGACACGCATAGCAAGCATCCCTGGCCCTCGTAAAGCTGACATCTTCACTAAACTATGCTAACAAGGCCGCGGTGATTTGTATATGCACAGCCTGGTGGCACGCGGCATTGGTGTGTGTGTGTGTGTGTGGAGGGGGGGTTTACTCACAGGCAGCTCATCAAAGCGCCGCCACATGCAAAGGTTGTCGCTAGCACTTGCTAACGGACAACAAAAACGCATATCTGAGAGGTTTTTACGTGGTGAAATGTGTAAAAACATAAAATCGGGCGACCTCAGGGTCCACTGAGCCAAAGGTGTGGGACGTTTCCAGCTCTACGGTGAACCCTCCCCCCCCCTCCCCCGTATGTACTCGCTGAGGATTTATAGACTTCAGACTTGAACGGCTTGTGCAGGTGCAGAGCGCCGTATATTTACGGAGAACCACAAACATCAGCCCCTGCGCGGTGTCAACGCGAACTCTCGCGGCCCCGTTATTTAAGGCCTGTGATGAGCTTGAGTGGCTGGGACGGCGGCGCTGGAAACAGATTGTGGATTTGAATGATGCTCAAATTATTTACGAGAACTTTTCAATGTTTGTTGTGTTAGCGCCAGTCTCAATTCAAGCGCCCACGATGTTACATATTATATATCACGTCTCATTCACTTTAGATAAATGTTGTTTAACACTAAAGCCTCAAAATGACCATATGGACCTTTTTTTGCTTATTTTAACCATAAAAGTGCTAGAAAATGTCCTTTTGTGGATGGATGGATGGATGGACAATTTATAAATTTTTTTACAACTCTCTCCTCTCTGGCGACAAAGATGCTAATTCGCCGGCTTCCTGAAACGGCACAATTACCGTAATAACCACATTTTCGTTATGACGGGCAATGTCTCTGCTTTCAGAAACTGTTGCAACTTTTGTCCGATAGCACAAACCATCACGTAATTACGGTAGCGCAAAGTGTATGAGCACAAATATGCTCGGTGTTAAAGGGTTAAGCTAACTGCTACATTTAGCCACCGCTTAATATAACAATAACATAAATAAATACCGTTTGGGCCTTTGTCTACTCTGTGTTCACTGAGCTAATGCTGTAAGAAAATTCAATTGACCCATGGGAATAATGCACAACTCCTTATATGGACATCCTGGGGATGTGTGTTTATAGGTCACATAGTCAGGCTTTAAAAAATGCAGTTTTTCTGTCTCATATGTTGAGTCGAAGTTGATTCATTCTATATCGCATTTTAGCAGTGATATAAAGTAGCGATAATTGTGCTGAAGATGCAAATGTTATGTTTTTGTTCATCAAAACAAGTCAAGTGAACTTTGATCTGTGACGTATTTCCAAAATTACACGAGTCAACCCATTACTAAGGGATTAAAATGCAAATGAAACAGAAAAATGGCATTTTTACTGCAGATAACACTGATTTTTACTACTTTTCGTTGTTTCTATCAGTGGAAATACCACAATTCTGGGGGAGAAAACAATTTTTATAAATATGAATGAATGAATGCTCACTTGAAAGCTGAGTGAACTTCTCTCCGTTGAACTTTTGAGTCCATGGACGACAGCAGCTGCTCACTCGTGACCCTGGCCGTTGCTCGTTTGAGAGACTTACAGTTAAAATTATATTAGGCTTCATTAAAACATGCTTCTTTTTTATCCGTTCATGAGTGACATTCAGGAGGTGCTTGGTTAATAAGATCATTCTGCCGAAAGAGCCTCTGCTTTTGAGGAGCGTGTGCAGCACGTTTTGAGACTTCTCTACGGTTATTTTTCAAAAAATTTTCATTTTTACAATGCAAATAACATTAATGCGAGAGCTTAATTTGCAGGAAGCATACAGAGAAATGTGAGCGAATGCATTTAAGGTGCTTGAACACTTCCATTTCATACCACATTAATATAATACAGCTACATTATACAGTAGGCACTTCACCAGATGTTCATCTGCCTCAGGCGATGTCTGAGAGTTATTGTCTTTTCTTTTTTTTTCACACTTATCTGACAACTGTATTCTTTACTTTGCAGATAAATATTTTTTTTTACGTATAAAACATACGATCAATGAAGTCAACCCTTAGTTCTTAGGAGCACCCATGGTAATTTGCTGTGGGAATAACACACAACTCCTTATACGGACATCCTGAGGATGCGTGTGTTTATAGGTCACATATTCAGGCTTTAAAAAAACGCGGGTTTTTAGCAGTGATAAAGTAGAAATAATTGTGCACAAAAATAGACCGTATTTCTTTCGTTTCTGTTCATAAAAACTGTGACCTCATTTCCAATTTTTCACAAATTCCAATTCCAATCGGACTCTCTGGTGACAAAGATGCTGATTTGCCGGCTTCCTGCAACAGCACGAGTGAAATTACCGTAAATAACGCGTTGGCTTTGGCGTGCAAACCGAATTTTTTGCAGATAGCGCAAACCGTCACGTAATTCTAGTCACGCAAACGCGTCGTCTGCGATACGCAGAGCCTCGACGAAAGTTTAGTTTGGGAAAACTACTATACAAGGGATTTATTATATTCAATTCTTGCCTTGAATAACCGTTCATTAACGGCAAAAATCTGCGTATTATTGCGAATAGTAAGAAGAAGTTGTAATTCATATCTTGTCACTCTCTTCCTCAAATACCCTTGATGAAGAAAGTGATGCAAACTTAAGTTGTATTGTATATATTTGAATATGAAGTCTTTTAAACATCTTAAATTAAATGAAATAGTGTCATGTCAGTCATGCCGGTTCTATGATTCTCTATCTAAAGCATGAGATAATCTACTGAGTGTCTCTGCGCCCGAGGTCAGGAGGCAGTGAAGTCACGGGACGGCTGATCTCCTGTCAGCGCGGCCCTGAGCGGAGCTGAGTGGATCTGTGTGGAGCTTCTGTCGGCGCGTGTCACGTTTCCTCGCTCCACACTGTGGCCTTCTGTGCTGCTCGTGGCCGCAGCTCAATGGGCTCTTTGATAAGAGTCCACCCCCCCCCCCGAGGCCTTTCATCGCGCACCTTTGCCACAGAACAACGTGGTCCAAGGGGGGGATGGAGGTAGAGGTGGAGGTGGAGGTGGAGGGGGCTGGAGGAGCCGGGGTCGTGCCACACAACACCTGGCAGGTATGCACGGAAAAATCACGTGCCCCCCCAAACCAAAACAAAAGCCACTCTGTCGAGCGTTTACTGGAAATTAATTTCCTCCTTTTTTTTTTTGGCATTCATAAAACACAGGATGAAAAAGGGAAAAAAAGAGGGCAGACGTAGGACACATGACATATCGGACGCACCTCATTTCCGATTATCTACACTACCGTTCAAAAGTTTGGGCTCGCCTATGCAATTTTGTGTGTTTTCCGTTAAAAGTCACACTTATTCATTAAAAGAGTTGCAAAATGAGTAGAAAATATCGTCAAGACATTTTTTATTCAAAATATTAATGTTTTCAGCTGTGCTAACATCATTGCACAAGGGTTTTCTAATCATCCAATAGCCTTCTGACTAGTGCTGGGCACTAGCTTAACGCATGACGTGTTTCCATGACAACTGATCGGGAAAAAAGCCTCGTCATGTTTACGTGCCGCGACACCGGAGTCCAGGCACCGTTTACCAGTTAGCTCCATTAGCTCATTAAGCGCGCTTACAGTGGAACTGGAGCGGTCTGTTTATTAAACGAAAAGAGCAGCGCTACAAATAACTAGCGTACCTGTGTACTTCGTATGTGTAAAGTTTAGCGTTAATTTAGAGACTCGTTTCAACAAATCGGGAGTCACGTAAACATGACGTCACACGCATTTTTTTCCCCATCAGTCGTCATGGAAACGCGCCGCGCGTTAACGGGATCATCAAACACAATGTACAATTAGAACACTGGAAATGTGCCTCTATACACATATGTACATATTCTGTTGAAAACCAGACGTTTGCAGCTAGAATAGTCGTTTACCACATTAACAATGTATAGAGTGTATTTATGATTCATTTAATGTTATATTCATTGGAAAAAAAGTGCTTTTCCTTCATAAATAAGGACATTTCTAATGCAGTAAATGGCCAAATGTCAGTGTACCATTTCAGGCAATTGCTTGGAAAAGCTCTTCCATCTCATACTTATGGTTCCTTGATGCCTACCGTTATTATTTACCTGGTTTGGCATATATTTGGAGATATATGTAAGATAAAGCAACTATAGTTTACACATGTAGAGTTTGCAGGCTGTAAATTAAAGTTTAAAGGTGCCATATGTAAGAATGTGGCCAAAAACGGTTACTACATTCAAATTCAAAATACCGAGGTCTTTTAGGTTTCGTTTTCTGACGTAACTGGCAACCTGTGGTTGCTCGGCAGCTGAGACTTTACTGACTGCAATGATTGGTAGACGGCGGTAGGTGGCGCCACATGCCAAAACATAAACACGATTTGCAGTCTGCAAAATATTTTTTTATGCAAATATTTTGTCTGTACTGTTGTTGTTGGTGAGTTCAGTTTGTTATATGAACATTATTCCTGAGTCTCTGTGACATATTAGGAGGATTTTACGGCCAGTTGCTTTAGATTTATTACATAATGCAGGAAATTAAGGAAATTGGCTGTACCATTAGTAGTACAAAAATTGGGCCCCCAGTTCAAATGACACTAATAACTAATAACAGAAAGTAATATAAAGACAATTATAAGCATTGAACTTATTATCTATGAGCACAAAAAGCCACTTTAAACCATAAAATAATCCAAAGTGCCGTGTGATAGGTCTTATCTATGGCCCTCTCCATTTCCCACACCTGCCCCCTTGCTTCCCTCTGCCCTTCCTCTCCTTGTTGCCTCATGTGCCGCGGGTTCCATTCCCCAGGGGCAAACATCCTCTTCCTCTCCCTTATCTGCAACTTCAAAGCCTGTTGACTGAATTATCTGCGCTCAGCGAGGGCAGAAACGGAAACAACTGTCGGCGCCGGCCTTCAGTCGTCCAGTGAGAGAGAGAAACTCTTCTCCGACAGCTGCTGGGTTAACTGCTCTTTATACGGCCTTAATCCCAAGGTGCTGGGATGGGAGCAGCAGCAATCCAGCATAAGCAGCCGCATAAGCAGCAGCGTCTGTGTCGGTCGGTGCTCTCCACAGACAAACGGCTTCAGTGTTTCCGTGTCATGAGACGGTCGGAAGCAGAGGTCTCATGTTTGAGTGGCCGCAGAGAGCGTTTTTTACTCAAGTGTTGAGAGGACGGCGAGGTGCGGCAGCCGCAGGAGGACAGAGGGGAGATTTAACTGCTGCTTTACAGGAAGTGTTCAGCCTGTTGAAGACAGAACACCTGTGCTCTCTGATCAAAGGCCCTGTGTGTGTGTGTGTGTGTGTGTGTGTGTACAGTTCTATATCAGCCACATTGTTTCCATAATCTGAGCTCATAATCGCTGTGAGATCACGGCTAAAGGTTAGCGATGAGCACATGCCCGCAACACGCTAAGACAAAATTCCAAGACACAAACGGAGCAATGGTAATGAGGGTCGTGGTGACCTCTACATGTGTACATGTGTATATATAAACGTATGGGACTCAGCTGTCCAACCAACATCTAAAGGACAAGGGACTGGAGAAACCAACAGAGGAGGCGGGACTAAGACGCCAACTATCAGACACCTACAACGCTGTCCTGAGCGCCGTAGAACAACAAAGATGACATCAAATACATTAAAAGTCCAACTTTAGTCAGACTAAGACTAATAAGAATAATTTGGCTTTCTTCATGGTTATGTAAACGCATTAGTCAGACTAAAATTTAGCTGGTCTTAGTCGGGCTAACAAACCTGGATAATGCGATTCATCAGGGTCGCCCCTAGCCAAACTGGGGCCCCAAGTGGAATGTTCAATTGCAATTGAAGTCAAATCTATTAAAAAGTCCAACTTTAGTCAGACTAAGACTAATAAGAATAATTTGGTTTTCTTCATGGTCTTGGAAAAGCATTAGTCAGACTAAAATTTAGCTAGTCTTAGTCGGGCTAACAAAGCTGGAAAATGCAATTCATCAGCTGAGACCAATTCAACTTATAAAGAACGATTAAATGACTGGGGGTGTGGCATCGCACCACTGTATACACATTAAAGCTCCCTCACTCTGGTCTGATAGTATTGCCGGACAGAGGAGGTGGGACTACGACGCCTACAATACTGTCCTGAGCTGTCAACAGTCACACATAGAAAAACAAAGATGAAGTCCTATACATTAAAAAGTCCAACTTTAGTCAGACTAAGACTACTTTGGTTTTCTTAATGTCATGCTAACGCATTAGTCAGACAAAAACAAACCTGGGTAATGCGAATCATCAGGGCCGCCCCTAGCCAAACTGGGGCCCTAAGCGTAATATTAAATTCAACACCACTGTATACACACTAAAGCTCCCTCACTCAGGTCTGATAGTATTGCTGAACAGAGCCTGTATTCACATGAAGGGCGCAGCTTAAATAATTAGGTAAATGTTGACCTTTACTAAAGGAGACAATCTTTTTTACCTGCATATACACATATACGTTTATATACCCACACATTTGCGCGTTGGCGGTCGGCGTGACCGCTTTAACGCCATATGGCTAAATCGTTAAATACAGTACGGCCTGTTGGATACAAGTGATTTAAAGAAGTCGTCCAGATCTCCCCCTCTGGCCTCCATCGTCTGTCTTGGCTCTCTCTGGCGCACACAAGGTCATCGCCTTAGCCAGTCACGACACTCCAATTAGGCGACTGATGGACGCCAGCTAATTGGTAGGATTTATAACCTCCTTTTATTATGCTTTATGAGGAAGGCAAGTGGAGGGCATTACCATTTATAGGCCCCAGGCTTCTACGCTGGATCACTGTCATCATCCGCTAGTGTCCACTCTCCAGGACTGCTGGATACAGCAGAGTTAGAAGGCGATGATGTCCAAATATCTGCTGTTTGATGTAACGCGGGTGCAGATTCAAAAGATGTTATGGTTTAAAATAGAAGAGTTAAAGATGGAGGCTCCATTGGGGGCAGGAGGTGAAATGAGTGTGTGATTATTGATTGTATTGTCAGCATGGCTGACCAGGGTCCCCCCAACAACCCCCCCCCCCCCCCAGTCCATCTGTGGACAATGCAGTCAGTTACAGCTCACTGCTCCGTCTAATAAAGAACAGGCAGATTGATGTCACCAGTATGGTTGAACTCTACCTAACACTCGCCAGCGCCGCACATACCTACACACACACACACACACACACACACACACACACACACAAACAACCAGGCTGTAAAACCATTGAAAGAAAATGGTTTATAGTAAATAAGTGTAAACTTTTAAAATATAGAATAAATGTATTGATTATTTTAGTAAATATCATAAAATTCTGCACAAAGACATTTGTTCCTTTTGCATATACACATATATGTACACATAAAATATTCCCCCTGTAATTAATAGACTCAAACTTTCACTAGATTAAATAAAAATAGTGAGTAATTATGATTAAAGGGCGGTTTCACCCATTTTTTCTGATCTTTTACTCATAAAACTTGACAGAAACGCAGTAACTCTCTGCAGGGCTTTTATTTTCTTAAAGGAAGTGACTTAAACGTTGACTTTTTTGTCAATTTCGTTTATTTATTTCAATCCCAACGTCCTCTGCTGTTGTGGAAATGAGATGATGATCAAATAACACATTTATCTCTGGTAATTAGTAAAAAATATGTATTTTTGGGTGAAGTGGCCCTTTAACTAATCGAAAATGAACAAAAAAGGTGCCTTTTACTGAATACAGAAATTTTTTTACCATTTAAAAACAGATATAGACCATAAAAATACACATTCCTATCAATTTTATATTCATTATTTGTATGATAAAACTTTTAACTCGGTGTAGGGCTTCTATTTTCTTAAAGGAAGTGACATTGATGTTAACTTTTTGGTCATTTTCATTTATTAATTTCAATCCCAACATCCTCTGTTGATGTGTGTCACAGATCCTAGCGTCTGATGATCGAATAACACATTTATCTCTGGAAATTAGTAAAAAAATGCACATTTTACGTGGTGAAGTGGCCCTTTAACTAATGAAAAATTAACTAAATAAAATTTTACTGAATATAGATGGGTTTTTTTTACCATTTAAAAACAGATATAGACCATAAAAATACACATTCCTGTCAATTTCATATTAATTATTTGTATGATAAAACTTGACCGAAACACAATAACTCGATGTAGGGCTTTTATTTTCTTAAAGGAAGCTCAAATAACACTTGAAATCCCTGGGAATGAATAATAATAAAACAATTTTTTGGGGTGGAACAAAAATTGACTGAGTTTTTGTACACTCATGTAATAACAGCATAGACTTTTTTTTTTTTTTACTGGATATAGAATTGTTTTACCATTTAAAAACAGATACAGACCGTACAAAATACACAAAAAGTCAATTGTATATAAATGATTAAAAGCACGAACAATATACGCCACTCAACAACTAAGCTACACGAGTCTTGCCAGGAACTCTGGCCGTGGTCGGCGTTCTCGTCTAAGTGACTGCCAGCATCTCAGGTCAGGACCTTTGTATAAATGATGGAACAACTGGAGTCATCATGAAGACTGTGCTCTGCTGCTTAAAGTTACCTCCTTTTTAGAGGAAGTCAGCGCCTCCACACAAACGCTGGCCTCTGTGGCAGCAGCAGCAGCAGAGCGATGACTCCTGCGCAGCCAGCCAAAACGCCAAAAATCAATAAACAATCTCAACGTTTGAGGGCCCCGTGCGTCTGACTTAATAAATGTCTCAATCCGCTGTTATGACTTCATTTTGCTTTAACGTCTTCTTTCGTGTGCATCTTTTGACGATCAATTAGAGAATGGAGTGACCCAGCCCCCCCCACTGTCACGACACCTGCCCTCACACACACACACAGAAACACAGCAACTGCTCAAGCACAAGGTGAAAAGTCATTTTAAACATAGATTAGATTGAAAGCGCTCACGTAACGGCTCATTATGCATTTCTTTTAGGCTACATCTTTGTTTTTTTGTATCATATTTTTTGGTAATTTTAACCCTTAGAAAACCATTACTATAATAATCGCCACTTTCACATCGCATTTTCTTAAAGCCTGAATATGTGACCTATAATCACAGACCCCAGGAAGTCCATATAAGGAGTTGTGTATTATTCCCACGGCAGAGAAACACTCTCTTTGGGTGACTTCTGCACAATTATTGCTACTTTATATCACAAATAAAAATGTGACGTAAAATGAATCATAACTTTGATTCAACACATAAGGAGACGGGGGGGGAAAAAGCCTGAAAATGTGACTTATAAACACAGACCCCAGGAAGTCCATATAAGGAGTTGTGTAGTCTTAATTTGAGGTGAGAATGATTGCCCAAAACATGAAAAATACTTGGTTTATTCCAAATATTCTATACAATAATATATATATATATATATATATATATATATATATATATATATATATATATATATATATATATATATATATATATATATATATATATATATATATATATAGTCTTCCTGCTGCAAATTTATGGTTGAACACAGAAATTCAGACGTCAACTGCTGGATAACCTGTTAATTACACGGTGTCCACTCACATGTGCCATACCCTTATCTATCCAACTCCTATATGGACAAAAGTATTTGGCCACACCTATTAAGTATTGATTTTAATATCAGGCTCTGGGCTATGTGCAGTACGGGCTCCTTATCGCCAACGAAGGACAATCTTAACGCTTTGTGGCAACAGTTTGCGGAAGGTCCTTTTTTTCTATTCCAATGCGAAAGCAAGGATTATTAAAAAAGACGTGGTTTGGTGTGGAAGAACTCGACTGAACCTTGACCTCAACCCCCATCGAGCACCTCTGGGATGAACTGGAACAGAGACTGAATACGTATTACAGTCCCTGTTGGTGTAACGATGAGTCAGGTGTCCGAATATCGTGTATTTTCCTCTAAAAATGAGTGTATATTCTCAGTGTCTTCCCCTCTCTGGACTGTCAGCGGCGTTGACGACCACATCTTTCTCTCTTTCTGTCACAGGCCGCCCTAATCCTGGAGCTTGTGGTGGGGGGGTTTGGTGGGGGGGGGTATGACAGGTGAGTGGTGCCAGAGTTCCTGGTCTGTGACTGGAAGCTCGGGGAAGAATTTCACACGCGCGCACTCCACTCTCTTCTTGTCTCCCATCGATTTCTGCCACTTCCCATTATTGTCAATCAGAGCGAGGAGCAGCAGCAGCGAAAGCAGCAGCAGCAGCATCACCATGGGAGGAAGCTGTGGCGGCAGCAGATTGCAGTGAGAAGAAGGAGGAGGAGAAAGGAGGCTGCGACGCCTGCCAGCCATTACACCACCAGGGGGCCCCTTCCTTCCTTCTCAGGAGCGCGCAGAATTACCATAATAACCACATGTTAGCTTTAAAGCTCCCATAGAGCGGTCCTATCGCACATACAGTCAGGTCAGGACATCGACACAATTCTCGGTGTAGGAATTACAACACTTTATATGTGTGCCTACCACTTTTAAGGGACCAAAAGTAATGGGAATCGAATGGTTCTTACTGGAACCATTAGTGTTAGATAAAACCCTTGAAAAACCCTTTCTTTGGGAAAAGGTTATTCAGAAGCAAATAGTTCCAGGTAGAACCGCAGCCCCTGTAGAAGAACCCTTTTGGAACCCTTATTTCTAAGAGTGTATTAACATCCATCCTGAGTGAAGTACAGGTCTGAACATCGTCAGATCTGTTCAGGGAAACACACGCTTAGAAATAAAAGTGCTGAGTAGAACCATATAAGGTTTTTCAGCTTGTCCTCATAGGAGAACCCTTTTTACAATACTGTTCCGTATTTACTGGCAAATAAAGAGTGTTGCTGTGTTTCTCACTATTGTTTTGTTCCATATGCTCCAGTTGTTTTCCTTCGTGTCTCCTGTCCTGATCCAAGGATGCACTGCAGCCCCTTTTCCACAGTATGTGCGTTCCCTGCACTCGAGTCCTTTTGAAAAACTGGGAAATTGGTTTGTTGCATTGCACTCCATGTCTAGGGTTCATCTGCCTTTGCTGCAGGGTTGAGTCCTTTACAAAGTGATTTTTGTTCTGTGTTCCTTTGTAGATATGAATTCATTCCATTCGATGATGCCCGGGATTTACTTAAACATTCTGAAGCAGTTTGCAAAACTGCTAGTTTGGCTGTGGATGCTGCAATTTCAGCATCAATCTCAAGTTGCTCTCTTCTCCTTCGCAGCTCTGCTTCTTGCTTCTCAAGAGCATGTTTTTCCTTTTACGCTGCAGATCGAGCCAGAAGTGCAGCCTTTTCTGCCTCTGCTCTAATGCGGGTTGACACTGTCGTTTGACCACTTTTGCTGCTTTTACCACTGCCTGTGCTTTTTTGGTAAGGTAACGTTTGCTGGCATCATTCGATATACTGTCATCAGGATGAACATAATCAACCACCTCACAAATATTTTCATTATTTCTCAACCATTGTTTAACATCATCAATGAAACAATTTTCAACCAACATTTTTGCAGCAAACCATGTATTTTGTTTCCCACTTTCTTCAGTGGGCATTAAAGGCACCAGAGAATCATGAGCATTTTTTGCTTCTTCACACAAATAAAGAATTTTTTCCAGTGCACATTTTACCTCTGCAACACTGCCTTTATGCATATGCTCTTTAGTTACCTTTCTTATATTTTTTAATTTGCTTAAAAGTCACATAGAGGGTCCTGTTGCACATAAATGTTAGTTACGGAGGTCTACTTAAATATATTAACTTGTTTTTATGGTCAAAAACCTCCTAGTTGCTGTAAACGAGCCGATTGGAATCCTCTTTTCTGACGATGTTCGTTAGCCGCGATGTTTCAGAGTGAACTTTCACCCCCAGAAGACAGAGGGCTTGTGATTGGCCAATACTATTCAGCACACCAGCTCTCAGAAAAACAGCTCCCCCCTCTGGAACTTTTCTTACATTTTGTAACTTATCCCACTTTTCAACCAAAGCCTTACGTGTTAGTTTAACAATTATTTTACCCAAGTGTGTTTCACTTGAGTTTTCCATTTCACTAGAAGCAGTGACTGCGGCGGTTTCCGCGACCGGCTCATCAGAATTACCGTCCATAATGTCCTCCTTTTATTATAATGTTCCACAATTAAATCCAATATACTCGCTGCGAAAAGTTCAGTCTTAAAACACGATCCGTATTGTTATTTTAGCGACCAGTGCATTGGGATTATGCTCGCGAAGTTGTGTGCACACCATGGATGTATAATATGAACTGGATAGAGCTCCGCCCCCTCTGCCTTGAAGACAATTTTTGCATGGTGGCCACTGTGGGTACTGCAACAAAAAAATCCCATGGAGCCCAAAAAGCAATTTTCCCATTGACCGCAATAGTAAAAGAGACCCATGTAAAAGTGTCCACAGGACACCTCGAGACATGGACACGGGCTTTTATAAATCTTTATATTCTATATTTTTAGTTCATGGAGTTTCATGTTTGAAAAACATTCCTAAAGGCCCAGACAAATCTTATTTCTCAGAGTGACGTCACAGCTGTGTATGAGCACAGTGTTGAGTGTTGAGTGAAAGAATTGGGAGTTATAAACCTATTTAACACGTTGTTATTGTTCGTAATAATAATTATACAATTATATATGGGAAATCAGACAAAAACAACATGATTCCTGTAACACATATAAAGTTATAGTCACGGTCCTAACCCAAATAAACAATTTTTATTGATACGTCATTGTACTTTTCAGCTTACTATATTCACTTCGCTATCGTTGGTTTTGCATTTATTTACAAATCCATGGTTTAAAGCCGAAGTTAACGTGACGGCGGTATTCATGAAATCCGCTAACTGCGCACGTCATTAGCGTACTCCCATCATGCCTTTCGCTGTTCATGTACGCGCTGAGCAAGTCGATAACGCGGACGGCTCGTTCACATAGCCGAGAGGCATTATGGTAGTGACACTACTGCGCATGCTCTATGGGCCCCATAACCCGGAAATAAACGCGGAAGTCAAAAACTTTTTTGCCATAATGTGCGCTGGGTGAGCAGCTTCATAGGAATGAACGGAAGCGAAGGGGCGGTGCTCTATCCACTTCATATTATACATCCATGGTGCACAACCTTTATGTTTTATTATGGCCATAAAGCTGGTAGCGCTGCTGCTCATACCTTAATGCATGCGACGGGCGCCGTAAGATGGTCCGGTGGTAGCACTGCATCGTCGGATGAATCCGCCGCTGATCGTTGTCACTCTGGGAACACGGATGTTGTCGTTGTATACCATGCGGCTCGGCAGAGCTCGGAAACCCGGCGTTGACTCCAGCTGGCCCCCGGCGTCGTCTTCTTCCTCCCCGGCGTGGCTCCAGCTGGCCCCCGGCGTTGTCCTCCTCCGTGCGGTGGCCTTTCCGCGCGACTAACTAACACTTCTAATTGAAGCGGAGTTTTTGACTTGATGTAATGGCTTGTTCGTATCCAATAAAACAAAAACAAACACAACGAACCTAAGCCACTGAGCGGCTACGGCACTGTGTATTATTAGTTGACGCGTCCGTCTTCTTCCGGGTCCAAATTAATTTATTCGTTGCGCTCTTAACAAAATAAGCTCTGTGAATACAAATCAAACAACGCTCATTATGGCTGTCACAACGCAACAAAACAAATAAAACTACGACAATAAAGACGATAAAGACGGTCAAAACTATACGCTTCCACTTTTGTCCGTAGCACACCTGCCCAGTAATTACCTGCCGTTGGCTTTATAATTTTCCCTGTACCACAGCACGCAGCGCCACCTACCGTGGCACTCCGGAATTACATGGAAAACAGATATACACATGGACATGGCTGAATAAACACCCTTTATTCAGGAAAGGGCTTTTAAAGGGTTTTCTGGATCAAAATGGTTCTCACTGGAACCATTAGTGTTACCAAGAACCCTTTTTCAGAAGGAAATGATTCCAGGTAGAACCTCAGCCCTTGTAGAAGAACACTTTTGGAACCCTTATTTCTAAGAGTGTATTAACATCCGTCCTGAGTGAAGTACAGGTCTGGACATCGTCAGATCTGTTCAGGGAAACACATGCTTAGAAATAATTGTGCTGAGTAGAACCATATAAGGTTCTTCGGCTTGTCCTCATAGGAGAACCCTTTTTGGCTCCAGGTAGAACATTTTCATAAAGGTTCCACCAAGAACCATTTTTAAAACCCTTTATTCAGGGGTTTTAAAGGGTTCTCTGGATCAAAATGGTTCTTACTGGAACCATTAGTGTTACCAAGAACCCTTGAAGGAAGGAAATGGTTCCAGGTAGAACCTCAGCCCATTTTGGAACCCTTATTTCTAAGAGTGTACCACCATCATGATGATTCACTGATGATCATGAGCAGTTCCTTTCCTCTTCCCATCACTGTGGTACAAGTTGATCTTGGTCTCATCCGTCCATAGGATGTTCTTCCAGAATTGTAACAGGTTTTTTTTAGGTGTTTGGCAAATTGTGTCTTTTTTTGCTTTCTGGATGCACACGTGGTGGATGAAACCATGTGTCAACAAAAGCAGCAGCAGCTGAGGGGGGGGCGGGAGGCCTCCTCCTCCTCCTCCACCTCCTCCTCCTCCTCCACCTCCTCCTCCTCCTCCTCCTCCTCCTCCTCCTCCTCGCTGCAAAAACCTAGTTTCACGGTTCATGTCTGACTTGTTAGAAAAATGACATAATAACAATGACAGGAATAATGGAACAGGAGCGAAGCACCATGTCCCCCACCACCACCACCACCGTGGCCCGTGAACCCTCGCGGTGCCCGTGCAGCCGTCCCCGCTCAGGTGAGATGCGGCCATGCGGCTGCTATAAGCGCTGCAGGATTGATGGAAGCGTTAGCCCCTCCCCTCCCCTCGCTGCACTGTAAAAGATTATCCGCTCACGCGCTGGAAACAAAGCTGTGATGGAAATTCGTCTCGCATCATCAGCGACAAAATATCTACACAGTGAAGCGGGAGTCTCTCATTTTTCATGGGCTATATATTAAATAAAAAGAAAAGGGCATTAAAGAAAAAGGGAAGGGGGCCGTACTGAGTGATAGCACTAGTTAGTTATTTTTTTGAATCGGGCAGATTATAAGGGTTTTTATTGGCTGTCAGGAAACACAACTTTCCGCGTACTTCACCCGCTGGAGCTCGTAACACTCTGATTAGAATGCCAGCGGAAATGAAAAGGGATGACGGTAAAGACTCGGGAGGACGACGCGGCGGAGGGAATCTGCTCTCGCTCAAACACACACACACACACACACACACACACACACGTGCAATAAAGAGCGACTGCACACACACACGCTTGGATTTAGTTTCGCTGTCAGATCTGCACACGAGACACATCCACGCTGTTATCTCTGGCTAAGTGAATGTTGGCTTTAGCCTGATATGTGATATTTGAATTTTCCCCATTAAAGACAGCAAATGTGTCACTGTGAGAGTGTGTGAGGAGAAGAAGAAGAAGAAGAAGAAGAAGAAGAAGAAGAAAGTGGATTGAAAACATCGTCGTGATAAGGCGAGAATAAGTGATGGAGGAGGGAGGAGACTCCTGTTTCTCACAGGGGTCACCTACATGGAAGAAGAAGAAGAAGCCTCAGTCGACCATCATTTACAAGAATCGCTGTGATCTTCTCGCTCTCTCGTGGCGTCCGTCGTCGTGTTTTTTTCCGACGCCTCACAAGCAAAAAGCAGCAGATTGAAATCAGTCATATCGACTCCACGCGAGAGACTCCCGCTCTGTTGAGTTTGTTCAAAAACCAGCTTTCGAGGGCGCCATCAAACTCTTTCTGACGAGAGGAAGCCATTGATTTTTCCTCCCTTTCGCCATCAGTCTGCTGCAGAAGAGGTGGCCGTGGGTGCTCTCAGACAGCTGATGATGTGATTTGTAAGTGTGGGACCCACCGTGGCGGTGGAGGGAAGATCTACTGATAATCTGCAGAGTATGTCCTCCGTCAAGACGTTCAAATTCAAGAAAATCTCCTGTGTAATCATGAAATAATCAATTATTCTCCATTTTTTACCAAGAGGAAATCAAATATTCATTTGTTTTCTTGAGTTCCTGAGGCCCAAGCACGAATATTCACATATGTTTTGATTTAGTTTTCATCCAAAAGAGCAGTATATTCTTAAAGGAAGACATTTAGAAGATGGAAGTAGGTCATATTTGTCCTTTTTTAGTCCAATTGTGTGAGGAAATAACCCCGAAATAACCCCATCCCTATGTTAGCTTTTAATTCCATCATGATATAGCAATAACAATAAAATAAAAGTCTTTGTTTTGATATGGAACTAAATATAGTTCGCACACACCAAAAGAAAACAAATCTATAAATTCAAAAACAGACATTTAAACTTGATATTCTGACATAGATAGGTTTATTCTGCATTTTAAATGAAACTTTTAATGAAAATTAGATATAATGTTGCAGTAAATATGATTGTATTTAATTATTTTTGTCTGTTTTTAAATGTTGCTGCTGTCTGACTCCTTGTAAAAGAGAGATTTAAGCTCAATTATGCTTTAAATAAAGGTCATAATAATAACAATATTCAAATCTAAGCCAAATCACACACATTCCACCGCATTAAGATCAATAAAGTTAATTTATTACACACAAACAAACTCAGTACGCTGCAAAACATAAAGAACCGACTGCACTTTTTTGTTTCTTTAAATAACACAGAGATTTAACATTACGTACGCACTATTATGACATGAAGGCAACGGCATCACAACCATACACAACATTACAAACACGCACGAGTGCAATTTCGTCCAGAGTTTTTGTACAAAAGCAAAGAGGAAACACGGTCTGAAAATGTGACTTTTACACCGTCACAGAGGAAAAAGAGCTGAATTCCTCCCACTATTATAATAATAATAATAATAATAATAATAATAATAATAATAATGTAACGCCTCTCTAACATCTAGTGACACCGTGCTTTCTAAGGGAGGAGTTAATCCTCTTTGGATCATTTGCAAAGCAATTAGCCATGCCTCCATTGCTATTAAATATAAAGATAACAGCCTACGAGATAAGACGCCGTATGTACCACCACGTATCAAATGTAGATAGCTGCCTAAGAGCCCCCCCCCCCCCCCATATCAGGGGCCATTTACATTTAAATCCTTGTAAATGAACGCGATAGTAAAAAAAATTAGCGCTATATCTACTGTACTATCTATCCTGAAAATTAATTTATGCATTTTAACGACATCGGATCTAAATCCTCGACTAAACTGACCTATAATTATTATACATCGTAAATACTGCACGTTTTTTTTATTTTGTATTTTTTTTTATACACACGCAATCGCTTTAAATGCATGGCTTCATGGAGAATATAAAGTGTAACATTCAGTGCGACGAGGCAAACGTAGAAATGTTTGTGTTTAGCTGCCGTGGAAACATGAAATACATCGCAAATGATGAAAAAGAAGCTAATTCCCCTGTGACCTATGACCCCGAGGGCACACGGAGGCCACGCCCCCCTCTCCGTGTGCATACAGAGGAAGTTCAAACAGAGTTTATGACTACATTATCTCCTCCTCCTCCTCATCACCTCTCCACCCATCAGTGGACACTCCGTGGAGCCACCATGTTGGAGCATGGTGGGGGGGTGCGGGGGGGGGGAGTGAGGTGGGGAAACAGAGAGACCGGGCATCACTCATTCACTCGCCCTCCTAGGTGCCTTTGTCAGGTGATTGCTTGGCGGAAAAAGGAAAACAGATCAATACATCTCCCATGGGCCTGACAGGTAATCTTTACCTGGGGTGAAATATGAGTGGTAGCAGCCTGCTGGATTCCTTAACTGTAACAGGGCAATTGACTGCTCGCTCGCTCGCACGCACGGAAGCCCGTACCCGACCACTTCCTGGTCGTTGGAAATACATTTTGGGGCAACGGGGGGTGGTCTGCTAATTAGCCGAGAGGACACATGAGGTGTTTTCTCCTCCAGGAACTCAATGAAATCTTGATTTCCTGGCACCCAAGCAACAATATCCAGATTTGTTTTCATCCAAAAGAGCAGTATATTGCCAAAAATCAACATTGTGTAGATCAGGGGTCTCAAAGTCAAATGGTCTGAGGGGCCACGGAGCATCTAGTCTGGTCAGGAGGGGCCCGCTCAATAAATAAATAAATAAAGTCCAATTTTGTGAGGGGGAAAATTTGACAATTACTTAAATGTATTTATATATTTTCTAGTTTCTGTCGTTTTCCAGCTTCTTAAAAATGAATATAGTGTTTGTTTTGATATGGAGTGGAAATACAATTCACTCCATATCAAAACAAACACTTTTATTTTGAAATTGAGATTAAAAAATATTAAAAAAAACAGATTAAATGCATCTATAAATATCAAAAACAGACATTTGAAGTTGATATTGAGTGGTGGGCCATGTAAAACTGATTTGGGGGGACCACAAGTGGCCCCTGAGCCACAGGTTTGAGGCCCTTTGAGGCAAAGCTCTCTTTTAAAACACTAGGCGGGTCAATACTCCGTTGATCAGGGTTTTGGACGCTGCTGCTGCTCACTGCTTCAACACGTTGACTGATTCCCGTTGGCGGGGGTTCGTCTCACGCGAGGCATCCATTAAGACGAGTGTGCACACACAGCATTTGTAAATGTCATCCCTGGCCCCGGCCATGATCACATAAAGCCTCCTCAGACAGATTATTGCAGACGTATAACTCACATTAATTGGTCTAACCTCATTCTGCTAAATGCGATTCCTGACTTTTAAATAAGGCTTTAAAGTGTCGGCGGATAATCACGCAGACTAAAGAGAGCGTCCACTTGGACACAGAAACGCATTTTTCTGGGAATAACGCTTGTTTTGTGTTTGATGTCACTGTACGCTGCCACTGATCTTTTTTAATGCATCTAACACACAAGGGAGGCGGGGGAATGTATACCCCAAGGGGAGGTGAAAACAGTGCGTGTACAGCGCTCCTCTCCTGTCTCTGAGAGCTGCTCCTCCATCCTCACATCCACCAGCTCCAAAAGGCAAATATCCAGAGCTGCTGAAAAACAGGCAGTTCAAACAGACTCTGCCACTGGCCTTGAACTTAAATATGATTTGAATGTGGAAGGTGAGCTGCAGAGAGAGAACAGAGGCGGGCCTCCGAGGACCGCGACTACACTGCCCGTGTGTTGTGCTAATGAGCACCTTTGTACAAACTGTAGCTTTTTCAAATCCATGCTAATAGGAGGTCTGTACTTTGTGTGGCTCTCGACTGGTGGTCGCTCTCTGAAACCAGGCAGCAGCGTGAGCTAGTTAAACATTCTGACTTTCTCACCGCTAGTAGCTACGTGCTAACGCTGCTGCTGAACGCTCCCCGCAGTGGACGTAATTTCTGGATTGCGTGGATCCCCTTAAATGTGAGCAGATGATGACTTGGAGGACTTGACGAGGCCTTGATTGCATTAACATTTGTCTGGATCGAGCAGTGACATGCTGATTTTGAAGGCTAATAACATGCTTTGTACATTTTTTCGTTAAGTTTGCGTCAGGAAAGGAAGTGAAGTCTTTATATATAGTCTCAGGCACAACAGTGTCCATTATTTTGTCACGTACGATTTTGTTCAGGCGTCTGTGCGGTCGCCCGGGAAACGAGTCTCCGGCTGCGAAAGCTGCGAGAGAGCGGCTGCGTTGGCGACGTTAGCGCTTCCGTGAGCCCCTTCTCTCTGGTGGTCTTTGTGGAATGAGTTGCAAGCTGCAGAGAGGAAAAGAAAACACAACAGAACAGAACAAAGTAAATGACCCATAAATCAATTATTTCCTCTTGTACTCAGCGCGTGACTCATGGATGTCTCCATATTTTTTTTTTTTGCTGTATTGAAATAAAAGTTTAAAGCAACCCTCTTCTATTAGGTTAAATATTAATGAGGTTTTGGTCAAGTGAGCCAAATCCAATTTGGCCCCCATATAACTTGTGGACATGGTTATTAAAAGGCCAATCTGTGCTGCTCTTATGGCTTAACTCCCCTCCTCCTCCTCCAGTTAGTGAGCTGTATGTTTTCAACTCCATTCATCACACGTTTGTCGTCTCGCCGACTTCCCTTCTTCTTCTTTTTTATTTAATGAGCCTCTTTTCTCTCCATCTCACTCACCTTTTTTTAAACCTCTTTGTCTCTACAAGTCGAGAAAAAACTCCCGAACGCGGCCGATTTCCCCCCCGAGGAAAGACAAACTCTCAAACAGTTGCTTTCCCCGTTTTCCTACTTCTTCGCGTAGATAAATAAATCTTTTCCTTATCTTCCCCCCCCCCCCACCTCTAAAACAAAAGTTAGTGGCGGTCACACAAGACATTTGCAAGGCAGTGCCAGGAGCAGAGGACGAGGGAACTAGAAGTGACATTGTGGCTCTGGGCTGTCTCGGAGGATTAGGCATTACAGCATTCACTGGCATGTGCTTTTTGCTCGTTCCCATTATATCTGCTTGTGCCTCTTTCCAGATGACTTCTCCCCCAAACTGATCCGGCGGGCAAGATAATTGATTAATATTTCTTGAGGGAACGATGACTAACCGTTGCTGAGGTTCCACCCAAACACTCAGGTTAAACATAGTAAGAAAAAAAACTCTAATTTGGCAAAGAAACATCAAGTTTGGAAGTGTGTTGTCGGGCAAATCCTTATCCTCTATCCTAGGTAGAGCTGCAACTAACGATTAAATGGAAATTATGATGTTCTCCAATGTCTTGTTTTTGTCCACAAACCAAAATGATTCCGTTTTAATGACTTCTTTGTCACGTGGAGCAAAGAAACGAAGAAAATATTCATACTTAAAGGTGCCATATGTAAGAATGTGGCTAAAAACGGTTACTACATTCAAATTCAAAACACATATGTCTTTTAGGTTTTAGTTTTCTGACCTAACTGGCAACCCGTGGTTGCTCGGCAGCTGAGACTCTACTGGCTGCAATGATTGGCAGACGGCGGTAGGTGGCGCCACATGCCAAAAACATGATTTCAAAACTTAAACATGATTTGCAGTCTGCAAAATATTGTTTTTAATGCAAATATTTTGTCTGTACTGTTGTTGTTGGTGAGTTCAGTTTGTTATATGAACATTATTCCTGAGTCTCTGTGGCATATTAGGAGGATTTTATGGCCAGTTTCTTTAGATTTATTACATAATGCACCTTACAGAAGCTAAAACGATCAGAAATGTTGTTTGCAATCATGAAAAAAAGCTTCAAACCGATTAATCGATTATCAAAATAGTTGACGGTTCATTTAGTAATCGAGGTCAGAATCAGGATAAACTGTTTCTATTTTGAAAAAGGCAGCTAGCCTAATCTTTTATTTATGCTAGTTATTTTTTTGTACAGTAAGTTTTTATTTGTTTTGTATGAATAAATGTTAACTTTTGTCTTAAGTTTGCCTTTGTGTGATCACATTATCACATTATCTTATACAAACTGTATTGTTTTGATGCCATAATTGTGCCGTAATTGCCTTAACACACTATGCATTGTATCAACTTTGAATCGAGAATCGAATCCTGAGCCACCCAAAGATTCACATCCCTAGCTACTAACACACTGTCAGGCAGCTTAGTCTACATGCTTGTAATTAAAGCTGCAAGGAAAATGTGGTAAAACCAAGTAAAAACATATTGTATATCAGTCAAATTAGGAGTAAAAAAAGTGTCCTCCACTTACGGTTGGTGGTAAAATAACTACATTATTATTACACATTTTATTCCCCCTTGTATAGTATGTTAATTTAATGTGTATACAAATAAAAGTGATGAATGCAAACAAGCAGCAGCAAAAAGGTAAACTGAGATTTATTATCGCGGCAGAATTAGAGCGTACATTATAGTATTTGTTGTGCGGTGATAATGGGAGCCATCTTAATAAGCTCTCATGTGATGCTCTCTCTAAAAACAATCATTAAAGGCCTTCCTGGAGAACTCCCCCCCCCCCCCCCCCTCCCCTCCCTCACCACACCCCCCACCCTCGCCCCTGTTTATTAATCAGCTAATTACACATTGACAGTAATGGGCCTGCTGATTCCCACACTTAAATGAACAGGGCTGAATAGCTCTTTAATGATTAGCCTTTGTGTTTCCCTCTGCCTCCTTTTCACTCATGTGCACGCACACACACACACACACACACACACACACACACATACACATAAATGAAAAAAGGACATTCAAATCAGAGCTCCTGGTAAGAATGTTTGCATACAAGTGAATTCAAAAGCCTCGATATCGATGAAAAACGAAAGCAGCAGGACGGGCGGTTACACTACATCAACTCAAGTGTTTATCTAAGCCTCCAGCAACGACACGAAAGAACCATGAAAGTTTGGTGGAGCAGTGCAAGGCAGGTGCAGGTGGAGACTGAGACGGGGGTGGGATGGAGGGATGGAGGGATGGGGGGTGGATTTTTTGAAGGACGCAGGCACAGGGTGTGTGTGGAGCGGGAGCCGGCGAGGGCGAAATAGTGCGGTGGGCTGCATTTCTGTCAGCAGAAGTGATGGCTGAGGGGTAGCGTTATTTGTCTTGTGCTGCCACACACAGCCCTCACACCAACCTGGGCATTAATGAGCGGGGGGGCCGGACCGCCGGGCAGGAACACGGCGAGGGCCCCTTCCCCGCGGAGGTGATCTGTCATGCGGCCATCTTTGTTCGCGAGGGGGGGGGGGGCAAGGAGACGCGTGAAGACAAAAGGCCAGGGTGGCCTCTACGTGGGCACCGATGCTCATGTGGCACTTAAATCGGGGATAAAACAAAACTAAATTTAACACTATTTATTTACACCACACACAAGTTTGGACCATGATTACTTTACAAAGATAATAAGGCATGTTTGACGTGTGGGAGTTTAAAGAATATATACATTTTTTATATCAATAGCAGTAATTTATGATAGCTATATCTACATACATATATCTGATTGTGTGATTATTTACTGCTTTAACCCATGCTGAATTTAGTTGTAAACAAAATACAATGGGAATAAAGTTATCTTGAAAGTTAAGCAAAATGGCCAAAGCCAATATAAATCCATTATAAATGTGTTATATAGAACAATCAATGGATGAATCGATTATTCAATTAATCGGTTTGAAGTTTTTTTAGCTTCTTAAATGTGAATATTTTCTTTGAAATCATTAAAACTGAATCATGTTTGGTTTGTGGACAAAACGAGACGTTCAAGAACATTGTTTTTTTAAACATTTCTGACACTTTATGGACCAAACGATTAATAGATTACGAAAATAATCATTAGTTGCAGCTCTAGTTTTAACCTGTGCTGAATTTAGTTGTAAACAAACACAATGCCAATAAAGTTATCTTGAAAGTTAAGATAAATCCACGTAAATTGATCACATATTGACATACTGTGTAATATACTTATGTTTTATTGCATTGCGGAGCTGCTTTGTTCTATATCAAGAAAAAAGGATTTGTCGGATTCACTGGGATTTCCAGATTGATGGCGCTGAGAAAAGTAGAAGATGGCCAATTTAAGGCTGAGAAATGGAGCGGTCATCTAATCCAAACAGATACCTTGGCTTGATAAGTTGTGTTGTTTTTTTCTCTTTTTCACACAAGCGGCTTCAGCACCGCTGTGGAAGTGCTAAAAGGGTAAAGAGAGAAGACAAAAGCAACAGCTGGGTTCCCGCCGCAGTAATTCCCCACGGAGCCCCGGGAAAGACACCTCAACACACCGACCCATTTTCACTCTTGATTACAGAGTTTCAAATCAACCACTAACACATACAACAAACCCACTTCCTCCTGGCCAAACTCAAACAACAGACTCGCCTGTCGTGTTTCACCAAGAGTTTCCCGCGTCGCTCTCGCCGCTAAACAATCTTACCATGCAAACGAGATGTTTACCGCGGAGCGACTCCACTCCTGAATCTGATTTTCTGTCATTTTACGTCAAAAAGGCGGCCGCAGCGTTTATGTCAGAGCCGGAATTTGTACACAGAGAGTGTGAAGGCTTGTCAGAGTGAATGTGCGTCTCCTCCTGGCGGCGCTGAGATTACTGAGGAGAGACACGGCTGCAGCGGGCTGCCAAAGTAAAGATTTATATAGAGCAGTTGCAGCTGCAGAAACTGACATTGGACGACATAGAATGCATGATAAATCACGGTGGACAGGGGGCACTAGACTCAAGAAGCAGGAAAACACTCTGAACAGGTCTGAGGAGGGGGGGGGTGTGGGATTTTTGTCAATTGCAGGTAAAAAAACATTAAAATATACAATATTTACTGTATTGTTTTTGCATAAATACCACTTCTAATTGATTTGTGTGGATGTGTTTACTGTAGGATGCCCCTCATTCATGTTGAATATGAGGGGTCTTTAAGGGTCAGGGGTGAATCCTTTTTTTATTTTTATGGGGGGAGATGTTCAGCGATGGGGAGGTGAAGGACAGAACTGCTGGCTGCTCCATCACTCAGTGCAATAAATGGATGCAATCTGTATCCAAGTAAAGCATTGGCTGTTTTTAAATTCCACCTCTTTTATCCAAATGAATGATGGACCCCGGTGCAGCGCACTGTGCGGCAATATTAATATACATCAGAGGCCTGCACCCCTCACTAAATCAGGGAACCACCGGCATTTGTTATTTAAATGACAAACAGCAGCTGCAGAGGATTGAAGCAGCCAAAGGGAAAAAAGGGTGGACAAACCAATTCAGATTTCAATCCGGCAAAGACACGAGGCCCCCGAGCCATCAGTCTAATGAAACGGGGCAGATCCACCGGCTCCAGACACAAACACATTGGCCGCTGCTTGATGCCACGTCCGACGGGGGGCGAAACAGCACAACACAACGCAGGACGCTCCGGATGTAACACAGTTGCCTTCTGACGGAACACACTTCCTACCAACTGTTTTACATTCTGCTTTGTGGAATTATACAATAGAATTGACGAGATTATACAACTATGCTATGCTTTGACGGTAGGAAAATCACAGGTTCCACTGTAACACCTGATTTTTATCTGTTCTTTATCTATAACATGACGGTTTTATCTAAGTTTAGCAAGTTTTTGATTATTAAATTTACTTCTGGAAAAAACCCTAATATTTGACTAAATGGATACAAAGTCAGATCAGATAGGATTCCTTCCTACAACTTCCTGCATATATCGTTCAGATATTTAGGTTTGAACCAAATGTTGTGTATCAACTTTAGCCTTAGCTGCAAGCACTGATGTGTGTCTGTCTGTGTGTGTGTTTTTGTGTTACCTGATAACGTGACGGGCACAGAGTCCGAGTCCCTACTCCTCCTGAAGTTTCCTGTGCATGACAATCCTGGTGTGAGGTTCATCTGCCTGAACAAACACACAACACACACACAGAAAACAGACCAAACATTACACACAAATATAATGTGTATACAAGCATATACATGCATTTATATCGTCACAGAAGTCAATACACAGAAAACACATTAATCCATGTTTTCACCACAGACACACACACACACAGTTCTGCCTCATTAGGACCAGGTTTTGGTCTCCAAGAGGACGACTATTCCTGACTAGGTCAGTGATAACGCCAGAAAAATGTCCTAAAGAGGTAACAAATACAGCTCGTAGTGGCTAGCGCTAGCACTTCAGCTAGCAGCTAACACGGCAGCTCAATGGCACGACAAGTGTCCTAGATTCGACTCAGAGTAGGTCTTGTTGATAAAAGCTTGAGTGCTTAAATATAGGATGTTAAAAACTGGATGTGACAAAAAGAAAACACATTAAAATACTATAAAAAACTTGTAGTGGCTAGCTCTAGCACTTCAGCTAGCAGCTAACACGGCAGCTCAATGGCACGGCAAGTGTCCTAGATTTGACTCTTGGATCTTGTTGATAAAAGCTTGAGTGCTTAAAAATAGGATGTTAAAAACTGGATGTGGAAAGACGCAGTGACAAAATGAGAACACATTAAAATACTATAAAATACTTGTAGTGGCTAGCACTAGCATTTGAGCTAGCAGCCAGCAGCTCAATGGCACGATAAGTGTCCTAGATTTGACTCGGAGTGGGTCTTGTTGATAAAAGCGTGTGTGATTAAATATAGGATGTTAAAAACTGGATGTGACAAAACGAAAACACATTAAAACACTATAAAATACTTGTAGTGGCTAGCACTAGCATTTTGCTTGCAGCCAGCAGCTAACATGGCAGCTCAATGGCACGACAAGTGTCCTAGATTGGACTCAGCTTGAGTGCTTATAAATAGGATGTTAAAAACTGGATGTGACAAAACAAAAACACATTAAAATACTTGAAGTAGCTATCATTAGCATTTGAGCTAGCAGCTAACACGCCAGCTCGATGGCTCGACAAGTGTCCTAGATTTGACTCTTGGGTCTTGTTGGTTGATGTATATGTGGGCAGTTAATGACAGAAAAGAATATATTGAAGATGTTCTGCTTATTATATAGAATAAGGCAACACCTCTGGGTGGATTTAAGGAACGACATGGCAACACACAAAAACAACACACAGAAGGAAAAAGCTCCTTATGCTCAATCTCAGACGGTGGGCTACATAAAGCTCTCTAAACCAGCACCTGCAACAAAAAGGCCCTGTCAGGGCAGCCTTTTAACAGGCAGCATGTTCCATGACCTCAACACCCATAAATCACATGACGGGGCGTGTAGATGCGGCGGGTGTCGAGAGCTGTCGAGAGCTGTGGGGCCACGCTTTGAGCGAAGTCTCTATGTTGTATAATCAATAGATATAAAAATAAATGGCCTGACCGTTATTCTCTCGCTGCTACCCGTCCTCTAATAAAATCCCAGTAATGCATATTTCATTTACTTTTATACTTATTGATTAGCTGTACTCCAGTTAGTAAATCACGTGCCTATCGATCCCCTCGATCGTACCTCTGTCGGATAGCACATAACCAGCCATTTGCGGGCCCTGATAAAAAGCTCAGGCATTGAACTCCCCACAGTAAATCTCGGGCGAACTAACTTTTTAATTCGAAAATCGATCGGCGTTTAAACGTCGCATTATTTCACAAGGCACGCCTGCGGTATTAAAAGTAAGACCCCCTGATGTATTTGGTGTTAATGTGTGGAGGCCCCATCCCTCCATCTCTGCCCTCATTACACCAAGGCAGAGACACTAGGAGCTACAACTACTCGGCACAATGCTAATCAAACATCATCAGCTGGATCATTGACCAAGACAAAAAAAAGGCTTTTTATTTAGCATGTTACATGGCTGAGTGTAAAATTGAAAGAACACTGTTTTTATTATTTAACATCTGCTACTTCATCAGTTTTAACAGCTCGACAGATGTCGGGCCTGTTGTTCTGCGCCTAAATATACAGAAACCATGATGAGGAAAACACAAAGATTGACTTGAGAGGCAATGAGCAATGAAAAACGGCGACAAAAGTCTAACAAAGGCACAAGGACACGGGAGGGGGAAAAAAAAGCCTCCCAAGATGGATTTTTCAGGTCATATGAGACACTTTTAAATGCACGGCCGTCCCCTAGGGTACAAATATAAAACAGCACTGACACGGGGTCAATTGCAATTTTGGTTGCCCACATCCAAAAGCAAATATATCAATTAAATATAATAAAGCAAAAGACGAGCGAGGAGCTGCGGCTACAAAATGGCCATCTATTTCCATTAGGGTACATGGTGCTTCAGGTGTGAGGAGGATCTCAAGATTAATAGAGGTATTCAAATGAATCAGAAAGGATTAGGGTCTCCAGGGGACGTAATCGATGGCTCCAAATCAATAATCAATAGGCCACTCACACCAATATACTAACTGCTGACACCGAGATCTCACAATTAAAATGAAACCTGGGCAGCGAGCGGTGTAAGACTATGATTTATCTGCGAGCGCAAGTGTCATTTAGAAATAAATAAGTCAATAGATAAAAGCTGGGTTCAGGCGGGAGACGGTTATGCATTTTAACGTGGCTGTGGCACGCGGCGGCGGCGGCATTACGGCCAAATCCCACAAAGCGTTGCACCGTTTTCACACGCCGATACCGGGATAAACAGCCTACGCAACCCGGCACAGCCTTTATCACTTAACATCAAATCTCTGATTGTTGCCGTCAAGCGTGCACGCCAAAAACGTGGCGGCGGAGAGGGGGGGGGGGGCGTGCGAGATGACAGCTTTTATTAATACAGTATCATTTCAAACCTGTGCTGCGAGTGCGAGATTAATGTTTACACTCCGAAGAGAGGAAAAACACTTTCTCAAGGGTGTTTGGAAACAAAGAAAAGTCGTGAAATCGATCAAAGAAATGAAAATAAAGTGAGTGGAAATCCAGAGTGGACGTTAGAAAGTTTCAGAAGATGCAACAGTGGCTCGTTCCTGCGCTTAAAGTGAATTTTTGTAATTGTCTGGTGTTTTTTTGTTTGTTTGTGTACGAGTGTAATTTAAAGGGGAGTTAAAGGAGGTAAACGGGCGGGGGAATGGAGCTGGGTCGCGAGGACAGAGCAGCCATCTCACCAGAGAGTGGATTTGAGCAGCTTTGGGATATAGAGTCAGCTCGTGCCTTCCAACGGGACACATCAGAAGCCCCTCTCATCAATCCACCCCCCCCCCTCCCTCATTCATTTGGGAGTATGATTTATACTTTTTGAAGTGAAGGGTCTTGAATCCCACTATAAAGGAATTAAGAGGTCTCCCCCGAGTCCGCCATTCAAATGAGAGCATGGCAGGGATATGAGGGCGATTTAATAGAGAGAAATTAGTATTCACAATGCCTCAAACTGGAATCTGAAGGAACCTTTCAGGTGGAGAAGAAAGGGCGGCCACAGTTTAGAAAAAGAAAGCCCTAAGAAGTCGGGGGGGCTTTTCATAGCAGCCGTGTTTTTGCCCCTCATCAAGGAAGTGCTGAAGCGCTATGTGAAATAACCCCAGAGAGGCAGAGGAGGGGAAAAAGAATCTGTGTGTGAGACAAAATTAAGAATGCACCATAAATAGGAAGAGTGGAAACAATACAATGAGGAAGAAGACCCACAGACTCGAGGCCAAGGGGGCTGCACGGCTCCCTCTATAGTCCCCCATAGTCCTGCATGCAGATCCAACAGTTCCAGGGGATGACTGGGAGCGATGAGACGCTTTGACAAACATCTTTTGGATGAATCCCCTTTTTTAAAAAATGTTTTTGTGCAGTCGCTGAAATACAGGGATTTGAATCTGCATTTCAACTATATCAACACAAAAGTATTTTGTCTGTTTGGAAACGGTGTGACCTTGAAAAGTATTAACTTTTTCAGTGTTGCCGCGCGTCACTTCAGCGAAGACGTGAGGCCACGGTATTATCGCTGTGTGCTCCGCCAACATGTTTTTTAGCTTATTAATGTATTCAAATGTCCTCTCTTTGGAGTTTTTAAACAGTTTTGTAATAGAAAAAGTTCTTCACAGCGGAGGCAAAAGTCTCATGTTTAACATAATATGAAAATGAAATATTCATTCGTGATGAATATAATTACAAAACGGGTGTGTTATTTCCTAAAAAATAAGGTAAAAGACCCCAAAGCAAAGACCAATAATGACTTAGAACGAATGTGAACAATTATAACTCGTGTGTCTCTGTGTATTATACACATCGTTTGAAGATTATTTCATGATTAAAACAAGATTTCTGATCGTTTTAGCTTCTTAAATGTGAGTATTTTCTCAGAAATCATTAAAACTGAATCATTTTGGTTTGTGGTCAAAAATGTAATTTCCAGGTTTTTTAACATTTGCAGCTGTAATCTAAAGTGTATCTCTTCAAGTCCTTGTGAGCGTTGCCCTCCTTTACAGCATAATCTCGGCACATTTTACACACATGTTGCATTATTTTTTACACAGATTTCTTTTTGTTAAGAGCAGCCCAAGCTCTGCTCATCTATCAATAGACTGAGCTTAATTGAAAAAGAGACTAGCGTCTTCTATAATAAAAAGCCCCCCTGAGAGGCTGCTTTTATTTCATTTAACATGGCATCAACTACCTGTTTCTGCAGATTGAGGAGGAACTTCTCTCTGCCATCATGTCAATAGGACACATGGGTAATGGGCACAAAGGCTTCAACTGGAAAATTGAAAGCAATCAATTACAATTTCACCATTTAGAGTCGGAATAAAAGGGGATCATAACGAAAGAAAAAGACAAATTAGGATGTTAACAAACCTGGTTTCGGTCTCGTTTTCCAACAGAGGGCAGCCAAAAGCTAAAAAGGAAATGATATAATTAGTATAATCACTGGGACACATAACCACAATTATTCACTGAGGAAAATGCTTATCTTACTCTCTCTGGTAAGGATCTTGAGAGTAATGTCTCAGTCTCTCCACAAACACGGGCATTCTGCTGCCCTGTTCAAACACATGTGAAATATGTGTCGGTAAGAAGAAAGACACAAATACGGCATGTTTTCAGTGAAAGAGTTTGTGCTTTAACCTTGCTGGAAATCCTCCTCCGCTCCTTCCTGATGCAGCAGGCAGCAGAGCCTGGCAGCTGCTTCAGCCGTGAATGATACCCTGCAACAGGAAGAAATTCACTATACGTATCGAAGGTGGACAAATACAACGGATTTATTCTGGAACTTTGTGTCTAGAAGACCTCTCTTCGAGGGCTGTGCAGGTTGCAGAAAAGTGGGTTGGGACGGGTGATCGTCGAGGGACAGCTGGTTATCCGAGTCCCAGTTGGGCAGCAGGCTGGCGACGCCTGTCCCGGCTCCACACTCGCCTTCAAAGAACCAGTCGCTCTGCTCGTCGTCACCTACACAGTACACACAGGGGGACATGTGAAGATGTTGTACAGGGGTGGTGTATGCATGTGTTTTCTATCATATTTGTATCCAAATTCCACTTCTAATCCACTCAAATCAGTTTTTTGCAAACCTCAAATATCTTGTTTTGTCCACAAAACAAATATTTTTTCTGTTTTTAATGAGATTTTTTTGTAATATGTAACAAAGAAACCAGAAGATTATCCCATTTAAAACTAGAAAAGCACTCGGAGAGCGCAGGCCACCGCCGAGGCAGCTCACCCGTCGGCGCGCAGCATATACGGATGAAGCCCAAAATTAAATCACTTGTTCCTGGTTCCATTGAGGACATTTCGTGAAAACGTCATCCAAATCCGTCCATGACGTTTCGAGTTATGTTGCTAACTGACAGACAGACAAACAAACTCTAGAAAAACCAGGAAAACCTACTTTAGAGGAATGGATTTGACATAATCTATGATATTTTTAAGATGGAAAGGATTACCTTTGCTTTGAGACTTCTCTGAATTTCTCTGTCTCAGAGCTACATTTGCCCAACACCGATACCCACCCAGTACAGAATACCAGGTCCTTTGTGTATAGTGGATTGTATATTGTGTATTGTGTCTAGGCTGCACCTTCCTGTAGCACCAGCAGGGAGCCAGCTCCCCGATGCCTACAGTAGACAAAGTGGTGTAAAAGCACCGTCTGAAGGTAGAGTCTTTGTCTATTGGAGGAATGCGAAAGGGAAGTTGCTCAGATATAAATGTGGAGTGTTCACTTTGCTCGAGTTCTATCTCCAGCAAGGATCACTTCTGTGAAGATTGACCTTTTTCCTTGCTTACTGAGTCTGTGATACTTTACCATGAGCTACAATTGTAGCTACAATTGTGAGCTACAATTGTGTATCTGCAGTTGGCTAAATGTGAAGTAAGATATGTATCGTCACTGTCTGTGTGGACCTGAAAAAATTTAAAACACTCAAACTGATCGACTGAAATAGCTGAAGATGAATCTCGTAATTGACTCATGTCGCAGCCCTTCTGTTAAAAATCAGTGGGTGCACTTCGAACCCCGCAGACACTGTTTGAGGACGGCCCGGCTCCTCCGCTCGGACCCGTCAGTCAGCAGAAGCGTACACAGAGGAACCGTGCCGCTCACAGTCAAGGTGTAGTGACAACTGTTAAATCTGAGGCTGCCTGGGCCCCCGCCGCAGCTAATGAGATTAGCAAAGGCTTCAGCGCTCATTAGCACGACATGACAACGTCTTATTAGAGTCGCCTGGATGCCCGGCTGCAAACCGGCCCATTGTGGTGAAAAACCTGCAGCATTCCCTCAGAGTCCAGGAGGGTATTGTCCAAAATCTGCAAACTCTATAACTGATGAACAGCTATGTGTATAACGTATTTCTTTATATATATATATATACCTTGTCTTCCTTCATCATTGGTAAAGAGGCCAGGGTCACTGCTGCATGTGCTGCTGGTTTCCCTGTGAAGAGAATAAGAGGAAAACATCACATGTGAATGAGTGGCCGCTTGACCTCCTTTTTCTTTAGGAGGATCAGTGACAGAACTCTCTGCTGTGATTTGTCCTCTAAAACCTGATGGGTGCTTAAGGTCGGACCGCTGTTACGGCATCTGAAAAGTGAAGAAAGAATGTACACGGTGCCCCCCCGTCGCCGCGCCGCGCCCCGATGTCAACATTTAACATTTAACATTTAACATTCAACGGTTGAAATAATGAAGAAGTCCTCGGAAGCTAGAGGTCGACATAAATGGAAATGACAGAAAAAGACAGAGAGCCCGCGCCGCCACCGCGTTCTCCTTTTGTAGCGATAGCGAACACAAAGGCACAAGGAGACACTCTGATCGAAGCCACTGAGTGACATGCACAATCTAATTGAATATCCTCCGCTGTCAGCTCCAATCTAATCTGGCCTGCGTTTTGGAGGATGACGGGGGGGGGGGGAAGCGAAACACATTCCCCTGCCCCTCCCTCCCCTCCGGCTCTGGGTGTGCACAGAGCGACCCACAGACGTGCCACTTCCACGCGACAACTGGCCAACATCTGCTGTGTGTGGGCTGCCACCTTTTATTGCCTGGCCTGTTCCATCTCCCCCGCCCCCCCAAGGCAACCTCAGTTACCCTCCACACTCTCTCTGCAAACCCCCCCCCCCCTGCTCGCCCAGATCACCCTGGGTTCCTGTGCGTTTCTCACACCTCAGCCACCTTGGACTGGGACCTCCAGACACTCCAAGGTCACGGGGAGGTGTGTGTGGGTGATGGAGGAGCGGAAAGTAGAGGGACAAGCGCTCAGTGAAGAACATGTCTGTAGTTTACAAAAGCACCTTTTTTTAAATTCCAGTCAAAATTTAAGCTTCTATGAGTTATAAAGCAACCATCAATACTAGTAAAAATACATAATATTTCAATTTATTGTCTGTAATTTAAGGAAAATGTCCATGTATCAACATTTCTGTTTAAAGATTCCAGATTAAAACCATTTGTCCTGGGCTGAAACTGCTGAGTCTTCAAGTATTTTGGATTATTTCACAATAAAACAGATATACAATAGTCGATATCCTAAATCATACTGATATTATTGTCCAGACCTACCATTGAGACTAAATCTACTCTTTACATAACGCTTAATTCCATTCTTACAGGGACATATTATGCAAAATCAACTTTTTAAATCATTTTAATACTTATATTTGAGACTCTGGAGGCCCTATGAGTCGGAAAAGTGGGAAAAATATGACTCAGTCATGTTTTTGTGGTCCGATTCTGTCTAAGTACAGGAGATAAATCACACCATGTTGACTCCGCTTTGTCCCTAAAAAACATGAGAGTGCAGATGAGGGTAATAGTATCGTTTATAGTTTATATATGACCGCAATGTGGCGGCTGGAGTTGGTAAATGATGGCTTTTCTAAATGCTAACTGATGTTAGCTGCTGGAGCCTCAGTGAAGCCGACGCAGGCACTCAAAAGCAAGCCTTCTGAACAGGGTTGTTTTAACAGGGTGATTGAACTGCTATCATCCGTAAGGTATTTTGACCAAAGCATGTCACAGACATGTTCATCAGGACACCAGGGAACAAGGTTAACTTGTAGAAATAGGGTATAATATGTCTACTTTAATACTTCCTACTAAAGAGAGGGTGTATCTTTGCCTCCTATTCATCATCCCTGACCTTGCGTATGGAAAGCTGCAGGGTCAGATATTGCTGATACAGTGTTGAGCCATATTGCAGAGGCCCCCCCCCCCCCCCCCCATCAGTTATGGCAGTGTAAGTAAGAAAAAAAATATCTGTGTCTTCCTGACCAGATGGTCGTGCATCATCATCATCATCTGCCCTCACATCCACGAGAAGCAGATGTGGCTTCTCCTGGGAATCTGGAAGATGCCTGGTCTGAGCTGAGAAACCCTCTCTCCAGACTGATTCCCCAGGCCTGATTCTCCTCCGTCCTAACACACCACCACCAGACACACTGGTTGGCATCTGGACGGCATTGACGGCGTTTTCAAAGTGCAAAAGTTGTTGTTTTAATACACTGAAGGGACTCCCAATAGGAAGTGCAAATAAGTTTGAAAAGAATCACAGGTATAAACAATTAATTAGAGACGTCCATTAAGTATTTATCTGTATTAACGGCGTAATGTGATGTCGCTTGGAGCAGCACAGGGCCGACGTGAAACCGTCGCCCATTAAGTAGTGCTTAATGAATGTGATGAATAATTAAGACCGCCCCATTTTTCTTGGTACCAAAAACACATCCTCTGTCTTCAGCGTTGACCTTTGTCAAGAAAAGTTGACAAACAAAAATGTCAGGGGGGGCAAACTTGGTCTTTGTCTGAAATGGAGACGTAAGAGTTGGGTGGCAAACACACGCGACAAACAGTCTGCACCAGGTCAAACACTGTGGATTAAGTGCCATAAAAACAAACACGTCTTAATGAGAATTACTGTTCTATTTCCATGGCGAAACAAAAGCAAGGGCAACAACAAAAAACTGCATTGTTTTAGAGCTAATAAAAAAAATTACCCCCCCCCCCCGCATGACACAACCAGAGGAGGTGAAGCAAAAACACAGTATCCAGATGAGCACTAATCATTAGGATATAATCCTCAGCTCCTGAGAGAGGCAGCGCAGTTTGCACAGAGATTACAGGCTCGCTGCCACTTATTGAGCCTGGGCTCATTCTGCAGAGGAATAAAGAATTGGCAGAGGCAAAGTGCTGATAACAATGGATCTGTGGGCTCTTCAAACAAGCTGCCCCAACCCCAAATCCATGCTCTCTTCCATGGGTGTCTGATTATAAGGTTATCCAAACCCTCCCTGAGCTCTAGTAATTGGATTAGTCTCAGAGATTTATGAAAATTAACTTCAGCAAATGCGGCGCTGCCTTTTTCTTTCCAGAAAAAAAACTCCTCATACAGTTTTTCAAAATATAAATTACAGTGCGATAAAGCTCCCGAGTGCGAGAGCTTTGTTTTTCCCTCGGTGGCTGAGTTGAAGTCAACGTCACCCACGACAGGCAGCTGAAGACTGATCTTGGACAGCGTCTACCCACAGGTGAGGCCTGCTTGCTGGGGCCAGCATGGGTGCCAGGTTGCCTCAGTGCCAGCAGGCTGGACCAGGTCTAATCAAGTATGTGGAGCCCAACTGGAGCTGCCAACATCTGCTCTGTGTGCACTTGGGTGGCTGAAGGCGAAAAAAAAAAAAGCTCTGCTCAGTATGCACATAAGAGGAGTGACCTTGAGGAGGAGGCATGTTTTTAAGAGAGCAGACACTTCAAATGAAAAAAAAGGTTAATGGAATGAATAAAAAACCGAGTGTTTCAAAAGCCGTGGCAACAATGGCTTGTGTGTCTGACATCAAATGGGCCGTACACTGTCTGAGTATAAATATTGCTGTTGTATTACTGTCAGCCCCTCATCATCACTGCTGCCATTTAATCATATCCTTTGCCTCTGCCGGGGCTTAACCATTAGATTGTTGAGCCCGCCCGTACGGTGTGGCAGTCTACTGAGCAGCAATCAAGAGCGTCGGCGTTGTGTAAGTGAGAAATGATTGACAGCGTGCCACGGTGTTCCCATTTATTTCTTCTCCGGAGCTGTTTTCTGTCAGAACGGCTATTGATTTTTCCATAAAGTAAGAAAACAAGTACCGTTTAGGGGCTAGGGAGGTCAGCGCAAATGAAACCAGAAGATGTAAGGCCTCGTGTCGGTCCCATTACTGGTTACCTCAAATGTCTTATTCTCAGAGTTTGTTTGTTTTTTTTATGGGAAATGCTTTGTTCTAGTAGCAACTGCATACTGTACATTGTTGTTTAAATGCAATAGTTATTGCAAAAACACCACTTCTTCTTCCCATTTGCGTGATTATTGTCTTATTATTTCATTATTATTTAATCCAGTGTGATTCCATTTAATTTTGCTAAATAAAAATGCACACAAGAGTCTGGACTATGGGACACTGGGACAAGCCGGGGTTTAATTACCCAGCCCCAAAACAGAAATTCATTTCAAAGCAAATCAATACCGCAAAGTCTCTTATTTATTTGTGACGATATTTCTCAAAAGGACATAATGAGCTGGCAGATGCCTGGAGGCATAACTATCAAAGATCTCTCCCTGGTGATCATCTCAGCTATAGGAGATGGGGATGGAGAACTCTATCATTCATTTTTAATGTCAACTCAATACTTTAAAGTGGAGTGGCATGATTGTGATACATTCTTTTGGTTTTAGTTGAGGACGTGCTGAATATTGACAACTGGCTCGATGAAGACAGGCAGTGTAGATCATCTTAAATGTCGCCTTGTTAATTGCTTCTGTCTGATAGTAGTTATGCCCATGACTTTTATGTTATGGGTTTAACTGCCTTAGTAACTTTCCATTTAAAGGGTAAAAAGGGGCTTTCATAGTTTGGAGCTCCTTTTTGCGAAATGGTGATAATCTTGACTCCTTGGATAATAATGAGATTAACATTTGGCTTTGTTGGAATTAGCTGCATTTTCACATCTTTTGTTCTTTCTTTAAAAGTAAACGGACGCCATTTGCAGGCTTATCTGTGTAAAAATCATTATAATTAACTTAATTGATGGATTAATGCAACATTTATGCATTAAAATCTCTAAAAACGATGACACACATGAGCCAAAATGCTTCCAACATTCATTAAATCCATAGAAATGTGTATTTATGTTCCAAGATAATGGACCTTTTTGATTTTCCTCGCCTATAAATGACATCAGAGTGAGGAAGGAAATATTTGTTACTACTAGTTAACCAATGTGTTGAGGAACCAAATGAGAAATGACATTCTGTGTGTTTAAAGTCTATTGGAAAGACAAAACAAGGAAGAAAATCCAACATTACCCCTCGGACATGTTTTCATCTGCGCCATCTCCGTGCTCGTTGGTCATCTTCCTCTTCCAGCATTTCTTTCCCATCAGCCTGGCTCCTTCAGCATGTCTCTCTGCTCCCATCCAACCACCAGACCTCTTCTTGGATTCTGACAACTGCTGCATCCTCGACGGCCTGAACCTCTGTTTCCCATCCACACCAGAAATACTTAACTTCTGCTGCAGACTGACCGCGACACCTGAGGTCATGCGCTTGACCTTCCGTCGCCTCCTGAGCGGCCGTCCTGGATTATTCTCTGCGAAAGAGTCAGACTCTGGCCAGGAGGGCTGTCTCATCCTGGCCGGACCTCGCATGATGGAGTGCCAACGGTTGTTTGAAGTCAAGTCATCAGAGTCACTGCAGTTGGCCAAAGAGGCAGCGATGGTCGAGGAAGAGTCCTGCCTGTACTGTTTGGCTTCGTCCAAGCTGGACTCCGAGGCCTCGATCCAGCAACGCCTGTGCTCTGTCGGATAAATAGAGGACTCGCGGTAGCGCTTGCGCACTCTGCGGCGGCGGATCTGCCTGCGCTGCTGCAGTGGACTCAAGACCATTTCCTGCCACAGCTCCCCCAGCTTACTCTGCTCCGAGGTCTGCTCCAGTGCAGACACCAAGTCCTGCACCAGCTCATCCATCATGGTGCTGAGGACAAGACACAACAGGGGGGAACACTTAGTTAACACTGTGGACATGCAATACAAAAGACACAATAACACATCACCAACGTCTGCTGCTGCTCAAATTAAATTAATTTATCAATACCATATATACAGGTTTCTATTAGTCAACAAGCAAGTTTGTATGGTGTTAGGTCACAGGATTTGTTTTTATTGTCAGCAAAATGACCAAAAACTGAAGGACCTGGTCCCACTGAACACATTTAAGGGACTACTGAATAACAAACATCTGGCTATAGATGTTTTTAAATGATTACAACTGGTTTTAATGTCACTCAAGATAAGATCTTAAATAACATGTAATAATAGTTATAACAGGCAGCATGATGATAATGTTGATGCTAATGTCTGTAACTGGCCAGGAGACTGTTGTAAAAGATATTCTTAATTCTAGTGGGTCTTATCCTGGTTAAATAAAGGATTTAAAAAATAATAACATTATTATGAACTTAGACACATAGAAAGTATCCTTCATTTTCAGTCTCATGATTATTATTTCACTATTCTCATGCTTTGCTAATGCTACAACACTACTATAAGCACACGTTGTAGCATGTGTACACTGTATACATTAGCTGTGTTGTACAATATTTACACTAGCTATGTAACATATGTACAGGAACAACTTTTAAAACGGGTACTTGACTCGTGTGTAAGGGATATAATGTCCAGCTGTGCATGAAACATCAGTTACAGCTGACCCCAGGAGGCAAAAATGCTAAAATAGAGCTACATTCGCGTTCCTCCCTCTGAGTAAAGCGGGCTGTTTGAGTGTTAGCACGTCGTTAGCAGCTACATCCCAAACACACACACCATCACAACAACAAGCTAATGGAGCAGCTATAACGCGTAATAACAACAGAGCAGCGAGACAATAGCAGGGGCTGCTGCTGAGTGTCAGTGCGGACTGTTACGTAACACCTCGCTGTTGTGTTGTGAGCTCAGCACAAGGACAAACTAATAGACGCACTTATATCTCCACTGTTAGCAATTAGCGCCGTACAGTACATTTATATAAACACTGCGTTTGTATATTTCCATGTGTTATTAATACACGCTGCACACCGCTGTCGTCGTTTAATGGTCCAATAAGGCAGTGTTGTCTGAGCACTCACCAGTCGAAGCCTGCCTGTCTGTCTTGTTTTGTTTTCAGCAGCACAGCTGGGACACCGTTCTCACTTCCGCCCTGCTGGCAGCCAATCGGGTGTCTCCGTGCTGGCGTCCGCCAATCACGGACCTCCGCGCTGCTGTCATCCAAATAGTTCTGGCAACAGAGGGAAGTGACTGAAGGGAGGCTTTTTAAAAATAATAATAACACCAGGATAGTGTGCTAAAGTCAAATACACATTAAGTGGAGTGTACACTATTTAGTCACTTTATTAGGTACACCTTTTCCTGTCTATGTTAAGGATATGGCAGCAAACAGTGTGCAATTAGGCATGTAGACACCTCACAATATAGAAAATAACTAAGATTTCAAAAACCCAAAAAATACAAATGGAGAAAGTGAGGTACGAATATATATCTATGTGGTTCATATGTGCATTTGTCTTCAAAGTAAGATAAATAGCCAACCCTTAAATTTTAACCTAAAGGTGAATCGAGCAACTGCAAGCTTATTGAAATGCACTAACTAACCTTAGAAGAACCACGGGCTAGTGGCCACTCCTGCCACTTTATTTTGCGTCCTCTGTACCTAATAAAGTGGCCAGTGAGTGTAGACAACCTTCATAAACCAAAAGCTACATAGCACAATATTTTACAAATGACTTTAAGTCAAAATCAGCAGGGAAACAGCACTTCTGTGCAGAGAGGAGGAACCCAAAATCACCCTGCTGTACTGCAGATAAAACAGTTTATTTCCTATGGTGAACACATTAACTGTATTTCCTGATGTTGTACAACAACACCATCAAAAAATGTTATGAGTCCAGGTTGTGGAAAACAACAAAGAAGTACAGTAAAGTCTATAGGACACATGCTTTAGACACTTGAGGCAAAAAAAAAAAAAAATGAAATCACACTGATATTACTTCAACTGTGGAGTGAACTCATTCCAGTCTGTACAGGGCTCAATAAAAAGGACATTTTCCTACGTTGCCTCTCAATCATGGAACACATTACAGCACATCTAAAGCTGTCCAGCTTGATCCCACTTGGGGATATTAACCTTATTTTAGGTTCACTTGAGAAAGTGTTAGGAAACTTCTTTGGTCTTTGGAAACGTATTCCCTTATTTTAATACTTTCTGCCACTCTGGCACTGTAACTAATTGCTGTATTATTGTACCTGTATACAACTACTACAATTACCTTTTTTATAAATATGTTGAATTAAAAATAAAAATACAGTGACCAAGATTGGTCACAGCCAAATGATAACAACCCCAGTTTGAATATCAACACCAACAAAGGCCTGGAAGGGGAAGTAGAATTAATTGATGTTATTCCTACATATATTATTATTTTAAATACTCACAGTCTCAGGGCATCACAAAGCTTTGTTGTTTTACTGTCTGGCAAAGTCTGTGATAAATGACAAAAAAATAGACATTTTAAAAGTGCACACATGATTCCCGGTCAATTAATACATAATTATGCTAGTATGGTTATATTATAGCATTGCTAACACAAGAAATCTAACGTTCTTTTGCACAGTATTGTATTAAAACTTTGCATGTAATGCATCAATATGGTTTTAAGCAATTTGCAATATTAAATAATGCAATACTACACATTAAATAAAGTGTCCTTTTCTGGCAGTTTCATTCAAAATCAACAACTTTGGTATGGTAAGAAAATCAAACACCGTGTTAAGTCTGTAATTCCTGTCGCTGCAGATCGTACGACGACAATAATCCCATCGCACCTTTTTAAAACAGCGAGCTAATAATTGTTTTATGATGTGTCGTGACAACTCCCGTCCAGTGTGTTTCTGAACGGGGGGAGGAGGGGGGTGGGGGGTCAAAAAAAGAAAAAAAAGTCCTTTACCACTTCTTTCATCTCTCAGATGACGGCAAAAACCAAATAATGAAAAAGAAAAGTCTGTGAAAACGAGCACAAAAGCCGCTCAATCTCTCTCATCTTCCTCTTAATAACTGCAAATTTCCCCCTGGGCCCATGGGGAGAGGGCCTCTCTGTGCTGCTGCCACCTTATCTGTTGCCTCCATATTTCAGCATGCTGAGTGTCTCCCCTCTGTACCCAGCAGCCCCTCGGCCTCCTCTCGCCGGAGCCTGTGGGGAAGCTGGGGCTCCTGGGTCTGCCATTGTTCTGGCCTGGGAGGGGAAACGTCCAGAGAGAGCTCCCGGAAGCCAAAGACTGGGAATATTAAAAAAAAAAAAAACTTGAGCCACTGCTTCATTAAGAAGCAGCCTTTCAAAAGCAAACATATCAGAAACAGCCCCCTTTTCAGGGGCAGTAATTAGCAATTTGGAAACCTTGCCCCCTCAGGATATACAGTTTCAATTTAGTCAGCAGCTTTAGATTCTTAGGCACTTAATATTCATTGTTTCTGCCATCTTCCCAATTTCTCGACATTGTAACATTGTCTGGTCTTTTACTGGCGATAAAGTGTTTTATCTTTCATGTAATTCTTCTTTTCAATGAGCCCCCCCCCCCTCTCTCTCTCTCTCTCTCTCTCTCTTTGCAAGAGGAGTTAATTTTTTATAAATACATTTCCGAGGGATTTGGAGAGAATGTGACGGATGTGATAGTGGAGTGCTCTTCAGGAAGCGTCGGACTCTGTGCGAGTGTGGCGTAAATAAAGTTCCTGCAACTTTTACAAATTTGTTTTTACTAATGTGAGAGTTGTGGTGTCTGTTTTCCTCTACTTTACTGGTTTACTCATTTGTGGGTTTTTCAAGGGTTCTTGGTAACACTAATGGTTCCAGGAGGAACCATTTTGATCCAGGGGGTTATAAGGGTTATAAAAGGGTTCTTGATGGAACCTTCCAAAAGGGTTCCAGGTAGAACCTTTTTATAAAGGAACCAAAAAGGGTCCTATGAGGACAAGCTGAGGAACCTTATATGGTTCTACTTAGCACTTTTATTTCTAAGAGTGTGTTTGACGATGGTCAGACCTGTACTTCACTCAGGACAGATGTTAATACACTCTTAGAAATAAGGGTTCCAAAAGTGTTCTTCTAAAAGGGCTGAGGTTCTACCTGGAACCATTTGCTTCTGGGGTTTCCAGAAGAAAGGGTTTTTCAATTGTTCTTGTTCTTTAACCCTTTCCTGAATAAAGGTTCTTGGTGGAACCTTCCAAAAGGTTTCCAGGTGGAACCTTTCTTTACAAAAAGGTTCTACCTGGAGCCAAAAAGGGTTCTCCTATGAGGACAAGCCAAAGAACCTTATATGGTTCTACTTAGCACTTTTATTTCTAAGCGTGTAGACGCTTAGAAATAAGGGTTCCAAAAGGGTCCTTCTACAAAGGCTGAGGTTCTACCTGGAACCATCTGCTTCTGAAAAACCCTTTCCCGAAGAAATGTTTTATTCAAGGGTTCTTGGTAACACTAATGGTTCCAGTAAGAACCATTTTGATCCAGAGAACCCTTTAAAACCCCTTTCTGAATAAAGGGTTTTAAAAGGGTTCTTGGTGGAAACCTCAAAAAGGGTTCCAGGTGAAACCTTTATAAAAAGGTTCTACCTGGAGCCAAAAAGGGTTCTCCTATGAGGACAAGCCGAAGAACCTTATATGGTTCTACTCATCACTTTTATTTTCATAAAGTGTACACTCTTAGAAATAAGGGTTCCAAAAGGGTCCTTATACAAGGGCTGAGGTTCTAGAACCATTTGCTTCTGAAAAACCCTTTCCGCAGAAAAGGTTTTTCAAGGGTTCTTGGTAACACTAATGGTTCCGGTAAGAACCATTTTGATCCAGAGAACCCTTTAAAACCCCTTTCTTGAATAAAGGGTTTTAAAAGGGTTCATAGTAACACTAAGGGTTTGCCTGGAACCCTAAAGGGTTCTCCTATGAGGACAAGCTGAAGAACCAATTATATGTTTCTACTTGACACTTTTAATTCTAAGAGTGTAGCGTAGCGACCCTTCATCATGGATTTAACTGTTTATGAAGCCAAACCACATATCGTACCTCGGAGACAGACTGACACTTATCTGTATCCACCGCGGAGCCTTTTGTTTGAAAGCGCCACCACTTCCTTTCATTTCCAATCAGCATTGTTTAATAGGAGTAATTGATTTTTGCCTCCTCTTCACAAATGAAAAACAATTTTTTTTGTTTCCAAATCAAAATTCCGGGCTAAAAAAAAGAGAAAGAAATGCAACTCATTAAAGCTAAAAAAAAAAAAGAAAAAAAAAGTTGATGTGAAAAGAGGAGGCAGGGAGAGAAATAATGAATGGAGTCCAAGTGAGCTATCTTTCCCGGGCAGAGCGCCACTAGGGATGCAAACTCGCAGCCACAAGAAATGAGCTACCTATCTGTGAAAAGAGTGACTGCTCCATCCTATTTGGCTTTGCTATCATCTCTTAAGAAGATGTCAGCCTTGCTTCTTCTATTGCTCTGAGCCTTTATCAACCCGGAGACTATTTCCATGTAAAAAAAATGAGGGGTGAGACATTTCAGTGCCTTTCAGGGAGTAACACTAAAGAATAAGTGTTATGCGATAAAAAAGGCGCTTGTTAAATAGATCTGTCTATTTGTATGGTAATAATGATCGCTTAAAGACTCCGCCGCGCCGTGACTTGTAGAACAAGGAAACAAATCTGTATTCACGCATTGTGTCCACGCCACTCTGGAAACGACCTTGTGAAACTTTCATACAGTAAAAAATGAGTTGGATTGTCAAGTTTTTTTTTTCTGTGTTTATCTCATTCTTTGAGCGGAGGAAAGTAAGCGATACTGAACAAAAGGCGTCCATTTTATACTCATAATGTGTTTAAAAAGTCAGTTAAAAATTATACGTTACATGTGACTTTGCTTGTTTGTGTCCAAATTTGAACCTTTACTAACTAAAAGGACCATTTTTCCCTGACTTTAAATATAAATATATACAGGCAGGGCCGGCCCAAGGCATAAGCGAACTATGCCACTGCTTAGGGCCCTGTGACTACTAGAGGGCCCCCAAGAGCAATTAACTCAAAAAAAAGTTTATGTAGAATTTTTCTCCCCATTTTAACCAAAGCTTTTTCACAGTGTTTACATCGTTGTCAGATGTGATTATATTTATATTTTATTTAAAAATCATTTTTATTACCTTGTTCCGGGTTTATTTTATTAATGCTGTGTTTTTTACATATAAAAGTCTTAAAAATAAAATTTGTATTATTATCTTAATATTTTATTTATAAACCGTTTGGTTTTGTGTGTTGATTATCTGTGTCGCCAGTAGGGGGAGTTGCTGATTTTACCAAATATTAATTGAAAGATTTTTCTGTAAGTTTGCAAATCTGGTGTCTGCTTCCATGCAACAAAAAGTAGAATACCTTTAGTATAGTAGGTGTGTGAATGATCAATAATAATATATATATAGGCAGTAACAGAGGGCCCCAAAGTCAAATTTTGCTCAGGGCCCCATGGAGGCTTGGGCCGGCCCTGTATACAGGAAACAGACTTAAACCTGTGGAAACTTACTGTTTTATATTCATCTCTCCGGACTGTTGCTCTCTACGAGTGCTCAACAGAAGAGGAGGAGGGCAAACTCTTTGCTCTCCAAGCTAAACACTGAAAAGCACTAGAGGTAGATTGATTAGCCTGCTGAAGTTGAGCTGATTAATCAGGAACTGTTGGTCGGGAACGAGCGAGCGACCATTTATGGCTGATTGTCTTCCCGGAAGACAAAGTCTGAAGGTGCAATCCTCCATTCAAACTTCACAAGCCTCTACGTCTACGTAGATTATCCTTTGAAGCGTTTTTCATGATTAAAACAAGTTTTTAGCAGCTAATATTCTATTAACACTCTCCATGAGAGTTCAGTGTGAAACTCACGCTGCTGCAACATGAAATAAGTCGTCAGTTTGAAGCTTTTTTCATGATTAAAACCAGATTTCTGAGTGTTTTAGCTTCGTAAATGTGAATATTTTCTTTATTGCTTTGCTCCACATAACAAGGAAATCAGAAAAAAAAAAATATTTTGGTTTGTGGACAAAATGAGACACTCGAGATCATCGTCATTTCCAGGTTTTTGACAAACACTGATCAAAGTTTTTCTGACATTTTATGGACTAAACGATTCATCGATGAACCGAGAAAATAATCAACAGATTAATCGATTATAGTGCTGTCAAACGTTAACGCGGCAACGCCGTTTAACGGCGTCAACATTGACGCTTGACGCGTTTCCACTGACGACTGACCGGAAAAAGATGCACGTCACGTCATGTTTGCGTGATTCCCGATTTGTTAAAATGAGTCTCTAAAGTAGCGGTAAACTTTGAAAACAGAAGCAAACATATGCAGCACACAGGTACGCTGGTTATTTGTAGCGCTGCTCTTTTCGTTTAATAAACAGACCACTCCAGTTCGACTGTAGGTGCGCTAAAGGCACTAATGCAGCTAAAGGAGCTAACTGGTAAACGTGGGGCCTGGACTCCAGTGTTGCGGCACGTAAACATGACGTCATGCGCGTCTTTTTCTGGTCAGTCGTTAACCTAGTGCACAGCACTTATCGATTACGAAAACTAGAAGCACTCAGAGAGCGCAGACCTCCACCAGGGCAGCTCAGCCCCCCACAAAATAACGATAAAAATAGTGATAGCGTCTACGGATCACGCCCAGAATTTAATCACTTGATTCCGGTCCCATTGTGGAGATTTCCTGAGAAGAGATCAATAATCGTTAGTTTCAGCTCGAATCGGTTGAAGTCTGACTTTCTCTATGACTGTAAACTGTCATTTAAAGCGTTTGAAGACTTAATCTTTTATTCTTGTATGTGTTCAGGATCAAAATGATCTTTAGTCACAGGCCAAATTCTCCTTAATGCTCCACGTCAAGCAAGACCAATATCCACCTCATGCTATACGGGAGAAACCGAAGAACCAAAACCAACTAATCCACCACACACACCGCGTTCTGCTCCAGGAACGGTTGAATGAAAGAAAGACTTTATGCAAAGTGCCTGTGACCTTTTTTCACATTTAAGTGAACTTGCTGACTCTTCCACATTTGGGAAAGTGAACACCTATCACCCGCCGAGGACAGCTGCAATCACCCGTTTCATCTTCTCACGGTTCGCTCTCAGCGGAGCAAGACCACGCGACGTGTGACGGGATTTAAAAAATCAAACTCAGAAGGTTAACGCCAAACAAACTGGGAGAATGAGCGCTTGAATGTCATCGATCTGTTTCTACGCTATCGTTCAAAAAGTTTGGGGTTTTCTGTTAAAAGTCACACTTTTATTCATCAAAAGAGTTGCAAAATGAGTAGAAAATATAGTCAAAGACGTTGACAAGATTGGAAATAATGATTGTTATTCCAAATAATAATGTTTTCAGCTGTGCTAACATCATTGCACAAGGGTTTTCTAATCATCCAATAGCCTTCTAACGCCATTAGCAAACACAATGTACCATTAGAACACTGGAAATGAGCCTCTATACACCTGTGTACATATTCCAATCCATTCCGTCCAACCAGACGTTCAAAAATAAGGACATTTCTAAGTGACCCCAAACTTTTGAACGGTAGTGTATATCTGTATTCATTGTCCACTGTTGGGCCACAGACTGGTTCTCCCCAGCTTGGTCACCTGTTTCCATTTCCTTGCTGGGTTAACTATAAAAATCTGTCAGGAGACAAGGTGGTTGTGTTTTTTTTTCTTGCTCAGCTCAGCCCGGCTGGCAGATTGAAAGCCTCCTGTAATGTACAAGTCTGTTTTTATTATTCTTGCTGCAGGAACACTATTTCATCAAGTGCATGATTCCACAGAAGAGAGGAGATAGCCCCAGCCGCGGCTATATTTCTTCCAATCAAACATTCCAAGGGGAAAAAATGAGTGGGTGCCATCAAATCCCCCAGAATAATGCTGCCAGATTTTATGTAAAAAGAAGGACTGATGGACAAATACAGGAAGGCAAGACAAGTTTAATGACGTGTGTTCAGGAGCTGAGATTGGAAAACTGACAGAGAAAAGCAGCCTCTTTGCTGGAATATAAATTGTTGTGCGCTGTAAAAAGGCTTTTATCTGGAGTGAATATGGGACGTAATACACAGGTCAGGGTTAAGTCATTTTCTCCGGCAAGTTAAGCGAATAATGAAGGCAAAGGCGCGCGGAGAGGAGCACTGCGACTGCCAGTTTGTCTTCATTTATTATGCCAAATCTCATGATTTTGGCGTCGGCGCGGTGAGGGCTCTGGCGCGCACCGGTGGACGACATATCGCTTAATTTACACAAGGTAATGAAAGCGGGGAACGGGAGGACAAAACAATTTACCTGCTGACATGGGAAGAAGTGATTTGCGAACATAGGGGAGGGGAGGGGGTGAGCAAAAGAGCAGGCACAGGGCCAGGGCCAAGAGGGTGGAAGAGGAGCAGGATGAAGGGGGGGAACAAGAAGAAGATGAAAGTGACAGGCAGCGAGGCAACTTTAAAGACCGGAAGTTCCAATTAACACTGTTTTTTGGTGTGTATCTGCGCCATTAGCTCATTTATGAAGCCCTGAAGTTTGGAAACAAACAGTTCAGCTGAGGCTTCCAGGCTGAAAAAGCCTGGTTCCCGTCTCCTGAACAGCAGATCCTAGTCTAGTGCCGGATGTGCCCGGTTGCGTACATTGAAGCGCAGAAGAAGAAGAACGTCCGATGTGGAGGTGTCTTACTTGCGACAGTGTCTTCTGACTCTGGGTCCGACTTCGGGTTGTAAAAGGTCGTAAAAGGGACTGCGATGGGGAGTCGTGACAAAGCCATTTTTAAACATCGTTAAAACAATGTTTTGATCATGAGTAGCAGTGCATCCACCGTTCCAGAGGGGGGAGCTGCGCTTCTGAGAGCTGGTGTGCTAATTACGTCACTTCCAGGTACCTGGCCAATCACAAGACAGTTGGGAAAGCTCTCGTTGGCTGGCCAATCACAACACAGTTCTGTCTTCTGGGGGTGAGATTTCGGTTTGAAACACCGCGACTGACGAGAGCTTCAGTGAGGAGAGATTTCTATCGGCTCATTTACAGCAACTAGGAGGATTTTGACCATAAAAACACGTTAATGTATGTAAGTAGACCTCCATAACTCACATATATGTGTGACAGGACCACTCTATGACCGCTTTAAACATCGTTAAAACAATGTTTTGATCATGAGTAGCAGTGCATCCACCGTTCCAGAAGGGGGAGCTGCGCTTCTGAGAGTTGACGTGCTAATTACGTCACTTCCAGGTGCCTGGCCAATCACAACACAGTTCTTCCGTAGGTCTTCCGTGAGGAGAGATTTCGATTGGCTCGTTTGCAGCAACTAGGAGGTTTTTGACCGTAAAAACAAGTAGACCTCCATAACTCGACCACCCTGTGGGAGCTTTAAATCGTCAGCGTCTGCTTCTTTAGTTGATGATGATGGCTTCAATGAGGCAACGCTAAGACACACAATCACAAACATCACGTACACGCAATAAATGTGCAATCAGGGCGGCGAAATTGACCTCAAATCTGGAGGGTCTGCTCTGACAAGGCCCTTGTTTTACCCGCCGCCGCCACCACCACCCCCTCCAGCTGTAATCACTTATCAGGGGGAGCCACTTGTGTGGTGGGGACGGGCAGCGTCAACATCACTCTATGGTTCGCAACAGGTATTTTCTCTCAAAGAGCAAATCTCTCCCCTGATTGTTGCCCCACCAGTTCTGTATATGTGTTGAATTGTACAAAGAAAGACAATTTCTGTGTACGAGGCACAGGAAGTTATAAGCGTTGCGTCACCAATAAATAATGTAGATCTAAATGTTGTCTGAAAAACAGCCAATCACTCAACGGTATTGACGGATGCGTTCTTAAAAAAAAGTACTTGAACGGCCATTCAGCTGATGGCCTTTCTCACAATCAGAAGAGAGTCTGAAAACACGGCTGGTGCAGCACTGTAATTTTCCAATCACCGGCCCTTCAGGCCAGGCCAACTCCTTAGGGCAGTAAGATCAGATGAGCTCCGGCATTTTCTTTTTGTAAAAAAGACTCGGCCAGACTCTCTGTTTGTCTGCTCACAGGAACAAAAACAATCTAGGAACCGGCTTTTTTTTGGTCTCTCTGGAGAGAGGCCAAAGGCAGTGACGCGGATCACCAGCGGTCGGTTGGTTCTGGTGATGATGAATAGGGTTAATGCGACTCAGCACCAGCAGGTTGCCTGTTGTGAAGACTCACTGCAAGGGTGAGACAGAGAGGGAGGAAGTGTCACTCTCTGCAGGACCCACTGAGGCCAACCTGGACTCTGCTGAGGTCCTGCTGCTGCTGCTGTGTCTTCGCAAGAAATCAAACACCATAACACCCCCGTCCTTCCCCCCGAACAGGGCCACACACACACATCGCCAGGAACCTCCATCGATGTTAGAAGCACACTTCTGAACGTCCACGTCTACCTGCTTTCTAACGGTCTGTGGACTGATATTTAGGGCCAATTCCAATTCCTATCTTAACCCTCAATCTTAACCCTTAATCTTAACTGGCCCTCCAAACCAAGTGTTGAGGGTTATTTTGTCACTTAGAAATTGGTCTGACTGTAGGGGGCAGAATAACGTGAAACCTGCGTCCAGTCTGTCAACTCCAAAAAAGAAGAAGAAGAACGCATTTACGTCAGGATTATTTATTACGATCCGTTTTTCAGTCAAGTTATTAGGTTGTCAGTTAGTTATAAGGTGATACTCATACAAATACCACAACCACGGACATATTCAGCTGACAGTTACCACACACCACGGCTTATTGAAAAGTAAGCACCGGCCGGCCGTTGACAAAAGATCGTAAAAATAAACGTTACGCAACAATGACATCCGTAATCCATAATATGGGCCTAAACTAAGATAATACAATGGTTTTCATAATTTTTATATCTCTATTAACAAAGAAAATACTTCATTTGTAGTGTACTCGTTTCACTGCTTTCTGCGCTATCTTTGTCATATCAAAACACGCAAAGCATTCTGGGTAGCCCTTGCTCCCAAGGGTGGTCTTGGAAAATCTCGATATTGAGGGCGATACAGCCCTTAAACTCGCCCCTCAACTTAATTTTTCTGAGAATCGGGACAACACTTGCACTAGAGGGAGCGCACATTTTTGAGATTGAGGGTTAAGCAAGGAATTGGAATTCACCCATAGTCCCTGACATTAACATCCGTCCTCCTGATGAGCTGTTTGCATGCAGAAAATTATGTTTTAACAAGTCTGGCTGTGCAGAATGTGTGTGAGAAAAGAAGCTCTACTTGCACTGCTGCAACATGAAATACGTAGAGCTGAAACGAGAGTAGAGAAAGTAGAACCAGATTTCTGATTGTTTCGGCTTCTTAAATGTGAATATTTTCCGGTTTCTTTGCTCCATATAAACAAAGAAATCATTAAAAAATTGAATCATTTTGTTATGAGGACAAAAATAAGACATTTGAGAACAACACTGATCGACATTTCATTGACCGAGCGATTTAGGTTAATAACCAGGCCGCCTTTCACCCGATGTCAGCTAGGATTGACACTAGTGTGGAGGATAAAGCTGTAGACGACGGATGGATTGATGGATGTTAATATTGTGGCATGTTGCTATATATAAATAAATTAATATAACAGAGCTGATTAGTGTAATAAAAAACGGATCAGAGGACGTCAGCTTGTAGAGGTTATCGCTAATCCGTGCTGAGGACCCCGGGTTTTTGTTCGCGCAGCTCAAACTGAGCGTCCTCAAACCACCTCCAAATGTGGTCTCTGGGATAACGGGGAGGCTGACGGGAGCTCAGCTCTGTTCACCCTCCTCTGACCACCACAGTTCTTGTTTCCCCCCCTCTCTCTCACAATGAGAGGTGACAGTGAACAGTGGAACTCGTCAGTGTGAATAACACACAGTCACGCTTGGGGAGACCCTCTGGTGGAGCGCGACACACACACACACACACACACACAGTGGAGGCTCAAGGGCCCAGTGTTAGGCACGCTGTCAACCTCAGTGAACTGCCTTCCTTTACAGCTTAACCGGGGACAAATTGAACAATTTGATGGGTTAAATTTGACACGATTTCTCCATCTGACCCGTGTTTGAACGATCGCTTTCCGTGAAAAGAGCGCAGATCGGGTAAATGTATGAGTTTTTAATGAATGCAATCGGCATACTGTGCTACTTTGGATCGCAAACAAAGGTCATTTTTCACATTTACACAAACTCAGCTGAGCTCACATTACGGTGCATGTACATGTCCAACACCGAGTCCTGCTGCCGTCCTTCAACGGCACCTTTTTATAAGAGCAAGACAACCAGTGGTCAGGCTTAATTTACCCACTTTCTCTGTCCACTGCCCCATCAGCATATCACATAACTGCTAATGGGCTAATGGAGGAAGGAGGCAGGGGATGGGGGGGGAACGGAGCGAGGGGACGGCGATGGCGATAGTTAGGGAAATGGAGCTCAGGTTCATCCAAACATTTAATAACTTATTCAATACCGGAGCGTTCACCTCTTGCCGGGCTAATTATATCGTTTAACTGGCCTGGACGAGGTTCCTGCGTGGGACCCCGCTGTCTTACAGTGTCATCGCATAATTATGACTTATGCCAGCGTGGCCTAGCGACGCTTGGATGAAGTCAGCCTGCATAAATTTTAATGATCACTTAGACAATACGAAACGTTTCCAGGGAATGTGGAAAAAGCTGGAGTGTGGAAACCAGGGAGTTAGAGGAAGATGTAAGGTTAAGTTTTGGTGTAATGCTTTGTTTAGGATGTCCAAATAAATGGATGTGAATGCAGAAGTCCCAAGAAGAACAGCTGTGCACACCTGTGTGTGTGACATATTTGAGAAAGGTGAGTTTAGACCGCGCAGACACAGTCACTTGATTGAGTGGGATCAGGTTCTGTGGCCACTGCTCTGCTGGGAGGCCAAGCATCGGCTCTGTCTGCAGGCTAAACACCAGAGTGTAGTCTGTTTCAATGGAAAAAAACAGCAACTGACACCAGTGGCTGACCTCATTCTGACGGATAAAAAATGTCGAGGAAAGCCTGGCGTGTGGAATATGGAAAGTTGATGTTCTTGTTCCTCGGTGCTGCAGCATAACTTTTCAAAGTTGGGGGTGGGAAAAAAGAGTAAAGGCCATAATGACGGGGGAAATAGATGGAGCATAATGACAACTATTGAGTGTCTTTTCTTTTAATAGCTGTAAAACGGCTAATTAGCCCTTTATGATTAATCATTTTGTGGAAGGTTTGACTCTCCTGGGGTTTAATAGTTTTCTGCTAAAATAATTTCACATCTCTGGTTCAATTAGAAACTATTTTGTGACCTTTAAGTTTGACATGTGGTCATGAAAATGTGAAAATGTAGCTTACAATCACAAATATCACTGCAAAATAAGTGATATTGATTTCAAGATGCAGGTGGTCCGACCCACATATTCCACATAAAAGGGGGAGAAGAGAGCGAGCGCAGACCAAAGAGAAGCCGATCTGCCCTGCACTTAATATTAATGTCTGTTTTGTGGCTATATCACGTTACAGGAGGACCCAGCTCCCTGCGGTGGAGCGATTGAATGACACAGATTACCTGTTCGGAAAGCCCCGCGAGACGGCTGATTGTTAATGCATGACAGAGAAATGTTTTGGTTTACTCACAGATTATGGCTTGAGTTTCTTGGTTTTTTTGTTTCTCTGGGTCAGGAGGTCTCCATCGAGAGTCGACCGTGGCGTCTGGCTCCTTTGGGGTTATACCTGTACCTTCTAGACTTCCATCCACACCACACTTGTCCTAGAGAGGGAGGAGGAGGAGGGATATAACAGGAAAACATAATCTCACACCACAATTTCATTCCTTCAGCAGCAGCAGCAGATTAGATTGAAACTTCCGTCACACACTTTTTCCCGGCGAGCTGTCAAATGAGCTGTCAGTCATGCGTCAGAGCTGGGGCCTCGCTCATCTGCTCTAATACATCACACAGCTGTTTATATGGGATCGGTATGAGCAGCACTCTCTACACAAACACCACAGCAGCAGTCTCAGCAGCCTCTGCTGGGACACACAGGGTTGAGGGTGGGGTGATTGATATCGTTTCCCACCAGCTCTTCACACTCGTGCACATTTGTATAGTTGGTTGGAGAAGGGGGCCCCGCTCTCCACTGACGCGTACAGTGGCCCGTCATTGGAGAACATGACATCAGGCTTCAGGTACACACACGTGGAGAATGTACAGCCGCAGCCTGGTATTTCCTGAATGATAAAAAACAACTGTTTTTGTACAGTTCAGAGAGCCACAGCTGCCTGGTTCCTGTGTTGTGTACACTTCTATTGGCATATTGGCTAAGCTAATAGCCACTTGGCACATAGACAGCTATCCATCCTAATCTCAGCTTCACTAATCCAATTGAGGCGACCTGCTTGGCATGAGCGAAACTCATCTGTCTTTACCGTTCATTAACGGGGCTCCACCTGGAGCTCAGGAAACTGTTCGGACCGAAAGAAAAACCCGATATGTTATTACCGCTGATTCAATCCAGTATCACAACCAACGACCGCACTCCAGTTACTGCTTTTCAAGCTTTGAGTAAAGAGCTGTCACAGGTTTTTCTTTTTTCCTTTCCACGGCATGCATGGATTTTATGTTGTGCACTGGAATGATAATAATGTTTCTAATCTTGTTACATAGCACACTGAATTGTCTTCCATGTTAATGATGGACCGGGGCCCCCTCCCTGCACCACAGAGATGCTTACTTTCAATTTGTGTACTGTCATCTCCGCCGCCACGTAGCTGAAATTGATGCTCCCTCTTCCTTTTAATTAAATCAAAAAACCAGTCGGGGGTCCGGGGGGCAGGTGGGGGACCTGCTCCTGTATACAGCTGTCACAAAGACCTGGTTGACTCCAGGAAGACACAGGGCTGCTCTTCTCTTCTCTGCTGCAAACAACAAGCACAAAAAGGATGTCACTAACTTTATCCTAATATTGATTTGAGTCAAAATAAAAATAAAAAATTCTAGTAAATAAATAACAATCCGAGGAATCTGTCTCAGGTGAGTTTGCCCTTGGGCGCACGGCTGCAGCCAAAGTCTATGAAACAAGAAGCGTAAAAATTTCCCACACATTAGAAGGCAGATAATTGGATTTCCTGTGTCCTGTATGGTGGGCAGTGTGGTTCCCTGCAGCTGTGACATTATCAAGGTAACATAACCTGAAGGCTGCGGTGCAGCAGCACAGGGCCCCGCAAGGCCCTGTCCTCCAGTTCCACATCACCGCCTGCTTGGCTATTCATCCTGTGGACCCTGCAAATGAAATTACGGGAGGAAGAGCAAAGGACATTCTTTGGGAATTAATCCCATTTGTGCCTTAAACCCACTTCAGATTTTTATAGTGAGGGCCCCCTCTTTTAGATGTAAGCCGCATTTACAATTAGACAAGGGCCTTGGGAGGATTGAAAGAAAAAAACTGTGCATGTCGGTTTGTTTGTGTGGAGTGAATCTGCAAACACTGAGAGATAAAAGTTTTTAAAAAATCAGTTGTAACTGAGACTTAATCTGCTCCAAAGGCCATACTCTTAGGTGTCTCCATTCATTTTATTATTAACACAATGACAACATAATAATGTTGATTTTTAGATAAATGAAAACTGAAAATATGTTCAATATTACTGATGTATGAATAAAGCAGCATGATTGACTTCATTTAAATTCATCATCATCATGTAGAATCAAAGGAGATTTATTTTTTATTACCAATTAAAAGACACATTACAGACACTTCCAGTGATCTCTGCAGTCGAACGTGACGTAAAATTGAGCCAAGAACATAGTTTATACCCTCTAATGTTGGCAAAAAAACATTCTATATATATATTAAAAATAATATCCTTCTAAATTAAAACTTGATGAAGGTTTCAAAACGGTACTGTTCTTTTTCTATTTGGAAAAAACGTCCTAATAAAACCACACCGTAAACCTGATATCACTGTAAAGTCACTATAATAATATTGTGTATTAGAGACAAAATATGTTTACAATAAATGACAATGATGCTGTGTTTGTTCATGGGGTTAAAAACGAACTAAACTAGGATTAAATCCCACAAACGTTGATTATTATTTCCATGAATTACTCCCAATTAAAAAACAATATATAAGCTAGCCTACTGTAAACAAGCAATGCTAATATGCTAATATTTACAGCAGTTTCTAATTGAAAAGAACGACTTTATAAACGTAGCCAAATACTTTATATTCTGTATATAAAAAAAGGTTGGTTTGAATGTTTTACCTTTTTTTCTGTCTTTTTATTTCATACAAATATTCTAATGACACAAACTTGTTGTTGTGTTCCGTTCGAGCCACACACACACACACACACATACAAACAGAGGAAGCACCGGACGTTGATGAGGCCCGTCAGGTGCCGCTGACGGTGCACTGAAGGCAAACACTGCCCCCTAGTGACGAGCCGCCAACACAAAACATACAGCAACTGAATATAATAGAAACCAAGCATTGTTTTTGTACAGGACAAACCTACTGTGCTTTAAAATGACCAACAATCTCATTTGTTATTAATATAATAATGATTTCTATTTTTTTATTTCTATTAACTAATAATAATAGGGTGAATATTACATAAATACAGGAAATTGATTATATAGGCAATTATATTCTTCTTTAGTATTCTTCATTTAAATCGTATACACACTGTGTGTAATATATGTAGGAAAAATTTAATTTCCTACGTCACAGAGACCCACACACACACACAGATAGAGCACATATATACTGTCATTTTTCCCAGTGAGAAGAAATCTATATTTATGTCTCTCCTTAAATGGCTCATGTGATCAATTTCCAGTTCAAAGTGTGAAATAATGCCAATAATAATAATAATATATGAAGTGTAATTTATGTGAGAAATGTTGTTATACACTATTTTTTTTTACAGGAACTTACTAAACATCTGTATGGAAATAAATAACTGTCATTATTATTATTCTTTCCCATTTAATAATTAATATTTTTTTCACTTAAGGCCGTGCTCACTGACATGTCTGTGCACACACACACACACACAGTGCAAACAATAATCCTGTCCTGTCCACTACACACAAAATGCACTGTTGTATGTGTTGTAAACACACACACACACACTCAGCCTCTTCAGACAGACCTCAGTCCCTGCCATTATCCCGTCCTCTACCCTAAACACGCAGTTTTAATTTCAAAGCTCTGATTAGCCGATGATTGCATGACAGCCGCCGACCAGGTTCCCTTTTCGCCGGGGCTCCTAGACTGCAACTCAATCATGCCCAATTAGCGGCTCCCCAAACACTCTCTCTTATTAGAGGACTCATAATCGACTCATTGTGTCCTGATTTGGCAAATAAATCACTCTGGAGGCTGCAAACTCAACCCCCCTCTCCTCTCACTCTGTCTCGAGCTGCCCACTCCCCTTTCTCTTCCCTTGTCCGGAGGTTCGGTGACAACGTTTTCAGGCGTGCTTTTCATTGGAGCTGACAGTTTGAGTTTTCTTTTTTTTCCCTCTTCTCCCCCCCCCCCCCACCCCTGAAGAATGAAGAATAATTTAGCGGCTAAGGCGAGTCAGGCAGCGTGCGGGTGTCCTTGTCCTACAAGGTTAAGAATCCATTCCATCTGAGCAAGAAAGGAGTGAATTAAAATAAATGATGGCCAGATATTTATTGCGAGTTTGTAGATGAAGCCCAGTCACTCCAGTGGACCAGTGGGGCCCCGCGCTGCCAGTGGCTCAGTGTAGCCCAGTGACCTCTCCTTTACCTAACTGGGGAATAAAGACTCAATGTCAACCACTACTGTGATTCATATATTTATTTATATCCTAACATATATATATATATATATATATATATATATAAATGTGCATAAGTCGGGGGGGACGTTTGGGGCAAATGAGATGGCGGGGACATTATGTGGAATGAAGAAATGCTAAAAATAATTGTAATTTGATCGGAAAAAAGGGGCCGATTGTTGAGGAAATGTCCTTCAGTCTGGAGACGCTAATGCCAAATGTATTATAATAATAATAATAATAAAAGTCTGGTTGATAATCGTGCTGTATTTTTAATTATTTGGGGCAAATATCCGGCCATTTACACTACCGTTCAAATGTTTGGGGTCACTTCTTATTAAATGTCCTTATTTTTGAAGGAAATGGAATTTTTCTTTTCAATGAATACAACATTAAATGAATCAGAAACACACTCTATACATCGTTAATGTGGTAAACGACTATTCTGGCTGCAAACGTCTGGATTTTAATGGAATATGTACACATTTCCAGTGTTCTAATGGTACATTGTGTTTGCTAATGGCGTTAGAAGGCTATTGGATGATGAGAAAACCCTTGGAAAACTGCCTTGATTATATTTTCTATTCATCTTGCAACTCTTTTGATGGAAAACACCAAAAAAATTGGTATCGGTGACCCCAAACTTTTGAACAACAGTGTACTTAAAAAGTGAATTTTAACCCTAGAACACGATCGCTCAAATTCAAAACACCGTCACTAACGCCGGTTGATTTTTTTTACCCGAGATAATAAATATATCAAAACATGACAATACATGACAAATTTGAGTAGTTTTTAGTACTTTTATTTTAGCAGACCATCAGGTAATCAAGGCCTGATGCAGCTCTCCTGCTCTCAGTCAACTGACTGCAGCTCACCTGCTCCATGACAATACATGTCTGTGTCATGTCTAACAAAATGAAAGAAAAGCATCATGAGGGGACAAATATAAAAATGCTCCAAAATGACTGGAAAATTAGGAATTTGGGGGGAAAAATTTTCCAAAAAATGAAGATGAAAACTTGGTTTTCATGAAAATCACATAAATGTATTTGCACCCGGCAATGGTGTTCTAGGGTTAAAACGACCCAGTGCTAGAATTCACAGCTGCATTCACTTCCTCAGAACACGAGAGCTTCACTGATTCAGTGGGTGTCCACGCTTGAGCCCCCAGGGGGGTTTGTGGGATCAACAGGAGGCCTGTGATGTCGCAGGACAAACCAGTGCGCTGTGATGTCGCCGACTCACGGAGTCGTCCGACCTGGCGAAGTATAGCTTCAGCAACGTCCTGCTGTGAAGCTTGAGCTCAGTCACTTTCTCCTGCAGCAGCAAATCCCTGTCAAGTAACCTCAGGAAGCTGTTTTCCTTTATCCAACCCTCCCTCCCCCCCCTCCTGCACCTCCCACCTCCTCCATTCTACCAAGGGCCATGTGTGTGTGTGTGTGTTTGTTGAGTGGTCATTAGTCTCTGTTTACAGTGGAGAGAGCCTGGCCAGCTGCTACGTCGTGACGCGCCGTGGTCGACCACTGAGAGACCCCCGTGGCAGAGTCACGGCGGAAAAAAACCCCTTCCCCATGCAGGCCGGGGGCCGCAGAGACCGCTCGGCAGATGGAGCCTCTAAGCGTCATCCTCATCTCTCTCTCCACAAGCGAGGAAGAGGTGGAGCGAGCGCTGGAGGTGGGACTGGCCCTGGTGCCCCCCACCCCCCCCTCACCATCACAGATGCCACGAGAAGGCTGGTGAAGCCCCTGCTGGGCCGGAACAGGTGCAATCTCAGCCCCCTCTGTCAGCACCTCAGCGGTGGGAGCTCCTCACTCTCTTTCCTGTCCTCGCTTCTTCTCATTCACACAGTCAGGAGGTGTTTTTGTGTGTGTGTGTGTGTGTGTGGGGGGGGGGGGGGTATAGCCGCCACCGCCACCACCACCCCTCCCTCTTTCCATCCAAAAATCCATGAGCACACAGTTCCCTTGCCGTCTTCTAACTTCCTGTCACGAGTAACACAAAAATAAAAAAGTTCAAAGTGTGTGTTTGTGACCCTCGGTTTTGTCGACTCGGGCGTTTTTTTCCCTCCTCGCCGGCCCGCGATAAGCTCCTCGCCCTGACCTCGCCAAACGCACAACCGCTCTCCCATCAGCCCTTGCTTTATCGCCAGCAGCTACAAGACAAAGCGGGTTCTTGCTGCATGTGTACCTGGCTCCTGCATGATGGAAAGAGTTTATGACAGAAGGGGGGGGGTGGACGGCGTGGCCCAACAGCTCCACCTTGACCTGTCCCTGCCCACAAGACCTTGGTGAACCTTTCCCCCGTTGCACCACGGCGACCTGGACACTCCAACCACCACTGAGTTATTATCATAATTTCCCGGAGAGGCATTGCAGGGGGGGGCCCTCTGTGACTCGAGAGGCATCCGTGTTTTACAGAATGTTTTGTGTTTTATTGCCTTTAAGTCACTCATAGGCCGGCGGATAGAGAGAGAGAGAGAGGGGGGGACAACAATGATAAGAAAAGGCAGTCATGTGAAAAATGAAGGACCTCGTGTGCACAGGACTGAGAGGTGAAGAAGGGAAATGATAAAAATAGCTGACAAACGCGGAGCTCGACTGTATTTCATGTTCAAAGCCGCCGTCGTCTCGTCTCGCCTCCTCGACCCTCGGCCGCACTAAAAAATAGAACAATAATAATAATGATAATAATAACTAGGACCCATGATGGGGCCCTCGCCCCACGCAAAGCATTTTAATGTCAAATGTGTTGGAGCGCTGAAGCCACGTCTTTTGTCGTAGAGAAAATCTCTTTGACAACTTTTAATCATTAACTTGTCTAGAACATGTGGACCGAGTTTGATGCGGCTAGCTCAAACGTGCTAGGACCAGGTTGTTCAAATGCGTAGACTAGCTGTTTTTTTTGTTTTTTCAAAATGGCCGACTTCTGGGTGGGCGTAGCTAATGGAAGTACATTGGAAATTTGTTTGGAATCATGAGAGTAACAAGTGTACCAAGTTTGGTTAATATCGGAGTAACTATGTGTGACTTAGGCACGATTGAAAAAAATCCCCAAAAATGAGCATTCAACGTAATTTTGGCCACTTCCTATCGCGTCAAAATTTCCTGAAAAATTCCTTTGGAGTAAGCCCAACACACTCATCAAATTTCATCCTGATCCAACGACTTTTTCTCTGACCATGGCCTGACTTCTAGGGGCGCTATGGAGCCCTATTACACTATCGCATTTTTCACCGACCCGACCAAGTACTTTTCCTGCCATTTTAATGTCAACTTTGTCGGAGCGCTGAGACCACGCCTTTTGGTCGTAGAGAAAATCTCTTTGACGACTTTTAATCATTAACTTGTCTAGAACACGTGGACCGAGTTTGACGCGACTAGCTCAAACATGCTAGGACAAGTTTGGTCAAATGTGCAGACTGGACATTTTTGTTTTTTCCAAAATGGCTGACTTCTGGTTGGACCTTGTCTTTCATGTGTTGCAGACGGCCCAGCAGAGCATCAGGTAATCAAGGCCTGATGCAGCTCACCTGCTCTCAGTCAGCTGACTGCAGCTCACCTGCTCCTGATGAGTCACTGCAGTCTATAAAGCTGAGGATCTCAGCAGAGCTCTGGCTCTCTCCTCTCAGACACAGTCCTGTATTTGAGGTAGTTTTAACTGCACTGTATCGCTTGGCTCAATAATAAATCTGTTTGTTACCTCCGGCTTGGTCTCCCCTTATTTGTTTCTGTCCTAGAGCCAGGATGTGACACTGGCCTAATGGAAGTAGATTGGGAATTTGTTTGGAATCATGAGAGCAACAAGTTTACCAAGTTTGGCTAAAATGGGAAAACAACCATGTGTTATAAAAATTCCAGGAATTAGCATCTAGCATAATTTTGGACACTTTCTCTGGCATCAAAAATTCCCCAAAAATTCCTAGAGAAACTATGGAATAAGCCCAACACACTCACCAAAATCTTTTTTCTGACCATGACCTGACATCTAGGGGCGCTATAGAGCCCTGGGGCTACAAACAGGTTTTTGCTCTATTACACTATCACATTTTTTGCCTACCCGACCTCCGTGCCAAATTTCAAGTGTTTTGACAGCTACATGCTAGGACAAGTTCGGCTAGACTTCTGGGTGGGCAGAGCTAACAGAGCTATACATTTGAAATTTGTTTGGAATCATAAGAGCAACAAGTTTAACAAGTTTGGCTAAAATTGGAACAACTATGTGTGACTTAGACACGATAGAAAAAATGCAAAAATTAGCATGTAGCATAATTTTGGCCACTTTCTCTTGCGTCAAAAATTCCCCAAAAATTCCTTGAGAAACTTTGGAATCAGCCCAACACACTCACCAAATTTTGTCTCGATCCCACAACTTTTTGACTTGGCATCTGGGGGCGCTATAGAGCCCCGGGGGCTACAAACAGGTTTGTGCCCTATGCCACTATCACATTTTTTGCCAACCTGACCTCCATGCCAAATTTCAAGAGTTTTGACTAGCTAGCTCAAACATGCTAGGACAAGTATGTTAAAATGTGCAGCCTAGCCATTTTTGTTTTTCCAAAATGGCCGACTTCTGGGTGGGAAGAGCTAATGGAAGTACATTGTAAATTTGTTTGGATTCATGAAAGCAACAAGTTTACCAAGTAACAGAGCCCTGGGGCTATGAACTGATTTATTCCCTATTCCACAATCGCATTTTTCACCGACCCGACCTCCGCGCCAAATTTCAAGAGTTTTTATGCATGTTAACACCCTCAAAAATGCGAAAGTGCCAGGGCCGGCTAATCTCACTGTTACAAAAAGCACAGCAGCATTTACGGCCCCTCTTACTCTCCACCCCCCTCCCCTACCTCGGGTCTTTTGACAACATGACGGTCGTAAGATGCCCAGGGGCTTTCCGAGCTGCCGGAGCCCTCGTCGTTTCATGTCCGAGCCCACCTGCGGTAAACAAAAAAGGGATTTGGAGCCATGGAATATTAACTAAAGAAGAGAGGATGGGGGGGGAAAATAGCAGTGACAAAAAAAATTAGCCCATCAAACTTCATCATCTCTTTTGTGGAGCAATTCCCTGTATGCCTTTTAAAAGATGCAGCAGTATATGGGGAAAATAAAACATCTGTTTTATGTCGCTTATTCAAAGACAAATCCTCCTTTTTGATCAAGAAAAGAAAATGATATTGATCTCCTCGCATTAGCTCCAAACTTTAAACATCATGGAAGTCTTTGTGGCAAAATCAACACCGCGGCTCCTTTCAAAGACCACTTTTGGAGTCAGAATTCATGTTGACCTTGCGTATCTCCACGTAAAACACCATCTCTCATCTTGAGTTTATGTTCTACCTGTTCTAAAACAGCTCTCGTCGTCCTCTCCTGCAGTGACAGGGAGGCCACGGCAGGATCGCGGGCCCTGGACGGAATGAACCCGGCGCTAATATTCCTTGAGCTTCAGCGCGTCTGTCCTCACCCCTCACTCTGTGTCAGAGGGGCCCCAACAACGTCGGGCCCGAGCTATCTCCACATCTTCCATCCCATTTTCTTTAATTACACTTCAGCATATTGCTTTTTGTTGGGGGGCTATATATATATATATGGAAGGGCTGATATTGAGACCAGATAAGATGTATAAACTTCTGTCAACACCACGGCATATTGGGCAGAGCTGGAAGCACATTATCTGGATTCTATCCGTCCAATTAGAGCACAATATCAAAATACATTAAGACCTGGCAACAAGGAGCAGGGAAATATTAAAGTAATGGGGCCTTCGTTCATCTGTTTTTTTTAAAAGGGGACACATTATACCCTATTTCTAAAAGTTAACCTAGTTCCCTGGTGTCCGAATGAACATGTGTGTGACATGCTTTGGTCAAAATACCTTAAGGATGAAGCACCACAGCAGTTCGATCACCCTGTTAAAACAGCCCTGTGCAGAACGCTCCGTTTTGAGCGCCTGTCTCTTTAAATGCAAATGAGACACAGGAAACTACATCACTGAGGCTCCGGCAGCTAACAGCAGATAGCATTTGCGATCGTTTGCCAACTCTAGCCGGCTCCAGAGTCCCAAATTTTTTGTTAAATAATGGATTTGCGAAAAACCAATGCAAAATGGCTCAGTAGCGCCCCCCACAGGTCAAACGCCTATGGAGCGGGCCGAAATTTAGTTGTGCGGAATTTTGTGAAATTCTGTGGGAACATTGTCTGGCCCAAGAGGAACAAAAAAATCCTCTTGACACCATGATTACAACTCAACAGGAAGTCGGACATCTTGGATTTGGAATATATCTTGGCGTTTCGTAACTGAACTTGCTAGTCTGAGGGAGTGTTTATCCTAGGAAGAAAACGGACGAAAAATGCCACACACATCAGAAGTGGTAAAAAATTTTGTTAAATAATTGATTTGCGAAAAACCAATGCAAAATGGCTCAGTAGCGCCCCCACAGGTCATACACCTATGGAGAGGCCAAAATTTAGTTTCGCCAAATTTCATGAAATTTGATGGGAACATTGTCCGGCCCAAGATGAACAAAAAATCCTCTTGACGCCATGACCTCAAGTCAACAGGAAGTCAGCCATCTTGGATTTGGCGTATATATCTTGGCGTTTTGCAAGTTTTGTAACTGAACTTCCTAGTCTGAGGGTGTCAAATTGTACTAGTCATTATTAAAATTATATTACTTCCTTACATTTGTTTTCTTTGCCACACAAAAAAAAGAAAAGTCATTCCAAAGGGACCCAATAAAAACAATGATATATTACCCATTTAAACTCACTGGCCTGAGTCTTTAGCACCGCACATTCACACGCGGGAAAACTTCCTTTTCCCTAAATAAACTGGTGTCCCGACAAATCAAAACACTTTTAAACACTGTGTCATCGCTATAGCGACGAGAGACGCATATACTGGATTTCCTCCGCAGTAATGGCTCTATTATTTTAATAGAAAAATGTCAAGGGAACAAACAAATGACGGCCCCTAAAACCCATGTGTGAGGCCTTTATCATCTGATCTGATAAACACGGCATCGACACAGCTCGGAGGAAGAACCCTCCCCGTGACACAGCGTTCATCTGAAAGCTATCGTAATAACCACAGCAACACAACTGTCTTCCTCACCGGGAATAATGTATATATCGCAGCGGTTGGGTGTGATTGAAGTGAAAGCACGCAGTCAGCAAGAGGTCATCATGAAAACACTGTAAACACCGAGGCAGACAGAAAGAAGGGGAGGGAGAAGAGAAAGGGAACAGCAGGAAAGAGTGAGCGGACAGAGGTCACTTTGAGAAGCTGGATGAATGCATATGCCAAACAGCATCTCTGGATCTTTCTCTTTTTCTATAATCCCCTCTCTGATCCAACGGCGCTCAGGCCAATCATTCGAGGGCTCCGGTCACAACCCGCGCCCTAATCTGAGTTCCACGTCCCCGTTCCCCGAGTCCAACCTCGGACGGCACCGAGCGGCTGCCAGCGAAAGGAGTGGCAGGCTTAGCGTTCTCCGGAGAGACAGCTAGAGGTTGTCTCTACATGGATGGACACTTCGCGGCTCGGCAGGGGCGGGGAGGAAGGGGCAACGTAGCAGCTGCTTGGGGCATATGGGCAGAATTCATTAGGTCTGGGCTAAATCAGCCAATTGTGGAGGCGGTAAAAAAAAAAAAGTGTGTTTTTTTATGTCTGATACAGAAACAGAGGTCACTCTGAGCTCAAATATTGTGCCACACAAATATTCTGAGCACAGGCAGTAGGCAGCGCGTGTCCCCCGTGTGCTTTGCTTTGTCCTGAGGTTTCACACATTATGAAGTTGATTCAAGGCCGAAATCTGGATCTATTTGTGATTGAGTCGTCGGATGCATAGATCCGGGCGTCCTTGAGGACTTTGCTGTGCATCTCCAAACACCACGAGAAATAAACCTAATCACTGTCTGTAAATGTTACAGCCGCTTCTCTAATGGACCTGCAGCGGCATTATTCACACGCATGAACCAAAGACAAGAGTGAATGCTGATACAGTCTACACTCAAGGCTTATAATGTATCTCATCAACTGGATCACACGTCCTGCCAATGGTTTTAAATCATTATATTGGTGCAAGTAACGATTATTTTTGTATTTTTGGTCCATAAAATGTCAGAAAACGTTAAAAAACGTCAGAGCTAACACAGTCTTGTTTTGTCCCCAAACCAAAATGATTCAGTGTTAATGATTTCTTTGTTATGTGGAGCAAAGAAACAAAGAAAATTTGAACATTTAATGAGCTAAAACAATCAGAAATCTAGTTTTAATCATGAAAAAAGCTTCAAACCCAATATAGATTATCAAAATAATAATATTCATTTATTAATGGATCATTTCAGCTTGTTTCAGGACTATGAATGTACTTTTTAAAGAACTTTAAAGAACAAATACCTGACACACTTACATCCATTCCTCTTTATCCAGCACAAAACAGGTATAATGTATGCTAATCCCCAAGGTGTCAATAGGAACTGTGTTCAATGCATTTGAGATAATAGTGAAGAAAGGGGTTGCTCCTATCGAAGAGCTGCGAGATAAAGTCAATGGCACAGTCAATAACAATAAGGTTGTGGGCTTTAATGAGGAATGTTAATTTGAACACAATCAACTGGATTTCAGCTTAGCTGATTAGCAACCTTGGACTTGTACGACGAGGGTGTTGATAATGTTAACAGTATAGGGAGACACTTTCAGGGAGCTTTGCAAAATGAGTTTGCCTTTTGGCTGAGTAAAGTTAAAAAAAACTTGACCAAAGTCAGGGTCGGACAACGCTGCACTTGTTTGCTACGTGGCAAACTTTATTTAGAAAAATACGGCACACTTTATACACAATATATATATACACTACCGTTCAAAAGTTTGGGGTCACATGTACATTTTTTTTCCATTAAAAGTCACACTTTTATTCATCAAGAGTTGCAAAATGAATAGAAAATATAGTCAAGACATTGACACAAGATTAGAAATAATGATTTTTGTTCAAAATAATAATTTGCACAAGGGTTTTCTAATCATCCAATAGCCTTCTAACGCGATTAGCAAACACAATGTACCATTAGAACACTGGAAATGGGCCTCTATACACCTATGTACATGTAAAAACCAGACGTCTGCAGCTAGAAAAGTCGTTCACCACATTAAATATAATGTATAGAGTGCATTTCTGGTTCATTTAATGTTATATTCATCGAAAAAAAAAAGTGCTTTTCCTTTAAAAAAAATAAGGACATTTCTAAGTGACCCCAAACTTTTGAACGGTAGTGTACATCATGGACAACAAACTGTAATTAAAGTTAATATAAGCAAAGTCACTGGGCCTTGTGTGTAATGGACGTTCACCTAGATCCCACTGGAGCCATTTAAAGTCCTCCTCCTCCTCACGTTACAGGCAACGCAGCCTGCTCCTCATTCTCTCCTTGATCCCATTCCATCAGCAGCTCTGAGGACACTTCTGTAAACAGATGATCCCAGTCCCAGCTCACATCATCCTGCACAGCCACAGAGAGACAAAAGAAGAAGAATTAGGAGGCAGAAGGAGACGTACCCAAGGAAAGAGAGCATGGGAGCAAAGGGAGGAGAATGTTGGGGGAAGGAGAGCACAGGCTGTTAATGTACACATCATAAATCTTGATTACCTGTGAGACAGAGTGGCAAGCTCCCCTGGTGCTCTAGAAACAGCTGGACAGGCCTATCACTGGGAGATCACAAGCTATATTTACTAAGAAACCGACTCACCTCTTTCACCTCCTGCTCTGGCGCTAAAACCTTGGTGAGGAGCTTCAAGTCGATCTCTCCGTCCTGAAGAAGGAAAAAATGAACTGAGCTTGCACAAAGTGGACTGACGTAGGAGTAAAATGGACCACCTTGACGAGAACATTACTGGAAAGATTCACTACCGTTTAAAAGTTTGGGGTCACTTATGATTAGATGTCCTTATTTTCGAAGGAAAATCACTTTTTTTCCAATGAATATAACCTTAAATGAATCAGAAATACACTCTATACATTATAGTTAATGTGGCAAACGACTATTCTAGCTGCAAACGGCTGTTTTTAATGGAATATGTACATAGGTGTGTAGAGACCCATGTCCAGTGTTCTAATGGTACAATGTGTTTGCTAATCGCATTAGAAGGCTATTGGATGATTAGAAAACCCTTGGGACTATTTTCTATTCATTTTGCAACTTTTTTGATGAATAAAAGTGTGACTTGTAATGGAAAACACACAAAAAATAGTATAGGTGACCCCAAACTTTTGCACGGTAGTGTATAAAAATAAACGTTCTTGACTTACTAAGGTCTGGAAGGCAGAGTAACACTTCAGATCATTGTCCAGATCCCTGTAGGTCATTACCCGGTTCACCTGGATGCTAACAACAAGGTGACATAGAGAGTGAGAATATAGGCCTGTGATGCACAGACAGGACAACAGCAGCAAATCTTAAGTGCAGTACTTTCACACAACTCATAAACCAAGACTGTGGAGTGGAGAAGTTTGGAGTTTGTGCACAATGAGGCTCAAAACCACAGAGAGCACCAGACTGGTTGCCAAGTGGTAAACGCTTCAAATTGAAACCCAGCTGCTTATCTATGGGCTGGAATTAAGCGAAGGGGGGGTTGGGTGGTGTGTAGTGGGGAGGGTTCTGAAAGTGGCCGGGGCCTAGCAGTGCATGCCAGTCCTACTTACTGCACATTACACGCTACATTGCCCCCACAATGAGTTCAATGTGGATATTATCTCGCACAGAGAGCAAGCCCCAGCCTAATAACCTCCACCGCTGTCATAGCCTCGCTACATATTTGACACATGTCGGCGTGTGTGTCTCTCGCTGACCTGTAAATCAAAGGGCCCCCAGTTAGTAAGGACCCTGCTCACAGAGTCGCATAAATCTCGCCTTACCTACTGTTATTTCCCCCCCATTTCAGCCGATAAAGCAAGGACAAGTGGCCATCAAAGTCGGCAAAAGTCAGCGACTCATCTGTTTACTGTACTCTGGGTGTGTGTGTGTGTGTGTGTGTGTGTGTGTGTGTGTGTGTGTGTGTGTGTGTGTGTGTGTGTGTGTGTGTGTGTGTGTGTGTGTGTGTGCGTCCACATGGAGACCAAAACCTGGTCCTAATGAGGCATAACTTGTTTTTGAGGAAGTAGTTAAGTTTACGGCTAAGATTTGAATTGTGGTTATGTTAAGGTAAGGGATTATGCTTTGTTTAAGATGTCCAAAACAATGGGTCAGTGCAGTGTCCTTAGCTAGCTAGCTAGTTAGCTGCGCAAACCTGTGTGTTTGTGTGTGTGCAACAAAATGTTAAGGTTAGGTTGAGATTAGGGTTAGGGTTGGGGTTCGGGTTAGGATTAGGTCAGTAGTAATTATGGTTAAAGTTAGTGAGTCTACAGGAAATGAATGAAAATCAATGCAATGTCCTCTGAAGTCACGTAAACCGAAGGTGAAGATACGTTTTAAGGTTCGGTTGAGATTCGGGTTAGGGTTGCGGTTCGGGTTAGGATTAGGCCAGTAGCAATTATGGATATGGTCAGAGTAAGTCTCCAGGAAATGAATGGAAGACAATGCAATGTCCCCTGAAGTCACGTAAACCGAAGCTGAAGATACGCTTTAAGATTAGGGTTGGGGTTGGGTTTAGGGTTAGGCTACTCGTAATTACGGATATGGTGAGAGTTAGTCTCCAGGAAATGAATGGAAGTCAATGCAATGTCCTCTGAAGTCACGTAAACCAAAGCTGAAGATACGTTTTAAGGTTAGGTTGAGATTAGGGTTGGGGTTGGGGCTGGGGTTAGGCCCCTAGTAATTATGGTTAAGATTAGATTAAGTCTCCAGGAAATTAATGGGAGTCAATACAATGTCCTCTGAAGTCATGTATACAGAACGTGTGTGTGTGTGTGTGTGTGTGTGTGTGTGTGTTTGAGGTACCTTGGTGGAGCTGCAACTTGCATTGTGAGGTCTTCTTCCTGTACTTCCTCGAGGTCTGGAATCACTGGAATATCTAAAAACCAAAGACAGATGACAACATTTTGAAGGATAATACATTTATAATTCGTAAAAAAGAAGTTGAAGCCCATCCTTTCTGTGAGACAAAGTCTGTGTGGCACTGTCTCTCCTCCCTCTCCAGTTACATCCTCATAAGAGCTGCCCTGTCACAACAGCCATGCGGACATGAATATTCAGGAGCTGAGGCGGCAGCTCTTCCTGCTGTGAGAAGGCCGCTGGCCAGGGGCTCCCCAGAAAGCACCCCCTGCTACCTTAGCATTTGGGCCCTGTCAGCGCCACCCACCTCCAGGACCCGCAGTGGCCGGCGGGGCCGACCTCCGTGTCCACTCTGCCACTCCGACTGGTGAGGCGTCCAGCCACGTGCAAGAGTATTTTGCTCGCGGGCCCATCTGTGTGGGGTCGGAAGTCACAGCGCGGGCCTGGCAGGGGCTGCGGTGCCAGGAGCCGCCAGCCCCCGCTGCTCACACAGTGGGAACCCACTTTAATTGGCAAATCACAACAGGACAGTGGACGGCATCCACTCCCAAGAAGGACAGGGCAAAACTTTTTCTACAGCGTTTTTCAGATCTGCGTTTGTAGGAGCGGGGGAAATGAAACTAATTAGGGGGAAAAAAATGAATCGTTAATAATGAACAAAAGGAATAATTACAATGGGTTCAAGAAGGGTTTTTAAACACCTAACCCTCAAAGTGTCCGTCTGGACTTTTTTTTGCTTATTTTAACCATGAAGGGGCCAGAAAATGTCAATGCTTTTGCACCATTTTTTTCCAGAATAACTTTCAACATCTGGCAGTTATTTACAATTTACTGCCACGTTAAAATAGTGTGGAAAAAACACAAAGTTTTATTTCATTTATATTAATTTCCCACTTTGTTCCCTTTCTGGCTCCAAAGACGCTGATTCGCCGGCTTCCTGCAACAACGCGAGTGAGATTACCGTAATAAAAGCTTTCGGAAACTTTTTCCCATAGCACAAACCGTAATTGCGTTATTATGGTAATGCAAAGTGCAGACACCTCTTTATCCATGAGGTTGAAATTCCCTTCAGAACTCTTCTACGCAACAAAATTGCACTTCCTGTTCATGTATATATAGTGTTTTATCATTTCTTTACACAGATTGACTTATTGCAGAGTTGACCTGTCCTCTAATCCAATTACATACGACTTATTTGTGTTTTATTTCATAGAACATTACTTAATAAAACTTGACAAAACTCTTTGAATTAGTAGCAAGAAATCTATCTGTAAGCCCTACTGATTTAATGACTTATTTGGAGAACAATGACTCGGATGAATGATATACACAGACACCAATAGAATGCAGTAGGTGTGTTTTTATGTGGTGCAGTTACTAAAAATGTCACACCAGCGTCGGCTGTGATGTATCTTTCCTGCACAATGTTTTCTGGCGGAGCAACAGAGCGCACATCCTTATGAGCCGAGTGTTGACAGTGACATGAACGGAGAGGAAGCAAATAAAACGAACCAGAGGAACAGATAAAGGAGGGAGGGGGTAAAGGAAAGCTGGACTGCATGAAGAGGGTTTGTCAGTAATCTCTAACCACAGTGCTGCACCCTGAGGGGAAAGTCAATAGAGGCACCTAAATAGAGGTGAAGAGATGGAAGTCTGCATCTGATGTGGAGGGAAATATCTTGGCATCTGTGCGACCGTTTCCTTCAAAATAACTCCCGGAAATAAAGTGGAGTTGAAGAAATGATATCGATCGCCAAGAGTTTCTGTGTGCCGTGTGTTCTGATGAAGAGAAATGATGGAGGATGGTCAAAAAAACCTGACCTCGTTGATAACTTATTTCCTTCTCTTTTCTTTTGCAATCAAGCCCAAATTAAGAATGCTGCACTCGTTTAGCCGCTGACACGATTCATCTGTGTTTCCTCATATCCAAATAAATGCAGGCGCGAGTGCCTGGGTATTTCATATTCATGAGGCCCCCGGTGACACTTTTGTCCTCTCATTTACAAAGCACAGCGTTCAGCAGAATCCGTACCCCCCTCTGGACCCCCAATCAAATTTAATGGTCTTAGTGCAATGACATCAAAAAAAAAAAACCTTGCTGTCTAAGTCTGCTCAAACAGATTCCTGGGTTCTTTTTTTTTTTTTAGCAAATAATATGCTATTAACACTCTCCATGAGCATTCAGTGTGAAACAATGCTGTCTATATGCAAAGTCTGTTATTAAGTGTAACATTTTTGTGTTTGAACAGGCGTCAAACAAGACTAGAGAAAAGCAGCTCTACTCACGCTGCCGCAACATGAAATGAGTCGTCGGTTTGAAGCTTTTTTCATGATTAAAACCAGATTTTTGATTTTTTTCGGCTTCTTAAATGTGAATATTTTCTTTAGTTTCTTTAGTTTCTTTGCTACACATAACAAGGAAATCATTAAAAGTTAATCATTTTTGGCTTTTGGACAAAACAAAGACGTTCGAGAACATGGTCATTTCCAGGTTTGACAAACACTGACCGAGGTTTTTTAATATTTTATGACATTTTATGAACCAATCGATTCGATTCATCGAGAAAATAATAGTTAGCTGCAGCTCTAATGCAAAGGGCAACTCAACAGGAACATGATGCCTGACTCTGACTCCCTTCCCTCAGTTGGACATGTATCAATGTGGCTTTAGCGTCCGCCTGTGAGCACACCGCGTATATTACACGGTCCCTTCCCCCCCTGCTGAAGCATGTAAATATCAAACGGGAAACTGTGAATGTTGACAGACAAACTCCTGCGAGGACACCGCACACACGAATGATTACCACATAATCCACATCACTGACTAACACTAAGATCTGACCGAGCCGCTGCTTTTTCAAGTGACCAGCAGGAGGCTGATGGGGAGGGGCTGGGGGGGTGGAATGGGGAGTAAGGGACCGAGTTGGCCTTTTTTCCCCCCTCCCTCTGTGCTTGTTGCCAGTGGACATAAGGGATAAGGGGGTAAGGGGACATAATCAAGATCGCAGGGGCTATCTCGCTAACCCCTCAGCACTACTGTAATTTCCAATGCCCCCCTGCCTGCAGCTGTGTATTAAGAGGTTTCCCCCTCTCCTCCGCAGAGTAATAATCTTTCCGGCGGGCGTTGACTGTAAGAGAACTCTGAACTCTTCAAATGTGTGTGTGTGTGTGGACACGAACATGTGAAAAGAAATAGTGCAATTTAGTGCTGTCTTTTGCACTTTATCAATTTTTGGAATGCGTTTTTTTTAGTAATGTCCGACTTTCAACAGCGCGTAACACTTTAAAAGACAGTTGTTTTGTAGTTTTGTGTTAAAAATGTGAATGATTTTTATCCACGTGTCTGTTCTGAGATATCTACACTTAGAAATGTCCTTATTTGTGAAGGAAAATCACTTTTCTCAATGAATATAACATTAAAGGAATCAGAAATACACTCTATACATTATAGTTAATGTGGTAAACGACTATTCTAGCTGCAAACGTCTGGTTTTTAATATGTACGTTGGTGTATAGAGGCCCATTTCCAGTGTTCGAATGGTACATTGCGTTTACTAATGGCGTTAGAAGGCTATTGGATGATTAGAAAACCCTTGAAAACACTGTTATTTGGAATAAAAATCATTATTTCTAATCTTGACAATGTCTTGATTATATTTCCTATTCATTTTGGAACTCTTTTGATGAATAAAAGTGTGATTTTTAAATGAATGAATGAATTATTAATTAAAGGAAAACACAACAGAAAATTGTATAGGTGACCCCAAACTTTTGAACGGTAGTGTATATTGCAATTTTCTACATGAACTGATCTTTCCTCAGGACATTTTTATGTCCTCCTGCTGCTTTGCAGTGAAAAAATAAAAACAAAGCAGAGCTCGGGCAGTAATTTTCTCTGTCAGCGCCAACATTGTTTGTGGAGCAAAGAGTCGTTGTCGTCGGGGCCCCTCAGGTGACTCCAGTCAAAGCAGCGACGTGTGTGTGTGTGTTAGCGCTAAATCGGTATTCAACCAGCAGCTGCCAGTCACTTTGTGTGTGCATGTTTGTGAATAACTGTTGCTCTGGGGTAGAAGTAGTGATGGAAACACACAACAATAACAATAATATTCTCTATCAAACTATGAATCCAAGCTCATTCAGCGTGCATATGCACACATCAAAGGTGGCTGTGATCGTACAGCGTGGTCAAACACATGCAGTATGACGCGAGCATGATTTGACTGCTCATCTGCTCGTCTTCTAAAAAAAAAAAAGCCACCGGAGGTGTGTGCGGGGAGGGGGGGGGGGGGTGGCTCTTACCTCCTTCATCGTCCGATCCCTGGGGAGTTTGTGGTTGCAGGCGGCGGCTGAAGAAACAGGAAGTGGGAGAGGATGAATTATTTAACACTTTCAAAAAAAACAAAAAAAACACGGAGAGCCCGGGTGAGGTCATCACAGGAAGTGAGTGACTTGGCTCCGAGGCTACTTTGCTTCTTTCCCCTCATTGTAGAAAAGGACGCTTAATTGTGAGTGGAATAGTGGCACTAATTGTAAGATAAGATCACCTCTAAGTGTTTAAAGCTGCAGTTTGAATAAATCTCCCTATGATGAGGCCGTTGTGACAAATAAAACAGGCTTCTGAACTCCAACTGTGTTGGATAAACATACAAAACCCTGTTCTTTACATGCCTCCACCTGGAGATGATGACTATTCCAGTCACAAAATGATGCGAGGATGTGATGAAAAAGTATAATGAAAGGAAATCTGGGCTGACAAAACTCAGTCACGACGTCTTTTTAATCACGTTAAGTGATTGTTCTTGGAAGGTGGGGGGGATTAGCTACGACGGAGAGGGCAGATTGAAGGTACAAACATGCAAACTTATTTTAATCCAAACCTGTCACTTTAATCATTGGATTTAATCAGAAATATGGAGACTTACTCCTCCAGGTCCTCAGCTGCAGGTCTGCGTGAAGATCTGTACATGAGCAGAAAGAATAACCGTTGAGACAAACCTACAGTATAATGTCATGAAACACTTCCTGATATTTATCATCTAATTATAGTAAATCTGTGCTTTCTCAGCCCTCATCTCCTGCTGGATCTGGCTGCTATTTTCAGACTTCTCTCCGTTTACACCGCAGTATGAACACAGGATGCCACACACACAAAAAACACTATTTTTGGATACTTCTCCACCACAGGGCTTTATTTTTAGGACACACTCGCTCAAACTCGGCATCAAAGACGTCATCAGAGATATTACTGCACGACCGTGCTGCAGCCTGGTCGTTAAATAAAACTGACCAGAGAACAGGAAGTTCTGGTATGTTTTGACTGGAAGATGAATATGATGTGTTTGACAGTGTGTGTGTGTGTGTGTGTGTGTGTGTGTGTGTGTGTGTGTGTGTGTGTGTGTGTGTGTGTGTGTGTGTGTGTGTGTGTGTGTGTGTGTGTGTGTGTGTGTGTGTGTGTGTGTGTGTGTGTGTGTGTGTGTGAGTTTTTTTTAAAGATGCTAAATGGTTTAGTGGATCTCCTGGTTGAGTAGTGCCCCCTACTGGTGTTAAAATGAATACCTTGCTCATTGATCTGTTGGATCTTCTCTTCTCTATAATATTGTACAATACAATTGAATTGAGTACAGTGACAGTCTTTTTAGAGGAGTACACACCTCCAGTAACTAAGTATTATATTATATACTAGAATAAATGAACTGTATTGAGAGATTCAAATCTAAATGTGACTAAAACGACCGTTCCCCTCTTGCATTTGCTGAGGTTTTCTTTGCCGTGGATTAAAAGTCTACAAAGGGAATTTGTGTTTCGCAAATAAAACTCTTTGACTTGATCATTAAAGCTGGATATTCAATCAAAACTAGTGCATAAAATGTTGAAAAATGTCAATCAGTGTTTGTCAAAACCAGTTTTTTATGATTTTTTTGTTATATGGAGCAAAGAAACTGGAAAATATTTACATTTAAGAAGCCGAAACAATCAGAAATCCTGTTTTAATCATGAAAAAATCTTTAAAAATTGTTGACGACTCATTTAATAATTGTTTCAGCTCTAATAAACACATTAAGTGAGATATACTCAATGTATCTGTTAATTATCTGAATACATACAACTATTTATGTATATCATTATAAACCCACACAGTCTTCATGTGACTTATAAATGCCCTCTTGAGCTAAAGGAGCCTATACCTGCCTGTCCTTGGACTGCGTCCTGTGGGGGGGGTTTGGTAGCGACACTTACGACACATTACAGAGGCCCCTTGATTAAGACTCATGTAAGCCAAAGTGATAGACATGGTAAAACTGTCTGGAAAAAAGTTGTTAGGGATAAAATATATTGTGACAACCCGGTTCCAAAGGTTCATCAATAAACTGACAGATCATTTAGTGTCAATTAGACGTGATAGATCGACAAATCCCGGGATTTCTGCGCTGGGATTAGTGGGAGGAGGAGGAGGAGGAGGAGGAGGACGGGCGGTGATTGAGCACGAGGGGTGACATTGAAGGGAGAAGTCCTTGTGCCAGTTCCAGTGGGGACCCATTACTTACTTTGTTTCAGAGAGGATCAATGCACGTGCAAACCCCCCCCCCCCTTTTACACCTCCTGTATTTCAATCACTTTGAGGCTGTTATGCAAAAGCAGAGAGGCGACACACGCTGACCTTCTGCAAGATTCAGGAGATCTATCGAGTTTAAAACTACACAAATAAACACAATCATGTGAGGCTGTACACGTGAGTGCGTCTCGTGCACGCTCAGCTGCACCACCAGAGACCGAAACACAGACACTAGCACACAGAAGTACTTCATATTTACTTTTAGCATCTGTTTCACATATTCCACTAATTCTCCGTGTTGTGCTCCCTGTGTAAAGAGCACACTGCAGTGTTGAGGGGGCTGATTGAGTGGCTTGAACCCCCCTTGGTGATGAAGTGGCTCGCTGACTAACAGTGCCCTCCTGTGGCTGACGCATTAACCATGTCAATTACCACCTCGGCCGCAGATGAAGACGAATGGAGAGTTGCATGCTCAGACAGAACCCCCCCACAACCCCCCGCTAACCTTGTTGATTCACAGTCTGAGTGCCAAATGCGCACTGATAAATAAGCTCATTCAACGGCATGAGAGTTCATTAATAACACAGAACCCCAGGTCTGTGCGAGGGGAGGGGAGGAAAGGGGAAGATACGTACTTGGCAGATCCCGACCCGGAGCTTTCCTCGGCCCAGCCGCCCTGCCGCCGTGCTGGTTTAGGAGGCGGGGCCTGGAAGAAGAGAGACCTTTTAATAGCAAACAATGTCACACTGAGGAGAAATAAGTCATTTTTAACTCTTATTAGCCTTTAATCTTTTATGTAGGTTTGTTTTTCTTTGGAAGATGAATGGGCAAATAGGAAATGGAAAGACTCAAGTAAGTTTAATTTGCCAGTAGAGGGCTCTCTAGTCCACAACAAGAAAATTGTCATGAGTGTTTTTGCTTTGTTTAGTCAGTTCTTGTGTTGGGTTTGATTTCCACTTCCCCTTTTATTTTGGTTCATGTCTTCCTGTCCCGCTGGCACACCTCCCCTAATTCCCTCACGCACTTCACCTGGTGATCCTTCAGCAATCACTCGCACCTGCCCTTGGTTCCCCTCTTCTCTATATAGTGTCCCCAGTCCCTCATGTCATGTGCCAGTGTGTCGTTTATGCTACCAGAGAAAACATCTTGTCCAAGCCGGTCTCGTTCATTCTTTATTAGCTCAGTGATAAGTTTTGCTTTGTTTAATTTTTCCAACTTTGAAGACGAAGAGCTCCTGTGGCTTTGTTTGTTTTTGCAAAAGGAACAATAAAAAAGCTCAACTTCCCAAAGCTTAACTTTAATATAGGAGACAAAAAAGTACATTTGTCCTGTTAAATGTCTTATTTAAGGTTGTATTCTAACCTCCATTTAAGTGAAAAACAAGCAAGAACTCCTCTAAACGTAATGCTGTGTCTGGTATGCGCAGTGCAGGTTCTCATCTCTCATCTCACTCCATTCCATTGTTTCTTTATTATAGTTTGAAAACGTATTGAACAGAGTGTGGGAACTGCCAGGGGCCTGTAAGTCTGACCTTAAAATAGATTGACAGAAAGGAAAAAAAATGACCTCCTCCCTCGCTCTCTCATTCTATGACTCTGAAAATAGCAAAGTCAGTAAAGCATCTCGATCCTGAGACCGGGAGCCTGAGACAAAGTTCTTGAATGAATGAATGAATGAATGAATGAACGAATTCCTCAGAGTGCACATGGGAGGACATTAGACAAATGAATTAGTAGAAAGAAAACACACATTTGTCATTCCTGAGCTGGGTCTACAGAAAACAAAGCTCGTACATGTTTGTGATGAAAGAGGAAATAACCTTCACCAACCCATTTATAAATCTGACGCAGCTGAGGTCGAACAACCATCGATTCGTTCCTTCTCGTGTTTTGACATCGCTGACGTTTGATATTTGGTATTTCTGACAATCATGAGACAAGATAATAAGGTCCAGTGCTCTCTGAGCGCAATAAATTCATGTGACGTTATTTCACTCGACAAAAATGAAGAGGACGATAATGTGTCCTGAGAAACACAACACATCTGTGCATCCAATGCATCCATGACCAAATATGAACCTCACACAGCTGTAGTAAAATAGTAATGGCTGTTAGAGCAATTAGCTTGGCCCATGTGGTTTCTAATTTAAGATTCTCCGATGGTCTCTGGGAGCAAGGAACTCGTGGTGGCCAAACCCGACGAGCCCATAAAAGCAAACGCAGTCTTTGTTTAAAAGGATGTCAGGAATGTGACCAATCAGTTGGGTATTTTGGACAGAAGAGGCCAGGGTTGATAAACCAAAGACTGCAAATAAACCCACCCCAGTCGCACGACACGCTGGAAAAATGTATTGCATGCGCACAGCGGGTCAGAGAGGGCGCGAGAATGCCGCTTCATACATTAGGGAAGTTGGCCTAATTTGGAGAAGATTAGCCTAAAGCGAGAGCATTGCTGGCATTTTTTTTGGGCTTAGGGAATGTTGGCTGGTTTATACAGTTTGCCAATCCAGGAGATGTGATGTGATTCCAGAAATATCAGCAGTGACAGGGAGGTGGAATTATTTTACTGTGTGTACCTCTCACGTCATTGTTGTGCTGTATTTACGCCTATATTTAGCATCGTTACATGTTTTAAGATCAATATATGACAACATCTCTGCTCAAATTAAAGGTCCAGTAAGTGAAATTTCAAAGAATTTATTGACAGAAATGTAATATACGTCCTAAGAGGGATTTAAAATGATAACGGTTTGGTTTTAGTTGCCGATCTGTCAAGGGTGTACCCCGCCCTTCGCCCTATGTCAGCTGGGATTGGCACTAGTGCCCCCCGTGACCCTCATATGGAGGATAATGTGGTAGAAGATGGATGGATGGTTTTAGTGAAAATAACTCTTTCACCCAATGTACATTTTGAGTTTTGTACGGGAAGCGCAATAGACGTAAACAAAGGCCACCGTCGTTCACTCAGCGGTTAATACTTAAAACACTTAAAGCAAGTATGCAAGATCTCCCAAAAAAGAGGGAAAATGGCTACTCCTTCAGTGGCTGAATAGAAAAAGCACTCAATTAAAACTTTATACCACATGTGTCACCTTCCTATCACTGAACCCAATTTCAAATCGAACCAATGAAGCAGTTAAATAATGGTAACACGTCGTACGTTGATGCACTGCAAATGGTATAAAGTTGGTGTATATGGAGAGCGCTAACAACAGAAGCCATGCAAAAAGTAAAGTAAGTCGCTGCTTTGTACATGCCACCTACCTCGTCTTCATCCTTTTTGATTTATATACAAGACAAAACCAAAATGCATATTGGTGATGCTTCGTGTGTGAGGTGGTAATAACATGCAACTATCTCTGTCCACGATCATTATGATCACATACTTCCATTGAAGCAGAGCTGGATGATTTCCTTGCATAGCGAGAATCTTCGAGTGAAGATTGGTCCGCTGCAAGGCGAGCCCTTCGTCCAGACTTTACAACCTGGGAAATGAGCGGAATGAGAGATTTTGATGTTAGAAAGCTACACATCAGCACTTATGGGGGTTACAAAAGACTGTGACATTACTTTGCTGTGTTCTGTACTGTACTATCTTGTGATTACACACACAATATGTCCAGTTATTACACCTGGTTAAAGCAGTTTGGTGCTTAAATAATGTTTTACAGCTGCATCCCTCAGTACACACCTCATATCTGCCCAGCAGAACTTAATTTACCTTTTTTAAAGAGGGTCCTCTGTCTATATTGATGGTACCTTTTACAGTAGCCAAACAGATAAAACTGCACGGTAGAATATGGATGGATGGAAACACTGATATGAAAACATATCGTGAGACGTCTTTTTATTGTGTGTTTGCTCTTATTTAACTATGTGTTGTCTGTCTTTTTGTATATTATGGACCTAAATCTGCAATAAAGTCAATATATGTGTCATTAGCAGCGTTAGCCATAAAAGGTGTACCTAATAAAGAGACAGCGAGTGTAAACACAAGCTGTGCATGCCGGGAAGTTTCTGTTAGCGCTAATAGTTTAGTTAGCATTAGCATTCAGCGAACGTAAAGTACTCGGAGACAAACGTCCGTGCGAATTTTCTTTGAAAACGACAGCGTATATATTTACTTTGCTGGTATAACAGGCGCCTTAACTGTTGTTAACTGAGACGAACTCGTACGGAGGCTTACGTTAGCTCATTAAGCTAAGTAGCTAACACACGCTGCTCTAGCTGCGCTGTTATTCCGTGGTCACAGCTCCACGTACACAGCACAGCGGTTCATGTCGTCTCCCTTACTGCGCCACAACTCACGCTTTTTACCGCTCCAGTGTCTCCAAGAGGAAAGTTTTCGTCCATGTCGCTGCGCTTCCCTTTTTTCTTTTTACTAGGACCAGGTCTGGGCCCCAGCAGCGTCTTCCTGGATATCACCAAGAGAAGCTAGCGTCACACAGCAACGCTCTCCATGGCAACGCCTAGCAGGAGGAAAGTGGTGCGTAATGAGAAACACTATTATATTATATTATATGATAGTATATTATAATATATTATATTAAATGCAGTGGCTTTTATGGGAGTGGGTGTCCTATTGGCTGCATATGTGGCCCCTACAAATGGATTACAAAGGTTTAGCCTAGTGTCCTCTATTAGCCAAACAAAGTAAATTAAATGACTAAATATGGAGGCGTTTGAGGCGAACAATGACATTCATCATGATTTAACATTTTTGAAAATCAAGCTCATCTATTTATGGGGGAGAGGGAGCAGAAAACTGATGTCATCCAAACAGACAGTCACAGACAGCTTGTTTGTCTTCTTTTACCAAACAAAGATACTCCCCAAAACTCCCACAACTTTTTTTTAATCAGTCCAGATAAAGTTGTGTTTTTGTTTTTTTTCCATCACCCACCACATTATCTCATCTGGAGGTCAAAGTTTGGTGATGAGAGAGTCTGGGAACAGGACTGTGAAGGAGGTCCACCCACTGGTGACCACTAGATGTCACTGTTGTAAATGATTTGTGCCATTGAGAGGGAAGTGGAGCGTCGACGCAGCAACAGGCTGCACCTTGGCCCCTCCATCTGTGTTGGATCTTCCTCTAAAACTTAACTTGTTGATGTTCTCAGCTCTTTCATGTCATGTCTTGTTCATTATAAATCTCGAGATCAGACTGTTTTGGTGGGATCCTGTGCACACACATACTAAAACAATTGCTATAGTGCTTTCATTTATCATATTACACATGTCCCAATGGGAAAGACAGAAAACAACAAACCTTTTCATGACAATCAAATGCAATCAATGTGGGTTCTGTGTCCTTTTGCTGAGGATCCATCTCCCTGTTGCGTAATCGCACATTGCCCAATATCACGCACATAGCCAAATGTGATCCAAACGCAGCGTTGACACCGTTCAAATCAAAGGCTTATTGGAGGCAGAATGGGTCAGAACTCTTTGTCCGCTGCCCCTCCCTCAGTGAAACGTCACAGCTCGTATAGAGTATAAAGAGTGTGTGTGAGTGAAGCGCGCCCGTGTGTTTGAGGCTGGACTGAGAGGGAGTGTGAGCATAGAGAAAGAGAGAGAGAGAGAGGCAGGCGCACTGACTCCAGAACAGCAAGTGGATGGAAAGAGCTCAGTGCAATGGAGAAAGTGATCCACGACACAGAGTCTGGTGCACTGTAACTGCAGGCGAAGGACAGGGAGTAATGAACAGTAGGACTCGGAGTTTTGTTGAAGAGTTGAGATTAATTTCCAAAATGGCACGGATTTGCGCAAAGATGACATAGCGCTGAGAGAAAATGGGATTCCTGCAGGAACAGAACTCACTCACGACCTGAATGAGAAGAGGAAGGAACGTGGATTCTATTCAAATCTTGTTTCTGTTTGTCTTTTTTTTTTTTTTTTTGACAAGGGTGTGAAATATGAATCTGGGCAAAGCGCTTCTGTTTTTCCTCCTCTCCAATTTGGTGACCATGACTTTGTCGCTGTCCACTTGCACCACCGTGGATATTGACCACATCAAGAAGAAGAGGGTGGAGGCGGTGCGGGGACAGATCCTGAGCAAGCTCCGGCTCACCAGTCCGCCTCAGACAACAGGTCCAAGTCAAGTACCGTATCAGGTTCTGGCGCTTTATAACAGCACCAAGGAGCTGATTGAGGAGCTGGGGAGGGACAGGCAGCAGAGTTGTGGACAGGATAACACGGAGACTGAGTACTATGCCAAAGAGATTTACAAGTTCAACATGATCAATGGTCCACCAGAGAACAGTAAGTTAACTTTACTCATCCAATAGTCTGTTCAGTCAATCCGCAATCCACATCCAATCCAATAACTTTTGTCCTAATTGATTATGCCTGTGCGTAAAAGCTCCATCCATCCAAAGTCTTCATCACCAGTGTTGTTTGTTGTTTCTAACTCCAAACCCTTTATCTTGCCACGAAGCAAAACCGTTACAGGTGACTGTAACTGTCAGGAAAAACCACGGATCTCATGTTTTTTTTTTCTTCTCCCCCAGCTGGCGTTGAGTTCATCCGTGTCAGTGCGCCGTTTACGCACGGACGCGCCTCTGAGCAGCAGAGCGCCGCGCTCGAAAAAAAAGAAAAGCAGAGGGCAAAGTAAACAGTCTAATTGGAATGAGCACCATTCCTCATACATACCTCACACTAAAGCCATGGGAACTCCAGCTGAAGTCTGACACATTCCTGAGCGGGGAAAATTCTCAGGCAGTTAAGTCGAGTCTTTATTGCCAACTCCAATACCTCATTTCCATTTTCTGGCCCCCGAGTTTCCCCAATATTTTTCATCCACTCTCTCGCTCACCTCAATTTCCCTAATAGTTCTAGAGAAAGTGAGCAGCTCAGGGTTTTTGATCTAATTCCCTTGTTCATCCTTATTGGTATTTCCTGTATAAACTATGGCCCATTGATTGTTCCAAGAATGTGAAACAGAAGCTGAGTGAGCAGCGCAGAGAAAGTTCTAGTTTCTAAGTGGAGTTTCATGGTCAGTGGTTTTTGCTTTACCATCTTTTGAAAATCAACAGGTGTTTATGTTGCTGCACCCGCCGCCGCCGCCGCCGCGACACTGAGCAGACCGTTCCAGCACAAGTCCTGAATCGAATCCATTTCACAGGTCCCGCTAAAAGTGCTTCTGACATTCAAAATACACAGCTTGGGGTTTATGCGCTGGTCAGAGGTGGAGGGAGCTACCAAAACAAACAGAGGTCTAAGGAGTGGGATCAGCGATGGCCTGGTGCCCGGGAGACACACATCACACTGGGTCTCATACAGTAGAACCTGTACTGTAGGTGGTAACGCAAGACCTCATCTTCGCTTAGTAACAACTTTGAAATGAAGGAAATCAACTCAAAGGTGCCGATGATGTAATATGAGAGAGAGCATATGCATAAGCCTGGACATAATGACTTTTACATTCGCCGTTTTCTGGAAGGTGCAACTGTTTTTTGGGCTCTGCTTTCTCCATGCACGGTTAAAGGGATAGTTCGGAATTTTGGACATAAGACCTATTTTCCAACTCAGCCGGTGTGGCGGAGACGTTTTCAAGAAATTTCATTCAGTTCTTCTAGTTGCCGAGTTCGCTGGTGCTATGGCTAGTGCAAGTCAATGATACAAGTTATCATGGCATTAAGCCCAATTTATACTCCTGCGTAAAGTGCTCTGCGTAGGTTACGCAGAGCTCGGATAGCCTCTGCGTCGTCTCCGACTGCGCAAATTATTTTTTAAGTGTCCGTCACTCCGTCAAGGGACAACGGAGACGGCAAGGGCTGCGATTGGTCCTCAGGACAACGCTGCTCTGTGCCGGCTCACAGTGCGCACCGAGCGTCCACAGAGGCGGAGCTGATCACCGCCGACAACGTCGCTGCCAAACTATAAATACGTCATATCTTAACACACACAGCACATGTTTGGACTCTAAATGGCCAATTTCTCGCCTCAAATTATCCTAAAACTGCGTTCCGTGACACATAAAAGTGAGAAACGGCCACTGTTTCAACAACAACAGTCTTTCTCTCTCGGACGCCATTGCTCACTGTAGCCAAAAGCACAACAACCTTGCGCAGCGAACCCTACTGATCGGGCGGGAAATTGCAGCGCGTATCCGTCCACGATCAGAAGTATAAAGGCTCGAGGGGGTCTCCGTGGTGACGCAGTCGGATAACGCATTACGCAGTCGGAGAAGTATGATGTGGCCTTTAGAAACACTCATACCGACTCCACAAAATTCCGAACTATCCCTTTCAAAAAAGAAACTTGAACGCAACCACTTGTTCCAGACTACTTTGGAAGACACGCAAAAAAATCGAGGCAGTAGCCCGTTTGTCGAGATGGTGTCACGGCAGCGATCGAGATCTTCCATTATTTCTATTGCATCAGGAGGATGGATTTTGTCTGCGTCGGGGCCAAAAAAACAGCGCCGAAGACACACGAGGTAGAGCCATAACTCAAGTGATGAGGATGAACTTTGGCGCGGTGAACGGTGACTCTCGTTGGGTAAAATTAGAACGATCGTGCGGATTCATTCCAACTCGGAGCCAGTAACTGTGTCAGCGTTTGGATCCGTTCAAACGAGGACAAGCGTAAGCACAAGCGTATCTGATATATGGGATAGTAGAAGGATGATGTCATCTGAACAAACAGAGACAGAGGTCTGTGGCCTGCTCCCAGAGACACAAAACCTCCTCCTCTCCAATCAGAGATCGGATTCTCTCCGTACAAAAACAACCTTTGAATTCAAATATAATTCAATTAATTACACTTTGAGTGATCAAAAAAAGACAATCTGAATTTCCCACGAGAGAATGATGTCAATAAGTCAAATCCCAAATGGCAGAGAACTCAAAAAGAGAAAAGAAAGAAAAAAGTTTTCCAATGAGGAAAGTTCTGTTGTCCTTTTAAGAGACCTTGACATCTCCGCAGCTGGCGAGCACCTGCCGCCGTATGCTTCCTATTTCCTTTGTTTACCTCCTCCAGCTCTGGAGAGACTGACATCACAGACGAACCCTCTGGGCAAAAAAAAAGGGGGCAAAAAGAGGTGATTCTGTGCCAGGAGAGGCTCAGACGACAGAAGCTCAGCGGATTTCTTTCAAGTTTATTTAAGGATTTTCTGCAGAGCTCTTCAACAAACATCCCTGGTGTAGATTTACCTAGAATTCCCGATTCGAAGCTCAATTAATCAAGTCGTAGTACGTTAAAGGCTTTTCCAAAAATAGACTTTCAAGACTATTTAACGACATAGTCGTCCGTGATGTAAAAAATCATCAGTTTTTCATCTCACAGGTCAACGTCGTGTCACCTCAAAGCTGCATCCTCCCAAAAAGATGGAAGAGGTCATGCAATTTGTGAATGTATTTCCAATTAAATTACTCAACCAACCCCCCCTCCGCTCTCCAACATGGAACAAATTACCTTTTTTTTATTTAAACCCTTGGCAAAAATAAGCCATAATGTGAAATCCACCTAAAAACCGTTTGCAATGAGGGAAAAATGAGGTCATCCAAAAAGGAAACCGAAGACTTGATTAGAATTTCAAATCTCCTCTCGAAGTGGGGCTTTCCACCTTTTGGGGATGGGGGGTGGGGGGGTGTAATTGAAGGCTACTGAGGTTTCCTCCTTGTAGATTGTGTGGAAAACCCTGGACCCCATATCTGATTTGATGCATGCCCTGAAAAGGTCGCCTATAAATAGGGAAAACTTTTGTGGAAACATCAGATAATAATGACTGCATGGGAGGACAATGAAATAGGATTATGGGTCAAATGGATTACAGATATACGGAGATGTTTCCACTCGTCCCCCCGAAAGCGTTGGAGGTGCAAATCAGCTAAAGGTGCGTTGCCCCTTTCAACCCTGAGCAAAATCGGAGTAATAAAAACGTAAGCTTGGGGTAGTAAATTAGCCACGGCTTGGCTGTAAATGACTGTTTCCATTAGGCTCGTAAAAAAAAAAAAGTTTGCTGTGTGCTTGTTTTGCTCCGCGCTCGCATGTACTCGGCCTGTTTGAAACAATAAACGGGTCAATGGTATTATGGCATAAAGAGGAGGAAGGGCTTCAGTGTAACAGGAAGCTTTTCAGATAGAATCACAATGCGGCCGTTTGTTGAGTGGAATCCACTAAAGGTCAGTGTGTGCTATCGCGCGCACATACCCGCGCGTTACACAAGTCAACACTATCGCTACGGCGGGGTTCTCAGGTAAATGTTCCGTCTTCACAATTCCACCTCGCGCTCCCAGGGGGGGGAAACTTTGGCTTCTGTCCAAGTCCTCGAAACACCTGCTCTGCTCCTCCACCGACACATGGAACATTTGGTTTTCATTTCACAACATCAACTTGTCGCTAACTCGTAGGCAAATGGTTTGCGGCTCCCCTTGAATGACGTTTTCACTCATCCCGTCTTACTTTTTTTTTACCCCTCCAGACGACCTCTCCTTCTGCCCGAAGAGCGTCACCTCCAAGGTGTTCCGCTTCAACGTCTCCGCCATGGAGAAGAACTCCACCAACTTGTTCCGGGCCGAGTTTCGAGCGCTGCGGATCCCCAACCACGGCGCCAAGAAAAACGAGCAGAGGATTGAGCTCTACCAGGTGTGTGTGTGTGTGTGAGCTGACTGTATTTGAGGGGTCTTCAACTCCCTGCACTGATCATGTGTCAAATGGATTCTACATGAGGACAAATCTCACACAGCCATCTTTAAGTCACCCTAGATTCCTAGCCATTGTCCGTCTTTGTTAGTTCAACGAGGGCTTTCGTACATAGATCTTCATTTGTGCGTTTATCGCGTCTGAAAGCTCCTCATTAATCACCGCGAGAGACTTTAAGAGTGATGATCGGGTTCCACCGTTTCCTGCCAGGGGAGACAAGTGTCTCCGGACTGCATACTGCATGCTGCATACCCCGCCCTCAGAGGCAAAGCTCTGGCCAGCGCTGAACGCAGATTGTCAGGCCTGCAGATTGTTTCCAGGGCCCTGAGAGGAGATCGAGGCAGAGTCACCCCAGTCACTGGGGGGGCGGGGGGAGTAAATGGAGCCTCTTGCTTGCTCACACCAACACTTGAGCTGGGGGTTGGTGCTGGAGCTGATTGGCAGAGGGCTGCCAGTCATCTGGGCCCCTCTTTCCCCACAGGAAGTTCAGATTAGATTCAAGAACCTGGTTATCCACAGCAGTAATGCATAGGAATGTCTAAACGACACCGTTCTGCCTCATTTCCACCATGGTGCTACGATGCAGTACACGATCCCCCGATCTGTGTGCGGGCGACTCGACGGCGACATGGAAGATGAACGCAACGCAGTAAACAAACAAAAGGATGGAAATCCAGCATTTTGTGTTCTTTCTTTCTTGGCATGGGGGGCCGTTTACAGCAAGATGAAGACAATCTTTGTTCGAGAGAAGGATGCAGCAACATTTTTAGGCTCTCTTTCAACCAATCAGCGGACAGCAGCGTGTTAAGCCATACGCTTAACCCTAAACCTAACCCTAATCCTTTAGGGGCTGTGCTTGGTAACCCAGACAGAACAGATAATTATTGCACCCTTATCAATTTATCAATAAGCGTATGGCTTAAAACTAAGCAGTGTGTTAAGCCATACACTTAACCCTAACCCCAACCCTAACCCTAATCCTTTAGGAGCTGGACCAATGTGCTTGGTACCCCCGAGAGAATGGATTATTATGGCACCCTTATCAATGTATCAATAAGCATACGGCTTAACACTAAGCGGCGTGTTAAGCCATACGTTTAAACCTAAACCCAACCCCAACCCTAATCCTTTGGGGACTGTGCTTGGTAACCCAGACAGAACAGATTTTTATGGCACCCTCATCAATATATCAATAAGAATATGGCTTAACACTAAGCAGCGTGATAAACCGTTTTTTAACACCAACCCTAATCCTTTAGAGGCTGGACTACTGTGCTTGGTACCCTGGACAGAACGGATTATTATGGCACCCTTATCAATATATCAATAAGCATAAGGCTTAACACTAAGCAGCGTGTTAAGCCGTACTCTTAACTCCAACCCTAACCCTAACCCTTTAGGTGCTGGACTACTATGCTTGGTACCCCAATAGAACGGATTATTATGGCACCCTTATCAATATTTGTGGTGTTATTAGTGGAAAACAGGGAGGAAAAGTGATTTTTATTTATTTATTATTTCCATCGTTGCACATGTACATAAGTACGTACGTCTGGGCTTTCAACGCAACGACAGTCAGGGACGAGAATACCTGGAGTCTGCACGCTCTCTGAACTTTGTGACACGGCGTCTCTCGGAGACCCGACTCCACTCCAGAGTTTTGAACTGCCGACGTGAAAGGACAGCCAGGTTCTCATTGGCAGCACGGTTACACGCAGGCATTAACTTGCAAAATGGGGGGATATCAACACAGGGAGTCACTTTTTCCATGAAGAGTAGACATTTGGCCCAAGGCGTCCTGGAGAGTCTGGCTCAAACAGACAGCTCTGGTTCTCTATGTGTGTGTGTGTGTGTGTCAGTGTGTGTTTGTGTGCGCACAAAAGGAGTTTACGCAGCTGGGTCACATTTTCGTCTTTTTCCCCTCGCAGATCCTCCAGAAAGACGACCCCAAAGCCAAACAGCGCTACATTGGGGGCAAGAATGTCCTGACCAAGGGAACGCCTGAGTGGGTCTCCTTTGATGTCACAGAGACAGTGAGGGAGTGGCTAATGTACCGGCGTGAGTGGGGACACCTCACATTTTCCTTTGTATCACATATACCTTCATTCTTTTCTTTCACCCCCCCCCCCCCCGAGGGAAAAAATGTCAGCTCATTACATCTTCCGTCTTCTCTTGTTCCTCCTCAGAGACCAATCTTGGCCTGGAGATCAGCGTGCACTGCCCCTGTCATACGTTCAGGCCCAACGGTGACATTATCGAGAACACCAACGAAGTGCTGGAGGTCAAGTTCAAAGGTGAGAAGAAGAGGCATTTGACAGGGTATTATACTGTATTATTAAGTACAGTATGCCATTTCTGCCACTAGGGGGTCTCTAAATCAAAACAAACAGTAAACGTGTGTGATCATAGGAATTGTCTCGTTTTGGTTCCCCCTGTGCGTTTGTGCTTGATGGTGGCTGCAGAACGTCCAAATACGCACAATAAATACTTGTGCCAAATATTCCATTCCTCATTTTGATGTTTTCTAAATGAAACTTAAATATACATTTTGTTTTAATATGGATTAAAAGATACGTTTTGTGGTGTGAATTTGGCGGGATTTCTTGTCCAAATTCCCCTTGGTTTTGAGTGCCCTCAACCGTAAATTCCCCTCATTGAGGGAAGTGGTATTGGGACACCACTACACGCAAATTAGCGAAGTGAACGTAACGAACGTGCTAACATACGTCACATGTTGACAATTCTACCGGTGGAGCGTGCTACTATTTTCATTCAGGAAAAATCCCGGCTGATCCAGCTGTTGCGTTGCCTGTTGCGTTGGCTGTGTTTGTTTTTCCGTCAACGGCGGTTTTTCCTCCGTCCTCGTAAGCGATATATCACGAATGTGATTGAAATCTGACAAGTCCAGGGTATTCACGTCCAAAACACTGACAAAACTACCCAGATGTAGCAGAGCAAGCTAGCCGCTATTTGCCGCGTGCTTCTGCAAATAGCCGCTAGCTAGCTAGTTAGATAGCTGCTTTCATAAATCGTAAACTTCGCACTATAGCACACAGACGTGAGCGTGGTATCAATTTTCTTTCTTTGTTTAATCTGGTTGATTTTACTCCAGATGGTTCCAGATGGGTATGTCCACATGTAATTACATTTTCAAAAATGGTTGAAATGGTCATTACGGTTTTTTCCTTTTGAAGTTTATTATGGTCTGTCTGTAAGGCGCTTCATCTGGTGATGCAGTTTGGCCTTTTTTATTTCACTGCCTTACCTGAGGTGACTTCTCTGAATACGAGTAGGTCGCCGATATAGACGGAGAATTTCAAACAGCAACTACACTGGTCTAAAAAAAAGGGGTCTGATCCCGTCATTAGCTTGGGTTAGCGATACTCTTTCATGTCTTTCTCGCTTAAGAAAGTGGGATTTCTTTGCTGAGACACACGGAGCATGGGAATACAATTGTTCTGGTATCTCACTTAGCACCGGAGCCCCGGGGCCCTCGGTCCTGGGAACACTCCAGACTGGCTTGGCCACAAGGAATGTGCTGCCACGGGTGCTCAGACGTTTGGCCCCGGAATTAAAGAGGGGCGTACATATTCACCAGCAGCGTCTCTCTCTCTCCTGAGATATACGCTGCTTAAGCTATCAGGGGTAGATTGGATGAGCAGACGCAGGCCCAGGGGGGAAAAAACAGAGGAAAGAAGGGAATAAGAGAGGAACTGGTGTTAAATAAGGAAAAAGGGGAAGGAAAAGTGGGCCAGAAGTGAACAAAGCCTGGCCCAGAGATGACATGTGTGTCCTCAACAATGTGTGTGCTAATTACAGTGAAGACGCAGTCTTTAAAAACAACCATGTTTTGGATGTTGACTGCAGGTATGGAGCCAGAGTACGAGGAGAAAAAATCCAAACAAAAGGAGCTTCCCTACCCGCACCTCATCCTCATGATGCTGCCTCCCCACAGACTGGACGCCCAGTCGTCGTCACGGCGACGCAAGCGGGCACTGGACACCAATTACTGCTTCAAGTAAGGCACACGTCCTCGAATGTTCTTTATCTGAAAATGGGCTTTGTCAAGCAATACTATCAGACCTGACTAAGGGAGTATCTGTGTGTATACACGACAGGCGAGGGCAAGAGGTGCTACAGTTTGCTAGCATCAAACTGGTGAACAATGTTTTTTTGAGCACTAGAATTCACTTTTTCGTTAAGGCTTCTTGGTGTTTTCAGTCGGGCGCTAACCTGTTTGTTTTCAGTCGCGCACTAACCTGTCTTCGGTCGCACGCTAACCTTTTTTTTCGGTCACACGATAACCTGTTTTCCCTAGCGCGCTAACCTGTTTTCCGTTGCACCCTAACCTATTTTCGGTCGCTCGTTAACCTGTGTTCGGAGTTGCCGTTGCCTCTCTTCCTGTCTCGATTAGAGCTGCAACTAACGATTATTTTCGTAATCGATTAATCTCATGATTATTTTCTCGATTAATCGGTTGGTCAAACGGCCTGGAAATGACGATGTTCTCGAGTCGCACTAGGTACTCGGTATTTTCAGTCGCACACTAACCTGCTTTCTGCCCCACGCTAACCTGTTTTCAAACGCAAGCTAACCTGTTTTCGGCCCCACACGAACCTGTTTTCGGCCACATGCTAACCTGTTTTCGGTCGCCACGCACGTTACCTGTCTCGATTAGAGCTGCAACTCACGATTAATTTCGTAATCGGTTATTTTCTCGATTAATCGGTTGGTCAAACCTGGAAATGACTGTTCTCGAACGTCTTGTTTTGTCCGCAAACCAAAATGATTCAGTTTTTAATGATTTCTTTGTTATGTGGAGCAAAGAAACCAAGAAAACATTCACAAACCAATTAATCGATTATCAAAATAGTAGACGGTTATTTTAATAATTGATTAATAATCGATTAATCGTTTCAGCTCTAGTCTCGTTACACAAAACAAATCACCTTCTTTGTGCAGCGTGGGAAAGTTTGACAGGTGACACGAGATCTTAATACTGCTAGCCTGATAGCCTTCATTAGCATTCTGTGAACTTCTTTGACAATGGCTTTATTGGCTAATGCAAATAATAGCATGGCAGCTATTTTAGGGTTAACCGTATATTGTTTTACCACCCAGGGAAAACATAAAATGGAAATATCAAACCTGTCATTTCTCACACTCTTTGGGGCACAGAGTAACAGAAAAAGCTTGTTAATCACAGCGATGATGAGCATGACGCGGGTATAAGCCGATACACGTTGGGATCCGTCCCCGTTGTTGCCAACAATCTCCTGTTAGCACGCTGCACGCCGCCGCAGCTCTGGATTTCCGACGTCAGGTTGGCAGAAGACGCTTGGGCCCGACTCCAAGAGGGAAAATAAGGGCACACCTAGGAGTGGAATTTTCTGAACTCTCTGCTTGTTGGGAGGCCATAGGCAGGAATGTGTATACAACTCTTAAAATAGTGTGTGATAGCTTCACTGATAGCTTCTCTGTCTTCACCTCTGCAGCAATTACGAGGAGAACTGCTGCGTGCGAGCGCTATACATTAACTTCCGCCAGGATCTCGGGTGGCGGTGGATCCATCAGCCTGAAGGCTACTACGCTAACTTCTGCTCCGGTCCGTGTCCTTACCTACGCAGCGCAGACACCACCCACAGCTCGGTGAGTCAAGCCACAACACATTCACACACACACACAGCGTCGTTTGAGTCGCTGCAGACTGGTGTTTTTTGGGGCTGATCCACCGTTGTGTCCTTGCGTTCCAGCTGCTGAGCCTCTACAACACGCTGAACCCAGAAGCCTCGGCCTCGCCCTGCTGCGTTCCTCAGGACCTGGAGCCGCTCACCATCCTCTACTACGTGGGCCGCTCCCCCAAAGTCGAGCAGCTCTCCAACATGGTCGTCAAGTCCTGCAAGTGCAGCTAAACAAAAAACACGGCGGAGCTCGACAAGAGAGAGAGACGGTTTTTGACGGTACCCAGTACGACTCAGGAGCACGTGTGATGATGACGAGGGCCAGTTTTTGTCCTCCACGAGTGCCTCTTTCCCTCTGCTTCAGCCTTTGTCCGAGCTCTCTACCACTGGCAGCATTTAGACTCGTCAAGCACCACTTTTTACTAACAGCGCTCGCAAAAGAACCCTTCAGATATCAGTGTTTCCTCGTCTTTTTTTCTCCATATTTCAGCATTTTCGAACAGCCTTTACCTCAGTGTTTCCTTTCAACAAAGGAGGAGGGGGCGGTAAAATGACCACTGCATCGCCGCGAGGATATCCAATAATCATTGACTGAGGACGCAGACTTGAACTCAGCGTAATCGAAGATCTGTGTTTACCACAGGAAACTGACACCGCAGCTCCCGACACTGTTTATTTAGGATTTTTTTTATTTGCTGTTCAATGAAAACGATGCTGGAAACCGACGTTTATTTCATAGTATTTCCACGGTTATGTTTTACCTCTGTAATGCAACAGGACGCTGATTCCAGGGATTGTTTTTTTTTTTTTTTAAGTGAAGCCTTTCTGTTGTACGAGACGATGTGTGAACACTTAACTAGATCACCAACTGTAAATGTTGTTGTTTTCTTTATTACTCTTGGTAACACTTTTTTTTTTAATTAAAAAAATGACCAGTTGGATAGAATCGATCCATGTTTTTCCTGTTTATTTTAGACAGTAAATCTGTGACAAATACATTTTCTGACACGAGCAGCGTGTTTTCAGCGAGTTTTCCTGCTACAAACTGCAAACGACGTGATTCTAAAAAAACATCAATATTACACTTCCATTTCATGCATGTGTGTTGTAAACAATCAGCAGCAATAGAGCACCTTTAGAGCTGCAACAATTCATCGATTATTAATCGATTACTACATTCATCGTCAACTATTTTGATCGTCGATTCAGGTTTTTTCATGATTAAAACACGATTTCTGATTGTTTTAGCTTCTTAAATGTAAATATTTCCTTTGTTTCTTTGCTCCACATAACAAAGAAGAAGAACCATTAAACGTGAAATCATGACTTTTTTGTAAATTTTTGGACGAGAAAATGTATTTTGACTTTTTTGTCGAATTTTGGACGACATACCGTGGTATTACTTTTCAAATTTTGGACTTTTCTGTCAAATTTTGGATTTCAAATTTATTTAGACTTTTTTGTCAAATTTTGTACGACAAATTTTTGGATGACATACCACGTATGATTTTCTTGGCAATATTAAAAAAAATTTTTTTTAACGTTTTTCTGACATTTTATGGACCAAACGATTAATCGTGAAAATAATCGACAGGTTAATCGATTACGAAAATAGTCGTCTGCTGCAGCTCTAAACGGATTTAAAATACCAAAAACTGTAAACAATGTTGTATCACCACAGGAGATTATACACACACACTGATTTGGACCCTAGTGGTGGATTCTGGCAAATACAGCGTGCACCACAACATCAATAAATACATATAAAAATATCCTGATAAGACAAATGCATGCGTGAAATTCAAGTATTTCTGAGGAATCCACATATTATTCTTTTTTTTTTAAAGTGCCCTGAGTGAATTCACGATATGGTCCCGAGAAAGAAAATATCCACAAGAAGAATGTTGGTCTGCTGGTGGTTCAGCGTTAACCCTTCGATCTGAGCTACAGGAACGGCTGTGTAGAATAAATAAATACACACTGATGCAATAACGCAATAGGTTACTCAGTATAACACAACCTTAGACAGCGGCCATGGAGTCTGACGTGGCAAACCCTGAAACCACACACGTGACCGGAGCTCTGAAAAACATCCATCTCAACTGTCAGAAATAACATTTCAGGAAGAACAAATAATATCCACGGCTCGCTGTGCACGAGCAATGTTGAATCCTGATGTTAAAATACCAGCGGAGGTGCTTGGAGAACCATCTCTATCTGTCAGTGACGACAATACTGCAGCACGGAAAGGTTAGACCATGTGATGTCAAAGCAGGGAATTCCTGGCCCTGGCACACTGTCTGTCTGCGTCTCCGTATCACTGAGGAAATGAAGAGGACCCTGAAGCACATGCTTTTCATCCTGTGTGACCGTTGTCCCAGAATACGACAACGACCCTCTGAGAGGATGAGGTTACATGCAGAGACACCTGTCGGGCCGGCAGAGCGACGGCCGGACGTGCCTCTGGTGGCCTTCGTGTCATCTGCGGCCGGACTCCTGGCCCTGGAAGAGCTTACGGTACACGGAGAGACCTGGAAGAAGAGCAAGAGCAGCAGATTAGTCGAGTTATGTCAAACCTTGAAAGAGCCGCGTCTTATTCGTTCGCAGCCTCGTCGTCGTATCGACTGGCACGCAGCCAGGCGTCAGGTAGAAAAGACATTCCGCGTACAGTGAGCGCTGCCCGTGTTTGTGCTCCTGAACAGTATTCCCTTTCATTCCCCCCCCCTCCTCCTCCCCACTCCCACTTCTGCACACTGCACGTTTATTTTAGACGCTGACTGAGCTGGAAACATTTCTCAAAACGTTCAATCTGATGACATGGAGGAGGGAAAAAAAACCTACTTCCCATAGTTCAGCAAAACAAAGATAAAGGGATAGCACTGCACCTTATTCTTCAAATATCCTGGATTTTCAGATACTTACAACATTTATCGGTGAAGCTGCACGTCGAATATCAGCTGAATATCCCTCACCTCATTCCTAGCTTTCAGTTAGCATGGCAAAACTCAAAAAAAGACGTTCAGTTAGTCCATTGTGGGCTACTGTAAAAAATGGTTGGTCCAAGATGGCGGCCTCTGTAGAGCTGACCCTGGTCCTGTCCTGATGTTATTATTATTAAATGCTCATTCTGGGGTAATGGGAAAAACAACAATTCATACAATCAGGTGAATGAGCAAAAACTTATATATTGTATATATACTTGTACTTTTTCAGTACTTTGTACTTTGCCTCAATCTCAAACACAATATTTGGTTATTTGATGATTTATTGTCGATGTGGTTCATGCGCCTCAGCCCTAATATATACATTATTAGGGCCCGAGAACGGATCCATCCATCCCCTAAAGTGAAAATATAGGCCAATTTGAGTTTCACCGAATTTTCCCAAACTTGGGGGAAAGATGTTCGAGACCAAGACGTGCAAAAAAGCCGACCGTAACCATGGCTTCAAGTCAACAGGAAGTCAGCCATTTGGAATTTGGAATTTTGGCATCCATTTGGTTTGCACCCTACTTGAAATGAGCGAATTCGTCCGAGCATTTGTCGTATTAATCGTGTTTTTGAGGCCTTTCCCATGCCCATAGATTTTTGCAACTGCATCAGACCTAGTGAACGATTGCCTGTGAAAGTCGTTCGGGTAAAAAAGCGTGGCAAATTGGAAGTGGGAGGGGCAAATAACTGCTCCGCCCAACAAAAGAGGTTGGCCAGAACGTCAGCTTTAACGTACATGCACAAAACTTGGTACACACGTTCCTTAGGTCAGGATGGTTAAAAAATCGAGTTGAACCTATGCTCTAAATTGAACAGGGAAGCCGCCATCTTGGATTGCACGTTCACTAATTGGCGATTTTGGCTAATTTGCACCAATGCTACAAAATCTGTCTTTATTATTATTATAATAAAGAAATCTGAACGTCCTAGTAGTGACCTTTCCTCCCTGATCTATGCAGCGGGATTATGCCCAAATAATCCCCAAATTTAAAAGCAGGGATTGTTAAAACGTGATTGAACTAATGAAAGTCTAATATATGTAGGTGCTACTCAAAAATGAAACGCCGAGAAGGCAGGTTTTTTTTTCCAGAGGATAAAGGGAGAGTCGTGCAAGCGAAAGAGTGGAAGAGATTAAGAAGAGAGTGCACAAAGAGAGATAAAGGGAGCGCGTGATTTATGACGCATGACAGCTGATCATAGAGTGCGCTCTCCACTTGGACACGCTCAAACCCCCCCTGTCAGAGTCGATCAGGGCCGCTCAGTCATGCAACCCTACAAAGGTGGACAGCCACAAGGACCCTGAGACACACTCCTGGGGCCCCCACAAAGGGCTCTGCGAACCCCCCCACCCACCCCACCTTCTAATAACACACACACACACACACACACACACAGAGTCTCTGTGTTACTTTCCAAATGCATGGTTAAACCTGCCTTGCTGACTCGTTTTTTGGTCCTTTTTTTTGAAAGCCGAGTGAGACATCTCTCTCTCGTTCTAACCCCCCTTTCTCCCTCCCTCCCTCACTCCCTCCCTCCCTCCGTCCTCTCCCTGAACGATGGAAAAAATGCATTCATGAAATTCAGAAGCTGCTCCCAGCGGATCCTATTACAGTAATTGATGAGTTTGTAAGATGTTTGTTCACTTCTGACAGCCTCCATCGTTTTTTTAAAAGCGAAAAAAAAAAAAAAAAAGCGTGTCTCACACAAACACACACATTTTTAACACAGCTACTGAATGTTTCCAACATGCTGATGTGTAGTTCTGACTGTATGACCGATTCTACCAGTTGCCCTTGATCAGACAAACAGATGTGTCCATAATATCACTGTGAGCGCAATAAGCCGGACACTTTTCTCAGGATGGAAAAAACGCTGTGGAAACAGGGCAGAGTGACAGTGAGTGAATATTCCACAGCTACGTTTTTCATTCTCTCGCTGCGACTCCTGCTGCACAAGAGGACATGGACACACGGTGAAGGACTGGACCATTATGTCCCCCCCCCCCATCACTGGATCTCATTACAAAAGAGAGATATTATCACTATTATTATTATTATTATTATTGTTATTGTTATAATACCTCTTTTATCCTTTTGGATGTAATCTGAACTGAGCTGTGTTAGGAGGACAAACATGAAACAGCATGTTTCTCTACACTAGGAAGTGTTTATGACCGTTAAGGCTGCAAAGGGGAGGAAAATTCCCAGTCAATTTCCAGAAACTTTCCATAAATAACATTTTGGAAACACTCCATGGGAATTATGGGAATTAATGGGTATTTATGGGAATTTATGAGAATTAACTGTAGACGTTGCAAAAGGATACAATAAAAGAAAAGAAAAAGAACTTGTGTTGACGGGAATATTTCAATCCTTCAAAACTCCCCTCCCGTCTAAGAAAGTCTGATTAAAAAAATTTAAAAATAAAGCAGATGTGTGGCTTCAGTAGTCTTTTATTTGTGTTGTGGGCTCAAGAAAAAATAACTTTAGTCAGAATACTAGAACTCATTGTGCCTGTGACTGTGTTTTAGCCAAGATTATTGGCTTTTATTCCCATAAATTCCCATGTAAAGTTTCCAACTTTGAACTCTAAAGAGGTCACACAGCACAACTCAGTGTAGCATAACCAATAAAACGTGATTTTATGATTGTTATTTTGACAATAAAGTTATCTTACTATGTGCAAATCTACACTACGGTTCAAAAGTGTGGGGTCACCTATCCAATTTTTTGGTGTTTTCCATTAAAAGTCACACTTTTATTCACCAAAAGAGTTGAAAAATGAATAGAAAATTTAGTCAAGACATTGACAAGATTATAAATAATGATTTGTATTTAAAAATCATTATTTTTAAGGGTTTTCTCATCATCCAATAGTCTTCTAACGCGATTAGCAAACACCATTAGAACACTGGAAATGGGCCTATATACACGTTTGCAGCTAGAATAGTTGTTTACCACATTAACAATGTATAGAGTATATTTCTGATTCATTTATTGTTATATTCATTAAAAAAAAGTGTTTTTCCTTAAAAAATAAGGACATTTGATAATAAGTGACCCCAAACTTTTGAACAGTAGTGTAGACTCAGCACAGCAGTGAGCGAGCAGCTCAGTGAGCTGGGGTAAAAATATCCAGTGGCGTTTATCAGTCCTCCATGGGGAATGTCCACTATGCCTGGCTGTAATCACTGACACTGGCATAGAGACGGCGTACAGTAATTACCCTCCGATTGCAAACGACAGCACCAAAACGTGTGCGATAACGCACTTTAGCACTTTTGTGTGAAACAACCGCAGCGTGGGGACCCACCTGTTTTACTGCAGATGGCCTCGTACACCATATGCTGGCTGCCGGTCACGGCTCCACCGGCTGAACTCTCCGAGGACATCTGCCTGCGTTAATCAGACACAAGAGTGAGCGTCAAGTGAAAGAAAACCCCAAGTGAAAAAGACAGAGAATAATCTCCACAGTCCTGGACCGAGCTCTTGTCACTGGATTTCTACTTGGAGCAAAAAGAAGCCCTGACAAATCTATAAAGATGATTCTTTTTGACATTGTGGTGATTGTTTTGTGCTTGTGCGTGTGTTAGCATCCTGTGTGATGATGAGTCGCCGAGTCAGTGGAGCCCAGTGGGGGTTAAGTGTTTACAGAGAGCTTCTCTCGTGAGCTATTGTGACGACCAGGAGGAGGAGGAGGCACATTCCTGCTCCTTGTCCTCGGTGATGTGATTATTACTGATGATCTGGAACAGGCAGAAATGGCACAAACAGTACGCTTGCATTCAAAAGTTTGGGGTCAGGAAAAGCACTTTTTTTCAATGAATATAACATTGTATTAATCAGAAATACAATCTATACATTGTTAATGTGGTAAACGACTATTCTAGCTGCAAACGTCTGTTTTTTAATGGAATATGTACATAAGTGTAGGGGTTAGGGGTTACATGCTAACCGGAGCCTCGGCTAACCCCGTTAGCCTCTTCACCGACACCAAAACAACCATCTCTCCAGTGTTCTAATAGTACATTGTGTTTGCTAATCGTGTTAGAAGGCTATTGGATGATTAGAAAACCCTTGAAAACCCTTGTGCAATCATGTTAGCACAGCTGAAAACGGTTTTGCTAGCTTGGACGAAAATTACTATTTTGAATATGAAATCATTATTTTCTATTCATTTTGCAACTCTTGATGAATAAAAGTGTGACTTTTAATGGAAAACACAAAGAAATTGTATAGGTGACCCCAAACTTTTGAACGGTAGTGTATACCACTTTTAGAAATAAGGGTTCCAAAAGGGTCCCTCTCCAATGGCTGAGGTTGTACCTGGAACCATTTGCTTCTGAAAAACCCTTTTCCCAAGAAAGGGGTTTTCATGGGTTCTTGGAAACACTAATGGTTCCAGTAAGAACCATTTTGATCCAGGGAACCCTTTCCTGAATAAAGGGTTTTAAAAGGGTTCTTGGTGGAAACCTCCAAAAGGGTTCCAGGTGGAACCTTTATAAAAAGGTTCTACCTGGAGCCAAAAAGGGTTCTCCTCCTTATATGGTTCTACTTAGCACTTTTATTTCTAAGAGTGTACAGAAGTCTGGAGATCAGAGATTGCAGAGGCGATTTTTAGCGTAATTAGCAAACACAAACAGTGTTTTGACAGAGAAAAATCATTAGGAGTGTAATGTAGGAGCACACAGGTCTGTAACTTTATACATTTAATCTGTTAAGCATTTTTAGACGGAACAATAAATAAAGCTTAGCTGGCATTAACCTCCCTCCAATAACAGCCCGACTTGCCAAAGGAGCATTAACGCGGTAATGAGGGTACACACTGCCTCCTTGTAAGGGGCTGCACAGTTGTTCTTTCATACCATTACACAACCACAAATAAAAACTGGGCCACTTAAAGCGTGGCACACCTCGACAGGAAGTAACCCCTTTCATATTGAGAAGGAAGGGGGGGGGGGGGAACTTGACCTCTGGGGTCTTCACATCACGCTCTTTGTCAACAGCGTGAGTGAGCGTGAGCAGCCAGGAACACTGGAGGTGAGAAGTGAATCTAAAAGTTGCCTGACTGAGGCCACGCGACAGTTTCCGTAGTTACATCGTCCGAAACTCGCAAACAAAACACCCCTCAAAAACAGCCTCATTTATTTGTGTTACAAATTGCTCCTTTCAAAGCCGTCACTGAAGTCATACCACAAAGTCATAACCCCCCCCCGCCCCTCGCACTGTGGCAGCTGTGGCATTTTGATAGTACCGGAGAGCTCTGCCCTCTCCCAAAGCATGTGTTCATCCAGCCCCAAAAAAACAAAAGGCACAGTCACTTAGAAACGCTGCCAAGGTCTAAAATCATCTTAAAATAAAACGACATGCGGCCTCTTGAGTCAGCACTTTCAAGCCAAAGCTAATTGGATGTTAGGGCTTGAACCATTCGGGTTAAATATCTATGTAAATATCTACAAATTTGAGCACAGAACAATGTAATTGCAGCGTTTGTAATTCCGTGGAATTAGAGCTGAAACAATTAATCCATTACGAAATGAATCGTATGAAATGAATTAAATGTGACTATTTCCTCAGTTTCTTTGCTCCACGTCACAAAGAAATCATTAAAACTGAATCATTTTGGTTTGTGGACAAAAACGAGATGTTCGAGTACGTCGTCATTTCCAGGTTTGACAAACGCTGATCAACGCTTTTTTTTATTTTCTGACATTTTATGGACCAAACGTTTAATCGAGAAAATAAAATCAACAGATTAATCCATTATGAAAATAAGTGTTAGTTGCAGCTCTACAATTAATCCATGAATCAATTATTAATCAATCGGCAACTATTTTGATAATCGGTTAATCGGCTTGAAGCTTTTTTCATGATTAAAACAAGGTTTTCCGATCGTTTCAGCTACTTAAATGTGAATATTTCCATCGTTTCTTTGCTCCACATCACAAAGAAATCATGAATCATTTTGGTTTGTGGACAAAAACAAGACATGGTTTGACAAACACGGATCAACGACCAAACGATTAATCGAGAAATTGTCGTTAGTTGCAGCTCTAAATGCAACGCTGGCAAATTTCTGCCAAGCAACAACTTTCTCGCTCAGCTGGTGAGAGAGGGAGGTGTCTGAGTGGCTGGGTAACCTTGAACTGTTTGAACACAGTGATTCTATTATAAGTTGGAGGAGCTAAAGCACACGCTGGGATTCAATAACACAAGTATTAAGTTGCCCGACCCCCCCCCTCCCTAAAAATGAAATGAGGACTGGAAATAAAGGGAAGCAACCGATTATTCCACCGTTTTTTTTTTCTGAAAACAATCATCCCCCATTCTCCTGGACAGAGTTTACTTCTCGCTGTCATTCTTTCTCTTTCTCCCTCCTCCTCCTCCTCCCCCCCTCCTCTTTATTCTCTCCTTTCATTGTTTCCATCGGTACATTTTTGGTTCCCCGAAGCTTCCGTTTTTCCCACACTCTCCCCCTCCTGTCACACTGGTCGACCGCAAGAATGCAGGACAGAAGAGGGGAGAGTGAGAGAAAAGCGAGGGGGCTCTGGAATTCCACATGCAGAGGGTAAACACGGCAACGGCCAGGCAGACAAACACGGCACCTACACCGGCTCAACCTATTCTACAACCCCTGCACTGCACTGCACCGCTGTGCCCTCTTTAACTCTTTCACTGCCAGGCTCAAGTCCAGTGAACATCATGATCCCCTGAGAGGAAATTGGATTACTACAACACAAAAAAAAACACCATAAAATACAAGAAAACTATTATAATACAACACTATATGCACACTGCAATCTCTGGAGGCTGAATGTCATAATCAGGGTATCTGCAGGTCAAATTTAAGACATTTTAAGACCTTTTTAATGCCACGACTGAAAAAACTATAAATATAGGCGACAGTTGGGGGACAACTCTCAATAAATTTGCACTTAGCCATAGCCGCAGACTAGCTATCAGCACCTCTCTACAGCTCCTTCTCAAACTCCCACGAGAAAAATAAATATATATATATAACATTAAGACCATTTCAGACCTTTGAGTAATGTATTTAAGACCATTTTTAATGAATTTAAGACATTTTAAGGCCTCAATTTTAGTTGAATTTAAGACTTTTTAAGGATGCACGGACACCCTGATGATAGATAATCATGTAAAAAGGGCTGAATTCATCACAAAAAGAGGGTTATGTGCAAAATGCAGCAATCACAAGTGCAAATTCAGGCTGCTGCTACTTCACGTGGGCAACATAAGGCCCTGGGGCTGAACCCGGCCCACCAAACCAGCTTTATTTGGCCCCCAGCATCCTCACGGGTTAGCTAGTGTGATATTAGCGTAGCAACGCTGCGATATTAGCAGTTGTGCTGAAACAATTGGAGAGAAACATTGAAATATTTTGTCCCAACAGCCAGTTTGCAGACAAATAACTTTAAATACAATATTTTTGAATGATTAAACCGATATTTTATCTGCTTCTTAAAAAGTGCTGTTTGCTTCGTGAAAAGCGTTCTAATTCCATAAGTGTGAACATCGCTTCACTGCAACACCGTTTTTTCAGCCACGATCACATGGGTTTCTGTGCTGTTGTGTTATTTGGCCCAGATGTTGCCGTCATAAAGTCATAAAATAAGCTAAGTGAAGGAAAAAAGCTGGCAGTTCTGCCCAGTTTCACTCTTTTCCGTTTTATACGTCCCCTATGTGCTCTTCAGCTTATCTCCAAACCAAACAGGATCGAAGCAGTCGCTTCGGAGAGAGTGGACCCTTCCACTGAACCGTGTTCTGTTTACGGTTCACGCAGAAATCAGCCCTGTGATGAGCTCGTTTACTGATATATCCTGCAGCCTAAAAGACTGGGAGTCTCTCGTTAGCATTAGCCATGTCCACATGAACTCATCAATCCTGCTAATTAATGATTCGATGATTCAATAAATGACATGTTTCATCGTAAAGCAGCATGGATTCACTTCAGACTGGTCTTACTTGAGGCGTTTTGTTGCCGTTTTCCTGCTCTGTCCCTCTCGAGCGCTGCTGGGTGGCTTCGGGGCGAGAACAGGGCCACGAACAGGGCCGTTGCTGCTGTGACCGGACCAGTCGTGAAGGCTGGATGAACCTGTGGGGGCCTGGATGTGTGGATCGCTCGTGGGGTCAGGCAATTGAGCCTAAGAGACAAGAAAAGACGAATGTTGTTCAAGGTCACCAGTGATAAAACGGTGGTATCTCGTTGGTAAGGCTGTCGGTGTCTAATCCTAGCTGACATAGGCAGGGACAAACAACCATTCACGCTAAGATTCAGTTAACCCCTGCATGTTTTTCACTGTCAGTGTCATAAGGTTTAACAGTGTTTGCATACTGGTTAATATAAATCGTAACAAGAATCTCATGAGAAATATAATATTGTTGAAATATTGATATTAGACGTGTATTGGAGAGATGCCATGTGTTTTTTATTGGAAAAAAACCAATCATAAAATCACGTTTTATTGGTTATGTTACACTGAGTTGTGCTTTCCAAACTTTACATAGGAATTAACAGGAATTTATGGGAATAAACTGGACATTTTCAAAGTTGAATGTTGTAGCATAATGTCAAAATCCAATCACAGGAATAGTAAACCCACTCATAACACAACCTTTTAACTTATAGCTTAAAGTTTGTCATGTTTTTCCCCTGCATTCATCTCAGCATGCAATCAGTCCACCTGTGGCAGGAGCACACCTGCTCCCAATCCCCTCGTCAAGCTCCTCCTCTCTACTTATTTCCTGGTTCTCCAGGATCTCCTTGGCACACTGTCACAGACCTCTGTGTGGTGAACGTCATGGCTCTCTAAATCTTGGGGAAATCTAGTGTTTAATTATTATTTACTTGTTGCTTGTGTTAGCTCCTGTGTTCTTCTTGTTCCACAAGCATAAAAAAGCGACATTTTCACTTATTTTGGGAGCAGTTTCATGAAGTATGATACGCAAAAAGAGCTGGGTTGTCAGTCTTCTCTACTTCATTTCCTCATCTTAAGGAAGTAACTAAAGTGGAGTACTTTCTGTGTGTTTTTGCATCCAGGAAAGACAAATAAATCTCAGCTAGCTTGCAAACCACAGGCAGCAGTGTTGGGAGAAGATGCGCTGACTCATGTGTGAAATGGGAGGCTTTTTTTAATATCATTACAGAGCGATATCAAAACCAACGCAACAATACCAAAATTAGTATCAGGAAGTGCAGTCACATTTGCTTTGAATTAGTCACGGGGGGGAAGAAATTTGACTTTTGTCACTGAGGTAAAATATAGCTTGCAAACCAAAGGCAACAGCATCCCAGCTAGCTTGAAGTATGATATCCCAAAAGAGGGTCGTACCTATGTTCCCAGGGTCCTATGCTCCCCATTTTGTGGAAGCCTGGGTGTGGAGCTCCAGGGTAAAGGGTTAGGGTAAGGGGTAGGGTCCGGGGTAGGGTTCGGGGTAGGGTCCTATGTTTCCTGGGTCCTTTTGGGTGAACAGCGGGGAACATGCGACCCTTTTTTAGAGATTGGTCCTATGTTCCCTGGTCACATACAAAGCGGGGAACATAGATACGGTCCCCTTCCCAGCTAGCTTGCAAACCAAAGGCAGCATGCTTCCCAGCTAGCTTGCAAACCAAAGGCAGCATGCGTCCCAGCTAGCTTGCAAACCAAAAGCAGCAGTGTTATAAGATGCACTCATGTGAAATGGGAGGCTTTTATATTATCATTACAGAGCGATATCAAAACCAACGCAACAATACCAAAAGTAGCATGAGGAAATGCAGTCACATTTGGTTTGAATTAGTCACGGGGGGGAGAGATTTGCCTCTTGTCACTGAGGTAAAATATAGCTTGCAAACCAAATGCAGCAGCATCTCAGCTATTTCAATGTATGATACACAAAAAGAGCTGGTTTATCAGTGGCAGCCTCACAGCAGGAGTCTTGTCTACTTCATTTCTTCCTCTTAAGGAAGTTACATAAATGTGGAGGTCTTTCGCTGTGTTTTTGCATCCAGAAAAGACTAATACATCTCAGCTAGCCCGCAAACCAATGGCAGCGGTGTCCTAGCTAGCTTGAAGTATGATATACAAAAAGAGCTGGTTTATCGGGGGCAGCCTCACAGCAGGAGTCTTTTCTACTTCATTCCCTCATCTTAAGGAAGTTATACAAATGTGGAGGTCTTTCTGTGTGTTTTTGCATCCAGAAAAGACAAATACATCCCAGCTAGCTCGCAAACCAAATGTAGCAGCATCCCAGCTATCTAGCAAAACCAAAGATTTAGGAGAAGATTCACTGACTCATGTGTGAAATGGAAGGCTTTTTTAATATCATTACAGAACAATATCTAAACCAACACAACAATACCAAAAGTAGTATCAGAAAGTGCAGTCACATTTGGTTTGAATTAGTCACGGGGTAAAGAAATTTGCCTCTTGTCACTGAGGTAAAATATCAAAGTGCTCAACATGAATTAGTGCGTTTATTGCTGAAACTGAAATGCCATCCAGCATCAAGTTGGCAGCATTGAAAAGCAAATTCTTCACATTATTTTTTTTGTTTGTACAAGATATCTTCAAAGGCTTGAGAGCGAGAGAGAGGAAAAAATACACTTTTCTTTCCGACAAAATATGTCAGAGCCACATTTCACTCTGTCCTTATATTGCCGGGGAATGCGCTTTGCATACATTCCATTCACATCTCGCGCCGACGCTATTTTCTCCGCAGCTTTATACGGCTATCTCGCGAAAAAGCTAATGGTTTTCCAGCTTTTACAATGTGCGAGCCGCTCTCTCATTGTGTGACGGGGAATATCTGATGTAATTTTCTGTGTTGATAAATGAGAAGCTGAAGCTGTTTCCAGGTTGCAAAGGCCTATGGCGCGATTTCAGTTTGAGCGGCGGGGGCCGGGAAGGGCACCTTTCTTTGACTGCCAGGTGGCCCCGAGCCAAGCCTGTGGAGGAGCCATGCAGTCTGCACCCAGTAACTGGAACGTGGACTGGAGCTCCAGCACAGCCCTCTCTCTCTTTAACTCTCACACAGAATCATGTGCATGGATACTCGACTACTCTAATCTATGCTCTGCTACAAACTCTGTGTTTTCAGTTCATTCACATGCAACAATTAATATTCCCTGAGGGTTGTAATCCAGAGATACCAAAGAATACGAGGACACACAAAAGAAGGCTGAGGGCAAAGGGTCGATCCATGAACACAGGACACAGAAAACATGACCTTCCACTTTTTTTAAAGAGGGGGGTGGCAAGAGCTTTAGAGGAAATGATTCTCTGAGTGGATGTGTGTGTCAGTTTGTGAAGTATTAAACTAGAGCTGAAACGATTAATCTATTAATCGTCAACTATTTTGATAATCGATAATCGGTTTGAAGCTTTTTTTCATGATTAAAACAAGATTTCTGATTGTTTTCGCTTCTTAAATGTGAATATTCTCTTCGTTTCTTTGCTCCTCATAACAAAGAAATAATTAAAAACGTGGTTTGGGGGCAAAACAAGACTTTTGTCATTTTCTGACAAAAAAAATTGTTAGTTGCAGCTCTAAATTGCTTGAGATTATATTAGATTTCCCCGCCTCTGTGTGCTTGGAGGATGATGGGGAAATATTATAAGCAATAAGAGGAACTTGAAAGGAAAGGAAATTAAAAATGGTAAGGGATCGCTGCATAGGAGCCAAGATAAATATCACCTTAATTGCATTACGGGCCAACTAAGACTAATATTAGAAATACTGCATTAAAAAGTGGTTGCATCTAATCATTCCACCTCCTTTTGCTCTCCGTCCATAGAACGCTTCTACAAAATCCTCTCTGGAAAATGAATAAATACACAACTATTCCTGCTCAGATCCTCTTTCAAAGCAACTGCGCAGAAAAACGGTTTCCCTTGAAACGTTGGGATTTATGCTGTGCAAAAAATGACCTGCGAGTCCTCTCGACCTTTTCTAATCTCCCTATAAAAACAGCTTAATCACATCTGTCATGGCTGGTCAGGCACGACGAAAAGATTTTTGTACTTCTGCTGAGGTGGAAAAAAAAGAAATCCCAGACCTATTTGTGCTTTATTTGTATGGGAACACAAATGGAGCTTAAATGTGATTAAACAAAAAAAAACTGTAACGTAAGCCTCAAAAACCCACAATGGACTTTGTGCTCTCTGCTTCACTCTTCCTTCATTACTCACCTTCCAGTTTAAGCCTAACTGAGTCACTGGGCCCGACAGTGTAATCTTTGGGTCCTGAGTCATGCTTGGCTCTCCAGGAATGAGCTTCTGCAGAAGAACGATGCTCCCGCTGAACACCATTTTGTCAAGTAGTTTTGGAAAGAGATGACACTCCATGAAAGCATTTCCTATTATATCTGTGGATGTGTTTGGCTCATGCTGAGTTTATCTCTCAACAGTTCATGTACACGGCGCTCCGCCTAATTCTAAAAGAAGCCGAAACACATCATTTCCACATAATCCTGTTACTTAATCCTTGTACTCTTCACAACTCGAATGAGATTAAAGCAAATGATAAGGGGATTACTATGAGGGGGGGAGCGTCAGGGCTGTCAACAAGGAAATTCAATAGCTTGGTGTTGTCACGGCTTCTAAAGCAGTCAAATGACCTGTACCCAATGACCTGGTTTAAGTGTAGCATTGGCCATGAAATAAAACGACAAAGGCAAATCCCCCAAATCTCCTCTAAAATACCTGGTGTCTGCACTGGCCCGGCTCCAGGAAGTGTCGAGACTGAAGTTTCTGCTGCTGCAGCTGCTGAATAGCGAACTGAAGCTGGTAGCTTCCTTGGGCGGGCGGGTGGCACCGCTGCTGCTGCTGGGGTTTCACTCCCGTTAGCATGCCGGACGTCTCCTGCATGGTCCCGTCCCAGAGAGGCTCGTCTTGCTTTAGTGGTCTGTGGCTTAGACAGAAGAGATTATTATCATTATCATAACCTTTATTTTATTAATTTACAGCAGATTAAATTATGAAAAACACAGAGAAATGGTAAGAAAATTAAACAATTTTATCACATACTCTCGCTCCGGTATCATGGCATTTTAGAACACAATTCACTGTTTAAAGGTGCCATATGTAAGAATGTGGCCAAAAACAGTTACTACATTGAAATTCAAAATATCAAGGTCTTTTAGGTTTTGTTTTCTGACCTAACTGGCAACCCGTGGTTGCCCAGCAGCTGAGACTCTACTGACTGCAATGATTGGTAGACGGCGGTAGGTGGCGCCACATGCCAAAACATGATATCAAAACATAAACATGATTTGCAGTCTGCAAAATATATTTTTAATGCAAATATTTTGTCTCTACTGTTGTTATTGGTGAGTTCAGTTTGTTATATGAACATTATTCCTGAGTCTCTGTGACATAGTAGGAGGATTTTATGGCCAGTTGCTTTAGAGTTATTACATAATGCACCTTTAAGTATATTCTGAAAATGTCAGTTGAATTAAAAGACTATTTATAAAAGATATTTTCAACTCTTTTGATGAATAAAAGTATGACTTTTAATGGAAAACACACAAAAATTGTATAGGTGACCCCAAACTTTTGAACGGTAGTGTATGTGTGCTGCTGTGCATGAACCACCTTAGACAAAAATAATGTCATAAACAGCACTATTGGGTTGGTTTAAAAAAAAAAAAGAATCCAGAAACAAGAAGAAAATGTGATATCGTATGACAAAAAAGACGATTGAAAATCCCCCTCCCATTATGTGCAATAACATTTGTCCACTGGTCTCGTTGTAAAAGAAAACATTGGAGACAATATTCTAGCAGCAAGCTACGATAAAAAATAAAAAAAACTCTAAAATTAGAATTCAATTAGTCTGGAATAACAATGCACAGTGTGGGATAATAATCACGCGTCACTCAAGTGAAAAAGTATTCCTGTCCGTTGGTTCTGCAGCCAAACAAAGACACACGAGGGATCTTAAACTCATGTGAACATGCTATCCGCCCATGCAATTCTCAGTTCACATAATGGCGCATGTATATATTGCAAAAACAACTGGCGGCGACCGCAGGCCAATTGACTTTTTTTTTTTGTTCAGCTTCTGGAAACAAAGGCTTGTCTGTGAACCTTGCAAGGCCCAGAGATCCTACAACGCCAGGAGACAAAACAAGAGCTTGTTCTTTGTTTACAGGAGCCGTTTCCTTTTAACTTGGCCACGGTTTACGCGCCGCACCGCTGGGACGTTTTAGTAGTTCCATTTTTTTATGAGTATGAAGTCTACAACAGACTTATTTCTCAGGTGAGGAGCAGATGCTTTTCCGCGAGCACGGTGTCTTCTGTAGCACCCCCAAGGAGAGCTCTTTTCAGACGAGGGATTGTCAACACAACATCACGTTTAAAATAAAATTGAAAAAAATAAAAATACCAAGGATCACGATGATTTAAAAGCAAGACAAAGCAGACGCCGGCCAAAACGGTAACCAATGAGAGAGAAGAAGGTTTACATCTGAGATTCTCATCACCCGTGAAGCACATGTGTGGAGCTCCAACTATCTGGGACTTCCCTCTTCTTGCTTGTGGGAGTCATCTTACTCCCCGCTGACCTCACCTTCCCTTTATATGTCCATATACAGTACCTTTCAAAAGTTTGGGGTCACCTATCTTTTCCATTTGGGGGTCACTTAGAAATGTGCTTATTTTTGAAGGAAAAGCACTTTTATTTCAATGAATATAACCTTAAATTAATCAGAAATACACTGTTAATGTGGTAAACGCATGTTTCCTTACACTAGAAAGTGTTTATGACCATTAACGTTGCAAAGGGGCGAAAAATTCCCGGTACATTTCCAGAAACTTTCCATGGAAACTTGAGTTTGGGAATTTGGAAATATTCCAAATTGGAATTAACTAGGAATTTTGGATAAATTAAAGAAACTGTGTCATATACCAACATAAACTACCGTTCTAAAGTTTGGGGTCACTTAGAAATGTCCTTATTTTTGAAGGAAAAGCACTTTTTTTCAATGAATATAACATTAAATGATGTGGTAAACAACTATTCTAGCTGCAAACATCTGGTTTTTAATTTGCATAGGTGTGTAGAGGCCCATTTCCAGTGTTCTAAAGGTACATTGTGTTTGCTAATCGCGTTAGAAGGCTATTGGATGATTAAAAAACCCTTGTGCAATTAGGGTTTACATTAGGGATTATTTCTAATCTTGTCAAAATCTTAACTATATTTTCTATTTATTTTGCAACTCTTGATGAATAAAAGTGTGACTTAACGGAAAACACAACAAAAATTGTATAGGTGACCCCAAACTTTTGAACGGTAGTGATTAACTTACTGCAGAACAACAGCTGTAAGAGCTGAGCACCAAGAGAAGGGATATCGCGAGATAAGATGACGTCATGTTCAGTGTAAACATCAGCCGCCTCTGGAGTGTGAGGGTATTTCCAGCCCGATACTCGTTGTTTGTTTACCATGTTTTATTGCAACGAAATGTCTTTTTAAAATTACAAAAACTGACGACTACATGGGAATTTGTTGTGTGGAACTGCTGATGCTTTAGTTAGTTCATTGGTTATATAATCCCTAAAAGGAAGAAAAGGATTACTGAGTTATTTGGATACACGTTGCCAAGTACAACTCTTTGTTTGGAATACTGACTAATGTGAAATGACCAATTCATGGTTTTTACACTCCAACAGGACAAACTAAAATAAGCAGTACCTGATAGATATAACTTGAAACAATAACAACACATGACTGGGAAAAAACAAAATCTTTTTCTCGGTTACAGCAAAAATGGGCTGTCATAAAATCCTTTTGGAAAATTACAAAATTCAACCAAGTCAAATAGCAATCGGACAAAAAAATATTGAACAGAACTAAAAATACTCTGCGGTATTTCTCAGTTCACTGTGCTGGAGTGAGCCTAGAGCTGTAGGGATAATAGTTTTGTGGAAACGCCAAGCAAAAACACAAGCAATGATTGAATGATGAAATTCCCCATCTATCTATACGAAAACATTGACTATAGTTGTAGCAGGATGTGCAGTTGTGAGAGGGGAGCAGCTCTCAGAGCAGCTGATGCAGCATACCTGCTAGATCCTGGCTGCAGCAGCACTTCAAAGAGCACTGCTCCTCTTTGAAACCCATCATACTTCACCCCTGCGGTTGCTTTAAACAGCCAGTGTGCTTAACAGTTTCAGTATGTCTGGCACAACACGTCCGCTTGAGTGTGAGTGTGTGTGTGTGTGTGTGTGTGTGTGTGAGATGGGGGCGCCTGAGGAAATTCTGTGTTTGAGGAAACAGCGCCGAGGTGAAATCAAGGCAATTTATCCTATTAAAGGAATTTCAGTGCGGCGAGAGGTGAGTGCCAAAGCAAACGCGAGAGTGTTGGGGTACAAGACAACTTACAGTATTTATACTTACTTATATCACAAGCCGACATCGCGTTTGGGTCAAATTCACGTTCAGGGGCAGGGTCTTGTTTCATGCCGATTGGTCAATATATGGCAAAGTTATAGCGCAATTCATGTTTCGCAGCGGCCATCCAAATTCGCCAAAATTCCGATGGCTGCCATGGCCACGCCCCTTTTGAATCTGTGAACGTTTCAGATAACTTTCGATCTTGGATGGGTCGAGTACAATTTGACACGTGTTCCTTGTTCCGAGGACAAACGCCCTCAGACAAGTACGTTCAGTTACGAAACTTGCAAAAAAGCCAAATCCAAGATGGCCGACTTCATGTTGAGTCGAGGTCATGGTCCCAAGAAGATTTTTTGTTCGTCTTGGGCCGGACAATGTTCCCACCAAATTTGGTGAAATTCGGCGCAACTAAATTTCGGCCCTCTAGGTGCTTGACCTGCGGGGGCGCTACTGAGCCATTTTGCATTGGTTTTTCGCAAATTCCATTATATTATCAAATTTTTCGCCAGTTCTGGTTTGTGTGGCAATTTTCGTCCGTTTTCACGCACATTAAGGGTTTTTTTCGTGTTCCTACGATAAACACCCTCAGACAAGTAAGTTCAGTTACGAAACTTGCAAAAACGCCAAATGGATGGACGCCAAATCCAAGATGGCTGACTTCCTGTTGATTCGAGGTCATGGTGCCAAGAAGATTTTTTTGTTTGTCCTGGGCCAGACAATTTTCCCACCAAATTTCGTGAAATTCGGCACAACTAAAGTCCGGCCCGCTAGGCCTTTGAGCCATTTTGCTTTGGTTTTTCGCAATTGCATTATTTTATTGAACTTTTTGCCATTTCTGGTTTATGTGGCAATTTTCGTCCGTTTTCACACATTTCGGGGTCAAATTGGAGATTTCGTGGAGAGAAAAATAAGAATTCCTAGAATTAGAATAGGGTCCTCGCACCCCGTGTGCCCGATCCCGAATAATAACGAATGTTAAAGCAGAAAAAGGGAACGACACATAATCGTTACAGTACGAGAAGTTTTGTTTCCTCAGTATATATCGTGTAGAAAAGCCTACACAAGGGCTATCCATAAAATTATACATTCTGGTAAAACTCTCTTGCTTGGCTCGGGGAAATCAAAACATTTTTTTTTAAAAAGGCAAAAAAGGCCAGACATTCCTGGAATTCTATTACAGCTCAATACACAAGAAGCGGCTGGATTGGAAAAACAGAGTGGGCGATCGGGGGCCAAGCCGTCTGAGAGACTGTCACTCACGCATCGACAGAAAAATAAAAGGTTTTAAGGGGTCGACCGTTGATGGTTAGCTCGCGGTGGATTGCACCCATAAATCTCAAACAGGTTCTGGTACCAAAAGGCCAAGCACATGATCAAATTCTGGACTTGTGTTTCCTTCCTACGTTCTCATCTGAGAGGGGTGAGGATGGAGGCTGCGGAGGCAGGAGTCTGGAGCAGACAGTCGATGCCTCTACCTCCACCACCCACCCCCAAAATGAAAAGTCTTAAGCAGCCAACGTGCTTCACACACTCCCAGAATTGAGCTGTACTTGACCTGATCTGAAGGGGGTTTCGATCACATACATTTACTGAACCAACTTTTCAGAGAATAGTTTAAATTGATTCTGCCCACGCTAAAATCAGCATTGTTTTTGACCTTCACATACTCAATATAAATAAAAAAGATTGTTTTCACATTCAGATACTGAAGTAAAAAACACAATTGTATCATGAAAGCGAACCATAACGAAACTTCTAATGAACAAAAATGGAGAATGGACAGGTGTATTCATGGTAGATTACCGTGGTAATAACACACAACTCCTTATATGGACATCCTGGGGGTGTGTTTTTATAGATCACATTCAGGTGTGTTTTTTTTTGTTTTCTTTTGTGTTGTTGAGACAAAGTTTATGATTTCTTTTTGTTCATAAAAACTGTTTACAAATTCAAAAATTAAATGCGATTTTAAACATTTTGAGTACTTTTTGCTCAGGTGTGTTTATATAGTTGGGGAAATTAGATTTATGTTCCTATCAGATTGCATAGGTTGTGCTGAAAAAAAGGCTATAAGACACTCTATATACTGCACGCTCTTATAGTGTATCTTATAAACATAGTAATGGAGAAAATAAGTTGCATAATAGCGGCCCATGACCTCTTTTTTGTGCATTTTCCTTTTGTTGTCCACTGTAAATTGTAGTTACTGTCCCACTAACATTTTGTGAGAATAAAATTGTCTCCAATAGACTTGTTATCTTTTGAGAAAAATTCCCTCAGAACTTTTTAATGGACAAAAGAAATCAGTGATACAAATGTCCTTATTTTACTCACACAGTGCTGCTGCTGCTGCCGCCGCCGCTGAGTAAATCTGTCACAGAGTGAACAGCTTTCACAGGCCCTTGGGTCATAGCGACAGAGTGTTGACGCACTTTAGGGTTCAGCGTCAAGCAGTCTCTGCCCAGCATCCTGGTGGCCAGGTTCAGATTGGTCAACTGTGGGCACAGGAGAGGTTGCAAAAAAATCAGTGTTAAACCAGATTTGTGTATTGTAAAAATCTGTCATGATTATTTATCAGCCACTTTATTCTCCTGTGTGTGTGTGTGTGTGTGTGTGTGTGTGTGTGTGTGTGTGTGTGTGTGTGTGTGTGTGTGTGTGTGTGTGTGTGTGTGTGTGTGTGTGTATATAGTGGTTGTCTGAAATGTACACACAGCTCATGGCACAGCTCGTCTCCACTCTGCACTAAATCCAGGTGGTCCGTCCCCGAACAGAATCGGTTATTATGACTCGTCAGGTCAAACCTGTTTACAACCACCATTGGCGCAGCTTCTGCAGCGCCGCCGCGGGAATTGCGCCTGCTTGCTGTGATCGAAAGTAAGAATTAATCATACTGATCTGGTGTTTTATTTACTTTTTATTTCCTGCTGGGGTCAGCACTAAACGCCCGATGGGAAAACTGTACAAGCTGCCAAAGCCTTGTACAGCGTGAAAAATGTGTCAGCACAGATGTTACACAGCTACGGCCTTAAGTGGGTGTACTCTTAGAAAACTGCATGTTGTGAAGTAAGGGAATAAAAACATGTACTGTATATACTACCGGTCAAATGTTTGGGGTCACTTATTATAATAAATGTCCTTATTTTTGAAGGAAAAGCAATGAATATCACATTAAATTAACCAGAAATACACTCTATATGTTGTTAATGTGGTAAATTACTATTCTAGCTTCAAATGTCTGGTTTTTTAATGGAATATGTACATATGTGTATAGAGGCCTATACATATACTATGTTTTCTATTCATTTTGCATCTCTTTTGATGAAAAATAGTGTGACTTGTGACTAGAAAACACAAAAAAAAATTGTATAGGTGACCCCAAACTTTTGACAAAATTCCATAAATACATCACTTTTTGAACACTTATATAATGTAAATAAGCACTTATTTACCACATGAACCCAACATACTGCGTATTGTATAACATGTGAAGCCTGGCACAAGAGTGAATAATGACCAGAGAGGCTCAGAGGTCAGCTCGTGTAGCAGGGCGATGTTTCTGTTTACAAAGGTCTCCGTTTAGCTCGGCGAGTGATTTAATGACTTCAGATCTGAGCCCCCCCCCCCCCCACGTTCTCTAAATGTGCCTTCAAGTGCAAAACACTGGACTGTTTCACTCCTGACTGAAAAATAAACTGCCGCCGCCATTGCCTGTGATTAACTATTCATAGGAAATACAGCAAACACACAGAATAAAGTACAGCCATAAAAAAAAAAAAAAGAAGCTGCAGTCTGTGTGGTCTGGTGCCATCACAGAAATAAAAAACCTGCTCGGCAGAGAAGGTTGTAGGTTCTCCTTGTGCCAAATGACAAACCTTTGGGGAATATTGGAGAAGGTGGTGGTGATGGAGCCTGTGAAGCTGCTGCTCCCCCCCACTCACTGCCAATTTGCCACATTCCTCTATTTATAGGCATCAATTACCTTACCTAAAAAAAAAAAAGTGGTTGCTTCTTTAAGTATAAACAGAAATCACTCCCCTATGGTGCATCTGATAATGAGACCTCACACAGAGCACCCTCTGCTCCAGAGTCACCCCTGCATGCACCAAGCCCAGCCCACAGGCTGCAGGCGAGACTGAGGGCTGAGGGTGAGAGGCAGCAGACCCTCGGGCTCCAACAGGTCTGCTGTCTGCTCTGAGGGGAATGAGCGGCTCGATGGAGCCAGGTTTACACATCAACAAAGAGAGAAAAATATCAAGAGACCTCACAGTGAGAGACTACTACACAGGGGCCAGATTCCTCTTCCGCTCATGAAATGTCACAGATTAACATTACAGCCGCTTCATAACTCCAGATATTTATCCAAACACTGCGAGGAACTTCCTGCTCCTGGTGGCGGGCACAGTTATAATAAAAGTATGAATCACTCACGTGCTGCGTTAGCAGGTTGATGTGGCTGGAGCTGGCGTAATGCTGAGCGACCTGCTTGTCAGCCAGATTCTGCAGGGCTGAAATGAAGGCGTGCTGGTTAGACTGGGCCTGGGCAGACAGGGACGTTAACTCCCTGAAGGCCCCCACTGAGCTGGACTTCAGCTTACTGGAGCTGCTCCTTCTGTTGACTGAAGACCACAACGTGAATTAGCGACATTAAAGTAGACATATTGGACCCGATTTCTTTCCCTGGTGTCCTAATGAACATGTCCATGACATGTTGTGGTCAAAATACCTTAAGGATGAAGCACCATAGCAGTTCAATCACTCTGCCAAAACAGCCTTGTGCAGAACGCTCGCTTTTGAGTGCCTGTCTCTTTAAATGCAAATGAGACACAGGAAACTACGGCAACTAACAGCAGTTAGCATTTGGAAAAAGCCATCATTTGCCGACTCTAGCCGGCACATTGCCGCCATATATAAAATGTATCCACTGGACATGTAAATCCTCTGAGGCTGGAAACTTGTGTAGAACTCTGTGCTGCACTGTGCAGCCAAAAATAGAACACTTCTCGGACTTCCGCTCTTCCGGATACTCTTGCACTCGCCTGCATTCTGGCGTTTTTTAGGGACAAAGCGGAGCTCGTGAGACATGTGACGTAGCAATGAGTGCGGAAGTCAACATCTCTCCTGTACTTATACTAGAGGCGGAACACAAAAACATCTTTTTTCACACTTTGCCTACTCATAGGGCCTCCAGAGTCACAAATATATAGTATATATAATGGTCCCTTTACCTTGACCTGCAGATATGGGCCTTGAGAGCTTCTGACTATAGATGTGCGTTGCACTCGGGATGGATGAGGATGCCCCGGCGCCGGATGTGGGTGAGGTAAACGACTGAATCCTCCTGAGCCCTCCCTGGGTTGCTTGGCCAGTTGAGGACGCAGCTGTCCACGTCGTCCTCGGGGGTTGCGTTAGCACGGGAGCAGAGGTGTACGCGGGAGGATCAGAGAGAGCTTCAGAATGGCAGAAATTAGACTTTGCCAGTGATTGTGCATAGGACGGTGGCTGTGCGGGCGGCGGCAGTGGCAGACAGTGAAGAGGGAGGGATTCCTTTGGCGGAGCAGGAGAGCAGTGTTGCACATGAACATGTGTGCAGTCTAAAGTCGCAGGAAAGCCAGAGGAGCAGTGCTGAGACGCCCGGACATCTGGCTGGGCTTTACTCAGTCTAACCGCTGTCTGTACAGGAGGTTGTCTCTCCGCGGCCTTGATGTCTAGATCGCTGCTGACTTTCCCCGCGGAGAGCGAGGACTCTGACCCGCTGGAATCTTCGTTGGCCACAGACGACGGAGCTGTTCAAAGGGGACGAAAGAAGTCAGAGAGCCCCCGTTATCATGAGTGAGCCATTCCTGGTCTCTGACACACATTTGTTTTCCTCCACAGAGTGCTAATCATTTGAAGCTGACCTTCTCTTCACCCCCAGATGACTCAATCCTTCTATTATCTTTTTTTTGTTCCTCTTTTTTTGTGCAAATGTCACAATTCCTGTTTACAGTGCTCGAATGATAAAATATTAAACATAAACCAGACCTAGAGTAACAAAAATAAGGGGGGAGAAAAAAAGGATGGAAGGAACTCACTTTTGGAATCCTCATAGCTGCCAGAATCTACTCTCACATTTATTTCCCGATCGTCTTTCTTAACACTCCTGACTTTTGTTCCGAGGAAGACGGTGGCTGATTTATTTTTCTGAGTGTAGAATGTCAGTATTTCCTCCAGATCGTTTTCACTGCGGAGTGGAAAAAAACAGGGGAGATGAATGCATGCGGCAGATTGAGATCGCTCAACACCTCGGCAGCGTATACCGTATAAGTGCAGAGGTGAAAGAGCCAAACCCTGAACAATGGTAAGAGTTCCAGCCAAATTCACTAACCTCGCAGTGCTGATGTACTCGTGAAATACACTGGGGTTTATGCAGCGCTCCTCTTTGCTGTTCTCCTGGTTTTGCACCATATGATCGGTTTCCTGTATTGTGTTGAAGACACAAAGAAAGACAGAAGATATACACTAGCGTTCAAAAGTTTGGGCCCACTTAGATATGTCCTTATTTTTTAAGGAAAAGCACTTTCAATGAATATATATAATATTAAATGAATCAGAAATACACTCTATACATTGTTAATGTGGATAATGGCTATTCTAGCTACAAATGTCACATACATGGGTGTATAGAGGCCCATTTCCATTGTTCTGATGGTACATTGTGTTTGCTAATCGCATCAGAAGGCTATTGGATGATGAGAAAACCCTTGTGCAATTATGTTATCACTGCTGAAAAAAAATCATTATTTCAAATCTTGTCAATGTCTTTATTACTATAATTCTATTCACTTTGCAACTATTTTGATGAATAAACGTGTGACTTTTAATGGAAAACACTAGTATTAACATGTATAAAGTGAACCTAATTGTCCCGAGTAGTCAGTCCTACAAGCAAATACAGCTAAATGACAGTTGAATGCTGATAAACAAAATAAAAAAGTCATCATCCGTTGCACTCCCTGCTTCTCTTTTACACACTTAAAAAAGGTTTGGCAAGAAATGAAGTGTAATAGAATTTAATTGCTTGTAATTGAACTCTTATGTCAGTATTTTACTGTCTCTGTCCACCAATTAAATAAAATCAAACGGCTTGTACCTTATTGTACCAGTGAATAAAATCGCCTAGCTGCTGCGACAGGATGCGTCTTCGCTCCTGGAGCGGTAACTGGCGACTGGGCAGCGCCACCTTAACGTCCTCCTGAAGGTTACTGGCCGCTCTTCTCAGGAAACGAATCACCAGCTCCTGTGCAGACAAAGGCAAACATACATGGTTTTTGTTTTGTTTTGTTATCACAGTCCGAGGAGCATCCATTCATCATGGTTTATGGTCACTGATGATGACGACTTTCCAGTCAGGCCGCCTTATTACAACGTAGCCACAACTGCTGAGTATTAATCAGTATAGAGAGAGAGAGGGAAAATGTTTCCCACACAATTTTCATTTATCAGGAAAAGGATTTAACCATTAGTGCTCAACTCCTTATATGGACATCCTGGAGTTTGTGCGTTTATAGGTCACATATTCATTCATTCATTCATTCATTCATCTCTATTTTCTTCATTTAGTGAAGAATGTTTAAAAAGTTTAAATTGATGCCCACTCTAAAATCAGCTTTTTATGTTCACACTCGCATGCTGAAGAAAAACATCTTAAAACACAATTGTATCGTGGAAGCGAAGCATAACAAAACTTATATAACAAAATGGAGAGTGGACTTCACCCTCATGTTGTAATTTACCATGGGAATAATACATAACTCCTTATATGGACATCCTGTGTGTGTGTTTATAGGTCACATATCAGGCTTCAAAAAATGTGTGTTTTTTGTCAAATTATGACACAATTTAGGTGTGATATAAAGTAGCAATAATTGTGCAGAAGTCACAAAATAGAGCTTTTTCTGTTGTTTTCGTTCATAAACATTAGCCAAATTCAATCCGATTTTAAACATTTTGAGTACTTTTTTGCTCAGGTGTGTTTATATAGTGAAAATGAGGGGGGGAAAAGGATATAAGACACTCTATATTGCACATTATTATACCCTCTGTATATACTGTATATGTTTAAACATAGTAATGGGGAAAAAGCAGCCAAAATGCTCCATGTTCTAAGGATTAAAGATTCACCATTTGGTCATTGTCCTTTTCTGGCCACGACGGTACAGTGGTAGCTCTGCTCTCTGCCAACAGTCTTTGCTGGACTCGCTGAAGGTACGAGGAAAAAGCCATCCTGGCCTGCACCTTGCTGCAGAGGGCAAAAAAAAAGGAAGAAAATACACAGGAACATGAATCATGAACGGCACTGTAAAGGTGAAGCAACAGTTTGCTCAAAGAGACGAAAACAAACAGCCCCGTTTGGAAACAGTGAGAACATCTGTTGCATTGTCCTCATTCCATTTGTGTCACATTATCCAGGAAAAGTGAGAAAACAAAAACAGGTACGCTGTGTATCACTTTCAGCCAGAAGTTGTCGAAACACAATGTTTTTTTTGTCCTGAATGATTAATGCTCTACAAGGCCCAGGTAAACCGAGAGTGAGAACTGTCAGGACGTTGTAGTCGAAAGAAGACGCTGTCAAACAAGAAGAATGATATGCTGTACTATAATTTCTTCGTTGCTTCGTACACGGTCTTGGCAGGCGCTGCGGAATTTCTGCAAACTCAGACTTGTCACTGTAATTCTTCCTGAAATTATAATTGCAGGCACACTTCTACTATCGACAAGAGACGTCGCAGCATACCATACATACACAGTATGTATGTATGTATGTATGGTATGCTACGAAAGGTTTGCATTATTTTAAATCGTTTGAGTAATTTGAGGCAATATAAAAAAGCATTATTTCAGTTTTCATGTGGTGCTATTGTCACTTAATGACAAATGTGTTTTTTGCATCTCACCAGAAGTGCAACAAGCAGAAAGTGCAAAAATAACATTATATGATATGTCCAGTATAAAATGTACAGCTAGCGTAATGTGCAATTGTTGGGTATATATGGATGGATTGGTGAGCGCTATAAATATACATATATTGTACAGATTATTAAATACATATATAAGGTGCAGTGAATACGCTATATTATATAGACATATGGATTATATATACAGATTACAGAATAATAAATATGTTACAGGTTGATGATGTCAAATATTACTATGTTTTCCAGCACTTTATTTTTAAAATGGTTGAAAAATCTAACATATTATATAAAGCTCTGATTCATTCATTCAACATATATAAATTAGAAATAGCTGCTTTTATCTATTCAAAATAATATTAGAAGCGAGCTCCCATCTCCAGTCTAATATATTCTGTTTATTTATTTGTGATTGTGTTTTTTAAATCATGGAATGTCCTTTTTATCATTAGATCGTTTCTGCTTTTTAAAAAAACTTTTAATTCCAACTGTAACTCTTTTTAAAACAGTGGTAGTTTGCAATGTTCTTTCATCATATAAGCTTAAGCAAGAAGGTTGCCAGTTTGAGTCATTCCAATCCAGGTTTGATAAAGTGAAAGGAATTAATGAATTTGGATTTGAATTTGACTGGTTTGCAATAGTATTTCATTTCAACATAACCCCAGAGTCCTTTACTGAGGACTTTCTCCTTGAAGGAGTGAGACAGAATAAAACAAGAGAAGCACTCGTAGAGATAGAAAAATAGTGATAGCGTCTACGGATCACGCCCAAAATTTAATCACTAGTTTCTGGACATTTCCTTAAAATTTGGTCTGCGACTTTTCGAGTTATGTTACTAACAAACTCTGGCGAGTACATATACTGTACCTCCTGGAGGTCAATAAGAGTCAGGGAAGAAGCCCAGAATGCACACACTGACCTGAGGTCCCAACCCCGCTGAAGGATGTTGAGCAGGTTGACTCTGGGCTTGGCGTCGTGCGTTGCTGCCTCTGAGTCGGACACGGAGTCGGACACAGAATCGCCGTGGCAGCGCTCCACTGGCGTGGCCACTTGTTTTATTTGCTCTTCTACCAGAGCCTTACGCGAGACTGGTTTGAGAAGTTGTTTCCCCTTCTTTTTTTCCTCCCGATCGCACTCCTCTCCCTCCTGACCGCCGCTCTCCGTCAAGGAGGCCTTGGACTCCTTCCCTGAGGTGAAGACAGAATGTCAGTGTGCATCCCTGGCATTTCAGAGCAGAGACACGTATACACTCTTTTTTTTATGGTTGCTGCAATGAAATGAGGTCATCCAGAGTCATATTTGGCCAACCTCACCATGACACAGGGGAGTTATTTATTGGAACCAAAAGTGTATTAGTGTGCGATGTTATCCCACTTAGCTACGCTCTTCTCAGTTTTCAGAAAAACTTTTTTGCTAAAATGAAGCGGAACACATCGGGCCGCGGGCCTCGTCTTACCCGACTTTTTTTTCCCCGCAGCAGAGCGAAGAGTCAGGTGGCGCTGTCTCCTCTTACGCGCCTCCAGAGATGGCAGTTTCCTCTCGTACTGGACGACGTGACAGCGGTGGACGGCGTCCACCTGCAGCTGCAGATTCCCATTCACATTCCTGAGAGACAGAACAGGACATGGGAAAACAATGGTTAGAAGGACAACAATAAAACATTTATGCGTATATAAAGAGTAGCTTTCAGCACGTTTTTTTGAGCTTAAAGCCAGTTCTGAGAAGAATGAGCACGGTTTATCCAGAACTTGGCATGAGCAACACGGTATAGTAGAGCACCAAAATTTGACTGAATGTACCTCTTGGGTCATTCTTTTGAAAAAAATCCCATTAGCCACGTTTATTAGCTATTAACCTCAGTATATTTTTCTAAAATAATGTAGAAAAATTTGCACAAACACAACATTATTCCAGCAAAACGTTGATTACAAATGTACAAAAATGGTCATGTTTGCTCATGAGGAGCTGAATCCTTCGCTTACTACTGTACATAATCATTTGTACAGCACGGCATACAACAAACTAAATCTTATAACCTAGCTAGCTAGCTAACTAGAAAAGCACTCAGAGAGCGCAGACCTCTGCCTAGCGGCGCAGTGCCTACAAAATAGCAATTAAAAATAGTGATAGCGTCTACGGATCACGTCCATAACTTAATCACTTGTTCCTGGTCCCATTGTGGACATTTCCTGGAAATTTCGTCCAAATACATCCGTGACTTTTCGTTATGTTGCTAACAAACTCAAAACATATACTGTGCCTCCTTGGCGGAGGTCAATTATAACCTGAACATCAGAATCAATGCACATTTTTCACATTCACATCTTTAATGTGAATAAAACTTTTGTTTATTATTTGGCAGTAAATGGCAGAAAGAGATATAAAAATGGATTTCTGATTATGAATTAGAATTTTTACCTATCATTTGATACCAAAATCACTGAAATCAGCCCAGGAAATGACATTCTGGTGTGGAAAGATGGTTGGAAATAGCACCATTGATGACCCAAGAGGTACATTCAGTCACATTTTGGTGCTTTTTTCCAGTTGTGAATGATTTTTTTTGCTAATCTGCTCTACTGGTAGTGATGGTACAAAGAAGAGCGAGAGAATAAACAGCAAACTGAAACTTCTTTCTAATCAAAATACCTAACAGAAATGGAAAAGTCACAGAAGGGCTTAGCTGGGGGGGGCCAGGTTCCAGATCTGTGGTTAAAACTTGAAAGTCCACACTCCTTCAAATCACATTGTATTAAAATAATACTTGTATATGACTGGAAAAGTTGACAGTGCGTCATCTTTTCAGCTGTTCCCTTCACCTATTCGAGACCAAACAAAAACGTTAGAATCCGACCGCTTCCACAAACTGACGCAGAGATTTATTCCCCCCATCTCAAACCACAGTGGAAACGCTTACCTTCCATGGAAAAGTCTGCTGGCCAACATGTAGTTCATCGACGACTTGGACTCCAGATATCCACTGAGAGGAGAAGGAGAAGATAATACGCAAATTACAATAATCATAAAGGCAGTGGCCCCAATGAGCCTTGACCACTCTACTTTGTGGCAAACGTGTTAAAATGAGGCTTCTGTGATATAGCAACTCTGGACGCAATCACTATTACGTACACCATAATTTCCCCCAGACCCCCTCAATAACATGCTTCTAAAAATGCCACAAAATCCCCGCTGCTGCTCGCAAAAGCCACGCATCTAATCAAGGAACAAATCCTCGGAATATGAAATGTAAGCACAAAAAAAGGATTTCCTCGCTGAATTTTGGACAATTAGTCACTGAGGGTTATGAGCCGCTGTTGGAACGTTGAAATACTGTGTTCCAAAAACAAACAATGACCAACTCGGTTCTCAATCTGGTCGTTCAGAGTCGTATATGGGCTGGTTTTACTTTTATTAAGTGACCTAAGTGACCTAAGTGTTCTTTTTTTGGCAAAGCTTACCTATAGAGCTCCCATGTTTCTGCAGTGGGAAAGATCCTGATAAAGCCTCCTCGTCTTTCATACTCTTCCTTTATCCTTCTCAGTACTTTGATCTATATTTGTAAAAATAAAAAGAAGTTTAACCCTTAGAAAACAGAGGTTTTCAGCTGCTTTTTTTCCATTGAAATGTACAGTTTATACAGAGGGTATAAGAATGTGCAATATAGAGCGTCTTACATCCTTTTTTCAGCACAACCAAGGCACAATTTCTTTAATTTCCACCAACTATATAAACACACCTGATCAAAAAGTCATAAAATCGGATTTAATTTGTGAAATTTGTGAAAAACGTTACAGTTCAAAGTTCACTTGGCTTGTTTTTATGAACAAACAACAAAAGAAAAACGCTCTATTTTGGTGACTTCTGCACAATTATTAACACTTTATATCACTATATAACTTTTACTCAACAACACATAAGAAGATGGAAAAATAAAAAAAATTTAAAGCCTGAATATGTGACCTATAAACACACATCCTCAGGATGTCCATATAAGGAGTTGTGTATTATTACCATGATCTCAATATAATGAATGTGGCCACTCCAAAGAAATCTAAATAGCAAAAGCATGAGTGTAAGTGAACTTGTTGACAAAAGTTAAAGGATTTCGCCTTCATTAAAATAAAAATGCAAAACATGACAAACTTTTGACGACCAAATGCTAATCGGTTCATCTGTGAGTGGAATTGAATGTTACAAAATCTGAAGGGATTAGCCGGGGATTTTCTTCAAAGGACAAAAAAACATAAGTGTCACAGCGTCCTTAACCTTGGACAAGCCAAATTAAATCAGTCCATCCTTCAGTCCAACTGAACACTTAACACTAATGTGAAGATATTCCCTCAAGATGTTCCTGAGATCATGCTTACAACAAAGGGATGGACCCAAAAAAACAGATCGGCTCCAGCTACTGGCTGTTGCTAGGTGTGGAGTGCGTAAGAAAACAACAAATAAGACACAACTTAATGTATTTACAGGACCCAATAAAGCAAACTCAACACACACGGATCTCACCTCCTCAGCAGATAAACTCAAAGTGCTGTCCCCTTGACCTTGTTTGGCTCCTTCCTTCTCTTTTGACCCTTCTGTTTCTGGGTTAGTGGCAGACGCAGCCCTCTGTTGTTACAAGGGAAACAAAAATCATGTTAAAGAGTAACAAAAATACCCTCTTCTCTCTTCTCACTGTCACATAAATTGGAACATTTTATTATACATTGGCATTCCTGGCTGCATGCATGAATGATCGGGCTGAGATTGACAACTTTGGCACGAACTAGGAACTTGGGGCCAGACAGCGAGGCGCAACCCCATGGGATCACATACAGGGTTCTTCATCTAAATAGCAGGGGGGATTACATTTAATTTGACTGCCATGGCTGTGTGTGTGTGGGGGGGGGGGGATACAACGCGAGCCAAACGGTGACAAGGCCTAATCCCGCTGAAAACGTCTCAACTGTTGCCCCTCATCAAAGTAAAGAGAGAGGACAGGTTCACTGTAGAAACATGGAGATCTTCAACAACCTCTTTGACAGCGCTCGGAGCCTGGGGGCTGGTTTTACGGGGACACAGACTTGAACAGCAGCTAACATTAGCGCCAGAACGCTAGCTGACGCTAAAGTTTGCTAAGTTTGCGAGGTTTATATAGAGCTGTGAGCCTGAGGACTGTTTTTACAGGGATACGGACTTGAACAGCAGCAGCGCCAGAACGCTAGCTTATGCTAACGCTTACTAGCAGAAGCAGTGCTTAAAAGTTGCTGATGAGGAATTGCCTGCTGTGGGTTTAGTACCCCCAGGAAAACTATTTAACATCTATACTTTATATTTAGTTTATAATGTGAGTTATTTACAGTGTAATTTATATATATATATATATATATATATATATATATATATATATATATATATATTTTACTAAGTTTATATTATTTACAGTATTTTATTGTTCTATATATTTATATTGTCTGATGTGGGTTCTTCAGAGTGTAAAAGTTTATATAGCGCTCGGAGCCTCGAGGGCTGTTGTTATGGGCACACAGACTTGAACAGCAGCTAACATTAGCACAAGAACGCTAGCTTATGCTAACGCTAACTTGTAGAAGCAGTGCTTAAAAGTTGCTAATGAGGAACTATATTGCTATATATTTATATTGTCTTATAATGTGGGTTCTTTAGAGTGTAATGTATATTTTTTTTATTATTTTTTTTTAATAAGGGCTGTTTTTACGGGGACACATAATTGAACAGCGGCTAACATTAGCGTCAGAATGCTAGCTGACGCTAACACTAACTAGTAGAAGCAGTGCTTAACCCTCAGGAGTATATTAATACTTTTTCCACTTTAAATTGTCATTCTTTTTAAGTTACTTCAGCCTCACAAGGTTTTTCCGTGTTATTTCATTCATTTGGAGTAGAAAACCTTTTGACTTCATACATTTTTCATTGGTGTCAGATTATTTATAACATAATGGTGATGAACACTGGTCAGAAAGGCCCCCTGGGAATGTTTGCTTAGAGCCCCAACAGATTCTAGAATCGCCTCAGAATACTGCAGTATCTGAAACACACTCGCCAAAGCCACTTTGCTAATGTAATGAGAATTCTATTAAAATACAGCATTAGGATCAATATATGCCATCTGTCTGCCGCCATGAAAGTAATTGCCAGACAATCAAATAAGCAAAAAGCAGAAGGCAATTTCTTACCCGTAAAGTAAAAGGCATTAAGGAATTGCAAGGCGGGGGGGGGGGCACAAAAAGGGCAAAAGAAGATTAATATTTTTTGGGAGTCAGATGGAAACTTACCGCTCTGTGGCTGTGTGCGGCAGCGGCGGCGGTTGTCGGTGCAGAGAGTGGTTTCTAAAGACAATGAGATGTGGGGAGCACCAGAATTAGATTAAATCCCAATTGTTACAGCAGCAAAAATGGAAATCTACTTATTTATCATGTGCGTCCTTTATTAGGGAAGAAAACATTTAAACTTCCTGAAGCTACACCGGCATACAACAATAACACATATTTACTGTGTGTTCTAACAGGCCCTTTGGACAATACAAGGTGGAGCAGTAATCTGTCTGATTCAGTAATCTCTCCGCAGCAGAAACCCGTGCCAAATCTGTGTGCAGCAGTAGTCGAAGCGGGGAGGGAGCCAAGTGCATTAGCATAGCATCATTAGGTAACGAGGCCTGTAGAGAGCATTAGTCACTTGATTAGTAAATGATAAAACAATAAGACACAGGGAGAGAGCGAGAGAGAGTAGCTCTTTTACGATCTGATGTCACTAAAACACGGTCATTTCATTAGCAGTTGTTTTGCATTACAGTGTGTGTTTTTTTTTTTCCATGAGGGTAAGAGCGGAGCTCAGTGACAGTGGCAGGAATGCACTGTGAGAAAGAGAAAAATGAATGTTTCACAAGGGAAGAGGTGACTGAGTGCAACACTCTGTGTGTGTGTGTGTGTGTGTGTGTGTGTGTGTGTGTGTGTGTGTGTGTGTGTGTGTGTGTGTGTGTGTGTGTGTGTGTGTGTGTGTGTGTGTGTGTGTGTGTGTGTGTGTGTGTGTGTGTGTGTGTGTGTGTGTGTGTGTGTGTGTGTGTGTGTGTGTGTTTGTGTGTGTGTGTGTGTCACAGTACCTGGGCTCTGGAGCCTGCCGGGTGTTTGAGGCTGGGGTCCAGGGTGATGCGGTCAGTGCGAGGCTGTTTCAATAGCGGGTCCTGACACACTAAGCCTGTGGAGGTCATAAGAGGGTCAGTCAGTAACATCACATTCTGACGGTCAACTGTGTCCACAAGGGTTTATTTATGTCTCTCTTTCTGTGTATGATGGGATGCCGGTGAGCTTCATTGACTGACTGTGTGGTGTCTCGGTGAATCCTGGGAGGTAACTTTTAAATCTTCCACAGGAGGTTCCACTATAAGATGCCCCGATCATCCCAGCTGAAGTGGACTTCCTTTGAACCACTCCCAGCTAGACTACCAGCAGACATGGCATATACTTTGTTTTGATTAAACCTTTCAAAATGGTTTCTTTAATGTGTTGCTGGTGCTTTATTGGGAAATGGCAGGTGGGAATCTCTTTATTATTCATATATTGCACCCACACTCTTAGAAATAAGAGTTCCAAAAGGGTCCTTCTACAAGGGCCGAGGTTCTACCTGGCACTATTTTCTTCTGAAAAACCCTTTCTTCGGGAAAGGGTTCTTGGTAATCCAGTAAGAACTATTTGATCCAAAGAACCCTTTAAAACCCCTTTCCCGAATAAAGGGGTTTAAAAGGATTCTTGGTGGAACCCTCCAAAAGGGTTAAATAACCTTATATGGTTCTACTTAGCACTCTTATGTCTAAGATTGCAGGTTTTTCCCAAAACCTGGATGTAATCGTTTGGTTTTTGTATGTATTTTAGTTGAAATGGAAGGAACTAAATCAGCCAAAGCATGTGTTTTGCATTTTTTCTGCACCACCATCCCCAGTGTGCATGTAAAAGGGAGGCACCAAGTCTTCATCCATTAGATGACACGACTTTATCCATGTCACACTGAAACAATGACAAATCTCTTAAGACAGCAAATCAAGACATGTTTTATACGACAGTGCTGTAACTTTACCATGTAAAGCACTGCGTTGCCCCGTGCATGACTGTGCGCTGCAGATAAACAAAAAAAAAAACTTGACTTGATTTGACATGATGTGGCCCACTGACACGGTTCCTCCCGCTCAAAGGCATAGTTTGACACGAGGAGTAAACATGAGTCACTTTGTTGCAGAGATTTTTTTGGCAAATGATTGGCATCGCTCTTCCTGCGTCTGAATCCGTAAAGCATAGCGTGAAGAATGGGGGGGTGGGAGCAGGAAACAGTTATTCAGGCTCCAATTTACTGTGACATTCGCTGCCTAGCGACAGCTCTTGAGCTTATTAATAAAAAGTTAATAAAAATGCTTTCCATAGCACTTTTTTTCTCTTATTTGTTGAAATCCTCTTCCTCAAGCTCCTGTTAGCCCTCAATAAAAATATTTGTCTGGAAAAAACCTGGTGTTTGTTGCCCTCGCAAAAGTCTTATTTTTCCAGTCTGTATATTAAGCGACAGTGGACCGACTACAGGCTGCAGCCTCGTCCTGTTTATGGGCTGGGTCACTTAGAAATGTCCTTATTTTTCAAGGAAAAGCACTTTTTTAAAGGAATCAGAAATACATTCTATACATTGTTAATGTGGTAAACGACTATTCTAGTCTGGTTTTTAATGGAATATGTACATAGGTGTATAGAGGCCCATTTCCAGTGTTCTAATGGTACATTGTGTTTGCTAATCATGCTAGAAGGCCATTGGATGATTAGAAAACCCTTGAAAAAGTTTTTTATTTGAATAAAAATCATTATTTCTAATCTTGTCAATGTTTTGGCTATATTTTCTACTCATTTTGCAACTCTTTAGATGAACAAAAGTGTCACTTTTAATGGAAAACACAACAAAAATTGTATACATGACCCTAACATTTCCTCAAATGAGTACAGCATTCACATTTAAATGCACCTCACACCCTACCAATATGATTTAAATCAATGACTGCTTATCAATTCCCGCAAGCGAACGGATGTGCGCTTTATATATGCAGTATTGTGCAGTTATTCTTTGGCTGAATCGAGTCTATTGACAGCTCATAGCCGCGGGCTATTTGTTTTAGCTCATACGAGCCGTCAGAGAAAAGAATCTCGCCTAAACACGCCAATTATCACAAACACGGGCGACAAAAGACCTTTTGACAGCTCCGTATATACAGTACAGGCAGGGGGAAAATGAACGCTAATGGCATGCTGTCATTATTTACTGGGATCTGGGACGCGGCCCAAGCGTTATCAGCCAACAGCGACTTTTAGAGTTTGTTTGGTGCATAATAGACGTGCTGTGTTCTGCATGCCACGGCTCATTGTCCAAAGATAACTAGCAATTTAGGATCATACTCTTTTATTAAGCGAGGTTTTCGGGGCCATGTGCACACAGACTCACACAAATAATCTTTAATATCGGTCCAAAGGGGCGATAAAGGAGCTTTAAATGAAAGATGACTTCCTATAAAAGGTTACTTTACTCTGCTACAAGGATAAAGCACATTCTATGTGGTGATGGTGGTCAGGTTATGAGATTCTTCTTGAGAATTTGATGATTAAAAAGGGAGGAGACCCGACACAGACACACCTGTTTCTATAACCTCTGCCTCAGGGGAAAGTCTTTTCTAATGCTAAATATTGCTTTATTTGACATGTAGGATCCAGTTTTTCAAAAGAGCTTAATAACTACAAAACAACAGAGGCCTCTTGTTGACAATTCTGTCTGCACTGTCATTTAAAAGAAGTTAATTAATCGTGGCTGCGGTTTGTTTTCTCTCTCCCATTATAAAGCCGTACACCTATTTTTGGCACTTTTGCGCAAACTCAACAAGTGGAATGCAGGAAAAAAAAACCTAAGGCATCAGACAATAGAAGACTGTCTCCGGCAGCTTGAAACGTGCTGCGTACAAGAACGAGCCACTTTAAGGCTTTCGCGGAGAAAGTGGTGGATAAGACGCGGCGTAATTACACCATTTAATCAAAAATCTCACATCTCTGTCCAATTTATATATTTGTTAATCTCAGCCTTGTCATTATTTTGCAATAATATTTTGTTACTCTGACATTATTATGTGAGTGATTTCTGCATTTCCGTAGGCGGTTTGAATTATTATCTGAATATTAGCTCCTACTTATTCACTGCGCTTTGTTTCAGCCTATGAATTGTAATCTCTTTGGAACCCGGGTGGAAGATTTAGTATTAAGTTTAGTGTTTAAGCACGCACGCACGCACGCACGCACTCACCCACAAGCGAAAACATGTCTGCAATCATGCTGGCCTTTATCTTCAGATCCAAGGGCGTATCACTGCAAATAAAAAGCATGTCAAAAGAATTAAACAAAAGGAGCAGATGCAAAAATGATGCAAAATTTTTTTTAAACCTTTTATGTTTGCCTTAACTGCTAAACTGGATTATTTTATTGTAGAAAAAGCAGCATTTGTACAAACTTAAGAGCGCGGGCCATTTCCCTCACTGCTGTTACATTCTGTATCATACATTCTGTTCGGATTTGAATTCACCACATGCTTCAAATCATAATACCGGGGGTCTTAAAAACCATAAACTTTGTATTTGCAACTATTTTGATAATCCATAATCAGTTTGAAGCTTTATTCATGATTAAAACATGGTTTCTGATTGTTTTAGCTTCTTAAATGTGAATATTTTCCTTGTTTCTTTGCTCCACATAAGAAAGAAATCATTAAAACTCGTCACAGAGGAAACACATTTATATGTGTTACTTTATATGCAGCCGCTCCTGCGTAAGCTAGTTGCTATTACTGCTACTTCGAGAAGCTGCGCGTGTTTTCATCTGAATGAAGACGGACAAGGAAACTAAACGCATTGCAGAAGAACTAAATCGTGGCTGTTACAGCGCAAATCTTTGGCAGTACTTACTTACTTAACAAAGACAGATATGCTATGCTACAGAAATGCTACGGAAGAAGAAAGGAGAATCCTCTACTCGGGACACAGTCGTGAAGCCGAAAACTTTTTCCAGAGCCTGTGCACAACATACGGATTTACACTACCAGAGTTTGAAAAGTTTGAAAATATAGTCAAGACATTGACGAGATTAGAAATAATGATTTTTTTTTTTGCCCTTCAAAAATAAGGACATTTCTAAGTGACCTCAAACTTTTGATTCTTGAAATAATGGAGAGTGTCACTCACCAGGCCAGGGAGGGAGAGAGGTTCACCTCCAACAACCAGGGTTTGAGGTTGGAGTCAATGAGCACATCAAAACCATACAGCTCTGTCGAGTCGAGGGGGAAAACACAAAATTAATCAAAAGGTTTTTCCGCCGCAGACTGGGAGCTGAAAATAAAGGATGAAGGCTATCACAGTCGCAAACATTTACAGTGTTTTTTTTTTCATAGTGGCACTTGGCAAACGCAGCAATATTTCTTTCTGCTACTCATTACACGCATGTTAGAAATCCAATCACTCAGAGAACGAGACGTCCAATGCACGTCTGCTACCGAGGGATCGGCTCAATTGCGTTAACTAAGTACATACACATTTCATCTGTCATGGATTGGCTTTATGGAAGACGGTAGATCAAGAACCCAACTGTGGCAACGGAATATTTTCAAACGTATAGTCAATCATTTCTGATTTTCTCATGGCTGGGAAGGTTAGGCAGTCTACGTTATTGTCACTATACATTAAAAACGAAGGGCGGCGACTCTAACGACTACCAGGAAAAGTAAACTACACTGTGACCACGTTAAGGATAGAAATATGAACTGAAGCCATCGTTGTGCGCTGTAATTCGGCTTTACATGATGACCAGATAAAAGACCGTTAGATGAAGTGATAAAAATAGACAGTTAGATAAAATGCAGGGCCTTTAGCACACCTTTTCTTTTTGTTTTTTAAATTTCTTGTAAGAATAAAATATATTATTTTTTTTATTAAAATAAATAAAAAATGTAATTTAATTAATAATAATTTATTTTTTAATTATATATGTTTCTAATTACAAAATTACAAATAAATAATATTTAATTTTAAATTAAAGAAAAATTATTAATTCATTCATTCATTCATTCATTCATTAATTAAATAAAGGCAGTCTAGATTATTGTCACTATACATTAAAACGTAGGGCAGCGACTCTAACAACTACAAGGAAAAGTTGAACCACACTGTGACCACGTTAAGGATATAAATATGAACTGAAGCCATTGTTGTGCGCTGTATAATTTGTAAAGCACTGCAGCGATGGCTTTCTTTCTCATGTTTCTCTCTTGTTTCACAGACCGATACATATCTCTCTGTGTTCTATGACAGCCTTCACACTGAGTCTGGGGAGTGTCACCCAATAAGCCAATGACCCGCCGGCCCCAGCAGCAGCAGCAGTGTGCGGGAAAAACCACATTATTTTACAGGGGCAGGGCAAAAGCCCAGCCATAGAGCGCCAGAAGAGAAAAATCCTTCTAATGACACTTCAAAAGAACAGACTGTGTTGAGAATAGGCCGGGGGTGGTGGTGGTGGTGGTGGTGGTGGGGGTAAAGGGTTTGGGAGTTTCAAAGCTGCCACAACCACCACTGTTTGTTCTCGCATCTCAGGTCACTGCCAGTGTCAAGCATACAAAAGCCAGCGTGACAGCGCACAATGGCTCCATATAGCACTGGGTCCAATGACGTTGAGCAGGTCCAGTTGAACAGAGTGAGGCTTTACATGACCACCAGATTAAAGAAAGACAGTTGGATAAAGTGATAAAATTAGACAGTTCGATAAAATGCAGGGCCTTTAGCACACCGTCTTTTTTTTTCTTGTAAGAATTAAATAATAAAAAATAAATAAATAAATAATTAAAAAATTAAACAACAATTCTAAAATAAAATACAATTTTATTAAAAATAAATGTAAATTAAAAAAATTAAAACTTTCAATCATCATTAATTTACTTGTTTGTTTGTTTTTTATTTAAAAATAATTAATTAATGATGATTGATTGAAAAGGGCACACTTTACTGCAGGTGTTGCATCTAATTATGTTCCTTCTTCAGAAGAGTAAAGGTACAGTGCTAAATTCTGATGAAGAAAACACTCCTTTCAAGCTTTAAGTTTTAAGTAAAATCAACAGTTTGGTTTCCATTTGGTTCAGCATGGGTGTAACTTGCAAATTGCATATTTGAAACTGAACTGATTAAAGAACCCTGAGTCACTCAGGAGGACAAACTTAAAAATAAACATCAAACTGTCATCTTTAAATTATTTAACTAACATATGCAAAGAGAGGGCGATGGATAGAGTGTGTGTCATAAAATGTTGTACATTAGTCTTGTGGGAACACAACAACAAGGGAAAATGATGGCTGGGAGGTGTGACGCCGCCTCACCAGCCCCCCCCCCCCCCCTCGACATGCAGACTCCATGTGCACTGCATTTTCCACCAATTAGGAGCAGATGCAGCTTCTGCCCCTAAAAAAAACCCATGCAAACTGTAGACACGTTTGTTCTGTGGTGAAAAGGGGGGGTTTGGGAACGCTGTTAAACGTGCCCACAACAAGCATCACAGACAAGGAGACGAGAGGCGGCGAACGACCGACAACACACCCATTAAAGAGGGAGGGAAGAGCTGTGACAGAGAAGAAGAAGAAGGGGGGATGAAAATAAAATCATGCTGTTGGAAACTTCACCACAAGAGACAAACGCCCAAAAACAATAATCCCACCCTGGCCCACAACAACAACAACGGCAGCAGCAGCATGAAGTATTCCCTTCATGTGTGTTTACTTCAGAGACAATTGAATTAGAGGCCTTGCATCACTCTGGGATTATGTTATTGCTGCAGAAGGGAGAGTCGTCAAACGCTGACGATGAGACATTGAATCAATACAGATTATAATCTATTGCCTTAATGAATAAGGTCGTTGGACATAAAATAATCGATTTATTTCAGAAACAGCAGAGCGTGCTGCAAGAGAAGTGTGTGGGAGCTTCACAGACAGGGGTGGGGGATTGAGGGGGGGGGGGGGGGATCCGACCACACTCAGCACTTAATGAGGGACATTCAGTGGAACACACAGGACCCCAGTAAGTGGAATGTTTTGTGTGTAATAAAATAGGCCCTTTGGCTTGGCTAATCAGATCTTAGTCAAAACATCTCGTAATCAGCATCCCTCAGCAAAAAAGACTGTCCATTAATCACACACACACACGGCGGCGGTGAGGAGCTGCATGGGTGGCATTTTCTCTCCACAGACACACGAACTAGACACACACACAGTCCATGTAAAATAAAATAAAACTCTTGTTTTCATTTCTTCCCATATGAGACATCATGGAGCTATAAAAAGATTTTTCTTACACTATTTGCTGCCGTTTTTTTGAGAGAAATCCTCTTTGAAAACAATAAACGCGATCGTTATTAGAGCCATTAATAGACATTTAAAATAGCCGGGGAACAATTTGCAGTAAATTAAGACGATCATGTGCTTTACGGGCTCCCGTCCAGACTTAGCTTAAAGACGGCATAAAAGCAAACAAAGCAAACGGCTGCTTTTATCAGCTCAGTTGCTGTATTTACTGTATGCTTTAGAAGGGAGAAGCTGACGAGGGCTGAGTGAACATGACTCCTCGGCGGTTTGGGTGGGTTTTTATTAAACAGACAAGTTAAAGAACCACAGACACACACACACACTCTCGAGTGGACTCGTCAAAGCAGAGGCGGAGTGCGTGTGTGTGTGTGTGTGTGCATGTGCGCTGGTTCCTGCGTGGAACGCGATCCCACAGCGACAGAAACATCACCGTGGAGAGGATGACGAAGGGTGGTCCTCTCAGTGTCTATCTTTGGAAACTTTATCCTCAAGAAAAGACAGCAGAATGCTGTAATTAAGTTGCCCCCGAGGCCGTCTGAAGACAACAAAAATGACGCTTAAAATTCAACGGTAAACTGATACAGCTGAAGAAAGATAATGGCCATGTTTACAGCACGCCATGTATTATGCATCTTTTTAGTCAAAGGCGAGGTGGACCTAATTGCTTTTGTGCTTCACAAGTGAACGGCTGTCGTGTCTTTGTCTCGACACGTCGGTATAGGCTTAAATATAGAAAGGGATTGGGTATCTGCACTGATCTCATTTTGTTTTTCATTTCAAATCAAATGTCGGGCGAAGCAGTGCAAAAATGACTGCTTTAGATATAGAATACAGTTAATGGTCGAAAAATAAACTTTCTTCAACATAACAAAGGGTCAATGTATATCTATATATACACTTTTTACCATAAATGTGTGAAATATTTATGCTTTTTTGTTGTTTTCTGTCTGTTAGACATAGCAAAATCAGGTTTTATTCCTTAAATCCAGCCTTTACTACACTCTTACTTAACACTAAAAGTGCTAAGTAGAACCATATAAGGTTCTTCGGCTTGTCCCTTTTTGGCTCCAGGTACCAAGAACCCTCGAAAAGCCCTTTCTTTGGGAAAGGGTTTTTCAGAAGAAAATGGTTCCAGGTAGAACCTCAGCCCTTGTAGAAGGACCCTTTTGGAACCCTTATTCCTAGAGTGTACACTCTTAGAAATAAAAGTGCTAAGTAGAACCATATACGGTTCTTCGGCTTGTCCTCATAGGAGAACCCTTTTATAAAGGTTCCACCTGGAACCCTTTTGTTCAGGAAAGGGGTTTTAAAGGGTTCTCTGGATCAAAATGGTTCTTACTGGAACCATTACAAGAACCCTTGAAAATCCCTTTCCGAAGAAATGATTTTTCAGAAGCAGATGGTTCCAGGTAGAACCTCAGCCCTTGTAGAAGGACCCTTTTGGAACCCTTATTTCTTAGAGCGTAAGACAAATATCGCTATTGATGAGTTAGAGAATGTTAAACGTGAACATTTGCGTAACTGTGTTTGAAATTGTGTTTAAAAAGACAACAAACCACTGCGACCCACATTCACATCATATTATATATTCGCCTAGTATCCTAGTATAAAATCTAGTATTATTTTTGAATAGATATCTGCACAAAAATCAGCAAAAAAAGTCAACATGGTGGCTTTAATTCATATTTAAATATAGATCTACTTCCTGGTTAATCATGTGACCCTAATTGGGATGCGGGTCAAAAGCAAGTGATCCAAAATAAAGGTGCATCTGGGTGAATAAAGTCATTATTTTATGAGAATAATAGAGAATAATAGAGGTTTTCATTGCAATTTTGATATTTTGATGAAAAGATGCGTCAAATGAGGAAGTGCCACACACACACACACTATTCTATCCTATCTAATAAAGGCAAAAAGCCCAAAAAACAAATCTAATAAGAAAAGCAAAACAATGATGATGTGTCAACTGGCAGAATAATCCCATCTCTCAGGAGTTGTTGGAGCCAGGTTGAGACTTGGTTAAATACCCACATGGTCAAAATTGATGTGGCTTGTCAACGTAGCTGTGATGAAATGATAGCATCTTCTTTGCAGGCGACAGTGTGATGGTGTGAGCCCGTGTTGCTACATGCCCAATACAGTCCACTCAACCACCAATTGGTGTGTGTGTGTGTGGAGTCGGGGGGGTATTATGTCTACAGAAGCCTGTCACAACTTACAAAAGCCCTTTATTTTTCCAACATCTCCGAGGTGAAAAAGAGTGTGAGCAGCAGCAGCAGCAGCAGCAGAGAGGGTGGTGGATGGGGACGTGGGGGATTAAAAACAAACAGAAACAGCGAGAGCAAAAGGGGGAAAAAGAAAGTGAAAAAGAGACAGCGGTGTCGAGGGAAGGCTCGGCCAACACAATCTCGTTCAAACCCCCCAAAATCTAACAGAGACTGCCAGACACACAGAGAGAGAGCGAGAGAGCTCAGACAATTAGTGCCAACACTAACACGGATAATGGCTCCAAAATGGAGTTCACGCGAGCTCGCTGCTAGGCAGACGTAGCCAAGAAAACAGTCGGGCCTAAATCAGGCAACAGAGGAGAGGAAGCAACAAGGCCCTGCATGGTCCAACAGAGAGTCAGTGAGAGTGAGGGCAGTGGTATACAGGAAGACATTATGTTCTCTTACTGTAACCATATTACATATGAATAAAAGAATAAGAATTTCATTACCAAAGCAGTTTGTCTTGTGTGGTACAAACATCTTGCACGCGGTTACTATATGTAGCTCGGCGCTGACGACGGCCTTGACGATCAGGTCCTCCACCTGTTTCATCAACACTGAAACACACAATAAGACGAAGAAATGTCCTTATTTTTGAAGGGAAAATCACACTCTAAATACATATTGTATACATTGTTAATGTGGTAAACGACTATTCTAGCTGCAAACGTCTGGTTTTTAATGGAATATGTAGATAGGTGTATAGAGGCCCATTTCCAGTGTTCTAATGGTACATTGTGTTTGTGTTCTAATTGCGTTAGAAGGCTATCGGATGATTAGAAAACACTTGAAAGCCTTTGTGCAATGATGTTAGCACAGCTGAAAACAGTTTCGCTGGTTCTGTGACGAAAGGGCAAAATTATTAGCATTTATTTTCAGAATTAGGAATTCTAAAAATCAGAATTCATGCCGTTTTCTTTTTGTTTCTTTCTTTCTCTTTTTTGGAATCAATCTCATCAGAATTTTTCTTTAATCTCAGAATTATTACTTTTTTTCTCAGAATTATGACTTTCATCGAAGAAATAAGTCTTTGCATTAATCTGAAATAAATCTTTAATATCAGAATTGTCTTACATCTCATCTAAGTTTTTATTTAATCTCAGAATGATGGCTTTTTCCCTCAGAATAATGACTTTAGTCTCAGAATGATGGCTCAGAATTATGACTCAATCTCATCTGAATGTTTCTTTAATCTCAGAATTCTGACTTTTTTTCTCAGAATTCTGACTTTAATCTATGAAATAAGTCTTTAATCTCAGAATTAGGATTTTTTTTTCTTTTCTCTAAATTATGACAAAATCTCATTTTACGTTTTGTTTAATCTCAGAATTATGATACTATTCATTTTGCAACCCTATTGATGAATAAAGGTGTGACTTATAATGGAAAACACAACAAAAATTGTTTAGGTGACTTGTGAATGGTAGTGTACATGCGAGTGTTAAAGTACTGGAAAAACGTTGTAATGTCATGTATTCAAAGAGCGAATGAGAAAGTGAACTAAAAATGTGTTCATCATCTCTGCCTGGATATGAAAACCATGCAGAGCCAAGGAGAAGGTGAAGGTTTTTGACTCACATGTGGTGTCCTTCCCCTCCTGCCTCAAATACCTCAGCATTGCACTCATACTCCACTTGTTCCCATAATCCTCAACTTCAGGGTCATCGCAGCTGAAAAGAAAAGAAAAGAAAAGAAAGACATGCACTTCAAACGCTTCTATGTGAGCAGATGAGTCACTCAGTGGCTCCACGGTGATGCACAGCTCACCTGACATAATAGCTGCTCTTTTTGTTCACGCTGTAGTTGGTGAGATGCATGAATGTGTTCTTAATGCTCTTTGAAGTCCGGTCGTACTTCACCGTGGCGAACCTGGACAAAGACATTGTTTATTTGTTCAAAGAGAGAGAGACGTAAACCTGTCAGCCAACAATTCCACTCCATATCTGTGCGATATCTAATAACCGCATTCATGAAGTTGACACTTGCTTGAATAAGGGCACTTTGGGAGAGATTAGTTTCTGGCAGTGTTTAAGAGGAGTGGATGCCACATGTGCAATAATGAGAATTCCTTGGCACGTTACCGCGTACCTGAATACCAACACAACCCCGCAGGAATGTCAGGGAGATAAAAGTGATATTCACAATTTTTTTGGGCCGTGATTTATTGTTGCCAGGTGATAATCGAGCCAGGGCGGTGGCACTCCACTGACTCCAGTGCATACTTCTACACCGGGGGAATAGCCAGTCGGCGGATAAATCACCTGCCCTCTCTTGACTTACACGCGTCAAAGCTCTTGCGTTAACAAGTTCCTCTCGGCCGTGATTAACTGCATCCAATAAATGTAACGCATCCAGAACCAGAGATAGGATCTTTGAACGGTGACACAATCAGCAACGTTTGATGTTGCACCTCTGGAAACAATAGAGGGCTTTGTCTCACACAAGTCACAACCACAAATATTGTGCTCTGTGAAGAGCACTGGCAATACTAGCAGCAGCAACACTGCCCTCTACTGGACACGGAAATAACAGCAGTGTTTGTGCATTATTAAGTGCATAGTGGACCAAAAGGTGATGTAACATAAGCTCAATTATGCATAATATAATAAACAGAGACAACATGTCTGATGCTCTTTTTCTACTTTATTTGCCTTATTAAAACTGAAAACAGCAGATTGACTGCGCCTCCCGCCTCCCACCTCTTTGTTGCAGAGATTATTTTAGAGATTAAATGTCCAGACACAGAACATTTGTCTTGTACAATTACTTCAAAGACATATACTGTGAAAAAATCCTAATCTCACCCTCTCATCTGCACTGTACCACATCATATACTCTATACATAAACTACTATATTGTAGATTAACAAGGAAAGGCTGTGCAACATATGAATAACAATGGAAAATATCTGTTAAAATTACAAAATGGGCTGCAGGTACAATAACAGAAGTCACATGTTTTGAAAGACGCGGCCTTTAAAAGTTGCTATTGTGCAACGTGTGGGAGTTCTTTCAATGGAACAATGGCTTTTCTCTGTGTCTAATATTAAACATTAAACTCTTTTTAAAGAAAAATGTCTTGTAACTGTCAGAGATTATCTTCCACAAGAGTCCAGGGGCCGTGAAATTTGGAGGAATTGGAGGTGGGAGACTAAAACTGTGAGGGGGGTAAACATTTCTTTAAATTAAAATATATTAAATATGTCTAATAAAAAATGCTTGCTCAGTAAAGGAACATTTTTTTTTGTTCAACATTGAGATAATGACTAATTTCAATGTCATCTGTTTACTTCAATGATGACATGGTGAAATGATGACTTTTTTTAAACCTTTAAACCTCCGAAGTTTGTGAACCTCTGCTCCAGTGCGTTTGTAATGTGTTGTAAAGATGTCGCAAGAGGTTCTCAATGACTCTGAGGTCATTGAATGTCCTTATTTTTGAAGTAAAACCCCTTTGTTTTCAATGACTATAACATTAAATGAATCAGAAATACACTCTATGCATTGTTAATGTGGTAAACGACTATACTAGCTGCAAATGTCTGGTTTTTAATGGAATACGTACATAGGTGTATAGAGGCCCATTGCCAGTGTTAGAAGGCTATTGGATGATTAGAAAACCCTTGTGCAATGATGTTAGCACAGCTGAAAACATTAATATTTGGAATAAAAATCATTATTTCTAATCTTGTCAATGTCTTTACTATATTTTCTATTCATTTTGCAACTCTTTTGATGAATAAAAGTGTGACTTTTAATGGAAAACACAACAAAAAGTGTCTAGGTGAGCCCAAACCTTTGAACACTAGTGTATATGACATAAAGAACATCTTAGAGTCCGCTCACCTCGCTAAACCCTCCTCGTACACGTAGACGATGAGCGGATCGTACGACGTGACCAGCACGTACAACCGTACGTCGAACTTGAACTCTGGAAACAAAAACAAAGATAGATTTTCGTCATTATATTTAACCTTTAACGTCTTAAATGTGTCTGTGGTGAACTCACCGTCAATCAGTAGTGGGTTGTTAATATAGCGAGACACCAAGATGTTTTCGTCCATTGAAATCTGATTTGGCTGTAGACGAGAGTTCATAAACACAAAATATACAACATGCTGGATTCCCAACAAGTGATATCACTGTGTTATTTACTATCAACAAGAAATAAAAAAACACAATCTGGTGGTGGGAGATGGGTCATTTATGAGGCTGAAATGTGTTGCAGGTGGTGAAGTTCACAGGAGATGGGGGGGAGGGTTTGAGGAGTTGTAACCTCAGCGCTGGCTTCAGTTCAGAGAAACCCGAAAAATTGACGTATTTCTTTTCACTCTCCAAATATTACTCTGACATTCTTTCCACTGTTTCATAAAAACGCCTGGACAAAAAAGATGAAGAAGAAGAATAACCGTGCACATGTTTTCCAACAGTGGGAACCTTGTTGAGCTCCTAGAAAAACACTTAAAACGCTTGTGATTTACTCCAAAAAAGCTTATTAATGGTTGTAAAAAAAAAAGTGCTCAAAGACAGCTGTATCTGTAGACACATCTGGACCGGGAAACTGCTGTTCAGTGAACTCCCACCAGGTTTGACGTTAGCGTGAATCTTTGCTCGCGTGTGAATTAAGACAGATGACATTTGAATGGAAAAGCTGTGGTAATATTTGGTTAGTTTCACATCAACAGTTTCCTGTGTTTGCAATACAAAAAGTAAGTGTGAGAAAGGTCTGAAACTGTTAAATGAACAGTGGTTCCTAACACTTTAGAGCAGTGTTTCCCAACCCTGGTCCTCAGGGAACGCAGCCATGCCATGTTTTAGATGTGGCCCTGCTCCAAAAAACACCTGATTCTGATTTTTGTTTTGTTGATTTTTTTTTTTTTACAAAGTTGAAACATTACACTTTTGATTTTTTTTTTAACAAAAGTTAAAATTTAACATTTAAAAAAAATTGACAATAGTTGAAAGTTGAGCTTGATGATGAGCTGACGATTTATTTGAATCAGGTGTTTTTGGAGCGGGGCAACATCTAAAACCTGTTGCCCCGGAGGAGCACTTATACATTTTAAAAATGAACAAAAAGCAAAGCTTGTTTTTAACTACTGAAAATCCACTAAAACCAGTTAATCGATTATCTAAATAGTTGACTATTCATTTAGTAATTGATTAATAATCAATTAACTGAATAATCGTCCTAGCCCTAGCTCATACAGGACAAAAAATAAATCTGTTATTACTATGAATATGTTGTTTGCAGCTGCGAATTTAGCAGTTATTATTGATCAATTAGATAAAATTTTAAGTAAAAACGCCAATAATGTTCTTTACCCAGCCACTAAAACTTAATTTCAAATGTTCCTGGACCTCAATAGAGCAAAATTAAAAAAGTAATCTCCTCCTTTAAGTCTTCAGATCTCTAAAAATCCCACAAATCAGTCAACGAGGGTCACGGTGTCACATTACTCACATTGCTGACCAAGTAGATGCCTCGCCCTCGTGAAGATGCTACTGGTTTGATAATCCACGAGCCTTTATCCTTGGCGAAACAATCTGAGATTAAGGCAGAAGGAAAGGTTTAGGTAACTATATCATAAATAAAGTGAGTGTGAGATGGTGTGGTACAGTGTCTTACTGCAGAACTCCTGGTACTCGGAGGGAAGCACAAAGGTCTGAGGGACAATGTGGAAGTTCTTGAAGCCGTACGTCTGCTGCATTCGCTGGATGTTTTTATACAGGCGGTCTTTACGCGTCAGTTCGTACGACCTGGAAAAGAGCAGCGCAGAGCTTCCCATCACTCGCTGGCTTTGACACAGAAGCTACACAAATACATGGATACATAACAGTTACAGACTGTAACAGTTACAGGCCCCGACTGTGTGATTCATCTCGGGTTTAAAATGGAGGCACGCATCCAAACTAAATGCACTTTGCAGTGGAAGCCAACAAACACATTTCCTGAAGTGAAGGACTTTCAGAGTGGCTCAGCGGCAGTGATATTTATTTATAACACACAGGAAAAACAGTGGCGATATATACGGTATATACCGCCGACACTCTGTCATACCTGGGAAAGTGGTTGACCTTCTGGAAGTCTTGAAGGCTGCGGAGGATGTAAGGCTTGAGGTGAGATCCTGTCCACATCAGGTTAAAGTTATTACTGTTCGGGTGAACCTGGAAAAGTGACGGGCGACATTTAGGATATTTTCCTCAACCCACGGTCCAACAGTTCATTAAAGTGTTATTTGTTCAGTGTCTAGCTAAAGAGGCAGATGTTTATAATAATGGCTTGTTAAAAGTTTGGCTCTGTTGAAGACGCTCGTCGTCGGGCCTTTGATGACGGGTCAGTAAGAGTCGAGATGCAATGAAATTAAATCATAATAAACTAGAAAAGCACTCGGAGAGCGCAGACCTCCGCCAGGGCAGCTCAGCCCCCCACAAAATAGAGATAAAAATAATGATAGCGTCTACGGATCACGCCCAAAATTTAATCACTTGTTTCGGGTCCCATTGCGGACATTTCCTGAAAATTTCAGCGAAATCCGTCTGCGACTTTTCAAGTTACTGCGACTGGCGGAGGTCAACAAAGGGGAATCAATAATAACAGCTTGAAGGACTGTTTTCCCACTCGTGGAACAGAATTAACACTCCTGAGCTCATAGGAAAATAAACCTACTCTGCTTTATTCTACAGTATTCTATAAACAGAAGCTTTTAAATGAGCTTTGTTACCTCTCGAAATCCATGGTTGGCGAGTATTCCTCGTACCACGCGGCTCTCTGTGCGCACGATCTTGAAGGCCATGTTGTACCTTTCTGGAAAAAAAGGGGGACACACACATTTCAAACAATCAAAACTTCAGCTTCTTCTTGTTTATGGTCATTTTGAAGATTTATCGTGTACCTCCGACAGAGCAAACGCTCTCATCTTTTGCAACGGCAGCTTCAGGGAAGAACAAGAGAACGGGGATGGTCTTGCTAAGGCCGCTCCATTGAACGCAAGGCTGGTTGCTATAGTAGACAAACAGATAAAAAGTTAACCTTTATAGAAAAATACACAGCGCACATTGTCAGACACGGTGTCACGGAGTTGCACGACGTAATCTCTTGACGTTTATTCCCACATGACGTGACTTTCCCAATACGGGGTTAGCTGACCTAACGCTGCGGGAATGCATCCTGACACTCTGTTTATTTCAGTCAGGCAGATAAAGGACCTGAACCACACACACACATTTTTAGGAGGTGCTGGGGCAATAACAAACCAATGCAACCTGACAACCAAACCCCTGGTAAAAACTACAGACTATTAGATAGTGCCAGACGCAGCCTGCGTACAGCTTAAACTAAAAAATGAAAAAGAGATAAGGAAGCACGATGATGATGGAGCAGAGCTCAATCAGACACGATAAGGAGGGAAGCATGTAAACAATCACTGCTCCTCGCTTAAGTATCCAGGTATGCAGACAATACTGCAGATTGTTGATTTTTTACAACTGTGGATGCTTGACTGCACGCCCTTATTTTGAAAATACTTTAAATGTTTATTTTGAATTCAAACCACCATCTATGCCACGATGAGATACAACATAGAAAAACACGAGATATAGAGCTTTGTCAGCAGCTCAAATTGTTATATTTTAATGTAACAGGTGACTTAACTGTTTGTAAAGCATATATAAATTATCTATTTTATAAATTGACTGTGTGATTATTCTGTTTTTGTTCAATCAAGCACAATAAAAAGCATTTGTGCATTTGTTTTATGCCTGTAATAATACACTTTGTTGTCCCTGAATGCATTATTTAGTGGTATCTGTTGACTGATTTTATCAGTTGCATGCCATAACATTTGAGTCGAGCTCACATTGGATGAAAGTGTGTGCTTGTTTAAAAGGAAAGAACAACTCCAGCATAACGTAGTGCCAACGTTGGTGTTATAACGTAATAAATGTGACTTTAGGATAAAGATTATTTTACCGAATCATAATTAAAGCCTTCAGTTTTTGCCACCTCGAGGGTAAACCTGATACTAAGCACTGCAGACTAATTTAGGAGATGGAATGAGTCTAAAACCAGGAGTGTAACATATGACTAAGTATAGCTTAACAAGGAATTAGCTGCTACTGGCAAGCCGTCAACTACCTGCATGCACTTCTTTTTTGTCCGTTAAATATTCCTCAATTATTCTAAATTAAAATGACCGAAAGGCTTCACTTAGTCCAAATGCATCATCATTTATTGCATGGTTCAGGACAGGTTCTGTAATACCTCATTGATTGCATTACATATTAATTAATTAACTATATCAAGTACAAATGATAAAAGGTTTTGGTTACAAATCTCATGGAGGACAACCTCAGAGATTTAAAAGAAAACAGTGTAAATTAGTACAAAGGCAATGCCTAGAAATATAATGGATCATTTTCAAGTGGATAAGATAAGATATTGTATATTGATAGCAATACATATGTAATAAATAATCAGGTATACATATGTGTTGCACAAAATGCAATACTTATGGTGTGTATTAGGAGCAGAGATTTGGTTAAAACAGGCTGTATAATATTACAATGTGGTAATAAAGCATAAAGTTTATGAAACTAGTAATCCAGTAGTGTTTTGCTGTGTAAATGCACATTTGTCGCCTGTCATTATGTTATTACAGCACATACAGCTGCAGTGTAATCCAAAAGTGAGCACAATATAATGTGAAATCATGCAAAAAGGTGCACACTTACTCCTGCTCGTCCTCTGTGGGGGACTCAGCTTCCTCCTTTCCCCGGACGACAGCTGGCATCTTCACAGGTGTCTCGGCGTAAACATGGCACCTGAACCCTTGCCAGTAAAAAAAAATACAATTAAATTAAATGAAATGAAACAGCACTGAAACCAGTCTATATAACAATAACAACGCAGATATAACGCTTTTCATACAATGGCTTTGGTGGTACAGTGAGTGTAAAATTAGCACACAATTAGCTAGGGACAGCTATTTTCTGCCTCAGTGAAATTCTCTTGGTTGACGGAAATAGACGGTGAAGCTTAAAACGGCACAAGCATTAGCGAAATATGCTACTTTACGTACGTGAAGCTAACAAGCTATAGTGCCGCCGCCGCCGCCGAACGACGGACTGCGCGAACGTTGCGAAGAAGCCGCACACTGAAATAAACTTGCCTTTTATTTTTTATTTTTTTCGGAAGCCCGCTAACGGTTAGCGAGCGGCTATCACTTGGTCATCGCGGTTAATCTTCCTGGTAACTACAACAACTGAGTGGCAACAGAGAGTGAGGCGCATGCGCACTGGCGGACAACGTTCATTTGTCCTAAGTTGCCCTCTCTATATATATTTAAAACCCCAACAAAGATGAATTGAACTATCATTTTATTTGTGCCATTTTAAAAGTATGGCTCTCAAAACGTACGCGAACGGTTGTATTTTTTACGAAAATGTAGTTTGTTCTTGAACAAACACTTTTAAATGTGAGCTTGAATGGTGACGAACGAACACACAGTTCATCACAGATTACTCTCTTGCTCCATGTTTACCCTTTGTTCACATACACAGCCTAGCCTATCGCCTCCAGGTGACGGCAAAGTCTCACTTCTATTGGTCGGTGAAGAAAGTGGGCGGACCCCTAAGGTTTGATACGACCAATCATATCAATGGTTCGACTTGATGGAGCCACTCTTTGAGCTCTCTCATTGGTCAGTTTTACACTCACTCCATTGTTTATTTATTTTTTTCACCCAGTGTTCCTGTGTTTCTGTCAGGAATTATGTTCACTCTATAGTTTAACAGACAGCGTCAGGTAAATAAATGCATCATTTTAAAGCTATTCTTTATCACTATGATACGTTTAATAATGGTATTTATTACGTGTAACGTATGGTATAATTTATAGCAACGTTAGCCTGCTATGTCGTTATTGTTGTGTTGCTAACACAGTCTGTGGTTGCTAGCTAATGATGACGGAGGTTGATTAATATTATTAATATTCTATATAATATTATATTTTTATTTAGGTTAACATTAGTAAAAGGAAGGATTCCTCCTCTTTTCCTCTCTCTCCTTATCAACCCAACACGATTATTATTGTTTTACTACTATTATCATTTGTTGTTATTGCTGTTAATAACACGTTATCTAATTTTTCATTATCCGAATAGGTTGGTAATTATGTTATAATTACTTTATACTCTATATATTTACAACATTAAACAGATATATAATCAGAGTCAGAATACTGAATTAATCCCAGAGGAAATTGTGTAATCACCATGACAGATTAAGAGATATAAAGTTACAAGACAACGTACCAAATATTACAAAAAATAGAAGTCATACAATATAATATATATAATATATGTATCACATATGAAAAATAGACTCATCATACCTCTTAAAAACAGTAATATAAATACAAATGTAAATGATACTGCACAATATGTACCAGATAAAAACATTATCAATATGATAAATAAGAACATCAGTCTCTTGCTCTCTTGAACGTGCCCCTCACAGACAGACGGACAGACAGGATGAGTCGCCTTCTGAACATCCTGCGGAGCTGGTTGCTGATGGTGTCCGTCATCGCGGTGGGAAACACCGTGCAGAGTTTCAGAGATCACAGCTTCCTGTCGGAGAAGCTCTACACGGGCACGCCAGAGTTCGGTGAGCTAAAATGACAAAAGAACTCGTCGATATCTCCAAGAGCAAGACGACTAAGTCATGATAAACTCTCTGATTTGAACTTTCCCACCTGTTCCCTTCAGTGAACGGCCTCCAAGCTCGAACGTTTGGTATATGGACTTTGCTGTCATCCATCATCCGCTGTGCCTGTGCCATAGACATCCAGAACAGAACGTAAAGACAGCTTATCACTAACTACACCCCTCTGTTTTTACATATAACGTACTTACGATGTGGCACGCTCTCACCCGCAGGCTGTATCACATCACTTTATGGACCTTTGTGCTGGCGCTGGGCCACTTCCTGTCTGAAGCCTTCGTCTACAAAACTGCACCTCTCACTATTGGGGTCATGGCGCCTCTTATTGTGGCGAGTGAGTAGGATATTTCAACACAGAATAATAGTTGAACGCAAGCCTCACGTGTGAGTTAAATCAAAGAATCCTGACAGCTGCTTGATGTGTTTTTCAGGTTTCTCGATCGTAGGAATGTTGATTGGATTCCAGTGTTTTCAGGAGACACAAGAGGAAGTGGGAGCACGGCAGAAGAAACGCAACTGAGTCCAACAGCAGTTTTGTTTTTTTACCGTTCACGGAACTTAACACACAAAAAAACAACGCCCGCCAACTACAGAATAGAGGGGACTTTGCCGTCTCTTGCCTTGAAGAACATGCGAAGAAAACACTGCATCTGTACTATATTTGGTACCTTGGCTTATTTTATGGTTTTCAACTGGACATTTTATAGTTGACAGTTTAATTATGAAAGGTTTCACCTCTATTCTACAGTATGCTGTAGAATAGATTTATGAACACAGAGGTTCTAACCTGAAGCTTGTCTTGTTTTAAAAATCATTATACATGGTTTACACACACGCGTACACTTCTCTAATAACAATCAGTTATTAGAGTTTTCTTAAAGTCTACAGTTGAATTGTCATTTATATTGATTTTCATGATTTTACAGTATGGTCTTTGAAAATAAATGTGCTTTTCAGTTTAAAAACATGACTTTCCATACTACATGTACTGTTTGTTTGAACTTTTTTTAATTAAAAGTATATTTATACTCTGCAAGCATCTTGATTTTAAGTTGTTTTTTAACATCATTTTACAAACTAAATGACATATTTTGACTTTAGTTCACTAAATATGAACTTTTTTCCACAAAAAGACTATTAATACAACACCTGCAAGATTGTTGTTGCTTGATTTTTTATTTTTTGTTAGTTAAATGTTACATAAAACAAAAGTATTAGTTTAAAAATAGTCCATTCTTTAAAAAAAAACAAAAAAACACTTTGGGTTTAAAAAAATGTACGAAAAATGCCACTGACACAATCACTAGCACCTTAAACAATCACATAAGAATCATGACGACACGATGACACGACAAACTGCATGAACGTGACACACATGCAGCCTCAGTAACAAAATCACGACGCAGGACTTTCTAACATACAACATGTTTTCTTGTGCAAAATGACGAGGGCAAAAACAGATTCATTTGCCTTTTTACTTCCATCTCTTTAGTGCGGCGCTGACATTTCTTAAATGTCGCTGACGCCAAGAGGATGACGTACAGTGTAAGACTGAACCTTCCAAAGTGCACTATTTATACTCCGCAGTGTGACGCTTTCAGTGTGAATCAAACACAACACTTCATGAATGTCTTGTGCAACGTGAGTTAACGCACAGTATCGGTCCAATAATAGGAAAAGAGACACCCGGTTTAAATATTGCGCATGGTAATAAAAACACTACAATGTGAGGAAACAGTACGAAAAAGGTTGAATAAATTAAAGATTGCCGTCACGTTGGAGTCACAAAGGTGACAGTTGAATTGCACTGACAGGACGTGTAAAAACGTCAACAGTAAAACGTCAATAGTCTGACTTGTGCTTGATTTTACGACGCGCTAAATTGCACTTTGGATATTAGCATGAATCTGGCGTCCACGCAGTTCTTCATCCTTTTACCCACAGAGGAATATTCCTCACAATCACTCACTCACTCACAGCAGCTTTGTTTTCTTCTAAATTCGTAGCTTTGTGCGTATGTTCGCATGTTTAAAACGTGGCCTTTTCTGTTTTGCATCGTGGGAAACAAACGTCTTTCTTCTTCTTCACAACTGCCTCTCTTGGAGGATTTCAGGTGGAGATTTTCCTCCTTCCACATTGGCTGTCTTTTCCTGAAACAACAACAAAAGTGTAAAGACGTTACCGTCAATATTCATAACGCCTCTTCTGTTTATTCAGTATAATCCATAAAGCAACACGATCTATCAGCTAGTACAGCGAGTTAACCCTGAGAACACAGAGCATATTCAGGTCAAAGTCCGCTTGGCTTGTTTTTATGAACAAAAACAAAACAAAAAACACTCTATTTTTGAGACTTCTGCACAATTATTACTACTTTATATCACAAATAAAAATATATAATATAAAATGGATCATAACTTTGACTCAACAACACATGACCTATAAACACACACCCCCAGGATGTCCATATAAGGAGATGTGTATTATTCCCCATAGCAATTTACCACATGTCCTTCTATAAAGTGCACTAAACTATACACAATAGAAACATAATTTACTGCAAAGTGACCCTTCTAAATATTACACACTCAACCTTTAAAAGCTGTGTTGAGGTGCAGGAGAAATAATATAATATATGTATATAGAAAACTGTAACACAAGTTTTCACATCTGCATGCTCGCACTGAAGCTTGAGAGGAAGGTGTGTGTGTGTGTGTGTGTGTGTGTGTGTGTGTGTGTGTGTCCCTACCTTAACAGGTGGGTGTGTTTTTAGTTTTTTAGTGAGGTTGTGGGTTTAAATCTTTAGTGTAGGTGCTGCTGCACACTGTGGCCCCGTAGTCCTGCACCAGTGTCATGGAGCCTGTAGACTGTGGAACGAGAGCTTGGGCGTCACAGCTCTGAGAGGGGTGGGGGGGTCAACTCATCCACCACCAACGTCTCCTCCACACAACAACACCAGCACTAGCAGCACCGCGAGTCTAAGCCACCAGCTAATACTGCGTGCTACATGCCCTGCTAGCCTCAAAGCCGATATACATGAGAGAAATGGCAGCAAAAGACGATTAAATATGACATGACATCGATCTAAAATGGACATGCACTGCTAATAATCCAGCAAATCCAAAAACTATCGTGCTGCTTTTAGCCAAAGAAACCAAAAAAAACGCTGCAAGCGGCAACAAATGAAAAGACATGCAACGTGCAGTAATGTAAAAGTTTAACTATTTTTAATTAAAAACCTTGCATTTATTTGTGGATTGTGGGTGTGGTATTTCTGCATGGAGTTTGCATGTTCTCCAGTTTCCTCCCACAGTGCAAAAATATGCAGATTTTTGGGATTTAGGGCAAATTGGACACTCCAAATCGACCGTAGGTGTGAGTGTGGACGGTCAACTGCACCCCGTGTGAAAGCATGAAAAAGCATTAAGATGAAGTCTGAAGCCATGCAAGAGTTTCTTCACCCCTGAGCCACAGCGGTATCTCAACACATCTCTGCTCCAGAACGATGTGAGGATCACCCGTCTGTGATTTATAATCCAGCACACACACACACACACACACACACACACAGATGTACTCACACTCACTGTCTGGACTTCAGTCTGGTGGTTGACCTTCTGCCGTCGGAGGTCAGCCTTAATGAATCCTGTGAAAAATGGAAAATGAGTGGTCGTGATCCATTGGAGACAAATAAATACATAAATAAATCACAAAGGTGAAGACAACACAGTGGCTGAACTTATAGGACAGAACATTTCCTTACTTATTCTAACTTTTCATAACGTTTAAAGGCGACCAAAATGAAACCGTAAAACATTTACACGTACATGTCTTATCTCAGCCAGATATGAAACATAGGGTTTTTAGATATTTGAATGCAGCAATGTTACATTAACATATCTTTAATGTGCTGTGTTATCTTCAATTCCACAATCACTTATACAATTCTTTGTGGAAGTGATAATAGACAATAAAGTGTTGGAATAAATTTCAATAAAACATAATATAGTACACACTGTGAGGTAACTGCTATACTACTTTTAAAAGTTCTGTTATTTCTATGCTGAAATGTAATATTTCTGGTGAGGAGGATAATCCTGAACACAATGTCATTATTTATTCCCCCACTAGGGGGAGCCTTCACCCCATAGATTCAATTTCCTGTAAGTAAGTCAAGGATTGTTCAGACAATTAACATTATGTGTTATGCGAGTTATCATGTGATCTTACCTGTCAATACTGAACCTATTAGTAGAAAAACACACAGAAAGATGTTCCCAGCCAAAGTTCCCCATTTGTCGATTATCTTCCCTTGGCTGATAGTGAAAATAATCCCGAAAATCTGAAAATAAATACAAAAAACACGATTACACGTTCAAATGTCCATCTGTCTGTCTCTACAGTTCACCGTGTTGAGATGAGATGAAAGACCTGAGCAGAGCAGTTAAGAAGTCCAGATGAGGTTCCCTCAGATTCAGGGTACGTGAGCTCCACGGCAAACTCGAAGCCCAGCGGCAGATATCCTGTCATGAAGAAGCTGCACACAGAATGTTCTCGGCTATTATTTTTTCCGAAACCAGACAAAGGGATTGCTATGGAACCCAGAGTTGTGGACATAATCTTCTTACCATAAACAGCAATAACTGTAAGAACACGCACAGCACGTGGACTCAGGAGCTGATTTGACATTATTACCAAACCTTAATCTTAATCTGTTCATATTTGTGGACATTAGATGTGACCGGCATGGAGTTAAAGAGAAGAATGGTGGATGGAACAGTGTGGTTTCCGTCACTTCCTGTTTCTATATATGTCCTATTTTTGCCATAAACCAGCTTTTCCTTTCTTAGGGGATGAAAAAGGCTGGATTGTATTGTGTTGTACCTTTAAAAATAAACTTTCTTTTAAGCCGTTCTTGTAAAGGAAACATCTGCCGACCAAAACAAAACACCTTTGAACGTTGAGAAGCCTCCTAATGTTAGTTTTTGGTTGCACATTCAGCTCCCATAATGGGAGGAACCTTCAGGTAACGTTGCCTGAAGGTTCCTCCGTAGGTTCTCCTGTGGCTGATATGGAACATTTTTCCTAACGTTCTCCTAATGTTAGTTTTTGGTTGCACATTCAGCTCCCATAATGGGAGAAACCTAGGGAGGAACTTTCAGGTAACGTTGCCTGAAGGTTCCTCCGTAGGGTCTCCTGTGGCTGATATGGAACATTTTTCCTAACGTTCTCCTAATGTTAGTTTTTGGTTGCACATTCAGCTCCCATAATGGGAGGAACCTAGGGAGGAACCTTCAGGTAACGTTGCCTGAAGGTTCCTCCATAGGTTCTCCGGTGGCTGATATGGAACATTTTTCCTAACGTTCTCCTAATGTTAGTTTTTGGTCTCCAACCTCCAACTCGCTCACTGCTCACAGGAAGTGATTCGTTTTACGTCAGGACTGATGGAGGCAACACCAACACTGCGCTAGTAAAGCGAGACAACTGATAACACAAACCATACTACTAACTAATTCTGCCGGTTAATTTTTAGTTAACTCCAATCCCTGGCCCTTGATGTTTAAGACCATGCTGGATTAAAACTCTTGGAATGATTGATGACCTTACCCTAAAATTGCAGCAGTGACAAACACCACCCACAGGTGACCCAGGTTGAGGGTGAAGGCATAGACCAGCATGCCGATCAGCGTGAGGAGATACACCACCAGCGTGGTCTGTCTGAAACCAGAGGAGAGTAATATTAATTACCTGTAATTTACTGTATTAATCCTTAGAACGCCATAAACGCACAGTATAAACACAGGGTATAAGAATGTGCAATATAGAGAGTCTTATATGCTTTTTTCAGCGGCACAGAGCTGTGCCGCGTGAGCACTAAGAGTCAAGAACAATCGGTTGCAAAGAGAACATTATAATAACCCTAAAATAATCTTCAGATTTGTATTTAATCTGATTTATTTGACTTGCACTCTTGTGACAAGGCTACATTCCTGCTCAGGCTGATATAATTCAACAAAGGGCTTTTAGTGTCGTTACTATAAAGATTTGTAAAGGCTGTTTGGCTGCTAACCCTCACATTCCTCAGTCTGTGTGTGTAAAATGCTGTTAAATTTAAATACTTTGTGGTTTAGTACAGCGTATATATGAGTTAGATTCTCTTCGCCATTAACCTCATCAACCTGATTTTTAAGAGTACGACAACGTGATTATGAAAAACAACGGCCTCAGACCTGGGGCCGTTTGCACAGACCAGGCTTACTGTGTGTGTGTGTGTGTGTGTGTGTGTGTGTGTGTGTGTGGGGAGGGGAGCTGTCTCTCTTGTACAAGCATGCGTGAACTATTGGTGCAAAATGTTTTTGTTAATATAACGTAGTCCTTTGACTCCTTTTTCCCCTCACATAGAACAATAGGAGCGTGGGAGTCAGTGAGAGTCAGCTAAGCGTGCGGGGAATCTGAGGACCGGGGCTTTTTCTATTCGTAATAATAATAATAATAGTTTGCACACTAAAAAATCAGATTTACTTACTTTTATGGTTGTAGTGCGTGTAGGAGTAAACATAAACGTGAAACTGCTCCGATAGGTGTCGCTAAATCCACACACCGTACCTTTAAGTGCCCGTGAAAGAGTATAGAAAAAGTACAGCATCCTGTCACTTCACATGAGCAGAGAAGGGACTTCACATATATAAAAGCCCAGTTCCAGTTCCACGAGACTCTCATTCGTACTCTCCACTTCTTCCAAAAGAAGGTTCCACTTCTTCTAATAGTGTAGCTTCAGCTGCCATGGGTTTTATTAGAATCTAGCCTAACTTGAAGCTGAATGGAACAATAATCACAGCCAGTAAAACAATCCAGATAACGTTGCTATATGCGACCAACAAAGGGGCGATTAAGTAAGTTTGAGTGTGTTCATGCGGTCAGAAAACTATTTGCTCTGTAGCCTTTCCAAAAATAACTTTGCCTTCCTTGGAAAGGCGTTCTCTCCCTTGGAGCGTGATCTGGACACGCCTTTTCACAGGTGAGACAAGAATGAATCACCAAAATACATAGGTATTAATCCCGACTTTAAATTAGATTCATAATACACTTTAAATTTAAATTACTTAATTTACAATAATAATAACAATAATAATAAAAACAATAATTTCCACCATAACTCAAAATATAGTTACTTTAAGAATATTCTAAACAAAACCTCTAAATGGCTATGTTATCTGGATTGGTTTTTTTGTTTCTATTTCCATGAAAAGTCAACGCGAGATTATTATTTAATAAATATAAAGAAACCAAGATCCAAGCTCTCTGTGCGTGCTTTAATGGAAATGTGTGTCGGACTATCTGTGCCTCAAATGGAACGGTGAACACAGGTTTTGCCATTTCAGTCAGCGTTGACTGAATCATGATCTCAGCTCTGAAAAGCACTCCTGGGATAGTTGTGCGCTTGTTGCTTGACCTCGCTGATAAAAGAGATGCCAGGTTGCCACTTTATCTCAATGTTAGACAATGTTTTCCAACTGGAAACTAAAATTTAGGAAAAAAAAATCCCTCACTCCGTCACCAAGATCAAGAGAAATCAAGAGAACCAAGATAAAAGTGAGTCTTTTTGTCCGCGTCCACGCTGAAGGTGCGTCTTACTTGTAGGTTTTCGTCTTGTCCAGCCAAATGCCGCATATGAGTGAGCCCACCATGCCTGCGACGACGATGGTCAGACCAATTCTCCCAGCGTTCACCTCTTCGCCCTGAGAGTGGAAATAAAATATAACAAAGAAGCTCAGAGACATAACAGTCTCACAGATCTGTGTCAGGGTCAAAGACAAAAAAGAGGCTGCAGGGTGAGAAAGAGAGTGAACGCTATAGTGTGAGTGGATGAACTTACAGGATAATGTTCGATGATCATTCGGTTCAACAACGTGGAAACGGCGTAGAAGCAGCCGACGTTCAGGCCTGCAGAGGAAAATTAACACATCGAAATAAATGAAATTTCATTTAATAATTAAATTAATTCGAATTTACCAGAAACTGTTCATATCTTTCCATTATATCCCTTGCAATAGAAGTCATCGTAGGTTAATGTTTTGATGGTGCTGTGTGGTGATGCTCATCCCAGTCCTAAGATAACGCTTTATTTAATTTACTAAAATACCAATTTGCCATTTTTATTTTATTACGTAAGTGTTGTGATTTAATTCATGTGCATTTAAAGTAAACTTCTTATGTTTTACACTGTTCAAATTTGTGTAAAACTGCAGTATTATTTCTAAATAAACCTTTATGTTTTTCTTCATTTTAAACCATTAAAACAGTATTTTAGCATGCGGTAAATTGTAAATTACTACTAATTATCTAAAAAAATATATATTAAACTAATAATATTGGAAGTTCTTCTGGAAAAATGGGCATAAGCACTCAGTCACGGGACATTTTCTGGTCGTTTTATGGTTAAAATAAGCAAAAAAAAACATGTTGAGATTGGTTTTAAAGGGTTAATGTAAAAATCATTTATTTGATGTCAAAAATCATTTTTGATCATTGTTGACATCGCACACACAAGCACTTCCACACCGTCACCACCAAACAGTGACCTTTGAGCCGAGAATGACCTTTTATATCAGCGCTACACATGTAGGCGACATACACACACATTACACATTATCTGATCAGCAGCAGCAGCTGATTACCCCGTTTACCTTTCACCTACAGTCTTCTCATGTTAAGATAGACATGGAGTGTGTGGCGTGACCCTACAACAACAACACGACGTGATAAAGAAGAGATGAGCTCATTTAGAATTTCCCCTCGTTCTTTTTCTGCGCGTGACCTCCACAGTGACCCCGGTGACCCCTGCCACCGCATGTTTAAATTAGTATTTAGTATGCGATGTGTGCGAGATGAGAGATTTGCGCTCTAAAGCTTACAATAGAGAAATTATAAGCAGTACAGAGTTAACTCCGTGCTACAGACACTTAATTGAGGGCACGGCCTTTTCAATGTGGATTATCATAACTTTATAGTAATAGTCTCATTATTAGTGCTGGGCGCGTTTGCGGTGTCAACGTTAACGCATTACGCGTTTCCATGGCGACTGACCAGAAAAAGATGCATGTGACGTCATGTTTACGTGACTCCCGATTTGTTAAAGCGAGTCTCTAAAGTAACGCCAAACTTTAAAAACAGAGGCACACATATGCAGTACACAGGTACGCTGGTTATTTGTAGCACTGCTCTTTTCCTTTAATAAAAAGACCGCTCCATTTCAACTGTAGGCGGCGCCAACGGCGCTAAAGGAACTAACGCAGCTAACAGAGCTAACTGGTAAGCGGTGCCTGGACTCTGGTTGTCGCACCTAAACATGGCGTCACGCGAGTCTTTTTTCACTTAATTGAGGGCACGGCCTTTTCAATGTGGATTAACATGACTTTGTGATTGGCTCTTAATTAGTGCTGGGCGCATTAACGGCGCCAATGTTAGCGCACGTTAACACATTAACGACAGTAAACGGGGGGTTGTACCTATGTTCCCTGGGTCCTATGTTCCCTGATCGGGGAGCATCGGACCTTTTTTTAAAAAACGGGTCCTATGTTCCCCACTTTGTGGAAGCCTGGGTGTGGAGCTCCAGGGTAAAGGGTTAGGGTTAGAGTAGGGTAAGGTAAGGGTAAGGGTAAGGGTAAGGGTAAGGGTAGGGGTTGGGGTTGGGGTTGGGGTTGGGGTTGGGGTTGGGGTTGGGGTTGGGGTTGGGGTTAGGGTAAGGGTAAGGGTAAGGGTTAGGGTCCTATGTTCCCCAGGTCCTTTTGGGTGAACAGCAGGGAACATAGAACCATTTTTTAAAGAAAGGGTCCTATGTTCCCCGGTCTCATACAAAGCGGGGTACATAGGACCCGGGGAACATAGGACCCAGGGAACATAGATACGGTCCCGTAAACGGCATCAATGTTGGCGCACGTTAACGCATGACACGTTTCAATGACGACTGACCGGAAAAAGACGTGACGTCATGTTTACGTGACTTCTGATTGTTAAAATTTGTCTCTAAAGTAACGCTAAACTTTAAACACAGAGGCACACATACGCAGTACACAGGTACGCTAGTTATTTGTAGCGCTGCTCTTTTCGTTTAATAAACAGACCGATCCAGTTCGACGGTAGGCGCGCTAAAGGCGCTAAAGGAGCTAACTGGTAAACGGTGCCTGGACTCCGGTGTCGCGGCACGTAAACATGACGTCACGCACGTCTTTTTCTGGTCAGACGTCATGCGTTAACGTGCATTAAGCTAGTGCCCAGCACTACTCATAATGTTTCTAAAATCATTCCGACCAGAGGGAGGTGAAATGTTCACGATAAGGTTTTTGTCTCTGGAACCACTAGTTTTGCTTGTTTTCTTTGTCAAAAAACGAACATTTGAAGAAGCGTCTGTGTGTGTTTTCCCGCCTCTTTCGTTTACTGCACCTGTCCTGATGTGTCCCACCTGTGTCTGATCGTCTCTCCTCATATACCTTCCTTGGTGCTCGCCGACAGTCTGTCTTTGTCCTGTGTTGCATGTTGTCGTGTTCTTTGAAGTGCATGAGATTTAACCTTCAGCCTGTTGACTATGACTTGAGCATATAGCTTTAGGATACTCACTCAGTCAGTGATTACTACATTTACCCTTAAGACTCTTTCGGGCAATTTTAAGGTGCACTGAGGCACATTTCAGAGGGTTTATTGACAGCAACTGATTATATTAACCATAACCTTAACCTTAACCATATACCGTTTGTTTGTTTGTATAAATGAATAACTGTGTTTCAAAGCAGCATTTTACTGTGCAAACACAGACGGGCATTAACCCAAAGCATAAAAAAAGTGATTCTGAGCTTTGAGAACCTTACACAATCTTATTTATTATCATAAATTAACAGAAGATGGTGAACTGCAAACATGGCAGCAGAGGGGGTGTTTCCTATAATACAGACATAAGGTTTCAGGTGAAGACACCTACCATAGCTGACCACCAGGAGCATAAAGGGCTTGTTGCGCAGAAGCCTCAAGATGGAAGCCGTGTACGAGTACTGGTCCGGTGGTATGTTCCTGGCCTGAGCTTCGGCCTGCGTGGGAGGGAGCGCTGGTTTCTCCTGGAACACTAGAAAGCAGATAAAAAACGCATTACACAAGGTCATGTGTGCAGATAAAAAACGCATTACGCGAGGTCATGTGTGCATGTGGGACACAAGACGTAACATTGAAATCTAAAGGAAGAGATAGTGTTGTTCTCACATCACCTTATCCTAACTACACATACGATTTTTACCTTCTGAAAAGTGCTCAATAAACCGTTTTTATAACCAAAATTAAGACAAATTGTATGACCTACATCAAGGGTCTCAAACTTACGGCCCTACACTTATTTTGAAAAGTCATTTATATGCGTGTCTAGTGTTTTAATTACAATTATCTACATGTTATATGCTGGTTTCATGTTTTAATTCTGTCTGTTTTGGTTATTTACAGATTCATTTTGCGTCATAAATATGTTTTTTTGTGTGTGTGTGCTATATATATCAAAACAAAGACTTTTACTTTGAAATGGTTTGCAATGTCATTCTCATTATTTGCAATTGCAACAGCATGATGGATTATCAAGATATAATCTTAACTTGACCAGACCAGGAGTTCATTGGTCATTTTGAGTTTGAGGCACCTGGCCTACATAATATGACTGCTTTGTCTTATCAGATATATTACACTCTTAGAAATAAGGGTTCCAGAAGGGTCCTTCTACAAGGGCTGAGGTTCTACCTGGAACCCATTTGCTTCTGAAAAACCCTTTCCCCAAAGAAAGGGTTTTTTAAGGGTTCTTGGTAACACTAATGGTTCCAGTAAGAACCATTTTGATACAGAGAACCGTTTAAAACCCCTTTTCTGAATAAAGAGGTTTAAAAGGGTTCTTGGTGGAACCCTCCAAAAGGGTTCTCCTATGAGGACAAGCCTACTTAGCACTTTTATTTCTAAGAGTGTACTACCACAAACTTTTTATACTCCGTAGTGTATTAATGTGACCAGACTGTAACCAAATAACCAACATAATTAAAGCAAAGCAAATGTCTCCTCCTCCTTCTCCTCCTGCATGTAATCAGTCCACCTGTGGCAGGAGAAACACCTGCTCCCAATCCCCTCATCAAGCTCCTCCTCCCTTCTTATTCCCTGACTCTCCAGTCCAGTTGTCGCCACACTGTCGCAGACCTCTGTGTGGTGAACGTCACGGCCACAGCTCTCCTGAACATCTTCATTCTAGTGTCTAGTTTTTGTTTGTGAACTTGTGTGGGGGATGTGAGTGACACTGGGGCAAATATATTGAATCTACGAAATGAAAAATGCTCAAAATAGGAGCGAAACCTCACCATTAAACGAGTCTAGCAGGGTCACAGATGACACATGATGAGATGTTCTCACTCCTTATTAATTCCTTAAGTCTCTTTTCTGAGCCGCTGAGCATCTACCGCTAACAAAGGGTGACGCTTCACCTCATTTCTCTTTGCTGTCAGCAAGGTTGAAAGGAGGATTTATTTAATAGTGCTAAGGGCTGGGGGAGGAGGAGATGATTTCATCATTAAAAGTTCCTGCTTGTGTGTCCAAACTAATTTATTCAAACTGTGGACAATTACAGCAATTACTGCAGCTGCTTATCCAGTGGTCTGCAGTGCTGTAGAGTTGTTCCCAACAACCAGATAATAAGCTTTACCATATAACAAGAACAATAAACGTTCATCTTAAATCTTATTGTCTTTCCTGTAAGAGACAAAGGATGAGCTCTCACTGCCTTTTCATGGTCTCCACCACTAGAAACCACAAACTGTCAGGATAATTTTATTTCCTCTATCATGACTGCGGGAGTTGCGTGACATTGCAAGGGGATTCAAAGTGGGCTATCGCTGCATGAGCGAAGAGAGTGAAGAGTACTGACAGCCAAAGAGCCTGTGGAAGGAGAATAATCTCCGTCCCTCAAAGACTCACTCACTCACCAATGACCACGAGGACGAAGATGAGCGTGGCCACTCCAGCGCTGATGTAGAACATGATCCTGATATGGTTCGCCAGCTCGTCCACGTCGTCCACATTGGGCACGAGAATGGGCGGCACCAGGAAGCCAATGGCGATACCCAACTGCAAGGAGAGTTAAAAATAAAAGACAGGGGATATGAGGACAAAGGTTGTGAAAACTGCCTTTGACTTGAAGTCTATTGGAAAATGAGCTGACTTCTCACTTTCCTGAAGAGTAAAAGGTGCATTATGTAATAAATCTAAAGCAACTGGCCATAAATCCTCCTAATATGTCACAGAGACTCTCAAACTGAACTCACCAACAACAACAGTACAGACAAAATATTTGCATTAAAAAAAATATTTTGCAGACTGTAAATCATGTTTATGTTTTGAAATCATGATTTGGCATGTGGCGCCACCTACCGCCGTCTACCAATCATTGCAGTCAGTAGAGTCTCCGCTGCTGAGCAACCACGGGTTGCCAGTTAGGTCAGAAAATGAAACCTTAAAGACCTTGGTATTTTGAATTTGAATGTAGTAACCGTTTTTAGCCACATTCTTACATATGGCACCTTTAATGTTCTCAATCGCTAGTTTCAGATGTTCTTCAATAGAACATGATGCCAGTTTTTGGATTATCTTCCCATTTAGACGACAAAAGGCCATAAAACATGGCTGGGCTCTATCCAAAGGTGACAAAATCTGCATACATCAGCCACTCTATAGCTCACTAATTCAGGTCAATTTTTAGCTTTTTTACAGGGGGTGGGCAAAGGTGCTGGAAGATATACTGACATTGGTGAACCTTTGCATACCCAAGCCACCCTCATGATTCAGCAGCACATCAAGTGGATCTATATTATATGACAAATGAGATTCTAAATAACATTCAACGTGCATTTATGGAGTTATTTTTGGAACTGTGCATCTGTTTGATCTTCAAACCTTTGAGGCTCTTCACAGAAATCCTACCCCGCTTTCTTGGCATGAACTTTTCCTGAACATCCGGCGGCATATTATGCGAAATTCTTAGTCTTAAAGTAAAGTAAACATCAACAACAATGTGTCTTTTCATGTTCACCGGCAGGGGGGGGACTAAAGCACACAACACAAGAGCTCACATGACAATGGCCGGTGTGCAGTGTTTGGCCTCATGCAGGTGAGGGAGGACACTTCAAATAAAGAGAAAAGCTCTCTACGTAACCGACTGTGATGAGATGACAAAGGAACCATATATAATATGTATAGGAAGTGCTGTTTGTGCAGTATCCACGGCCTGTTTTTCTCAAAAAATAGATGTTACGCCAACAGAACTAAAGCAAATCAAGCAAACAACTCCTGCTGTTCACTCCACCGCGCAGCTCCATGTTACGTTTCCGAACACAAAAAGAGTTCTCTACACAACGAGATGAGCAGTTTTTGTTTGAGTTTTTAAATTTTATCGTCAGAAAAACACTGATACTGATTGTCAGATCAGCTCATTGCCAATGAGAAACACAGCAGAAGACTTCTTTCTGAGTCAAGCGGGTAAACGAAAACACACCTGGTTTCCGAGAACACCAACGGAACAAGCGGTGGACACCTCCTGCTGCCCAAACCACAGCGACGCGAGTCTGGATGGAATACCCAGGATGTGAACCGTGGCCACCGAGCACACAAACTGGCCTAAGAAAGTCATGGCGAACATGTCGGGCGCTGCTGTGCTCGTCTTGATCCAGGCCCCGATGCAGTTGACGGCAGAACCCACCACCACCACATCCCTGATTCCCCGGTTGTCCAGCAGCCACATGACGGGCAGGATTAAGGGTATGTAGGTTAGGAAATAGATCATGGAGAGCCAGTCAATGGCCAATGCATCGATGCTGTAGAAGCGCATGAAGATGTCGTTGATGATGCCGTACTGTAGCCACATGAAGGCGTTGCTCATGGAGCAGAGGCTAAAAATGAACAGCATGACCCAGCGCCGCTTGTACAACTTGGTCTCCATGAGAGGGAAGCTCTGTTCTGAAGGCTCCAGGGTGCTACCGCTGTCATCCTGAGGCAGCTGGGTGTACTCTCCCAGAGGTGCTGGATGCCAGTCAATGCCTCTGACCTCATCCTGTGCAGTCATGTCACCCGCAACTTAATTTCTCCACTTATTCTTCAGTCTCCCCGTGTCACTTCACAGCTGGAAAAGCAAAAAGCAAATATGTGTGCCTCTCTTAAAACCCTAGCAGCTCACCTGACTGACTGACTCCCTCCTCCCACCCAACAGACCATGTGAGGCATCAACATTTTGCTGATTTAGCAAAGGTGGATTCAGCAGTGACGGGAGTTACTGCTCTTTTATTGACATGGAATGACTTTCCCTTGGTCGTGTGCATTTTGAAAATACCATCATTTGACAACTGACAAACAATCAGATCAACTTCAGACAGTCATTTATCTACTCTGTACTCAAGATGACTGTGACTGAACTTCGTTTCCTGGTTTGACTTGATTTTTGTGTACATTGGGATATTGTGGGATACCTACAGTATGCTCACATGTCTTTATTTGCTGATCCAACAAAGTCATATGATTGGATGATGTCATCTTGACCAGGTCAGTGACATGGGATTGTGCAAAAAATAAATGTTAAGGATGTTAATTGGTGCAAATTGTGATCAAATTGTGTGATTTATTATATTTTATGGCATTTTATTTGACGAATGTGGGCCCTGCATCTAAGCTTCAAGTGGATTTTTACATTGTTTTTACATTCACCTATTTCAATGGGATGATTTGAGGATTAAATTGGTTTAAAATCAAGTAAAGTTGAAGAATGAGTATGAAAGTACACATTGAAATCAAATCAATCTCATATGGATGAATGAGTGACTGTAAATACTGAAAATAAAATAATGTCCTACCACTGCAGAGAGAACAGCGCACCTGCTGTCTGCCTCTATACCTGCACGTCCACTTCTCTGTCTGTCCGTCTGTACGGAATAAATCCATGAATGGACGGCGAAGTAACAACGCTGTTACCATGGCAACCACTCTGCGGCCATAAAATCCACTTTATTACTCGGGAACTTTTACGTGTCAACGAAGTGTCATGTCGGTGTTTTTCTAATGTAACACACCGGCGTGTTAGAGTAGACGCTGCGTCAACAGTGCGATAAAAATACGTTGTTACCGCTTCATTAGTGTTATAACACATATTCAGTCTCATACTGCGTCACATGTGACACACTTTATATGAAGTTTATTACTACAAGCGCCACCAGACTCACAATATTCAACAGTTCTTTGAAAGAACTGAACAAGAAACTAGCTAACATAGCTATAAATGGACCACAGAGCGTTCATAGCTTCCAGCTGCTACGGAGAAGAACTGATTCACAAAAAGACAGAAAGGTGATAAAAGAGGACCTTACCTGTCGCACAGCAACACTGACATTTTAAACTATCACTGGAACAACAACGCGCTCAGTCACTCAGCAGAACATGGCGAGAAAGTTGAAGACTTTTTCTGAAGCCACGTCATTTCCTCGTAGCTAGCTCCCAGCGTCAAAACAAACCTTCCACACTGGAGCTCCTCAAATGTACCACGAAGTAAGTTCAAATCTTTGAGCCACGTCTTTGTTTCACAGCTAATTCAATGACCATATGTCCCCAAAGTGACACATTTTTCCACACAGGAAACACATATATAAGTTAGTTAAACTGTAGTTTAACTAGTTTTGTCTGTACATACTTGGATAAATATTAGGCATGAGTCAATATAAACTATTCAGTGTTATGTAAAGCAGTGTTTCCCAACCCTGGTCCACGGGGAACACGGCCATGCCATGTTTTAGATGTGACCCTGCTCCAAAAAACACCTGAATCAGATGAAACATTTATTTTTTACTTTTTATTTATTATTTTTTTAAAGACAAAAGTTGAAACATTAAATTTTTGAAAAAAAATTGGACAAAAGTTGAAATATAAAAATTTTGGGGGAAAAAATTGAACAAATTTGAAATATTACATTTTGGATTTTTTTAAAACAAAAGTTGAAATAAACAATTTTTTGGGGAAAAATTGACAAAAGTTGAAATATAAATTATTTTGAAAAATTGACAAAAGTTGAACGTTGAGCTTGATGATGAGCTGACGATTTATTTGAATCAGGTGTTTTTGGAGCAGGGCAACATATAAAACATGGCATGGCTGCGTTCCCTGAGGACCAGGGTTGGGAAACACTGGTGTAAAGGACATAAAAGGGACACTGGAGTAAAAGTACAAGTATCTTTACCAGAAAATGACTTTGGTAGAAGTTGAAGTTGCTTTTTTTATACATAATATTAAGTCTTAAAGTCTATGACATATACTGAGTTGTTTTTCAACAGGTTATGCTAGTCTGTGTATCCCTGAGTAAATACACTTGTCTGCATCTGAGCAGCTCAACAACACTAGAAAAGCTCTATATAAATAAATAAATACAGACCATAATACCATCTCTTCTTCTTCTAATTTTATTATTTATTTATTTATTTATTGGTAGAAACGAGTAAAGTAAACGAGTGGAGTAAAAGTAAAAAGCTGCTGGAAAGACAAATAACCAAAGTAAAGTACATATATCTGATATTTTTTTTGTACAGTAATGAAGTATTTGTACTTCGTTACATTACACTGGTTCACACGCTGAGCTCTCGACAGACTCGTCTGTAAATAAACAAACACGTGGCAAACACCCGAGGTAACACCTGCAGCTTCTGGTTCTCCAAATCTTAAGTGTTGTCACAGTAAAGCTTCAAAGTTTGGTTCCTTGAGATGTGCAAGATAAAAAGGGAAGTTATTAAACCCAAGGCTGGGAATTAATGGACTGACCTCCCCTATAAAGGAATAAGTAGGACAATCCAATAATTGACTTGGTCACATGGATCGTTCTTGTGCAGAAGCACAGGTGTCACTGATATAACACTAACAATGGAACCATCCTGATACTGAGCAATTTTTATATGGTGTTAGAATGCAGATGATGTGATTTACATGAAGTTTGTGTGTTTTTCCTGTTCGACTGATGCAGAGAAAAGGTTCATTAGTGTGGGACTGAACTCAAGTTCTCGTGTTTATTCTTTTGTATGACATTTTCAACTGAAGCACTGGCGACGTGGATAAATGGTTCCAGAAGTTCTTATTTCTTCTTTCTTTTTCCATAGATTACTTACTGACTCTTTACGACAAGCAGCCAAGTCAGTGTTAGAAATAAAAGTGCAAAGTAGAAACATATAAGGTTTTTCGGCTTGTCCTCATAGGAGAAACCTTTTTAGAGGGTTCCACCAAGAACCCTTTTAAAACCCTTTATTCAGGAAAGGGGTTTTAAAGGGTTCTCTGGATCATTAGTGTTATCTGGATCATTAGTGTTATCAAGAACCCTTGAAAAACCCTTTTTCAGAAGCAAATGGTTCCAGGTAGAACCTCAGCCCTTGCAGAAGAACCCTTTCGGAACCCTTATTTCTAAGAGTGTATTAATAATAATACACTTTATTTGTATAGCACCTTTCATACAAGGATTGCAGCTCAACGCGCTTCAAAATAAAAGCATATATACATGCTTTTTTTTTTTTTTAAATAAACCAAATACAACAGCTATAATACCTGTTTTAACTTTGAATAAAGCAAAATATGCAAATAATAAAACAGTCAAATACAACACAGGGTGGAATAAAATTTAAAAAAGGCAAGAGTCGCGAGGAGTTTTAACATAAACTAAAGGAAAAAATGCAAATGAGACACAACAGGGTGGAAAATAAAGGAGCTATAGTTGACTCCTTATATCTTTAAATGATCCCAATCACACTTTTAATTAGAATAATCTTCTATCATTATAACATCCATCCTTTCAGTCTTACTGATGGGATTACATGTGATCAATGCCAGTGAGATTAGACGTAATCTGGCACGAAAAACACAAACGGGGAAATGTCTAATTACGCAGCGCCATGGACTCACCTGGTTCCCAAACACTCCAATGGAGCAGGCGGTGGACACCTCATTGGCGCCGAACCACACCGACGCCAGGCGCGAGGGCATCCCGAGGATGAACACCTGCGCCAGGGCGCTCGTGAACTGTCCGAACATGGTCACGGCGAACAGGTCTGGTCTGGCGCTGGCGACTTTAATCCACGTCCCGGCGCAGTTGAGCGCGCTGGCCAGGAGCGCCGTGACGCGCAGCCCTTTCTTGTCCAGGAGCCAGGTGACCGGGAATATGAAGGGAATGTAGGTGAGCATGTAGACCATGGACAGCCAGTCCACGGCGAAGGCGTCCACGGTGTACAGCTTCATGACGATGTTGCTGATGATGCCGTACTGGATCCACTGGTACGCGTTGCTCAGCGAGTAGAAGCTGAAGAGGAACACGATCAGCCAGCGCCTCTTGTACAGGCGCGTCGCGTCCGCGGAGCCGCTGTCACCGTTCGGGACTTGGTCCGTGGCGTCTGGTTCTCTGGCATCCTTGGAGTCCTGTGAGAGCCGCGCGTCATCTACCATTATTCTGGCTAAAAAGTAATAATAATAATCATACAACAGCAACTTCTCAAAAGGACTGGAATTACAGAAGTGAGAATACAAAAATCAAGTATCACTTTCGTTCCATGTAAACAAGCAGACACTGAGATATTTTCAGATTTCTCTGTTGAGGAGGAGGAGAAGACTGAGCTCTTATCAGAAGTTCATTCAATACTTGAGCTGAGCTGAGCTGAGCTGTACCCCCTCCCCCCCTTCCAATCCTACCTCCAATACTTTCACTCCACCCAGCTGCTCAGATAAGAGGCAAGAAAGACTCAGAAATGTTCTTGATAAACTAAAAACATGTTCTTCTTCTTGTCTGACCAGTGGGGGTGAGGTCAGGGGAGTTTTAAAAACCTGGAGTTGTTTTCCACTCCATCAGAAGTGAAGAGGAAGAACTGGATGGAAGAGTGAACTATTTTCAGTCCAGTTCTCCTCTTGAACCAACCAAACATGAGTGACTTGTTATACTTTGTGCCTTCTATTGGTACAAACTGAGCTTATTGTCCGAAATCCATCTCCTGCATCTATGGGTCTATATCTCAGATATCTAATTATGGTAAGGTGCTGGAATCAGTCAGGTGTGTTGGAGCAGGGAAACTATAGGAACTTAAATGTTCTAAAAAATAACTCAGTTTAAATCACTTTGTGTATTTCTTGTATATATATATACAAGAAATATACATTGTTAGTGTTATATCAGTGACACCTGTGCTTCTGCACAAGAACGATCCATGTGACCAAGTCAATTATTGGATTGTCCTACTTATTCCTTTATAGGGGAGGTCAGTCCATTAATTCCCAGCCTTGGGTTTAATAACTTCCCTTTTTATCTTGCACATCTCAAGGAACCAAACTTTGAAGCTTTACTGTGACAACACTTAAGATTTGGAGAACCAGAAGCTGCAGGTGTTACCTCGGGTGTTTGCCACGTGTTTGTTTATTTACAGACGAGTCTGTCGAGAGCTCAGCGTGTGAATCAGTGTAATGTAACGAAGTACAAATACTTCATTACTGTACAAAAAAAATATCACATATATGTACTTTACTTTGGTTATTTGTCTTTCCAGCAGCTTATATATATATATACCATAGAGGGGCAAGGAACCATATAGTACCTCCATTGCCCTTGATTTTATATATATATGTATATATATAAATAATTTTAATTCATTAATGGGACGCAGTGCATTTTACACACTTTATAGTTTTATTGTTATTGTGTAGTTTATTCTTTTTTTTTTTTTAAATCTACTAAAAAACATTATAAAGGGTATATGTGTGTGTGTATATATGTGTATATATGTATGTGTGTGTATATATATATGTATATATTGTTTATGTGTATCTATATAGGTGTATGTATATATGTGTATATATGTATCTGTCTACAAAAAATATAATAAAATAAAATAATTTTTTAAAAATCATATAAAAATAGTTGTGTAGTTCTGGTACAGGACACCAGATGGCGTCCTTTACCAGACATTTTGTCAATATTGTTTTCCCAGTTTTGTAAGAAACAAACAAACAAACAAACAAAAACCACCCAGTACAAAAAGAAACTACACATTTATTACATAAGGAAATACAAAATGTGATAGCTTATATGCATATATGTATATATAATATACGATATACAAAAGTATAAAACACATATCGGTAGTAACAAAAATGATAAGAGAAAATAAAGTATGTTGTAAACAGTCCATACATATATATATATAAATCTGTGCATACATGACGCCTGCGCCAAAACATAGGTATTGTTATTATTTGATGACGTCGAGACACTATTTCCCTCCAAAACTGCCCCCGTTTCAGTCAAAATTCACTAAATTAAACGCCATACAGTTCAGTGGCTACAAGCTAACAGCTATAAAACCTAAAAATAAAATGTAGCACTTAGGTTTCAGCTTTATATTATTATTATTATTATTATTATTGTTGTTATTATTGTAAGTAACTCAAATTATTAATGACTAAAACTACTGATTTAATATCACTGTGTGATTCAGTAGTGGGTTATTTGTTTTATTTCTATCGTTGGCTGATTCAAAACTATAAAAAAGTAAGGAAATGTGTTAAAAATATATATAAAAAGGTGTGAAATAATGTGTTTTTTTAACTTCACTGATCACCAAAATGACAGCTACAGGGGAAAGTACATAAGTTTTACCTGCTATAACAGAGGCCACTGGTGTGGCCGTTAATGTGCTTTAATGCTCTGCGTCTTCGGGGTTTTCACGTCCTCCTCCTCCGTCTCCGTCGTGGCCCCAAATCTAAGTGCCGTGTCCTCTCGACTGTCATTATTTCTTGATTTAAAGCGTGTCACTCTTGGGCGTCCAGCTGCTGCAGCAGCGGGTTGGCCTCGCTCTCCGGGGTTTTCACGCTGTCCGTCCTGACGATGCACGTTGGGCGGTGGCGGTTGAGCATGAGGATGAGCTGCTGCCTCTCCAGCTTCAGCTCCTCGATCTGGGCTTTGAGGTCAGAGTTCAGCATCTCTAATCGCTCTGACTCCTGTCACAGAGAGAGAGCAGTTACAATGTGATGGTGGGAAATAGTGATTCAGGGATTTGTTCCAGGTGAGGCTGTTGTCTCACCTTTTGAAGATAATCCGTCCTCTCTTTCTTTTTGTTTCGACATCGAGCCGCAGCCACTTTGTTTTTCTCTCGCCTTCGGCTCCTCCGCACAGCTTCTTCGTCTCTCTAGAATCCAGTGCAAGGAAGAAAAAAAGTTTAAAAATTGTAGTTAGCATGAACACACAACAACCATGAGACCAATGTGTAGGATTTAGTGGCATAAAGTTGGATTTTGATAAGAATAAAATAAATTGTGGCACACGCACGTGTATTACATTTGTTTTTACTTTGTAAAGAACACACAACTAATATTCAACAATTAAATTGTGAATTGTTGAGTAACAAACCCCTCTGTGGCCACTAGGTGGTCCAGTTGATTAAGCAAACATTACCGTTAATCCTTTAACACCCTTTTTTGCTTATCTTTAGCCACAAAAGAATGGAAAAATGGGCAAAAGCACTTAGTTACGGGACATTCCTAGAGAAAACTAAGTGTTTTTGCCTATTTTTCTGGATTAACTTCCAATATATGGCAGTCTTTTACAATTTGCTACATGTTAAAATAGGGTTTTTTAAACCATTGAAAATGAAGGAAAACACAACAGATGTACACAAACAACAGATTTTGCATGTTAAATTTGAAATTTGACCAAAATAAGAAAATGTTTTTCCAAAATTTGACAAAAATGTCATACTATAGCATGTTGTCCAACATTTGACCAACAAACAAAAAAATTTGGTTCAAAATTTGACCAAAAAGTCAGACAATAGCATGTCGTCCAAAATTTGACCAAAATAAGTTAAAAAAAAAAGTCAAAAAATCCTGAAAAATCTGGTCCAAAATTTGACCAAAAAGGCATAGCATGTCATCCAAAATTTGACCAAAAAATTTCAAATTTGACAAAAAAGTCATACTATAGCATGTCGTCCAAAATTTGACCAAAAAGTCCACAAAAATTCTGTCAAAATTTGTCAAAATAGTCCAAAAAAGTTGGTCCAAAATATGACCAAAAAGTCATAGCATGTCGTCCAAAATTTGACCAAAAAAAGTATCCAAATTTTGACCAAAACGTCATACTATAGAATGTTGAGTCTCTCAGTGTATCTTTGTCTCTCAATGTGCAAAATCAGGACACTTGTGTTGTGATTCTCTGGCTTCCATAAAAACCAGACCTCAGTAAACCCTAAAGCACATTGGTACACAGAATGAGGGGATGCATGTGTCCCACACCTCTGTTTTGATGGCTAGGGGCCGTTTCCCTAGACTGTCCAGGAAGTGCAGCGGCGAGAGCATGGTCCCAAACTCCTGCAGGTCGCCGAATTTCAGCTCGTCGGTGAGCGTGGTGGCCGAGATCCCGGCCAGTGGGCCCAGGCTGGGCAGCGAGCCTGCTGTCACAGAGGGATCTGGGATTTGTCCTGGCATCGCGTCAGACTCGGTCGTGACCGCAGCTATAGAGGGAGAAAATGGAGGACGGTTAGTTTGACATGGAAGAACTCTGTTCATAGAAAAATAGACATCCTTTATGTGAACTGCCATTTGTTTAAAGGCCTTGGGATGGCATTTTAGCTCAAGGTGCACTGCTCCGTGGTTCAGTGTGATGATGAATTACCGGTCTGTTACAGGAGCTGGATGCTGAGGCTGCTCTCACTGCACAGGCCATTTGTCAATGGTTATATTTGACTTATTTTTCCCCTGGATGAATGAATATCCTACCATTTACATTATTTAATCCCTCCCCAAAAAACAGCAATGTGTAAAGAATGCAGACAGACACATTCCACCGTATTCCAGGGGGAACTAAAGCCAACCATTGCCAAGAAATACCCATTAGAGGAGGTTTTTCCTGCTCATTACACCCAACGTCAGAGGGAAAAATGAACGATACGGCATTACATTAACACAAGAGCGCAAACCTTAGCAGTTTTCATTTAAGATTAGGGCTCGGACTAAAAATTATTTTCATAATCTATGCATAAACTTTGTTGTTTGGTCCAGGAAATGTTCAAATAAAAGCTCAAAATGATGATGTTTTCAAAGTATTCACAAAAACAGAGAGCCTTCATCTTCATTTAAAAAAATAAGAGACCGAAGGGAAACAAAGACACAGGAAATGACCGCGACAGCTCAGCAGATTTTCTAAAACCACGTGACGACGCCACACACACGACAATGAAAGGTCAATTACTCACCTTTGAGTCCCACACTGCAGGAATAAACACATCATTATTACGACTGCATGAGACTGCGTTATTGTTTCTCGTGGTCGTTTTTGTTTACGCAAGAATTTACCATGCATTTACTCTAAATCCCTTCCGCTCATAATCTCTCAGAGAAATAAGATAATTACTATTTGACATAAATGTTCCTGGTTTTAGAAAAGGTCCAGTGTGTAAGAATTAGTGACATCTAGTGGTGAGACTGCAGACTGTATGTATTGGTGCTTTTCCGCATATGCATAGTCCCGGCTCGCCTCGGCACTGTTTAATTCGTACCTCAAAAAGTCAGACGATGGCATGTCGTCCAAAATTTGACCAAAAAAATTCTGTCCAAAATTTGACCAATAAGTCCCCCAAAAAAGTCCAAAATGTTTCCCAAAAATGGTCCAAAATTTGACCAAAAAATTGGCCCAGCTCGCCTCAGCAGTTTAGTTTGTTTTCCATTACTATTATCGTACTTCAACGTGGGCGAAGTCATCGTTGCACCGCTGCATGAAACTGCCGTGACTACGTTAAACTAGTGACTTTTCGGTGTTTTCAGTGTAACTGAATCATTAGAATCAGTTCATTAAAAAGATTTGTTCAGTGCTTCCTCCATGACACAATCAGTCACTGAACTGAAATACGCCGGCACCAGGGTTTGTGATGCTAGCAGTGCTGTCGCTAAATACACCAGACACCAGATTTACAACATTTCTTTCGCTAATTGTTGGAGCTAAACTGACGTTTTTTAAGCGATGTGAAGTCTTTTTAACGGATCCACAGTTTCTGCACTGTTCGGTTCGATTCCTGTGACGACACTCTGACCAATCAGTGGACGGCGGTCTGATGATGTCACGCATCAGTTCGCTTGGAGCATTGCCACTAAACAAAGTAACGGGTACTATCACTAATGGAAAAGCCAAGTCGAGCCGTGGCGGGACCGCGTAGTGGAAAAGCGCCAAAACACTCCTATATGACCGTATCTATAGGGCTATATAGGAAGTCAACAAAGACACTTAAAATACCATCCGACACATAAACATGGGGAAATAATTAGAATTATGATGATTTTGTCGAGGTTTAAATTCCTTTAACGGTGTATTAACAGTAATAACAGGAGGATTAAACACTCGGACACTTAACTAATCTCTTCTTTTAGGAGTGAGAATAAACTCAAACATTGTCAGTTGCCAGTTGTGTTGTTTGAAATGACAGTTGAAGGAATAAACTGTGGAGTAAAAGCACAGTGTGTGTGTGTGTGTGTGTGTGTGTGTGTGTGTGTGTGTGTGTGTCATACAGGCGCAAGTCAACTTGAAAGCGGAAGTTTTTGCACCAGTGCGGCAACATTGTTTCTTACGTAACTTTTGTCTGTGTCCATGTGAGAGCCGCCGCCGCCGCTGCTTTAACGTGAATGTGCGCACTACTACCGCACACATTTGCGTCAATAAAAGCGCGATTTTCTGACGACTGTGTGCGCTGGACTACACCAAAAAAAAGGGGGGGAACATTTTGTTCTGAATTGTGCACAGCTTCCATGTGGGATTAACACACACACGCACACACACACACAGAGAGAGAGAAAGAGAGAGGGGATGTGGAAGACCGCAAAATGCGTAAAAGTCGCAGAAATGTGTAAGCGAGAAGGACACGCACAGCTTGTGTTTGTCCTGTGCGTGGCGCCAATAAACTATTGAGCATGTGAACAGAAGAAAAGAACAGAAGAGCCATCTTCTTCTTCTTCTACTTCTTCTTCTCGACTTTTTTTGGTTTCACTGACCTGACTTTGATCCCAGGTGCAACAGATGTCCTCTCTTCTGGTCAGCCGAGGGTCGAGAGTAGATTTTAAAAAGTGGGAACCGTTGCATCAGCCCGATTTTTGTTTCAACGTGATCCCAATCTGGGAGGATTCGGGAATGCGGAAATTATGGCTATGCCAGCCAAACGTAAGCAGCAGCAGCAGCAGCAGCAGCAGGGATGTAAAAGTACATAGTGGGAGCAGAAGTGGGGAAGTCGCACCGCTCCTCCCATCAAGAAACACTGAGGCAGCAAACTGCTGCACAGTGGGACTCCAGATGGAAGAGGAGGAGGAGGAGGAAGAGGGGGAGGAGGAGGAGGCCTGCACTGCTAATAATGCACCACTGCCTCTGTCACAACTAAACAGCAAATAAACACACAAACAAAACACTATAATCGCCTTAAACTCTGCAAACCTCAGTGTATTTTGCCACATTTCTGTGATAAATGTTATATATGATCTTTTTCTTATCAATGCGATGCTGTGTCTGAGTATGAAACATTCAATAAATATAAATAAACAAAAACATTCCACCTTAAATGGGCTAACATTCCACCTTAAATGTGCTTCCTTGTTCGCTACTACAAAATAAAAGGCCGCAAACATGATTATATTATGCACATTTCTGTGTTAAATGTTGTGAAATACTGTATTTCATCTTAAAATATTAAATAAATAAACAACAAAAACCTTAAATGTGCTTCCTTGTTCGCTACTACAAAATAAAAGGCCGCAAACATGATTATATTATGCACATTTCTGTGTTAAATGTTGTGAAATACTGTATTTCATCTTAGTATATTAAATAAATAAACAACAAAAACCTTAAATGTGCTTCCTTGTTGACTGCTACAAAATAAAAGCATATTGTGACAATTAAGTCATTGTAATTGTGGGTTATAAAAACACTATACTCATGATAAATATTGTATTTTATCTTTTTTCTCTGTTATATTGTGTCTGAGTATGAAACATTCAATAAATAAATAAACAAAAACATTCCACCTTAAATGTGCTTCCTTGTTTGCTACTACAAAATAAAACGCTGCAAACATCATTGTATTTTGCACAGTTCTGTGATAAATGTTGTGTATTACTGTATTTTATCTTGCTGTGTCTGTGAAACATTCAATAAATAAACAAAAAAACACATTAAATGTGCTTCCTTGTTGACTGCTACAAAATAAAAGCTAAGTCATTGTAATTGTGGGCTATAAAAAACACTATAATGACATTAAACACTGCAAACATCATTGTATTTTGCACATTTTCTGCAATAAATGTTATGTATTACTGTGTTTTATCTTGCTGTGTCTGTGAAACATTCAATAAATAAACAACAAAACGCATTAAATGTGCTTCCTTGTTGACTACTACAAAATAAAAGCGAACTGTATTATAATCAAATGCAAATATCATGATCAGCTTGCATTTGAATGAGTGATCCAAAATAAACAAGCAAACAAAACAGTTTCAGCTGAACTGTGCTTCATTATTTTGATTATTATTATTATTACAAAATAAAAGTTCACTCATGTCAACCACAGGCTATAAAACAAACCACTATACTCATGTGAAACACTGCAAATAACATTGTATTTTGCATATATTTACTCAAATCAATGTTGTGTTATACTTATACTATACAAAAACAAACAAAACACTGAAACATAACTCTTTAAAAAGCTATAATCGTTGAATTTTGCATATTTCTAAAGTGAACTTTGTGCCATATTTTACTTACTCTGATCATTTGTGGTTAAAAAATTAAATAAATGACGTAAACAATGCAACAAAACACACTTATATCTATTAAATAACAATATAATCATGTTGAACATTGTATTTTTGCATATTGCAGGTGATTTTTGAGTAATATTCTACCTGTATAAGAATAAATAAAGTTCATTTCTTGGAATTTTGTTGAACGTCCAATTTGCCAATTTTAATATTTGACCTTTTTAAGAACCAGAACCAGAACCAGAACCAGGACCAGCAGCAGCAAACAAACACTCTGACTGTAGATTTATTGTTCAGTATTCAGCAGCATAGAGAAGCAATCAAATGCTCATTTTTAGGTCGTTTTTTTCTTCTGAAATAAGTCAAAATCTGAAAGGTAAAAAAATAAACCATAAGTTACATCTTGATAAGATACACATTATGTATATTTATATATATGTATATATATATTTGTGTATATATATATAGCACTAGATGTTTTCATGGAAAACTTTCAAACATTGCAACAATGAGGTCAAACCACAGCTGATGACATTGAGGTAATGAACATGGACGAACGATGATGTAAAACACGACATCTATATACGCAACCACTGACACCGGAAAAACACACGAAACCATAACCATAACATTTAAAGTTCCACGTTACGCCGTTAGATCTACGAGCAGATCGGATAAATATGAGCTCTGAGTGTTCATTTTGGAATTCCTCAGCATGCTTTTTTGTTTTTGTTCCAGTTCCCTGTGGTTTGGAATAAAAAGCCATGCTTTCAGCTACATCACTGTGTGTTTGGTTATCTGTGGTCCTTTCTGCAGTGTTGATCAGGGAGCTCATTATAAGGCGAGGAGAGTCGGAGAGTTGAGGAGGTCGACCGACTCGGCTTTGGCTCCTCCACCTTTGTGGCTGTCCAGTCCCTCGGGGACAGAGTCCAGCTCGGGACACGCGAACGTGAACATGGACATGTAGCTGCTGCACGTGGGCGTGGAGGTCACCACGGGAGTGCTCAGAGGCTCCAGGTCGCCGGACACCGACTTGTACAGGGTCTCCCAGTCGGAGAGGCCCAGAGAGCTGCTCAGGTCTATGTCTGGCACGGAGCGAGCCGTCTCCAGGGGCGTCTTTTCTTCCAAAGTGGGCAGCATGCTGTCCAGCAGGCCCTCCTTCATGTCCAGGGAGGGCTCCAGGTCGCAGATGTTGATTTCGGCGCTGGCGCAGAGCAGGATGTTGGAGTTGCCGGAGATGGCCGTGGACGGGTCGCTGGAGACGTCCATGTCCTGGAGTGAAGGGGCTTCCTGGGCGCCGTCCTCTGGGGGTAGGTCCACGTCTGGGCAGGACGGCGGCTCGTGGAAAATCGCCTCCAGCTCCTCTGACATTTGGCACAGCGGCTTGTGAGTGGCCAGGATGAACTCCAGGCGCTCCTTCTCCTTCAGGAGGTTGGCGATCTCCGTCTCCAGGGCTGACTTCTCCTCCTCCAGGGTGTCCGTCTCCTGCAGACACATCCAAACATCACACACACACACACACACAGCTGTGGCTGCACACACACAGAGAATGAATCAAACCTGTTTACTCACAGTTTGCAGTGTGTCGGTGAGTTCCCTCCGTCTGTTGCGACACTTTGCTGCAGCCATCTTATTCCTCTCCCTCCTGACCCTCTTCTTCTCCTCCTCCTCTGGAGAGAGCTGGGACACAAAATTAATAATTGAGTGAAGGATCCGGCCATTTTTACCTGCCGGCAGCCGTGCACCGCGTCTGTCGCCGGCTCTGCCTTCTGAGAAATGGCAAAAAGCATGTGTTTTTTTTTCCTCGCTGCAATGCGTCTAAAAATAGACGATTGTTGCAGACTTGCTGTGTGACCTGAATATAAATGGACTGGGAGAGGAAGGCAACACAAGCAAAGCATGAGGCGAGAGAGGAGGGGAGCGTGCACAGCAGCAGCAGCAGCAGCACTGGTGCACGATGGGAATTCATGGCACTAATATGTGAATGTACACGGTTGTTTTTCTGGACGTCATCAGAGGGAAAGCTTACCTGCTCGGGTTTCCCCTTCCTGGCAGCATTTTTGCCCTTTGCTTTGGGTGTTGTTATCGCCGTCGTCGTCTGATGGGGTTCAGCGGCCTGGTTGCTGCTAAGAGACGGGGAGATGGATGTGATAATCGTAGGCTGGACCATCCACTGGAAATCCGGGGTGGAGGATATGGCAGTGACCGTCGGCACAAATGGAGCGTCTTGACAGACGTCCTGGAAAAAAATGGAAATGAGAACTAATTAATTTGCTGTGAATGCATGATGAGTTGTTGTGTTTTATTTTGTAGAGATACACCTGTAACCAGAAATAGCTTCACCCCCCAAACATCCACCCCCCTCCTTGCACATCGATAGGCTATTTGACTTTCTCATTGTGTCTGACGTCAGCACTGACGCAGGGCTGCTGTGGAGTCTCCTGAATGGATTTATTTTTCTCAATGAACCGCTGCATCGACACGCTCTCCTCCTCATCCTCCCTCATCCTCCCTCCTCCTCCTCATCCTCCCTCCTCCTCCCTCACATTTTGGTCCCAGGATGTCGGGAATCATAAGAAGACGAACCCACTGAGCAAAACACCCACACATCTCGCTCTCATCACAGATCATGCGTGGGTCATTGAAAAAAAAAAAAAAAAAATGTTATTTTTTAAAATTAATTAATTAATTAATTAATTAATTGCATCCGGCAAATTTAAACACTGTCAATCATCTCCAGCCCCTCCCCCTTCCACCACATCACCACAAAATAAGGATTACATAAAAGATACATCTGGGTTGCAGGTTAATATGTATTATATATATATATTTCTCTTTTTTTACATTATAATATGAATTTAAAAAATGCTGATCCTACCTTTGCGTTGCTCTCTGAGGAGGAGGAGGAGGAGGAGGATGGAGAGCTCGCCTCATCCTCTGGCGTCTTCAGTGTCCCGACAACAGGAGCAGGAGAGCGGCTTGTGCCACAGACTGAATCCATAATCCCGGGCGTCAGGTTGATGTGAAACATCACCACCAGGTGGAGGAGGGAGAAAAGGGGGGATGGATGAGAATGAATGAATGAATGTAGACACAAATAAACAACAACAATGAATGAATGATAAATAAATAAATAAATCCCCAATCAATGACAATGAACGCCGGCCTTCCGCGGGGCTCTCTCCTCCAGGTATATACCTGGCAACTGGACCGACGAGAATGCAAAGCCCCTCCTTTTGTGCTCTGCGAGAATTTTATGAATGAACAAAGACTGTACCATTCACAGGCGGAGGAGGGGGGGGGCGGAGGAGGGAGGGAGGGAGGGAGGAGGAGGAGGAGGGAGGAGGCACTGACAGCCACGCAGCTCTATATACATGTCAGTGTCAAATATATATATAAATATATATATATATGTGCGTTATACTCGTGTTTTTATTGTCACTCACAGTCATTTTGTCACATTCCATAAAACATCCTCGGCGTCTATCATCTTGATATGAATGAATGCAGCTGCGCTCGTTCGGCGCGTGCGCCGCGTGCGCCTATTTATAAAAAAAAAACATGAATGAAACCATTCCATCCTCTGGTGCATTCATACATATTCATTCATTCATTCATGGATGTATTTATTCTGGTTTTGGGGGTCAACAATTGAGCATAAATGTTAATTAAATACAATAAAATAAAAGGCTTTGTTTATAAAAAACCTTTACTAATTCCGCCCCCCCCCCCCCCCCAAGATAAAGATAGGAATCTGCTGCTGAATTTTGTTTACTCTGGAGGAGGTGGAAGAGGAGGGGGAAGAGGGGGAGGAGGGGGAGAAGTCATGTGACGTGACCCGGAAGTGGGGGGAAGAGGGGGGTTCGATATTTGACAACAACAGCAGCAGCAGCAGGATCATCCTGAAGGAGGCAAGTGAACGCACCACAGCTGCTCTAACAGCTTTGTCAGTGTGTTTTCATGTTTGTGGACACGTTGTTCAATGAAACCACGTGTTTCCTGTCGTGTAAATATGGAAAATAAGACAATAAAAAGCTATTATACTGATATTACACTACAGGTGTTACTGAGAACACTTTTCCCAGAGTGATGCTAAAATGGCAGCCATGAAATAAACTGAATTTTGTCACATTTTCCATTGTGTTTCAAGGATTTTAAGTCTAAAATACAGTAATAATAATAATCCAGCTGTTTATACTCTTATATCATGAATCCACCATATTAGTCAGATAAAAGAAAGGGACAGAGATAAACGGCACACAATAAAAGAGATCCACTCCTAAATAACCTCAGGTCGACTGTGCCATTCAGGATTTTTTTTAAGATTATTTAAACTCGACTATAATAATAAGAACTCAAACCTTTTGTGATGACGATGACAAGTTGAGACGAAGCTCGAGGTTTCTACTCCTTGATCTGAGACTGTTCCTGTCGTAAATTCAGTTAACGAGAATGTAATCGGGAAAATAAACAGACATTGGCATGAAAAGAGAACAAGCTTGAGGGGTTTTTAACTCTCCTCTGATCCACCGACACTAATCCACTGCTGTTTCCTGTCTTATAAAGTGTCCGCTATACAAAACTGTTGCTCTACGGCGTCAATGAACAGATTATTTTTTATTTGAGGTGATTTTTTTTCAAGGTCAAGACGCAGGTATGATCATCCAGTTTTGGGAATGTATGAATAGTGTATCTATAACATCAATTTATGACAATATATTATTTATTCATCAATATTAAACTCTCAGTTACAATTCATGTTGCTGATAAGGAAACACACATTCACAATAAAACACACACACACACACACACACACACACACACACACACACACACTCATCTATTTCCATAGAGTTCCCACGCTTTATGCATTCTTCTCAGTTTTTGGAGATTCGGTTTCTGTGTTTCCTGCAGAGAGACAAATGAGCAAATAGTCACCATTGAATGCCTAATTTTTGCCAAAGTACATGATGCGTTGTACCTTGTACTGCTGCTCTTTGTCCAAATGGAGAACGTCTACCAGAGGAATAATGGAAGGACGGCCGTGAGCGCACTGGAAGGGCAGCTGGCACGACGACAAGGACGCCACCAAACTGTGGCATTCGTCTCTGCTCAGGCTGTGGTTGAATTTGATGGCGCCTGTTTAAACACAAACGTGTACGCATAAAGTTTTGAAGCTCACCGTTGCAAAAAAAAAATAAAGAATAAATACTGACTTTACCATGACAAGCTAAGGAGGCAAGAACTTTGAGCACAGTGAGCGGCAACGTTGGTCTCACTCTACCAGCTGAGCGGAGGAACTGGAAATATACAAGAAAACAGTTTAGACTCTTTGAACCAGGACAGTTAAGGAGGTAGAGACTGAGACACTGTCTTACCTCCGTCTGCTCTCTGAGATACTCCTGTAAAAAACAATCAAAGGTCATTTTGAGTATTAAACTAATCGAGGATTAATCCACACAGAGGTGTCACTCGTCTCACCTCGACGATGCACTTGATAACAGACGGTCGCCCGCGCTTCAGCTCGTTGTTCTCTCTTTCCACGAAGCACAGCGGCACCTTCCCCACGAACACTCGCGGCTCGGCGGCCTGCGAGAACTCCAACTCCAGCCCCAAATCCTGCAAACGTGGCTGACAAGACCTGTGAGGGGGAGGATTGTTCAAACCATCGCGCTATTATAATAATAATAATTATCAGGGTGGTTGTAAAACCCTCGACTGCAGAGCGAGTAAATCAATCAAAAGGAAGGAGCTGTGGCAACAGCAAAATTAATAAAGACAAAGAGCAAAACAAAACAAGAAACGAGTGGCTCCTGTATAGGGAACACAGAGGTCATAGTTTCCATATACTAGTGCAGTGCCCATAGGAAGTATGTATTCCTATAGTGGGAGCTGAAGAAGATTTTTCAGTTATGGTAATGCATGATAAGGAACGTAGAGGCTAACATAATACACAACATCTAGCTACGCTAATGCTAATCAAAAATTAAAACATTTGTGTTGTGCCCAATGAGGTTGCACAGTGCTTGTATAATCTTAGCCCTACGCCAATGCCAATCGTAGCCTTTAGCTAGCTCACCTTTGGAAACAGGTTCGCCAAGTAAGCCGCAAAGTAGTAGCATACTAATGCAAAGTAAATATGTTCTCGCATATTGGTGAACCTCATCGTTTCAGTATAACACCATGTTCTATGTGGCTCATGAACCGTGTGAAAATGTCTCACCCACAGTGAGGACAGCCTCTTCACTCCCACCTCCCCGCTCCAGACAGCGCAGCTGCTGCTGATGAGCCGCTGCCTGTCGAGTGTAGCGTGATAAATCAGCGAACGTGCATCGTGATAAATCAGTGAAATTTAAAATTCCTCCAAAAGATTTGAAAATCAAGGATGCACACCATTGGGTCATGCTCAACACTTATCCAAAGTCTTAGGGTAATAGGTCAGCGAGATATGCCCGTCACAGAGCAACTTGCTTTATTGATAGATAAAGATGTTTTTGTATTTTCTACAGTATTTTTATGGTTTTATTGTTTGTTCTGAGGTCTATTAGGTCACATGTTTGTATGTTTTATTTATTTGTCTCTGATGTACAGCACTTTGTTTCAGCTGTTGTTGCTGTTTTTAAAGTGCTTTATAAATAAAGTTGGATTGGACTGGTGTTGTTGGTGTGGGCGTGTACATGCAGCGCAGATAAACAAACCTCAGCAGCCTCAGCTCCTCCTCCGTTACACTTATCTCGAGAGGTGGCAAAATATTTGACGAACGCAAACGTCTCTCCACTGATGTGTTCGGAGCCTCTTCGTAGGAATCTGGAACAGTTCAGACATTCAGTCGTGGCTGCAGCAGCACACCAACATTATCGTCAATCGAATCTGCTGTTTCCTTTACCTGCAACTAAACTTTCAAGCCGAACTCTCTCGTGCGCAGCATGCTGATCCACCAGCACCAGGAGATTTCCTGCAGTTTCAGATAATTAGATACACACAAATCAATAAAAAGAGAATGAGATGTTGGGGAAACAAGATATACGCTCCCCCGTCCATACCGTCAGATTCATCGTGCGTTTCAGGATCCTCATCTCTCGTGTTGATCAGACACGCAAGAAACTTCTTATCCACTTGGCAAATAACCTGCGAGGTAAATAAAAAGTGGTTATTTTGACGCGTCAATGAAAAACCACCAGTTTGAGAGGAGAAACGTGCCTTCATCGACTTGATCATGGCTTTAGAAAAGCGGTACGGAAACAGGATATTGTGGATTTTTACAGCCAGTCCGTCAGCTTGCCCACTTGAGATGTCCACACCAACCTGGAGGCACAGTTCAGTTCGTTATGAATTCAGCGAAACGAGCCAAAAAATAAGCGATAAAAATCAAACACGGCATAAACTATAGGTTTACCATAGGAGGTCGGACAAACACGGGGTTATTCCACTTTGAGTACAATGTGGAAAGTGAATTGGAGCTCTCCTCGTTGTCATAACCTGTGAGAACAGAAGAGCGAACATGTAAAACACACACACAAAAAGAAGCTAGTATTCTGCATGTTTGGCCCTGACAGTCTCCAGTCTGGTCTGTGGGTGGAGGTACCTTTGCCATCGAGCCCTGAACTAATCACTCGCTCTGTCCTGGATTTAGGCAGGAAGGGCAAAACTACATCCACGTGGAATGGGTAACATCTGTACTCCATCCCTACGTGAAGACGAGCACTGTAATCAACACTTACGATAGACGTCTGATATTACTGATAACTACCAGCTCCTGTTATTATTATTATTACATCTCTAATAACTAACTCACCAGTTTCAGACACGACGCTGACTGCCATGTTGGTGACGTCAGACGTACAGCACGCCTGTGTTTCTTCAGCACACGGCTCTTTGTATTTGCTCAGGCCGGTTACTCTGTTCACGTACACCGTCTTCCCCACAGATGAGTCAAAGTGATGCAGCCAGTCATCTGATGATGTTTCCTCCTCCTCCTCCTCTACCTCTTCACACATTTCAAGGCTTTTCTCATTGTTGTTACCGTCTTGGACACTGCTCTCGGGACAGGCGTCGTCTTGTGAGGTAGTTTCATTAAAGTCTGGCAAGGAGGACTGCACTGGCCTGTGTCGTTTCAAATGGCCGATTTTAGCAGCCAAAGATTTTCTGCCTTTACTCTGAGCGGAGGAAACTGGGATTTGGAGACCGCTTAGTAACTGTGTCTGTGTAGCATCGCCGTCGTGTTGATCTTTCTGGCAAACCGATGAATTCCTGGGATGAAAAATGAGACTGTTGGTCTGAGGAAGTACTCGAGCGCTGTTCTTCTGCAAACAGGTCCCCAGAGAGGGCAGTTTCTTCTCGTTTGATTCGCCAAATATTCTTCTGAATTTGTCGAGCGATCCAGACTCCTTCCATAACGACAACCTTCGGCACGGCTCGATTCTGGGAATCTTTGGGGGAACGACAGGCACAAAGTCGACGCATCTGTCTTGGTCTAAATCCAGGGAAATTTGGCTCTTTGAAGGAGAAGAAGATCTAGCCAGTGCTTTCTGTGCCAGATTTTGCTGCAGAAATACTGGTTTGTTAATATGGGACAGACTCGGAGTGAGACTTTCACACAGTCTTTCGTGTATGAATGGGTCAGAAAGACTGATCTTTTTGTAAGTTAACACTGGCTTATTACTGTATACATGAGGCTGATTTTCTCCATCGCTGGTTGAGGTAGTATTGTCCGATCTTATCTGAGTTTCTTTTAATTCGCTCTCTTGTGGTCTGACTGAACTTGACATACATCCAATTTCTTCCTCAGACTCAGGTTCCAGCTGAACCAGATCACACCGTGGCTCATCGATGCAGTCTTTGCGTACACATCCTTCATTTTCTATTATTTCAGCCTCGTTTTCTTGGCAAACACTGTCCTCTGAAACACTTTGAACATCTTTGAGCACGCGATGAACAGATTCAGACGCCAGTGTTACGCCGGCGCCGCAGTCCAGCGTGGAACCTCTTGGTGGTTCACCATTGCCACTTTTGTCCTCCTCTTGGGACGAAGAGTCCAAATCGTCTAACAAATTCTCCCTGCGGAGGAAGTCTTTCACTGCCCCTTCTATGCAGAACAAAACACCATCCCAGTCTTTAAACTCTATTAGCGTTTTAGCAGGATCAAGACAGATGTCATACTCAGAGTAAGGGCATTTGATATCGATGATGTATACGCCATGATGCAGCTCTTGGCTCCGTTTGTGCTTTGGACTCCTGAGTCCAGACGGCCCATCTGGACTGTCACTTTTCTGACTTGAAGTGCTCAGTCTGCGCAGGAGAGAGTTCAACAACTTGTGTACGCGAGTCTTCAGCAGCAGTCGACTGTTCACATACAGGAACTGTAAGCTGCTGTTGTAGTGGCCCTCTCTGCAGATGTGACCAGTCACTTCAAAAGGCCCATGTGCAAAGGCAATCTCTGAAAGCTTCTTTGCTCGCTCGCTGCTGTGTATTTGGACAAACCGGTGGTATGTGCTGTTGGCTTTACTAAGCTGCACCATCATGGCTCCTGTGCAGTCATTCCTCAGGGTGAAGGACACAGAGGGATGCATGAGAGAAATCGCCTCCACCCTGTGTCGGATCCTCTCTCCCTCCAGGACAGCATCCAGCCTCCCTCTCCTCACTGGCATGTTATGGAAGAAACTACAAACGACAACCGTTGTCCCTGCAGAGGGTCGAGCAGCCTCGGCCTCGAACACAGCCATGCCTATGCCGTTCTTAAACATCTTCACGTGTGTTTTCACCGATGACCTGGTGCGGGATGAGATTTCAACAAGTGATGCTACAGATAATATACTGGCCAGGGCTTCTCCTCTGTAGCCGTACCACCTCAGGTTGTCCAGGTCTTCGAGAGAGCCGCACTTGCTCGTGTAGTACCGTTTCCCCACACGCTCCATGTCCTCGTCGCTCATTCCAGCGCCGTTGTCGACGACCTGGACTTTGAGTGAGTCCATGTCCACCCTGACCCCCACACAGGTCGCGCCGGCATCGATGCTGTTGAGGACGAGCTCCTCCACACACTGTTGCAGGGAGGGGACGGCGACACCGGTGCGAAGTTTCCCCTGAACTTCTTTAGGCAAACACTTAATCATGGTGTTCTTTACGTGCAGCACTCCCGGTTATCTTTAGCCTCATAACTTATCTGTTGCTACTTAACGTTTACTAACGTTAGCCTAACACGTAATAACGTAAGCTTGGTACGTTGTTCCCAACGACGACGTTTAGACCGCGGCATGTTGAGAAAAACACGTTATTATATTAAAAAAAATGTAAGTTAAAATACAAAAAAACTCAACAGAATACATTAAAAATAATGGCTAACCCCAAATCATAGCTACTGTTTACAGTCAACGTGAAGCAACAACAAGACATACGCCTCATAGCTGTTATTGGAAGCTCACAGTGCCACCTAGTGGTTGTGGAGGACCGACAGCGTCTACACATAATAGGAAAAACACATGCCTTTTAATTTATATGACTCTATTTTATGTATAATATATATACAAATTAAAAGTTAGTGTAACATTATACAGCACATTTTTTTTGAATGTCATTGAATGTGAATGGTTTTACACAGCAGGTGGTAATAATCATTAATAATGGCTCTGTTGGGTTGATAGTGAGTCAGCATATTCAGTGTAACAGGCACATAAAAATATCTTGTGGGGGGAAATAACCCACTCTTCCTCCCACTACAACTACAAATTAAAAATAAAGCTTATATTTTATGTTCACACATTTTACACGGCTTCGAAAAAAACCCACATCTTAACCCATGCACATGGTATTTATTAACTGTTCCCGAACAACGCTGTGCTGTTATTTTTCCAAAACAGCGTATAAATCTCATCACCTAACAAAACTGTTGCCTGCACTGTCACAAATCTCATTTGTCTTCTGATCCTTTGTCAATATTTCTCTGCAGAATCATTTGCAGAGCTCCGTCTTTGCCAAAGGAGGGCGACAGCGTCATTCACGCCTGCTCAATAAATCAGGCTGAACTCAGAACGGCTCCAGTTTCTACAAAGGCTGATAAGAGTTTGCTGCTGTGTTATCCCCACATTTATAATGACTATAGTAAACAGTCAAACAATGTAATTTTTTTTGTAATTTTACATTTATTCCACGATTGAGGGTTAAGGAGATTTAGCACGCATGTTTAACTCATTCTAAACCAACTAATAAGTTGCATTCCAGCCAATAAATAAACTAAATAAATAACACATTTGCTTTAACGTTAATACTATATATATCATCTATTTCACCACACTAAAAGAGGAGTGTTCCAGGCTGTCGACAGTCTTTTCATTCTTGAACTCCGCCTTGGTTATGTGTGACTTGGGGCTCCCAGTGGATTTCAACCATTCCTGCATTTCTTTCACTTTGCCGTGCGGCCCCTGCAGCTGACCCTGAACACTTCCTGCGCGCGTGTTCTGGACCCATCCGACCAGGCCGAGCTTCCTGCCCTCTGCCTAAGTAAAAAGAAAAGTGTTAACTGTTAAATATTAGAAAGAATAGAGTGTCTTTATTTACATTGAGACCCATTTTAGACAATATAATTAGGTCAATACAGTATTATCGACACGATACTGGAATCATATTAGCTAATATTATTGGATATCGGCAAACACACCTACTAAATAGGCTGCTACCTCTTTAACTTCAATGCTGGTACCTTCTACAACTATTATTCGATACCACTTTTTGTGTCCGATACTGTTATCAAAAAACTGTCTATAATACCGATATTATTACGATACAGTCATTTATGAACGTATGAAGCTGCTAACGACACATTTGTGCAGAGTCCTTTCAAAGACATAATTCTCTCAATCAGTGTAACAAATATTATTGTCCCCCCAAAAGAAGAAATAAACAGCCCAAACATGACTTAGCTAAAATGCTTTGCTGATTTGTTATACAAATCTTATATATGTATACATATATAAGATTTTTGGATTGTATCGGATTTTACATTCTTATCTGTTATGTTTATCAAACGTCTATCTGCTGCAACACGAGTAAGCAAAATATTATGCTAATTTCATCAATATCGTGTATCATGGAAAGTTAGCTTAAACTTACTTGAGTGTATTTGCGGAAAAACACACCCTGAACCCGGCCAAAGATTTCATAGTCCACTGAAACCAGATCTTCCTCACACATAATGGACCTAAAGAAAAAAGGGGATAATAAACAAGACCGTAGTAGCTGTGTGAGGAACATCATAGCAGGTGCTTATTTACAGCTACAACTTAGTTAGCTAACACTAATCATTCGTATTCACGCGATTCACAACCGCCCAAAAGTAGCAGTTTAGCTTCATATCTGGACTGTTCAAAATTAAAAGTGTTTGTCATATAACCACCTGAATGAAACTGTGAGAAGACATAACGCAAGTGCCAACTTTAACATACCTCCGCTTGTAAACACAGACAGGGACGCTGACTCCGGAAGTGAATCGTTGTAACGGACCAATGAGAGGACACCGGAGAACTATGGTTCCTAGGCAACGAGTGTAAACGTTAAAAAACGATTAACGAGTTTAGAGCTTAGAAGCAGCTTTTATCAGACGACGGTTAAAAGGTCGGTAAGTGGGGATTTTTTTCTTACGGAAAAAGTTTTCTTAATTACGGACTTACTGTATTTTATGTTATCTGCTATGGTTTTGTGTGTTGTGGCTTGCTTCTGCCTTTTTTAAATCCTGCTGATATGTTTGATAGAAATAAATCTAACCACTATCCAATGATTGATTTTCATATATATTTACTATACAAACAATAACAGAATGAAAACAAATGGCAATATGCAGTATATTGCACCTGCCATAAACACATTAAAACCAACCTGTTTCCTTGTTGAGTAGATTGATAGAAGTTGGAATTGATAACTTCAGGTTTTGCTCTTTGCTCGCTCTGTAACGTCTTATTACCTGAAGGCTAACAGCTCATATTCGTTGTGCAGAATATGTGATGTGTCATTTAAGATGCTATGAGCTCGTCTGATTACAGAGTCTTCATAGATAGATGGGATCATCTTTCTTGTCTTGCCCATCACTTTTATTGCTATCTTTTCCATGATCCCCAGTGGTCCACGCTTTGACCTCTACACATTTTAACCTTACTCTCTTTGTTCCTATGGTAGTTATACAGGAAACCCTGCAACAAGTGAAGCCATGAGTACAAAGACAAGGAGAGGAAGCAGTCCTCATAGGGAGAGAGACACTGGAGGACAAAGACAAGACAAACGTGGTGCTGTACTCGGAAGGAAAGCAGATCGAGACGACTGTCCCTTTCCAAATAAGCCCGTTAGCCACAGAAGATCCTTCAGCTCCAGGACACAAAACACACTCGGTCTGTTTGATTTTGAAAACGACTCTCACCCAAGACGACCCCTCGTGTCCCAGGGACATCGGGGGAAAGAAGACTCGCCCAGTGAAGAAGTGCAGATGGCCAAGGCGATTCATGAAAAGCAGCTGAAGCTACAAGAGAAGCTGTGGAGGGTGGAGGAGAAAATAAAACACAAGATCCAGAGCGGCCGCAACGCTGAAGCTGCTGCTGCTGCAGGCAATGATGAGATGAAGAGGAGAGGCAGGGGACAACCAGATCAGCTGGATGTGGATGTTAAACAACTTAGGGAGGAGAAAATGACGAGTGCATATGGAGAAGATGGGGCTGGAGGGAGGAGAGGAGAAACAGGAGGTGCAGAGAGTTCACAGTCGAGAAGAAAATGGGAGGAAAAAGATGATGTTTATGGAGACAAAGGTGTGAGGTCACAGCGTGAAACGGAGAAAACAAAAGGAGATGCAGGCTGGACCAGAGAGGAGACATACTGGGAGAGAACATCTGATGATCATGAAGACAGGCGTCAGATTGGTCGACAGAAAAGTGTCGATAGACTGGACACAGAACATAAGACATCGAGGGAATCTGGGGAGGAGGAGGAGCTGGGACTCACGGGTGCCAACTTCCAGCTCTTCCCTTGCAGAATGTGCAACAGGATGTTTGCTCGGGAAAGGCTGGAAAAGCACGCGCAGATCTGCAAAAAGGTGAAACAGTCGCAGCGGCAGGTGTTCAACTCTTACACCAACAGAACCAAAGGATCGGCGTTAGAGGAGTTCCTGAAGACTCACAGCAGGAGCAAGAGTCCAGAGGTAGGGACAGTGTCAGAGTGACACCAGTATTGTATTTAAGTTGGAGACAATAAGGTCCTGTATTATCTGTTTCTTAACAGGCTCTTTAACTGTCTTACCTTCAGGTTTTACAGAGGAAGAACTGCAGACAAAACGACCAAAAGGCCAAGACGAAGACTGTGCAGCAGCACGCTCGACTCCCGGCTGCAGCTTTGCAGTCAAAACGGTCCAAGTGAGCTGAGGATCGGTCAAATAAATCACATTATTGTTGCATAGAATGTTGATTTTGACTTGTACTTTACAGATTCTCCAATAAATATATTCCTTTACTATATACAAAGCTGTACTTTTACCCTCTCTGAGCGAATATCAGGCAGAATTGACTTTGTACACTCACTGCTGTTAAGTTTTATTTATTTGTGTTTACACAAAGCAACATTTAAATGCTTCCAACAAACTGTATATATATATATATATATATATATATATATATATTAAAAAAAAAAAAAAAATCACCTGAGGCACAGCATTGTCATATTTCATATCACCTTTGGTTTCAATAGCTTGAAAGGCACTCTTTACTCTGTTTAAAGTCCATTATTAAAGGTGATTATTACACACATTTGTTGTAACATACACACAACAACAACCGATAATAAAACGCTTTCAAAACAAACGTTAGCTGTAAAACTAGAAGGCGTTAGAGACTGCGTTTTCCCCACATTCTTAAAAAACTGTTCAAGTGTTCATACGTACACACACACTCGCACATAAAGACAGATGTGTTGAAGAAAGTGAAATCAGTAGTTTTGTGTTTTCACAATGAACAATAAAAACATGCAAAATTGAAAAAGGTTTATATTTGTTTATACGGTTTGCCTATGTGTTTTAAATGACGTTAAATACTTACCAATTACGTGATCTTTAACCTTGTGTTTTTCACATTTCACACGGACACATTGTGGATCCATCCTGTTTGCATTTGAACTGGTCTTGCCCGTGACATCGCGCGGATTTAGCGTTCACATTGCAAGTGTAACACCTCGATCGGACCGTCTCTTTAAAAGAAAAAGAAGGTATTTTTCCATGTTGAATCCAGCCAACATTTGAGTCCGTAAAGAGAAACTAGCGAGATCTGCTGCACCCTTGTGCATGCAGAGAGCGTGCAAGGCTTTATATGCTGTTGTATTCAATATAAAAAATGTAAATGATGCACATTTTAAGTGCTCTGCCGAACGTGTACAGTAACCATGAGGATGCAGTGTCCAGGCCTAAGCAGCTGCTTTGTGCTGTCGCTGCTGTGAGGTTCACACGCTGGCCCCTGCAGATCTGCTCCCGTGGTTTGAAAATCCACCTCCTCTTCCGCCGACGTCCCCAGGCACAGGGGCAGAGCGGTGGTTCGCGTTGTCGTGTCCCGCTTCCCGTAGAACTGAACGATTAATCGCTGCCCAGAGCCTCTCGTTCTCCTTCAGCTGGTCGCTGACCTAAAAGATGGAAACATGGCGGTTACTCACGCAACTGCATCAAAGTTGTTTTTTAAATGTAGATTGTTAACGGTCTCACCTGCTTCTCCAGCATCTGGATCCTCATCTCCTGATGGGCGACCGTCTCTTGTAGCTAAAAAACAAACAACCGAGTTAAAACTCTGCTGGTTGTTCTTGTGAAGTTTCTTATTTCTATCTCATACCTGTGTGATCTCACTACCAGCGCTGCAGCATCCTCCAGATTCTCCTTTTTTGCACACGTGAGCCCCCTGCAGTCCATTGACGCTATCGTGGCTCATCCGTTTAGTCTAAGAAAGACGACCAGAGAGAAGGGAGTTGAGCTGAATTTGTTGAATTTGGGGAGTAAATAACTGAATGCTGTATTCCTTGTTACCGGGAGGTCTTTCTTGGTGCTGACAGCAGCTGCCGCAGCCTTTAACTCTTTGAGCTCCTCGTAAGGTAACGTGACGCTCTCTGAGATGGAGGACAGCTGGTCAGGAGTGGACAGCTCCGACTCGTCCGGCATCGGGATGAACTCTGCGTCCTCGAGCTCCTGTTAGACGAGAATCCAACTTTATTTATAAAGCACTTTAAAAACAACAACAGCTGAACCAATGTGCTGTACATCAGAGATAAATAAATAAAACGTGGAGTCATGAAACTGGACTAGTGGAGTCATGAAACTGGGCTCATGGGGTCATGAAACTGGACTAGTGGAGTTACAAAACTGGACTAGTGGAGCTGTAAAACTGGACTAGTGAAGTCATGAACTGGACTGGTGGAGTCATGAGACTGGACTACTGGAGTCATGAACTGCACTACTGGAGTCATGAAACTGGACTAGTGGAGTCATGAACTGGACTAGTGGATTCATGAACTGGAGTCATGAACTGGACTCATGGAGTCATGAACTGGACTAGTGGAGTCACGAAAATAGACAAACGGAGTCATGAACTGGACTAGTCGTGTCATGAAACTGGACTAGTGAAGTCATGAACTGGACCAATGGAGTCATGAAACTGGACTACTAGAGTCTTGAAACTGGACTACTAGAGTCTTGAAACTGGGCTAGTGGAGTCATGAACTGGACTAATGGATTCATGAACTGGACCAATGGAGTCATGAAACTGGACTACTAGAGTCTTGAAACTGGACTAGTGGAGTCATGAACTGGACTAATGGATTCATGAAACTGGACGTGTGGAGCTATGAAACTGGACTAGTGAAATCATGAAACTGGACTAGTGGAGTCATGAAACTGGACTAGTGAAATCATGAAACTGGACTAGTGAAATCATGAAACTGGACTAGTGAAATCATGAAACTGGACTAGTGGAGTCATGAAACTGGACTAGTGGAGTCATGAACTGGACTAGTGGAGTCATGAAACTGCACTAGTGGAGTCATAAAACTGGACTAGTGGAGTCATGAACTGGACTAGTGGAGTCATGAAACTGGACTATTGGAGTCATGAAACTGGACTCGTGGAGTCATGAACTGGATTAGTGGAGTCATGAAACTGGACTCCTGAAGTCATGAACTGGACTAGTGGAGTCATGAAACTGGACTACTAGAGTCTTGAAACTGGACTAGTGGAGTCATGAACTGGACTAATGGAGTCATGAAACTGGACTAGTGGAGTTATGAAACTGGACTACTGAAGTCATGAAACTGGACTAGTGGAGTCATGAAACTGGACTAAAACGCTTGATTCTATACTACATGGTGCGCTCTTCTGTTAACAAACCTTTCTCAGCCAGAAGGGACATGAGCTGTCTCCAGTCTGACTCGTCATTGACATCATCGGGGTCTCCATGAGGCAGCCCTCTGTGTTGTCCTCTAATGTTCCCCCGAGACCCCTGTCGCGACACTCTGTCTCTGAACCCGGCTCCAGGTCCAGATCCACCGTGGACGTCGATGCCTCCTGACCCAGGCCTTAATTCACACAGATAGTCATAACAGGGACTAAAAATACATCTATGCACAAATCAGTCGCTGAAGAAAAAGAAGAAGAAAATAACTACATCTACCAATTGATACACCGCTGCTGTTGGAGCGAATCGTCTTGGAGTTCAGCACTTTCTCTGCAAAACAAAACATACGGTGTCAGCCGGGCTTTTTGTTGTTTTCTTATTCTGGTTTCTGAGTACTCACCCATGATGATAATCGTGTGCCAAGCACAGCAAGAAAGGTCTGGTACGTGATGGAGGGAACCAAATATGGGCCTCGGCATGGCAGGGCAAACCTCCGAACCAAAGCCCTTATCAGGAGGCATCCCAAGTCGTCCGTTTCCCGCATTTCCCCACGCAAAGATCTGATTGTCTGGGGGAAAAAAACGAAGATTTAACCTCCCAAAAGTCTGTTACAAATAAAATCTACACCATATTATGAGCTGCAATGCTGTATATCCTCTTACCCTCAGTGGCAGCTATAGTAAAGCCATCTCCACAGGACACCTTTGTTACTATCTTTCCTCCAAAGGGTCCGACGAGGACTTGGACACCTGGGTGCTTCTTAAAGTCCTTCACGCCAAGCTGCCCGTATTTGTTACAACCAAACGTGAGGAGGCGACCACGTCCTATAAAAGCCAGAAATTGAATGAATACGCTTCTTAAAACAACAACGATATACATTAGCGATACATAAGCACGAGCAATACCAGCCGTTTATCACAGTACCGTCTACTGCAGCGGTGTGGGTCTTCCCCGGAGCGATGACTTGAATCGTGAACCGCGACAGTTGCTTCGCCAACGTCAGTGAGGTGATGTACGGGATGCCCTGGTAACTCTATCGGGTAAAAACTAATTTAAATACAAACACATCTGCACAACTGTACAAAATCATGACATAAACGCAGCGTTTCCTGTCACGGCACCTCTCCAGGGTGGTTCTTGATACCGGAGACTCCCTGGTTAAGACCCAGTTTGTTGTACTCGTTGTTTCCGCACGCGAGAACTTTGCCGCTCTCGGTCAAAAAGAAGGTGCCGTCGCTGCCACAGGACACCGATGAGATCGTGGCACCTTTAGGGATCTCCACCTGGGGAAAAGTCACCAAAGTTTGGCGTCACCTATACAATTTTTTGTGTTTTCCACAATAACATCAATGCACAAGGGTTTTCAAGGGTTTTCTAATCATCCAATAGCCTTCTAGCGCGATTAGCAAACACAATGTACCATTAGAACACTGGAAATGGTCCTCTATACACACACTAGCCTTCAAAAATAAGGACATTTCGACATGACCCCAAACTTTTGAACGGTAGGCTTTAGGAGAGTAAAGTGAGTCTTACTCACTTGCATCGGAGAAGAGAAGTCATCCTCACATTCCAGGCCAAGACGCCCTGTGGCAGGAAAACAGAGCAAATTTGAAGAAAACCACTTCCTAAAGGGCGGTTGTCTACACCTGGTGGTCGCACTCGTAACAGCATAGAACGAATAACCTCGCAGAGGCTAAAAATGACATCGGCTCAAAACAGCAGTACATACAGCAAACCCTATGTACCATACTCTCCACAGCCCCACGAGTAGATCTCCCCGCCGTGCGTCAGCACCACCACGTGGTTGTCGCCACACGAGACCTGGCGGACGGGTCGCTCTTCGAAAAACTCCAACAGCACGGGCTCCAACACCTCGCTCCCGAACACGCTCTCCACACCGATGCAGCCGTAGTAGTCCGACCCGAACATGTACATCTGGTCCTCGTCTGTGAAAGGGGTTAAAAAGGAACGTTAACAGAGTTTTTTTAAGCCCCCATAATGGTCTTGTTCTCGCAGGAACACTCACCGGTGATGCAGGCAGTGAAGTCAGCCCCACAGGCCACCTGTCGAACGGCCTTCCCCTGAAGCTTCTCCAACCTCTTTGGCTGCCTGTAGGACGCCTGGTCTCCATGACCGAGCTGGCCCACCATCTTTGCTCCACCTTGGATGTCCTGAAGAGAACGATAAAGGGGGACATGTACAAAAATCAACTTATTTAATCATTTTAATACTTATATTTGGGACTCTGGAGGCCCTATGAGTAGGCAAAGTGTTCCCCCTCAGTCTAAGTACAGGAGATAAAACATGAGATGTTGACTTCTGCACGGATTGTGACGTCAGACGGATAAATTCCTGGAATTGTTGTCTCGTGGAGCTCCGTTTTGTCCCTAAAAAACTGCGAGAGTGCAGGCGAAGCACAAGAACAACTCGAGTTGACGTCTCAATACTCACCGCCCACGTGTACAGCTCCTTCTCCACGGTCACCACCGCAAAGTGACTCTCTCCGGCGCACACTTGCTGGGCACTGGTGCCTCCCTTGAACGTGTCCAGCTTCTGCGGGGTGAACTTGCCGCCGCCCCAGAAGTACACCTCCCTGGAGCGGGTGGTTACCACGGCAACGGGGGTCTCGGTCACCGTGCTCAGCCTGCACGAGCGTGGAACAACAAATCAGAAATATATACGACAAAATTATGGGGGGGGAGAGAGAGAGGGAGACGCTTACTTACTTTGGTTTCTTCATTGCGGTATTCAACAGGGCAACTCGCTCTTCAAGCTCCCTAACACAATGACAAGATCCAGGGTGTTTTATTATTAAAATACTTCCAAGAAGCATCAATCTTCTTTCATTTGAACTAGCTTACTGTCGGCAGCAGTAGATGAACGGCTGGTCCAGAACTTGCTCAGTTGTGGGCCTCTTTGCAGGATCCTGTGAGACAAATTACACAATCTTATCTCTTTTACACTCAACAAAAACATCAGTATTGCCCTTTACTCACTTGATCGAGGCACTCGTACACTAGCTTGATCAGCGCCGACGAAAACACGTCCGAGTTCACGTCCATCGTCCAGTTGCCCTGGACTATTTTCACGCAGAGGTTAAGAGGGTTCTGCGTGGACAAAGAATTGAAAACGGAAATTCACTGCGAGGACAGACGGAATGATTACGTCGACCGTAACAGCGAAACCCTACCGTTGCATCGAATGTCCTTGTGAGGGTTAAGACTTCATATAGTACACAGCCCATGGCCCAGATGTCAGATTTGAAGTTGTACTTTGATCCCTGGCACAATTCTGGTGACATGTAATACGGGGTTCCCACACACTTGATTTGGAAAAAAGTGCAGAGAAGACAATGAGTAAGAGCAGATGCTAACAGGAAACTGTTGTGCTACACCTCAAATATAACTTGCATACTAGCCCTTTATTAGTAATCATTAAGCACCTTATTCTACCTCTATTATGACATGAATTAAGATTTTTCCTACATAAGGTGTTAATTACGTGTTTAATATCTACTAATAAAGGGCTAGTATGCAAGAAAAAAAACAAGATTATCCAAGGTGATGACAGAATATTAACCGTTATCCTATTGTATGTGTTGTCAACAGTTATGCCTCAGTTTAAAGGTGTGTTTCCAAGAACATTCGCTTATTATTCGAGCTGCAACTAACGATTCTTTTCTCGATGAATCGTTTGATCCATAAAATGTCAGAAAATGTTTGAAAACCTGGAAATGACGATGTTCTCTAACGTCTCGTTTTGTCCACAAACCAAAATGATTAACTTATTCCCATTTAAGAAGCTAAAACGGTCAGAAATCTTGTTTTAATCATGAAAAAAAGCTTCATATTAGTACGATTAGTAATCGATTAACGTCGGTGGGGGAAACGAAAACTTACTGTCTCTGCCATCGAAAACTCCGAGTCGAGCTTCTTCGCCAGGCCGTAGTCGCCCAGCTTGATGAGGTCGGTCTTTGTCAGGAAAATATTCAGAGTTTTAATATCTCTGCGAGGAAAAACAAAAGTTCCATTAAAGGAAAAAAACCCAGACCTGCCAGGTGTCTTCGAACAAGGGAATGAAAATCAAACCTGTGTAATATTCCAGCCTTGTGAATGTGGGCCACCGCCGAGGCAATTTGGTACAGGTACCATATAACCACCTAAAGACACATAATAAAAATGTGTATATGTATATATTATATATACATAGTCTGATTTGTATGGCAATGTTGCAACCTTACCTGTTCCGTGAAGAGTTTCCCCTTCTGTTGGTTGATTTTATCATACAGATTTCCTCCTGTGATTAAAAAACAAACAAACAAAACATGTACCATTCTGCAGCAGCATTCACTCTAAATCATTTCCTTTTTGTTGTTTTTTACCATTGCAGTACTCTAACTCAATAAGTAGGGAGTTCTTATCCATGAAGTGATTAAAGTAGGCGATGATGTTGTTGTGCTCCAGGATGGAGAGGATGCTGATTTCGTTCATGACGTCGCGGCGCTCCTTCTCCGACAGCGAGTTCAGGTCCACTTCCTTCCATACCACTAGAGAGTTGTCCTAGGGAAGCCAGGGGTTGAGCCACAAGATAATAAACGTTTAATATAATACTGGTTTATGGACAAAGAAGAAATCTTATTTTCTTGCATAGAATTTGTTCAAAAACAGATCTTGTTGTATAAGGCAGTGGTAGCAAAGGAAAGTGTGTAAAGCCCCAGTTTAAACAGAGGACATGGGGAAAGTCATTTGTCTTGTTCACACTAAAGAATTTCTCACAGGGGTATGGAAACACAGGAGCGTCGAGCACGTCAGTTTGCCGCCAGACGGACACACACACACTGTGCAGTCATTCACAATAATGCACCGGGAAAAGCACAACATCCTGTAAACCCAAATTTCAGTTTAAAGCGAATACTACCCTGCTGTATTATTGTTATCAGCTGTGTGGATTTATTTAAATATTCAAAATAAACATGTGGGCTTTTTATTTTTTCCCTTAAAAAGGAGCATAATACGTTGTTACGCATCATGTTTTTGACACTACATGTTAATAACCCATATGTGGGTATGTAGTTTGGTACACACATTTATTTCATATTTTTATTGTAAACTATATACTGGTAAACACTTATTTTGAAATTCTGTGAACTATTGTAACAAATATTGCTATTGCAATGTCATGGTGCCATATAGTTATACCCCAAAAATGGTTGGATTTATTTATTTTTTCATATAGTCATATAGTGTAGATAAGTAGGTTATATAGGTAAGAAGGTAGGCAGCAGTTGATTTAAAAAGAAGGTAGGTAATAAGCAGATAATGAGCGGTGGACATATAGGTAATTACGGTGGCCCCGAGGTACAAAACACAAAGGCAAATCAAAAAAACACAAAAGCAGAACACACAAAAACATTAACTCAAAACGGAAGAGGTATGTCTTGTGGTTATTTTTAAATTTGCGTTGCCGTTTTGAGTTCATGTTTTTGTGTTTTCTGCCTTTGTGTTTGCGTTGTGTACCTTAGGGCCACCGTAGGTAATAGTAGCTTGTAGGTAAGTAGTTGTTAGGTAGTTGCTAATTAGTAAATACGCATGTACCTTCTAGGGCAGGGTATCATGTGTTCACTTTAAACAACTTTTTTTTATGTAGGACGCGTATTTATTACATGTTATTACGTTCTACTACAAGTAAACCAACTACGCAGGCACTTGAACACCACTCACCTCTATCCGCCTGTACAGAGTCGCTTCACCAAACGCCCCTCTGCCGAGGATCCGGATCGGAATGTAGTGCAACTTCTCCTCCTCGCCGTTAAAAGTGCTCGACGCCGACCGTTCGCTGACCACAGACCCGCCACCCAAATCTGAATTCAGCGAGTCGAAATGTCTCTCGTAGTCCTCTAATGACATGTCTGTTTTGGGACTTGTTCGCCAAATGGCAGTGATGGAAATAACCCGAACAGGCCTAACTCCGTCCGTGGAAGACTGCTATAAAGCCGTACACGCGTCCAACATGTCACCCGTAGCGGCTCCGGAAAAAGACCCGTGGTTCGTACGAATACAACCAGAAGTCTCAAAGCCACGGAAATCACACAAAGTACGGGGCAAATGGTACGCAGCGAAATGTGTGCAACTCCACTAGTTGCGCTCGTATCACGCCGGAGCACACAACACAAGAGTAAGGACGCCCCGTAACCTTTGAGAGTTTTTCGAAATAAAACGCCAGACATGGTGAGTGGATTGAAGTGTGTTTTACTTTGAAATTCAAGAAAGATGGTTTCCGGTAAAGTGGAACTGTTTACGTTCACTGAAGAAAAAGGAAGTAGAGCAAAGAGTGACACAAATTCACTCGCCCCGAAAAATGGAAACGTTTACCCACTTAAAATATGCATAACAATACACAACAACAATACATGACTATGCAAATGTTGCTTGGGCTCGTCTGGCACGCGCATACGAGGCACCAGAAGAACGAATAGAAATCCAAATTTTCCTCGCGCGCAAACCCGGAAACTGTCAGTCTGTTATGTTTGCTGTATGCTGAAATACAATTTTTAACACTTTTGAGTTCCAGTGTTTAAAATGGACACATTTTACACCGTGGAACATAAAACACAATATGTATTTAATTATTCGAAAACCAAATACTATTAACTATTATTGTATGTTTACTCTTTAAGCCATTAGCCTATTTTTTTTTAGGTCTCTGCTCGAAAATTGCACACTCAATCATCATGAAATGGGTATATCTTGTATTTTCCATTCCAAAAATGAACACCAGATGGCGCCATTGAACAAGCTATGGGACCGTTAGATCCAGATGATGTTGTTGATGAAAACAAATGTTATAGTTGTTATTTGAGCTGTGTTTGTCACATTCAAAGTAGGTTTATACAGCCTTGTCGCCCAGATTCTGCTGTTTAATTTGATGCCCAACGTCAATATAGTCTCTCAAGTTTCACTTGTGACGTAACTCTGTTTACGAATTCTTTATGAATAATGTCTCAGGGTTAAGAAGGGGTTAAAAAAACAAAATTAAAAATATATATTATTTACATCATAAATCCATTAAGTTATAATTGGTTATTACTATATGTTTTTAATAGATTATTTTTGCATCATCATATTGTGAACTATTTATCAATCCATATAAAAACAAACACTTTTATCGCCGAGAGCCAAGATCTACCGCTCCCAACAAAGTGAATATTTAGATGAGAAAAATGGCTTTGTAGCAGTTGGATTATATGACATTATTTGTCAAGTATTATTTGGACCACTTTGTGGGAACTTGGAAGGAACAAAACCGACCAATCATACGAGCCAAAAAATGGACCATCCATCTGAATTTCGCCTAGAATTGGACCAGAGTCTCAAGTGTTTTGAATTAATGATAATTCAAAGCAGTGCTTGGATTTTGGACCAGCGGGGCACCCGTAACGTTCTCCAATGACTCAGTCACACACAGTTTTGTAATATTGACAGAGCAGCTTCCTCACACGGTGAAAAAAGTGGAGAGAAATAAAACATGGATCATTCAGAAATGATTTCAAATGAAGGCAACGGCACAGATGGAACATCGTTTCCTTACAACGCGGGAAACAAAGGTGCAGTTTGAGTCAACGTCCATTTTACTCGTCCTACAGAATTGTAATAATGCTGTTCACTGTGAATCTGTCTGTTTGATCAGGAGCTGTGCACACATTCAGGGTCGGGTCCAGAAGTCTTCCACGTTATCCGGCAGTTATCCTGTGTTTAGGATTGCTGAACGTGATTCTGCTCTTAACTGCCATTGCTATTGGGATTTACTGTGAGTACAACTCGGCCAAGGTTTTTTAAGTGTACTTTTTCTATACACTCTTGGAAATAAGGGTTCCAAAAGGGTCCTTCTACAGGTTCTACCTGGAACCATTTGCTTCTGAAAAACCCTTTTCTTAAGAAAGGGATTTTCAGGGGTTCTTGGTAACACTAATGGTTCCAGTAAGAAACATTTTGACCCAGAGAACCCTTTAAAACCCATTTCTTGAATAAAGGATTTTAAAAGGGTTCCTGGGGGAACCCTCCAAAAGGGTTCCAGGTGCAACCTTTATAAAAAGGTTCTACCTGGAGCCAAAAAAGGTTATCCTATGAGGACAAGCCGAAGAGCCTTATATGGTTCTAGTTAGCACTTTTATTTCTAAGAGTGTACACTTAGAAAAAAGGGTTCCAAAAGGGTCCTTCTACCAGGGCTGAGGTTCTATCTGGAACCATTTGCTTCTGAAAAACCCTTTTCCGAAGAAATGGGTTTTTCAAGGGTTCTTAGTAACACTAATGGTTCCAGTAAGAACCATTTTGATCCAGAGAACCCTCTAAAAACCCTTTCCTGAATAAAGGGTTCTTGGTGGAACCCTCCAAAAGGGTTCCAGGTGGAACCTTTATAAAAAGGTTCTAACCAAAAGGGTTCTCTTCTCCTATGAGGACAAGCCGAAGAACCTCATATGGTTCTACTTAGCACTTTTATTTCGAAGAGTGTACCACATATGCAAGAACGTTTTCTTCTGAATCTCACTTATTATTAAGTTACTGTCATTCCCAGGTGGCAAAGCCAACCAAGAATCGGAACCCCACAACCACAAAACAGCACAAGGGCTGCTTATAGAGGTGCAGGAGCTTCAGACAGCTCAAGGTGAAGCTGTCAAAGCTAAAGAAGTGTCTGAACAAGCGTTAGAGCAAGAACACGGTAACACCAAGCAACTTAAGGTGCATTTAACGCAGAACAAAACCCTCAGTGACCGCCTTCAGAGGCAGCTTGAGGTGCTGCACGCGGAGAAGGCAACGATTCTGGCCAATGTCTCCGAGTCCAGTGAGAGACTTTTGATTACATTTTAAATGGATTTTGAACATCAACCCTTTCTTGGTTTTGTGACTGAAGCAGAAGTTTTCTTTCTTTTTTAAGAGGAAAGCTGCAGGCGATGCCTTCCTGGGTGGATTTTACTGAACACCACATGCTACTTCTACTCTATAAAGTCATCCCTTCCAAAAAAGAATTGGGCAGACAGTAGAGCCGACTGTATCCGTCGTGGTGCCGATCTTGTTGTGATCGATCGCTGGGAGGAGCTGGTGAGTCCAGAGTGATGTAAACTATAAGGCTATAGTTCACGTTTTTATGTATATTTAGGGCCCGGGCCACGAATGTCAGAAATGCGAGGAAACTAATGTTATCCTTCAGATTATTATTATTATAATATCCGTTGCTTTGTGGTCATTTTTGCGTTGATCATCTTTAACTCTTGAAACTGTGCATTGAGGTCAGGTCTGGCGAAATGCGATATTGGCATAGTTCCCGGACCCATGCGCAGAGGCAAAATTGAGTTCCACCAAATTTATATGCAATATGTTATAGATCAGTGTTTCCCAACCCTGGTCCTCAGGGAACGCGGCCATGCCATGTTTTAGATGTTGCCCTGCTCCAAAACACCTGATTCAAATAAATCGTCAGCTCATCATCAAGCTCAACTTTAAACTTTTGTAAATTTTTAAAAAAAATGTGTATTTCAACTTTTGTAAAAAAAAAAAAAAATCATGTTTCAACTTTTGTAAAGAAAAAAGATTTTTTAAATGTATATTTCAACTTTTGTAAAAAAAAAAAAGAATTAAAATTTAAAGGTGCCATATGTAAGAATGTGGCCAAAAACGGTTACTACATTCAATTTCAAAATACCGAGGTCTTTCAGGTTTCGTTTTCTGACGTAACTGGCAACCCGTGGTTGCTCGGCAGCTGAGACTCTACTGACTGCAATGATTGGTAGACGGCGGTAGGTGGCGCCACATGCCAAATCATGATTTCAAAACATAAACATGATTTGCAGTCTGCAAAATATTTCAACTTTTTTCAAAAAAAAAATTCAAATATTTTTATATTTCAACTTTTGTAAAAAAAAATCCCAAAAATGTAATGTTTCAACTTTTGTATTTAAAAAATAAAATAAATACATAAAACATTATGTAATTTTATTTTCAAAAATGTAAAATTTAATTTTTGTAAAAAATCCAAATTTAAATTTAAATTTTGGATTCAGAGTTTTTTTGGAGCGGGGCCACATCTAAAACATGGCATGGCCATGTTCCCCGCGGACCACGGTTGGGAAACACTGTTATAGACCAAGACGAACAAAAAAGCTGACGTTAACCATGGCCTCAACTCAACAGGAAGTCGGCCATTATGAATCTTATGAATCACTAGTTCATTTTTTTGTTGCTAAAACGGTGAAGAAAACAATCATCTAAATCTACCAGAGCTCACACAGATATTCATGTTCATGGGGGGGGGGGCTCACACAGGTCATTCTCTTTGAGACCCAACCACAACTTTTGTCAATGGTACCTGCTCGGGGAATTTGGATTGACCTCATAACTGATGATGGAGAAGCATGGTCGTGGGTAAATAATGCGACACTGCAGCTTGATGATGGGTAAGAGCTATAGCACATAGGATTAAATCAATGTTGGCCAATCAAAGTGGACCGTTCCAGGGGTTACCTGCTGATGACTGCTATTTGCAACAGTTCAAATTCACGAGATGATTGAAACTAGCAACAAAAGGAATGTGTCCGTAGCAGGAAATAACTCTAGTGTTCTTTTAGGTATTTTACGGGAAGAGAGCCACATGGAGACGTTGACATCTGCGTAGCACTCTCGAGGACTCCTGAAAACAATCCAAGAAAGGCATTGTATCGTCGACCCTGCCACAACAACAGTCCATGGATATGTGAAATTTGATTCAGCTTCCATTGCTGTGAATGTGCAAGTTGAGCGTGGGTTTGTGTCAGACAATCATCGTATGAGAGAACACGGACCCCCCCAGTTAACCTACAAAATGTCAAATGTTATTGTTTTGTGTGTTCGTTTTCCTCATGAATAAATCGTTTGATCGTAAAAACAAAAGTGTTTTGGTAGAGAGAAGCATGAACCAAATTAGGGTTTGAAAGGTTTATTCAATTTGTTCTTAAACTAAAGGTGCCATATGTAAGAATGTGGCCAAAAAACGGTTACTACGTTCAAATTCAAAATACCGAGGTCTTTGAGGTTTCATTTTCTGACCTAACTGGCAACCCATGGTTGCTCGGCAACTGAGACTCTACTGACTGCAATGATTGGTAGACGGCGGTAGGTGGCGCCACATGCCAAAACATGATTTCAAAACATAAACACAATTTGCAGTCTGCAAAATATTTTTTTTAATGCAAATATTTTGTCTGTACTGTTGTTGTTGGTGAGTTCAGTTTGTTATATGAACATTATTCCTGAGTCTCTGTGACATATTAGGAGGATTTTATGGCCAGTTGCTTTAGATTTGTTACATAATGCACCTTAAACGTGTGCATCCAACTTTTGGTAATTCTTCACTTCTTCGTTTTCCCCCCCATCCGTCTCATTCATATGCCTCAGATCTGCACGGTTAATACTTAACCGTGATAAGCCACGCTGAGATCATGGTGGAGCCCACGGTCAGTAGAGCTGCAGATATTGCTGAGATGGAGGAGCGCAAGTTGTGAAAGATGAACGTGAAAATAAGCTCCTTGGTGTCAAAAAACCTCTTTTGACGAACAATCTCCTTTTTGATGTGTGCATGAAAGCACTGAACGATGGTTTCTTCCACATCCGGATCTTGCATTAGGAGATGGTATTTGACCAAATCGCCAAACTTCTTCCGAAGCTTGAGGACCACGACCATCGCCACGTGGTTGAACTTGCTCAAGTCCAGATCGAATCCCTCTGGGACAGTGAGTCTGTTCAGCGTCTGCTGCACCAGATGCTGTACGTGACTGAGCCACTCGTCGTTGCTGCACCTTTTAAGTGCCTTGCTTATGATGAGGCCCCTGAAGATCGTGGCTTCGACAAACATCTGGAGTTGGCGCTCTGGCTCGGAAGCGACGTAACCGTCAGACCACATGTTAGCTTTGTTGTCCAAGCGTTACCTGGCCTGTGATGTTCCAGCGTGAATACACTAAGGCCTTCGTTTTAATGATTTCGTAACGCTGCCCTCAACAGTTCTTCATAGATCCAAGATCTTGACTTCCACCACTCTTCTTCCGACGAATTCTCCAGCACAGCAGTTCAAAGCTTCCCATCGAAGATCAAGGTCCGTTTGCTTCTGAGAAAGTCATATTTTTTACATTTAAAACAGTTGCATGGTGAAATACAAAGGCAAGTTGCATGTAATACCTCAAAGGTGTTTAAAGATAGGGATCAAAGGCCCACCCTCGATGACCAAACAGGGACTTTCCATCGGGGACTCGGTAGAGGAATCAACAGGGATTGGCGAGCAAGGATGAGATTCAAGGGGAACTTTGAAATAGTCATGGATAATAAATCCAGAAGGTAGTTATAGACACATTTGGACAGGTGACAGTGGGAACACTGGGAGTTAAAGGTGCATTATGTAATAAATCTAAAGCAACTGGCCATAAAATCCTCCTAATATGTCACAGAGACTCAGGAATAATGTTCATATAACAAACTGAACTCACCAACAACAACGGTGCAGCCAAAATATTTGCATTAAAAAAAATCTTTTGCAGTCTGCAAATCATGTTTATGTTTTGAAATCATGTTTTTGGCATGTGGCGCCACCTACCGCCGTCTACCAATCATTGCAGTCAGTACAGTCTCAGCTGCCGAGCAACCACGGGTTGCCAGTTACGTCAGAAAAACGAAACCTAAAAGACCTCGGTATTTTGAATTTGAATGTAGTAACCGTTTTTGGCCACATTCTTACATATGGCACCTTTAAGTCCACAAAATAGCAAGGCAGATTAATAGATGACCGATCAGTGTGTCATACACTTAAGACCTAAGATCAGCCATTGACTCTGTGGTTATATCATGTGATCTGTGGCTGAATATCTTCGAAATTAAAGAAAATGTCGCATGTTTTTATGCCTGTAAATATTTAACAAATGGATTTGTTTTTCTGTTTGTAATGTGACACAATCACACACACAAACACACACACACACACACACACACACACGGGGCAATGTCCTGCCAATAACCTCTCGGGGGTTGGGGGGGACGCACACGTCAGACTGTTTCCCTCCCTACAGTCATCATGGCGGACAAAGAAAAGTCAAGTTCTTTCGGTGGCTCGTTTAACAAACTGATAAGTGAAGAGGACACAGATGAGCACTCTCTTGATTTAAACCAAGAGCCGCAACAAGGTACAGCGGATACACAATGGAGTGAGGCAACGCTGTTTAACTCTGATATTTAACTCTGATATTGATCCACCTTTTTCTTTGTGTGCAGTGTCCATGTCTATGGTGACGCCTGGATCCACTTTAAATCATTACAAAGTGCTCGCAGGGAGCCTGGCAGTGCTCGCTGTCGTTCTTCTAGCCACTGATATTGGCCTGGGAGTCTATTGTGAGTCGCCGTAGAGTCATTTACAAAGAGATATTTTGAAAATGAGTTATATGAATGTTTACTAAGTAGTCCAATTAGAGAAAAAAGAGAAAAAAATTAAATATAATAAACAGCTAATTCTGCCAAAAGGCCCGTTATCCTCTCAGGTAGCCCACAGTGCTGTGTGAGTGAGAGGGGGAGTGGCTACAGTAGAGCCACTGTGTTCTTCTTTTACCGATATATTTACCGATATCTTTTGCATTACTTATGCAAATTTGGCACTGCACTCACTCGTGCCCGTAGCAAGACACCTGTCAAGTTTGAAATCAATCGGGAGAGAGATATGCGAATAACATTAATAACAATTTTGACCTTCTTGACCAGCAGGGTTTAAATATTTAAATAACACAGTGCTCCTGTGTCTTCACAACGTGCAGACAGCAGCCTCACTGGGCGAAGAACAATAGCAGACATCGGCAGCGAGCTGGCCAAACTACAGGCACAATACGACACTGTGATCCAGAACAGGGATGAAGTCAGGAAGCAACTGGAGAGAGAAATGGCAGAGCAGCAGCAAATCAAGTGGGAGCTTTCACATCAGACAAGACGATCCAAAGACTATGAGAAGCAGTGCGACAAGATTCAAACAGAAATTGTCACGCTGAAATCCAACTTACTGATGACAGGTGAGGTGATACTTGTGTTGTCAGAGTATTTCATACATCATTGTCATCGTAACCCAAATATTGCATTGTTTTTCAGTGGAGGGTTGCAGACACTGTCTCCCCGGATGGCTTTACATAAACTCAGCGTGTTACTTGTTCTCTGCGTCTGAGGGTTTGCCGAGTAGATCGTGGAGTGGAGCAAGACAGTTCTGCAAGACGCGAGGAGGCGACTTGGCTGTGATAGACGACTCAGAGACAAACGTAAGACTCTTTTACCGGAAATAACACCTGTGTTTCTGTGTTTGAGCAGCAAAACACACAATGAAACACGTCTTTATTGTTGTGTTTATATTTCTGTGTTGTCAGCTGGCGTTGTATGACTTGACAAAGCTCCACATCACCTCGTCAAACGTATACCAAAACGGCTTCTGGATCGGACTGAGCGATGTAGACGTGGAAGGGGATTGGAAATGGGTGAACGGACAAAGACTGACTGAGGGGTAACAGTTACACATTCATGAATTATAACTGTTGTAAATGGTTTACATAGTCACTGATCATAATGAATATATCATTGGTAAGAGTGTTAGAGCTGTCATAAATAAATCAATAAAGTAACATAGAATTGGTTGCAGGTTCTGGAATCAGGGGGAGCCGAATAATCAGAACAACGAGGACTGTGCAGCGATATATCCGAAAAAGAACTCATTTTTTTCCTGGAATGATGCGCCATGCAATTATCAGCTGAAATGGATTTGTGAAATGGAACCAAGTGGATTTCCAAGTTAGTCTTTTTTTTTCTTTTTTCTTTTTTTTTTAACAGTTGTCAAGTTCTTTACAAAATCAACTTATAGACATTTCCTAAATTGTTTTGTTTTTTGTCAAGTTTATTAAGTCCACAAAATAGCAAGGCAGATTAGAAGATGAATACAATTCAAATTATTATACAAATATTTACATCAGTGTTATCACTTTATATTAAGTCATATAATGTATTTGTACAATGTGTATGTACATATAATCTTTCATTAAAAGTTAGTCACTATAAAGTCTATAACATCTTAAATATGTGTTGATTTTTTTCTTAATTAGACCTTCAATTGTTTATATGTGCAATTTTATCAATAAACAAACCAAAACGATCCCTATTTGTTGATTGTTCATTTCCTTGTCTGACTACATTTGCCGATTAAAACTAGTCAAAAACATATTTTCCATAACAGGATATGACGTCACTGAAGGAACCGCCCCATCCGCTGTTGCCGAGGCGACAGAGGAAGCGTCGCCTTTCTCCCTTTTTTACCAGACTCTTCGCTAAACCTTCCTGTTCTGTTTCTTTCTTTACGAACCCCCGCTCCTCCCCCAAAAAGCAATGGAGGTGACGATGGACCCTTTGTTTTTAGCGTGGAGCTACTTCAGGAGACGGAAACTCCAACAGTGCTCAGACATTTGCTCCACAATATTACACGACAACCCATACGACCAGGTACCGTGGTAACCTAGCATGCTAGCGATTAGAGGGGAAAGCCTGCTAACCTGCTTAGCTGCTAACTAATCCTTGTTTTTCATCAATATTTATTTTAAAATCATTATATATTTAACTGTAGCTTACGTTATTGTTTGTTATGCCACTGCTAGAACAGTACACTGCACGTTTTATCCTTGATTTTTTTTCTGTTATTCACAACTGTCCTCTACTTACTTTTTTCCCACCCTCTCTAATTCTCTGTCCGACTGCATGCTTTCTTCAGGACTCCTCCTTATGTATCTCAGAGGTAACTTGACTGTCTCGCTGTCATCTGTTTACATCTGTCATCGGAGGATTATTAGTACTTATACTATACTTATACCCTACTTATTAGTGGGAGGAATTTGAATCAGGACTGAAAGGTTTGTTCATGGCAACAACAAGTGCACAGGTTAAGAAAACCTCTCATGGTGTCAGCATTAGATAAAACACAGGCATCAATAATAGTTTAGTATACAACACCGCACAACATGAGAGCATCATGAATAATAAATTAATACTAAAATGCAGGTTCTGCGTTCAGCTGCTGATGTGCTCGGTCCTTGGTGATACAACACATCTTACAGGCTGTGGAAAGAACATTACAGTGTCCACCAGGGGTACGTGTGGCCTCGTATTAGAGGTCAGAGTGAGGTCACCCACTCTGCTGCCTTCACCACCCGTCTCAGGTCCTTCCTGTTCTCTGCTGCGCGTCTGTTAAACTTCATGTTTGTGATGTGAATATGCTGTAAGATGACATATCCTGTATTACATGATGAATTAACATGTTCTGTGTGTGTGTGTGTGTGTTTTACAGGCTGTATGGAGCCTGAAAACCCGTGCGCTGACAGAGATGGTATACATAGATGAAATTGAGGTCGACCAGGAGGGCATTGCTGAGATGATGCTGGATGAGAGCTCCATTGCTCAAGTAGCGCGTGCGTTGAATCTAGTTTTTCTTTAAGGTTTAAGGTAAAAAAAAAAAAACTTAATACCCGATGTTTAAATTTCTTCTTGACTTTCTTCAAGGCCCTGGAACATCGCTGAGGCTCCCTGGAACGAGCCAGGGTGGGGGACCCACACCAGCTGTCAGGTACTGGAATATTGTACCATTTTGAAGCAAAGAAACATCTAAAGCAAAAAAGAAAAGGCACAGATATAGATGAATTGTAATAGAGCTCAATGGCTCAATACCTTTTGATCGACTGCTTTGAAAGAACTTTGCTGGAGTAAAGATCCCTAATCTGTGTATGTGTTTAATGATTCAAGGCCTATGACGCAGTCAGGGCGTCCCATCACAGGATTTGTGAGACCCAGCACACAGTCGGGGCGTCCTGGGACGATGGAGCAGGCCATCAAAACGCCCCGCACGTCGAGCACTGCTCGGCCTGTCACCAGTGCGTCTGGTCGATTCATCCGTCTGGGAACGGTGAGTCAACGTGCACACAACGGGTTTATTTGCGGAGAAAATGTGTTTTTGTGACCAATGTATCATCGCTGTCTCTTCAGGCCTCAATGCTAACAAATCCAGATGGACCGTTTATTAATTTGTCAAGAATAAATCTTGCCAAGTATTCCCAAAAGCCAAACTTGTCCAGGGTAAGACTCTTTGACTGTGACCTGCAAAAATGACTGCTTTTCCCTCTCCCTCAGTCCACCACATGTCAAGTAACTATCTTTCCCCCTCCTCAGGCGCTGTTTGAGTACATCTTCCATCATGAAAACGATGTGAAAAATGTAAGTTGTGCATACATACATTACAAACACTGCTGCGACTCTCTGTTCTCTGTTAAAACTTGAATCACTCTGTTCATATTCTATCTGTCTCTTTTATTATTTCTATACTTTACCGTATCTTTTTATTTCTATACTTTAGTCAAAGTGTTTACCTTAGTTTAAGATCACTCTTAAACACAAGTTTATATTTTTAGTCTGAACATTTTAGCTTAAATTTTATTTTTTTATTTTTTTTATTATATTTTCTGACACTGTGTTATGTTATATATATTTATTTTTTAAAACAAAAAAAAAATACTTGGAAAAACTGAAAAAAAAATACTCAGAAAAACTGAAAAAAATTACTCAGAAAACAGGAAAATAATTCCTCCGAAAAACAGGGAAAATAATAGTCAGAAAAACATAAAAAAATTTTTTTTTAATTACTCAGGAAAAACAGATTTATTTTTATTTTCCCCCAAATAAATGCATTGCGCTTCCGTATATAGATTGATTCACCTTATTCAGTGAATTGGTCGTCATTGTCACATAACAAGGTCTTATTAATATGTTTTCACCAGGCTCTGGATTTAGCTGCTCAAGCTACTGAGCATGCTCAGTTCAAAGACTGGTGGTGGAAAGTTCAGCTGGGGAAATGTTACTACAGGTAAGTAAACGACGTCGTTCCTTTCATTTGTTAAATTTTTTTGTGCATTTAATGTGCATTATCTGATATCTGTGATAATCTTTACAGGCTGAGTTTATATCGAGAAGCAGAAAAACAGTTTCGATCAGCTCTCAACCACCAAGAGGTGGTCGATACATACCTCTACCTCGCAAAGGTAGCGATGCTGCATTATCAACTTGCCAAACAGTCTGCTAATAAATGAAAAGGAACTCAATGCCTTTGTGTTTTCCTTCAGGTTTACCAGCGCCTGGATCAACCAATAACAGCGCTCAACCTTTTCAAGCAAGGCCTCAACCACTTTCCCGGCGAAGTCACACTTCTAACAGGAATCGCGCGGATTCACGAGGTACACATTTTTCACCGCCAACAATTATTTAAAGAAAAACCCTATAGAAGAATCACATTCCACAACTGTCTATGTACTGTATATTCTCACAGGAAATGAACAACATTCCATCAGCCACAGAGTACTACAAAGATGTCCTGAAGCAGGACAACACCCACGTGGAGGCGATAGCCTGCATCGGCAGCAATCACTTCTACACCGATCAGCCTGAGATTGCACTGCGCTTCTACAGGTCTGTCTAACGTGTAGCTTTTTACAGTATAAAAACTACAAATAACATCCATAAAATGTCAGAAAATTAAAAAAAAAAAAAAAAGTTGATCCTGGAAATGCCAACGTTTTGTTCCCAAACCAGAATGATTCAGTTTTTAATGATTTCTTTGTTATGTGGAGCAAAGAAACAAAGAAAATATTCACATTTAAGAAGCTAAAACAATGACAAAACTGGTTTTAATCATGAAAAAAAGCTTCAAACCGATTAATCGATGATCAAAATAGTTGACAATTAATTTAGTAATCGATCAATAATCGATGAACTAATCTATTTTTTTAATTCTAGTTTTATTTATTATTATCTCTGATGTACAGCACTTTGTTTCAGCTGTTGTTGTTTTTAAAGTGCTTTATAAATAAAGTTGGATCGGACCAGATTTACCCTCCTAAAAACGTTAAATCGTCTCAGTTCACAAAGGTTTTCATAAGTTTGGGGATGAAATGTGACCGAGAATGCTGCTCAGTCGTGTGGAAAGTCATGTGTACGTATACGAGGCGTTGGTGACAGTATAGAGATAATGCTAAGGATCCCGTCTGTGATCCGCTCTGTGTGTCAGGCGGCTGCTCCAGATGGGCGTGTATAACTGCCAGCTGTACAACAACCTGGGCCTGTGCTGCTTCTACGCCCAGCAGTACGACATGACTCTGTCCTCGTTCGAGAGGGCTCTGGCCCTGGTGGACAATGACGAAGAGCAGGCGGACGTCTGGTACAACATAGGCCACGTGGCCGTGGTGAGCTAATCTCACGTACAGCATCGTTATGTGTCATACAGTTAAAATATGGTCGGTGAAGTGCAGGTTTTTTTTATTATTATTATTATTTATTTTTTCAAGATCTCTGTTTATCTTGAATAATTTGCTTTTATTTTGTAGTTTTAAAAGAAAAATATTAGAATTTTGTAGAAGACAAGTTACAAAAAAGACACAGAAAAAGTAGAGTCGAAATAAGAAAAGGTTTATTTTTCTATTCTTTTCCTAATTTTCTTTTCTTTAAAGTGAACTCTTATTTTGAAATCCGACCCAAACACGACAAACAAAAACCTGCATAAAAACCAAATATTTCTTGATTTATTTCAAAGTGAATGACTTTTAATATCATTCATTTCCACAAACATTAAAAGGACGAGGTTTATTGCACATAATTCTGTTGAAATGTCAACAGTTTTTTTTATTGTAGTTCAGAAATTTCATAAATGTAATAAACTATCATTATTTTGTATATAGTACAAGTGTATAAAAACAACTTATGTGAGATTATCTTCATTTTATGGGTCTTTTATTTGGACATAAATGGCTCTTTTCATAGTAAATGTTGCAGACCCCTGGTGTAGTAGTTTGCTTTTGCAGTAAGAAGACATGGGTTCTAGACCCGTTCGGAACAAGGGCCTTGTGGGTTTTCGCCGGGTTCTTCCGGGCTTCCTCCCACAGTCCCAAAAACATCTAGCAATATAGGGGACGAGGGTAAATTGGACACTCTAAATTGACCTATATTGTCTCTATATTATGTGGAAGCTGGTACTGAGTGTATATGTGCTCTGTGTTCTCAGGGAGTCGGCGACTTGACACTCGCCTATCAGAGTTTTAAACTGGCTTTGGCGTTTAATAACGACCACGCTGAGGCCTACAACAACTTGGCCGTGCTGGAGCTGCGTAAAGGGCGCATTGAACAGGTGAATTCAAATATACTCAGTATTGTATTGGTTATTTTTAGATTTAGTTCATAAACTTTATATGTAATATTGTGCAAGATTGGTTTTAGTACATACTCTATTTCAAGACATTGTAACCCAAAGGCATTTTATGCACCCTATCGTTAAAAGTTTGGTGTCACCAGTGCAATTTTTTGGAGTTTTTTCATTAAAAGTCACCATTTTATTCATGAAAAGAGTTTCAAAATGAATCGAAAATATAGTCAAGATATTGACAAGATTAGAGATGATGATTTTTATTCAAAATAATAACGTTTTCAGCTGTGCTTACATAATTGCACAAGGGTTTTCTCATCAAACAGTAGTCTTCTAACACGATTAGCAAACACAATGTACCATTAGAACACTGGAAATGGGCCTCTATACACCTATGTACATATTCCATTAAAAACCGTTTGCAGCTAGAATAGATGTTTACCACATTAACAATGTATAGAGTGTATTTCCGATTCATCTAATGTTATATGCATTGAAAAAAAAGTGCTTTTCCTTAAAAAATAAGGACATTTCTAAGTGACCCCAAACTTTTGAACGGTAAAAAACAGTCGTCTATTGTCTTTGAGTTGCATGTGAACTACAAGTGATGTAAAAATGTGATATGATCACCTGACAGTGAGGAAATAGATTTCAGTTTCAGTTGCTAATGTAAAGGACTGTCCTCTCTTCGATCTAGTCTAAAGCCTTTCTTCAGACAGCTGCATCGCTGGCCCCTCACATGTATGAACCACACTTCAATCTTTCCATTCTTTCCGAAAAGGTAATTATTACTATTTGTTCACAAGGAAGAGAACAACTAAGAATCTGATTACATTTGCTAAAAGGGATGTTTTTTTCTTCTTCATCTGTGTCCAGATCGGAGACCTTCAGAGCAGCTACACCGCAGCGCTGAAGTCAGAGGACGCGTTTCCAGAGCACGTCGACACTCAGCAGCTTCTGAAGCAACTCCGGCAGCACTTTGCAGCGCTGTGACATGGTTATGGAAGGTGTGATTTCAGTTAGTCAGACAAGGAAATTAGCGATCGACAAATGGGTATCGTTTTTGTTTTGAGTTTATTTATAAAATGGCACATATGAACAGAATCGGCAGTTTCAAAATATATAACATAGTGTTGGGCACGTTAATCCGCTATTGGCGTCAACGTTATCGCACGTTAACGAATGCTGCGTTTCCTTGACCACTGACCGGAAAAAGACCCACGTGACGTCATGTTTCAGTCCAGGCACCGTTTACCAATTAGCTCCGTTAGCTGTGTTAGCTCCTTTAGCACCACTAGCGCGCCTACAGTCGAAAAGAGCAGCGCTACAAATAACTAGCGTACCTGTGTACAGCGTATGTTTTAAAGCTTAGCGTTACTTTAGAGACTCGTTTTAACAATTCGGAGTCACGTAAACATTTCACGTCTTTTTCCGGCAGTTGTCATGGAAACGCGTCATACGCTAACGTGCATTAACGTTGACGCCGTTAACATCGTTAACCCTGACCCTTTAAAAACAGAGGCACACATATGCGGTACACAGGTATGCTGGTTATTTGTAGCGCTGTTTGACAGTTCTACTGTAGGCGCGCTAACGGCGCTAAAGGAGCTAACGTGGCTAACAGAGCTAACTGGTAAGCGGTGCCTGGACTCCGGTGCCACGGCACGTAAACACGGCGTCACACACGTCTTTTTCCAGTCAGGCGTCATGGAAACGCGCCATGACTTAATGTGCGTTAACATTGACGCCGTTAACCGCCGTTAGCGTATTAACGTGCCCCGCACTTATGTAACAATGACTCGTACATTTCCATTGGTGATACAGTAGTTCAGGTTATAGACTTTTACTGATGAGTCTCTTGTTAAGTGGCTTAAACTAAAACTTTTACTGAAATATTATATGTACATAAACATTATACAATATATAAAGTGATGACACTAATGTAAAATATCTGTATAGTAGCAATACATGTGTAGATAGGTAAGATGAAGGCACTTTTCTTTGTTCGGTTCATAAATTGGATTCATATGTAGACTTGACAATAAAACAATTCAAAGGTTTGTAAAGGCAAAGGCTGCGATTGTTGTTTTTCAAAGATCTTGACTACTACTAAATCTAAATAAATAAACTAACTTGCAAAGCTTGGTTCCATTTTACAAATCCATCTCAGGTAGAAAGTGCATGGCATATCATTCCAGGACAAAAAGGCGTTATTGCTGTGATATATCGCTCCACAGTCTTCGTTATGCCAATCATTGGGCTCCCCTTGATTCCAGAACCTGAAACAAATGACGTGTTACTGTGTTGAGCCATAATGAAAGCTCGAACACTTTGACTAAGTCATTTATGAATGTGTGACTGTTACCCCTCAGTCAGTCTTTGTCCGTTCACCCATTTCCAATCCCCTTCCACGTCTACATCTCTCAGTCCGATCCAGAAGCCGTTGTCGTAGATGTTTGCCGTGGTGATGTGGTGGGGCCTCGTCAAGTCAGTCAGAGCTTGCTGACAACACAGAAATATAAACACAACATAGGAGCATTTTAATTGTGTGTTTTGCTGCTCAAACACAGGTGTTATTTCCAGTAAAAGAGTCTTACGTTTGTCTCTGAGTCGTCTATCACAGCCAAGTCGCCTCCTCGCGTCTTGCAGAACTGTCTTGCTCCACTCCACGATCTACTCGGCAAACCCTCAGACGCAGAGAACAAGTAACACGCTGAGTTTATGTAAAGCCATCCGGGGAGACAGTGTCTGCAACCCTCCACTGAAAAACAATGCAATATTTGGGTTATGATGACAACGATGTATGAAATACTCTGACAACACAACACAAGTATCACCTCACCTGTCATCAGTAAGTTGGATTTCAGCGTGACAATTTCTGTTTGAATCTTGTCGCATTGCTTCTCATAGTCTTTGGATCTTCTTGTCTGATGTGAAAGCTCCCACTTGATTTGCTGCTGCTCTGCCATTTCTCTCTCCAGTTGCTTCCTGACTTCATCCCTGTTCTGGATCACAGTGTCGTATTGTGCCTGTAGTTTGGCCAGCTCGCTGCCGATGTCTGCTATTGTTCTTCGCCCAGTGAGGCTGCTGTCTGCACGTTGTGAAGACACAGGAGCACTGTGTTATTTAAATATTTAAACCCTGCTGGTCAAGAAGGTCAAAATTGTTATTAATGTTATTCGCATATCTCTCTCCCGATTGATTTCAAACTTGACAGGTGTCTTGCTACGGGCACGAGTGAGTGCAGTGCCAAATTTGCATAAGTAATGCAAAAGATATCGGTAAATATATCGGTAAAAGAAGAACACAGTGGCTCTACTGTAGCCACTCCCCCTCTCACTCACACAGCACTGTGGGCTACCTGAGAGGATAACGGGCCTTTTGGCAGAATTGGCTGTTTATTATATTAAATTTTTTTCTCTTCTCACAATTGGACTACTTAGTAAACATTCATATAACTCATTTTCAAAATATCTCTTTGTAAATGACTCTACAGCGACTCACAATAGACTCCCAGGCCAATATCAGTGGCTAGAAGAACGACAGCGAGCACTGCCAGGCTCACTGCGAGCACTTTGTAATGATTTAAAGTGGATCCAGGCGTCACCATAGACATGGACACTGCACACAAAGAAAAAGGTGGATCAATATCAGAGTTAAATATCAGAGTTAAACAGCGTTGCCTCACTCCATTGTGTATCCGCTGTACCTTGTTGCGTCTCTTGGTTTAAATCAAGAGAGTGCTCATCTGTGTCCTCTTCACTTATCAGTTTGTTAAACGAGCCACCGAAAGAACTTGACTTTTCTTTGTCCGCCATGATGACTGTAGGGAGGGAAACAGTCTGACGCCCCCCCCCCAGGACATTGCCCTGTATGTGTGTGTGTGTGTGTTTCACATTACAAACAAGTCCATTTGTTAAATATTTACAGGCATAAAAACATGTGCGTGCAACAACTGAGGTGAAATTTGTATCTAAATTCACAAAAACCAAACCATTTTACATAGTAATGGGTGGTACATTCAATTTCTGCCAATAGAACTACCTAAATGTTCCACGCTGTCCTAATCTTAGATTAAAAACAGTAATTAATCCCAGACATTTAAAGGTGCCATATGTAAGAATGTGGCCAAAAACAGTTACTACATTCAAATTCAAAATACAGAGGTCTTTTAGGTTTTGTTTTCTGACGTAACTGGCAACCCGTGGTTGCTCGGCAGCCGAGACTCTACTGACTGCAATTATTAATAGACGGCAGTAGGTGGCATCACATTCAAAAAACATGATTTCAAAACATAAACATGATTTGCAGTCTGCAAAAGATTTGTTTTAATGCAAATATTTTGTCTGTACTGTTGTTGTTGGTGAGTTCAGTTTGTTATATGAACATTATTCCTGAGTCTCTGTGACATATTAGGAGGATTTTATGGCCAGTTTCTTTAGATCTATTACATAATGCACCTTTAAATCCAGAATAATTTAAATCAAAATAATATTTATATTATACCTTTCTTTCTATGCTAGTGTTAAAGACTGTCTGTTTTCAAAGGAAGCGTGTAAATTAAATGTAAAATGTTAAAATTCACTTCACGTTGACTCATCCTTGTGTAAATGTGCTTGTTTATAGACACAGTGACGGACTTGTCCACTCCTTCTCACTTTTTTTCCTCCCTGTTTCCGTCGAAGGCTCTGATTGGGCGATAGGTGGTAACGTCATAATTGTGGGCGGGGCTATGGTGGGGGAACAACAGTGCAGCTCCATCTTTGTAGGATTTGACAGAAGCCTTGACCTGGAGGAAGAGGAGACGGACCGCGAACCGGGGACTAAAACAAGTGAAAGAAGCTTCCCACGATGAACTCAACATCTTAGAAAGCTGCGTTTGAAACAGAGTCAGCCGGGGTTTATATTATCTCACTATAAATTCACACGGCCTCGTTAGAAAATGACTATTTTCGGCAGAAATCCAGCGGAAGTCATGGGACACAGTGGCATTTAATAAATACTCTCTGTGTTTTTTTTGTTGGTGAATGACACGGTACCAGAGAGCCTTCGTACGTGAAGACGACAGCGAGACATGGCTGACAGAACTGCTCCCAACTGCCACCTGAGACTGGAGTGGGTATACGGATACCGGGGACACCAGTGCCGCAACAACCTGTACTACACCGCCGCCAAGGAGATCGTCTATTTCGTGGCCGGTGTGGGAGTTGTGTACAACACCCGCGAGCACAAGCAGAAATTTTACCTGGGACACAACGATGACATAATCAGGTATTTCAATCACACACACATACAAACACACATTCTTTGGACAGCTATCTTAGTGAGGACTCTCATTGAGCCCTTACCCTAACTTTAAACCATCACAACTAAATGCCTTACATTTAACCTATTCTTAACATAAACCTTTCACTATAATATTAACCTTAAAACTCAGTGTTTTACCCAACAGCCATTAATTAAGGTGTGACACAAAACTCAAGGACCAGGAAAAATGTCCTCACTACCTATAAGTTGCTTGGTCCTCACAATGATATGCATAATACAGTCAAACACACAGATGTGCACAGCTATTCCTGTGAGGACCTGAACCCAGCCTAACCCTAAAGCCTAACCCTAACCCTAACCACAAAATGAACATTTGACCTAAACTCTTTACTTAAACCAGTGCCTCAGATATGAGGTTGTCCCTCAAATATAAGGTTCTGCCTCAGATATGACGTTCTGCTTCAAATATAAGGTTCTGCCTCAAATATGATGTTCTGCCTGAGATATGAAGGTTCTGCTTCAGATATCTGCATTGGATATGAGGTTCTGCCTCAGATATCTGCCTCAGATATGATGTTCTGCCTCAGATATCTGCCTCGGATATGATGTTCTGCCTGAGATATGAAGGTTCTGCTTCAGATATCTGCATTGGATATGATGTTCTGCCTGAGATAGGAAGGTTCTGCCTCAGATGTCTGCCTCGGATGTGAGGTTCAGCCTGAGATATGAAGGTTCTGCCTCAGATGTCTGCCTTGGATATAAGGTTCTGCCTCAGATATGAGGTTCAGCCTCAGATATAAGGTTCTGCCTCAGATATCTTCCTCGTATATGAGGTTCTTCCTCAGATATCTGCCTCAGATATGAGGTTCAGCTTCAGATATCTTCCTCAGATATGAGGTTCAGCCTCAGATATCTTCCTCAGATATGAGGTTCAGCCTCAGATATATGCCTCAGATATAAGGTTCTGCCTCAGATATGAGGTTCAGCCTCAGATATCTGCCTCAGATATCAGGTCCAGCCTCAGATAGCTGCCTCAACTAAGAGGTTCTGCCTCAGATATAAGGTTCAGCCTCCTATATCTGCCTCAGATATGAGATATGAGGCTCTGCCTCAGACATGAGATATGAGGTTCTGCCTCAGATATGAGGTTCAGCCTCAGATATCTGCCTCAGATATCAGGTCCAGCCTCAGATAGCTGCCTCAACTATGAGGTTCTGCCTCAGATATAAGGTTCAGCCTCATATATCTGCCTCAGATATGAGATATGAGGTTCTGCCTCAGACATGAGATATGAGGTTCTGCCTCAGATATGAGATATGAGGTTCTGCCTCATTAGTGCCAGACTTTGCGTTTGGTCCCCAGGAGGACTGATATTCCTGACAAGGTCAGTGTGTATACCAGAAACGGTCCCAAGGAGATAGAGAAATGGGCACACAAAGCACACACACACACACCATTATATTTCAGCACCATGGACAGCACCAGGCTGTCCACAGCAGCAGCAGCAACAGCAGCAACAGTATAATGACCCTGTGCTGTTGTCACTGTAGGTGTTGGTGTCACCTTGTGTCATGTAATATGATACATACAGAATATAGAATCCCACACCTACACAGCAGCATCTTATTATTTTGTCAAGGGGACAGTGTTTTTGATCCCAGGTGCAGGTTAAAGCACCTTTTGCCCTTTTGACCTCTGGCCAGATAATGGCACCCTTTTGCTCCACAGTTGCATTAGAGTTGTCATTTTTAGCCTTTTAAAGGTCCACTTTTTAAGAATGTGTCATATCCAATGGTGAGGCTGCTATATCGTGGAAATATTGTGGCACAAGATGGCGGCCTCTGAAAAGCAAGGCCCTTGTCTCTTACATACATGTACATACAATAATAATGTAACAATTCTAAGTTTACGGAAACCAAAAATGTATATTTCAATGCCATTGTACACATAGTAATTGGTAGGATGTCCAATGGATGCCAATAAACCCCCAGAGCCCCATAAATAAATGTAGACACAATCATTTCCCCCCTCTCTAACCATTCTTGATGATGTTACATGTATATTATGGTAAGTTATTGACCAGCAAAAGGAACATTTATCACTGTTTAGACCTGGGTCGATTTGGGTGGATTTCCTCTCGTATACACATAAAGAAATAATAATAAGGGCATCGACTGTGTCTGATTTCAACCTTCCTCATGAAGAAGAAGCTTCTTCAACATCTCCACACTGACCCTCATCAAGGACACTCACGCAGAGCAGAGGCATTCAACCAGCGCTCCATTCTCAAGCTCCCCCCACTCCCTATCTCTCTCTCTCTCTGCCTGTCAAACATTGTCCTGCTGCCTCACCTCACGTCCTTCTCGTTTATATATTAGAGATCAAATCAGTGTTTACAGCAAGTTAAATGCATGCAATGTAGATTAGATTTGTCCATCAAACTTCAGTGTTTTTTTTTTAAACATGTTCCAGGATATTTTACAGCTTCTCCAAATGCCCTTGAACACAGCAGCTGTCTTTGTATTGATCATAAAACACAGGGAAAATAGTTTCTCTCTTGTGTTATTTCATGCATGTAATGAACCACACAACAGTGACCTGTGTCCAACAGTCTCCCGCTTGTGTTGACATGTCATGTGTAGGTTGGCCTGGAGATGGCTAGCATTATATTCTGTGTCGGTCGTCAGCTGGGCTCCTGCTCCATTATTAATTGGACAATAGAGATGCTAACCCTGCGCTGCCCTGTGGCTGAAGTGCCTGGTGTTTCGCCGACTGGGCTCTGAATTAGACATGACGTGCGTTTGCAAAATGATTGAATATGCACAAGTACTAAATGGGTGAAGAACTTCATTAGCTCTTTTGTCTCCGTGTGGTTTTTTCCCTGCAGCCACACACACACTTTGTGTTGAAGTTAACTGGATGAAAGGGATTTGGATAAAATATCGACTTGTGATGTAACTTTTTAAGTCAAAGGATCTCAAATGAGATGGAGAAAACGGAACAATTTGGTAATGATTGCCCTTTTTCTGGTTGTGATTTTGAGCTGAAAGCGATTATCTGCTCAGCCCTACTTGTAGATCTCCTGCGCTCTTTTACACATAATAGTCATAGCCATTGTATTCTGAATAAGTGGTGACCGTTCATGTGGAATCAATGTTACATCTGAGATAATGACATGACGATTCAAATCGCCTCCTTTTGCTCTGGTTTTTCTTTTCTGGCCTGGTTTTGGTGGCCGCTGTGTCTTGGACACAAAATTGGCATTTCCTTGGTGTGTTAATTGCTGGCCTTGTTTCTCTTGCTCTTGGTTTTTCTCTTGCCCTGCAGCTGTGTTTTTTTTGCTCCTGGTCTGATGTGGAGGCGCCACTGTAGGCAGATTGTCACATGGAGGAATATATAGCTTCTCAGTTGGGCTGAAGGATTTCAGGAAATCGTCCAATTTTTGCGAGTGAAGGTTGAGTTTAATATTCACTGTGCGATGGATTTAAAATGTGATTAAATTAAGGCATTTCTGACACGTATGAGATGTGTTTTATATTTGAATTTGCCTCGGAGCATACCGCTAATTGCATTGTTTCACATTGAGATTTCGATTTGACACCGATTAATAGCTCAACCACACCTGGTTGGTCCATGACAGGTTTTGAGATAACAGAATGAGGCATGTAAGTAAAGTAGAACATAACAGAAACTGTATTTGTGATTATTTCAGTAAAGGTCCAATTGCTACTGCTTAACCCTTGAACACTGAGTGTGTTTTCTGGTTTTCCACTGTTGTAAAATCTGGTGTTCTTGTATAAATACTGTGTTTTTTCGAAATTTCTAAATATTCTACATTCAATAAATTGTAAATAACTGCCAGATATTGAAAGTTATTCTGGAAAAATTGGCCCTTTTTATGGTTAAAATAAGTCTAGAAGTCCACACAGACATTTTGAGGCTTAGGTTTAAAGGGTTAATGAGAAAAAAGAAGCCTATTTCCTCCTGTTATTCAGTCATGCTGACATGCACATGGGAAACCGAGACATCCACAACCACACACTGACACGACACGCAAGCTGCAAGTGTTTTTTGTTTTTTTTCGTTTTTTTTGTCAGCAGCAGAATCTTGGCACAATGCTGTTCCTTGTTGTGATAATGGAGTGAGAGTCAATGAGAGGGTTTTATGGACGCGGGGAATAAAAGGCCATCTCATGTTACAATATCTTGTTCACTTTACGACCGACCGCAGCCAGAGTTATGGATTATAAATGCAGCTCTTTTTCAGCGGCTCTGAAAGACGGAGGGAATACACTTTTGTGTCCAGTGTCTGTCTGTGTGACGGCCATGTTTTCATTCAGCTCCACTGCAAAGGTTCATACTGGGGTTTGCAAGCAAGAGAGTCTTTTCTATGCTCGGTGAACTGCAAGAGCTAATGGTGTGAATGGACACTTTTTTTGCCTGTGTCAAGGAGGTTATGTTTTGGAATGATTATTATTTTCCACTATTTTCCCGATTAATCGAGTAGTCGTTTGGTCCATAAAATGTCAGAAAAGGCTGCCCAGTGTTTCTCAAACCTAGACGGGATGTTTTGTTTTGTCCAAAAACCAGAAACAATTTTTGTTTTAATGAGTTCTTTGTTATGTGGAGCAAAGAAACCAGAAATGTATTCACATTTAAGAAGCTGAAAAACCAGAAAACGCAAACCGATTAATCGATTGTCAAAATAGTTGACGATTTTGGAGCATAATGTCTAAGAAGACTGGGAAGCGGAAACGTGAGCACTTCACACCAACTCCACTGGCTACCAGTTTGTCTTAGGATTGATTTTAAAATTCTCTTATTAGTTTTTAGATCATTTAATGGCCTGGCATCCAGTCAGAGCGCTTTGGTCGGCTAACCAGCTGCTTTTAGAAGTGCTAAAAACAAAGCTAAAGACCACATGTGACAGAGGTCAACACAGGGTGAGCAGGACTCTTTGTCTTGCTTTTATGTGTTGTGTTTTTTTTTACTATGCTCTTTACTGTTTTTTCAAGCTTTTATGTTTTTATGCTTTCTATTTTTACTGATTTTATTTCTTACTTGACGTCATTCCGTACAGCGCTTTGGTCGGTTTTTATATGTGCTCGATAGATAAAGTTGAGTTGCGTTGAGTTGGATGCTGTCTGTTGGAAAAATTAGTTGGGGGACAGTGGGAAAGGAAGAAGCCATCAATTTACTGAGCGAGGAGATTGGAACAGGAATATTTCTGTCACAAATTGTCTCAAGAAATAAAAAATGAGGCCTAATATCACTCTGGTGTATTCGTCGAGTGCGTGGCAAAATGTCTTCAGGCTATTACTGCTGACAACAACAACAACCACGAGAAGTGATGGATATGACTCTCATGCAAAGTCGTGGTCGTGCGATGAGGTATTTCACCCCACAGCTGTGGTCTCAGTTGATAATGAGTCGCTCTTGCACTCAGTCATTTATGATTACAACAAGTTCACAAGCTAATCGCTTTTTATCCGCGAGGAAAGCTCCACTTAGAGAATGAGATAATGGAAAAAACAGCCCCGTCACGTCGTTAACTCTGATTGTTGAGGACAGTAAAATCTGCTTCGTCTTTACCTTTACTCACTCTTTACCTGACAGCTCCGTGTCAGCGTTGACGCTGAGGTCTTGGGCCTCCATCATCATCGTCGCTGTGAGTCACTCGCACCGGGCACTTTTGTGAAAGGAAGCTTGGTCCCAAAAGAGCTGATCTGTCCGAGCCAATTAAGATCCTGCAGAGTTCACTACAGTTACTTAGTGCAGTGGCAGTGATTCAGAAGTGTTGTCTGTGGGATTTTAACAATAAATGTGGAGGTGCTTATCCTTGTAAGTGAAAAATATTATTCGGCCTTCTCTAAAGTTATCAGCTCCCACTCTAAGCACAAGCCTAAACAATTCAGGACGGCGCCTGCCGAAACTGTTGGTGTCACATCGACCTCGGTATAGCACTGTTGTCTACAGAATTCGTCTCTTCATGTTTTCGCTGAGCCTGACCGGAATATGGCAAATGACGCTACTGCGCAGTCCTCCCCAAGGTCAGCTCCATGTATCTGCAGAGGAAGCACCTTTAAGTATCCTAACTCTGGGACTCACAGGCAGACTGACAGAGGATGCCCAACTGTTAACATACTTGTTTTATGTTCGGCATTGTCTCAGTTCTCCTCAGATCTGAGCTGCTTCCAATAAGGCTTTTCAACTTAACTCATCTCTGACTCCAAGAAACTCCATCTTTGGTCGACTCACTTAATAATCAAATCTCCGCAACAATCCTTTTGTCTACATTTAAATGAAACGATACCAAACTTAGGTGTTGTTAAAGCAACTTTGGAGGTTGTTGATGACAACATTAAGCACTTTTTCTTTTTACCAAATACTGTTAACGTAACAGTTCTTCAAAGACACCCAACAGGAGCAAGCACTCTGCAAAATGTCAGAGAATATTTTCAAAAATGTGCAGTCCCTGGAGACCAATTGCAGTATTGATCATTTGTCCGTCCATCCATCCATCCATCCATCCGTCCATCCATCCATCCATCCATCCATCCATCCATCCATCCATCCATCCATCCATCCATCCATCAATATCTACCACTTTATCCTCCACCAGAGGGTCACAGGGGTTCCTGTGCCTATCTCAGCTGACATAGCTGGATAGGTGGGGTACACCCCGGACAGTTTGCCTGTCCATAGAGTGACCAATTCACCTAATTCCCAAATCTGCATATTTTTGGACTGTGGGAGGAAGCCGGAGAACCCGGAAAAAACCCATGCACACATTGGGAGAACATGCAAACTCCATGCAGAAAGGCCCTTGTTCCTTGTTGTCTTCTTGCTGCAAAGGCAAGAGCGCTAACAATGACGCCAACCTTGTGGCCCAATCGTTTGTCCAATCAAATATATTTAATATACAGTGACATAAAACTGAGACAAGTCAACACATATCAAGCTTCAATCAACAAAATTGTCTCATTAACTCGCTTAAATCATTAATAAATTGATGTATTATTATTATTATTATAATAGATGCTCTCTGGACTGGTCAAACAAACATTCAAGTGTGATCCCATGCAAGACATTGAAAAAAATCTATTATGATCTCAAAAAGTAGAGGTGTGTGAGGTTTGTGAGCATTGGTGTAACAAGCATAATAGTAATAATAATAACTCAGAGTGGATGTGATTGGAGCATGGCTAACAGATCATGGCTCTATATGACTGATCGTGTCCTGCATGTACTCGAAAAAGAGGCTTCCTTTCTCAACACAGGCCTCCTTGTCTCTGCCATTGTCTCATCCAGCACCACTACACTCACCCACTGCTGTCTTTCATTCTATTTTGAGTTTTTTACTGTCTGGTGTATGATATTTCAGGTATTTTTTTTTAGTACCAGTTCTGGCAAGATACCAAGCGAGCGATACTTTGCGCGATGTCGCCAGACTCCTGTCCACTGATTGGTCATAGTGCCGTCACAGGAAGAGACGTCCGACTCTAGATCAGTTAAAAAGACTTCACAATCCTTAAAAACGTGGGTTAATCTCCAACAATTACCAGGAAAATGTCTTAAAATCTCAATATTTAACACAGGAGTCTGGTGTAATTAGCGACAGCACTGCTAGCATCACAAACCCTGCCTCGCCACTCGTTTGTGTGTGTCGCGTGTCGTCAGGCAGTTTCATGCAGCCGTGCTGTGATGACTACGCCCATGTAGAGAAGGTACTATATTGTAGTGGAAAACCAACCTAAACCACACACTATATAGACCTTCAGAAATGTGCTAATCCCGTGCAATTTTTTTTAATCCACTTTAGCCAAAAGCAAGAAACGACTGCTGCAGACTGAGTGGGAATATTATTTGGGACGATCCATCGTTGGTTTTTCGCTCATGTGTAAATGTCGAACCATCTTCACTGTGATAAATCGGCTCTCCGGGCTGTTTAGTTGTCTCATATCTACACGCAAACAGACTTTTTAATTGCCACTAGTTTTTTTTTGTACTGAAGCATGGCTTGGCAGATGGGAGAGAGAGTCACATCAAACAGGAGAGCCGTGGCAATGCGCTGCCGGGGCTAAGTCATTAGCGATGGCATTTAATCAGTTCTTCAGCTGACAGACGTGGACTATAATGTGATTTTGTTTGTTGGCTTAAAGCCTGCGTTGATTTTGCACTGTGTAACATGGACATACATATAGAAAAAGTCTCACATTGACATATTTTGCTGTCTACCTGCATCTCTTTAGTCTTTTCCCAGTCATTTTTTTGTCTTCCTCTGAGTGCTATTTTTAGCCGCTTTGCTCCGATTATATAAGTCATAAAAAAAGTACGCTGATGATGAGGTGTTGGGCGAGGTTCGACTTAAGAGGTGATGAGGTGAGGGAACATGGGCGGGCGGTTGACGGAGAACAAAAGATCAGCCCTCATCTTCATCGGTGATGGTATGTTTCCAATGTGGAGAAGTGGTGTCACAAGTCAGATGGACAGATTCACACTCAAATCAGATTGATAGAAGGCTGCATTCAGGAGCTGCTTTGACTCAGCAGGTTGATACTGAAGCCTCCTGATTATGGCTAATGGAAGGAGCTCTGATGCATGCGGCACGGAAAAATATAGGCAAGACAAAGCACATGGAAGAATTGCCAAGTGAATCACTCATGCCCCGGCTCCCCGGCTGCCTGGAACGTGACTGGCGGGATCTGAAAGGACGGACGGGGGGAAGCAGTCGGGGAACGAGTGACAGCTTTATACAGCAGACTGTTGCTCAGCTGTATAGAGGAGAGGGAAAGCTTGTAGGTGGGGGGAGGTATGGAGGGAGGGAGGGAGGGAGGCAGGGGAGGAGGAGGAGGAAGAGGGGGGGAGATTATGTAACTGTGTTATAATAAACGTATGCCTGGTAATGCAAGGAACCTCCTGGATGAAGTAGAACAATGACATTTGTGGATTCATGGATACTACAAGGGGTTTTGTGTATATGTATGTGTGTGTGTGAAGTTTTCTGGTGTAAATATACAGACCATATGTATATATATGTGTGTAAATATATATATTTGCGCATGTATATGTATATATGTGTGTATATATATGTGTGTATATATATATATATATACATATGCGTATGTCTATGTATATATGTGTATTTTTATATATATATATATATATATATATATATATATATACACACATATATACATATACATGCGCAAATATATATATTTACACACATATATATACATATGGTCTGCATAAGTATATGTACATATATATGAAAAGTTAATGCTTAATCTAAAATAGTTAGTTTCAGGTCTTATTCAATAGAATTTGAAGTCAATTTTATAAATTATGTTCCCATTTAGAGAAAAATAAATGATAAAGAACGGGACATTGACAACTGGTATTGTCCAATAGGTGCCATTAAATCTCGTTTATTTTGCAACTGGAAGGTCTTATGGTCTTATGGTGTCCGGTCTTATGTATAAATGCTGACCGACTTTGGTTAGGCTTTACAAATAAATGGAAGTCAATGCAGAATCCTTACAAAAATAGTTGTACCAACCTCTTTGTTTCCTTTTGTAGGACATTTTCTGGCCTTAATGGAGACTGAAACCTGTTCCTAATGAGGTTGAACCTAATTTTCTGAGGAACTGGTTTAAAGAAATATTTAAATTCTAATTAGGTTAGGGTTAGGCATTGACTATAAACTATTAAAATATAGCCAATATGAGTTCTTAAAAGGATAGCTGAGTGTGTGTATTTGAGCATGGCTGATTTAATTGAACCATGTCACCATGTCACGCTGCCCCTCTGCTCTTGGCACAAAGCTAACCAGATGTCCCCCCCCCCCCCCCCTTTTGATTTTTTCCTCTACAGCTTAGCTCTGCATCCGGAGCGTGTGCTGGTGGCGACAGGACAGGTGGGCAAGGAACCTTACATCTGTGTATGGGACTCCTACACTGTGCAAACGGTGTCCATCCTCAAGGACGTACACACGCACGGCATCGCCTGTTTGGCCTTTGACCTCGAGGGACAGGTAGTTTTCTGCTGATCATAGCACTTGTGTTGTTATTATTCGGCCTCTGTTTGGTCTTTGTGAACGGAAATGATGTGTGCATTTGTGCTAGAAACCCTGAACCCACACAAGCATCCATTCAGCTTAATCATGGGTGGGCATTGGAGACAATCAACCACCCTTTTAGCCTCTTTGTAGTGTCTTTTTTAGCCCCCAATTCTCTGCAGACCTACCACCACTTACCGTTTGCCCTCTGCAGCCCCCACCTCATAAAAATCAATACTGTGCAGAAACATCTCTAGGTTTTTTTTATGTCTACATGTCTCTCTTTGTCTCACAGGAGCTTCTAGGGTTACATTTCCTGTATGAGGCAGAGAAATGTCCCTGTGATGTTCTAATGCTTGGGTAGAGAGCTGGGGATTAAGATGGAATGTGACAGTGTTTTAAAACCATTGGAATTCTCAGCCGCGGCCCCTGTTTTGTCCTCACGTCAGAATACGTCAGAGCTGAACCAAGGACAATCCGGAGGAATCTCTGTGGCCTTTAGCCCATTCATTATGACCATAATTATTATATCATTATTGTATTATTTTATGGCTGTAGAATGGTCAAAACATGTTCATAACATCAACTTTCAATATTATTGCTGTGTTTTGACACCAAACACAAATCCACTACTTTGCTACTACTACATTTTAAGTTTAAATATATGAAACACCACTTTATAGGTCGGGTGTATATGGCTCTTTTTCTTTTTTAATACTTTATTTTTGTTATATATGAACATAAAACAGACAAACAAGAGGGCTAGGACATGTCATTACACGCATTTTGGAAATAGGTGCAGTACACAATACAAATATCCGCACACTGTAATAGAATTAAGTCTTAATGTTTGTAGCAATCCCATTTATTTCCAGTAATCCTCTCCTTTATGGCTCTTTTTCAAATCATACAACTTTATATTATAAAGTTATTTATAAAACGATATAATATTTCAGTGATGAAACATAATCCAGGCAAAAAGGGCCGTTTTATTCTCCGTACCAGTGTGTACAAATCTAAAATTACTAGCTTTTCAGTCAATCATTCATACAGTTTCACTGGATTTCATTACATGGAATTTACTTTTACTTTTCATTAAATCTCAGACCTCTTAAATGCCAGTTATTGATTCAGCGTAGGGCTGGGAGATATGGACCAAAAGTCATATCCCAATATATTTAGGCTGATATACTGATATAATACAATTAAAATAAAAAAAAATTCCGCAAAGTGAGAGCTGTGAAAACCTGGTTCACGAATAAATCCTTAGCTGTTCAGGCAACATGCAAAGGTGCAGAGTTAGAGAAGGACCTCCATATACGAGTGACTCCACCACTGCTGCTGCTGCTGCTGCTGCTGCTGCTGCTGCTGCTGCTGCTGCTGCTGCTGCTGCTGCTGCTGCTGCTGCTGCTGCTGCTGCTGCTGCCTACTCACTCAGTAACTCACTCAGCTGTAGGAAGAAGCTCCTCCAGCAAAAGCACTTAAATGTGCACACAGGAAAGTGCCAGAGGCTGGACAACTGTTCTGCTCTGTATTCACCATTCGCCCTTTCAGCGCTGGTATGGTCATGCTACAGTGGAGCTGGCTATGTTTGTGTGTGTGTGTGTGTGTTTTTTTTTTTTACAGTGATTAGTGCAACAGAGCAGAGTCTCTTCAATCTGTGATGTGGGGACCTTTTTCCCTTTTATATTTGATATATGTTTATTATTTTTCTAGAGATAGAGAAACAAAAGGAAAGAACAAATGAAAAAATGATGGTATCAGTCCATGGTCAGTCTTGCCCCTTAAGGTATCTCAGGACATCTCAATATGTAGTGTGTTGGACGTTTCTCCCAGCCACAAGTCATAAGTCGTCACAAAGTCCATTTTCCAATTACGTTAAATCAGTTTATTCGCAGTGACCATCCCGCATTGAATAGCCTTCTTTTCATATTTGTTGGTAAAAGGTAATACACTTGTCTTTTCCCCTCTTTTTGCTGTCTTTCCAGTGCTTGGTGTCCGTGGGCTTGGACTCTAAAAATACAATCTGCGTTTGGGACTGGAGGAGAGGGAAGGTTCTGGCAGCAGCCCCCGGTCACACAGACAGGGTAAACTCTTTCTTTCTTCCTCTGGCTGTCCCCCCTGCTCGGTCACAAGTGCCTATCGTATCGACTGCCTCAATTAGCTGTAAATGTTGGATGGACCGTCCGCCCAGAGGGGACATAAACAAGATAGGCCTGATTTATTGTGAGCCTTTCAGAGCCCTTCTGAGAGGGCTGCACGGCTAATGAAAAGAAATCTTAAAAAGATTAAATACATGCAGCTGTGCGCTAACGCTGCCCACTCATATTACAACATGACTACACACTCATATTTTCTCTTTTATTTTAGTACTATATAAGCCACTATTTAATGCATTCTATGTATTTTCTTTCCCCCCACAGATATTTGACATATCGTGGGATTTGTACCAGCCGAGCAAGCTCGTGAGCTGTGGTGTCAAACATATCAAGGTACGGCTGCTTCTTGGTGTCATTTTACACAGCGAGCAGAAAGCTATCGTTGCTTTATTGGCATAAACATTTGAAAATACATCCAATCCAATACAACTTTATTTATAAAGCACTTTAAAAACAACAACAGCTGAAACAAAGAGTGGAAAAGACGCGTGTGACGTCATGTTTACGTGCCATGACACTGGAGTCCAGGCACCGTTTACCAGTTAGCTGCGTTAGCTCCTTTAGCTCCTTTAGCGCCGGTAGCGCGCCTATAGTCGAACTGGAGCGGTCTATTTAGTAAACGAAAAGAGCAACGCTACAAATAACCAGCCTACCTGTGTACTGCGTATGTGTGCCTTTTAGTTTAGCGCTACTTTAGAGAGTCATTTTAACAATCAAGGAGTCACGTAAACATGACGTCACACGCGTCTTTTTCCGGTCAGGCGCCAGGCGTTAACGTTGACGCCATTAACGGCGTAAAATAAAACAATAAAATACTGTAGAAATTCTAAAATCAACACAAATAAACAGGTCATACAATACAACTACAAGAAGATAAAAACCAACATCTCATACTCGGTCGAAAGCCAGTGAGTAAAAATGGGTTTTAAGATGTGTTTTAAGAGGGGGAATATTGTTCCACAATCTTGGCGTGGCAACTGGAAAAAGCTCTGTCTCATGGCCATCATCAAAGCCTTAAAATAGATGTATGCAAATTCACTTTATTCCAGAATCCCGTGCTCATTAGCCACTTCACAGAAGTATCAGAGGCAGCGAATCACGGCCTCTTCTCTCAAATCAGAGAGGAAATGTGTTCTTTTCATGGTGGACCATGACTCTCTTGAATGAATCTACATTCAGCATTGTACAAACTGCAGCTGTGCGTGCTGCTTTTCCATCATTCATCAATCGTCAACGAGTTCACGCATTGGCGTCTTCCATCTCTCCTCAGGATATGTAGCCGTGTTCCTTGAGTAGCCATGGCCATTAGGAAAAAATAAGAAAGAAATCCAAAGCCACAGAGGAGGCTTATTTTCAAAACATTGGGGGGAAAAAGAGTGAATCACACTCAGATGGGAAATGTGCCCACAGGCCCTGTGAGGCTAAACATAGCAGCAGACTTTAAATGGGTTTGATGCAGTATTTAGGCTTAGCTAACCGAACGTGTATTCCCCACTGATGACTCCCTCATCTCAATCTAGATTGACCTGCCTCCGCTCCATGGTGGCACAGAAACCCCCCTCTGGCCGTTTAACTAACCCCCCAGATCCCTGCTGAAATCCTCCATTCTTCCTCCTCCTCCTCTCTTTTCTCCTATCTGGTTTACTGATGCCAAGGCAATCCAGCAATTGTCCCACATAATTCCCCCAGCCGTCACTCTGCAGAACCATGTGACATCTGCTCCCTGGCCCCCGCGCTCGCTGAGCGATTACAGCACAATCCAGGAGATTTAGCTCCAGTAATCCAACCACCAGCAGGACAAGGGGAAATGTAACTTCTGTGATCGCTGGATGCTGCCTGGTGTCTTACTCCTCAACAACACAGATGTTTGCATTTGGACTTGTTGGAGACCATTTAGACATCAACGCACGAAAGTTTAGCTCCAGTTTTACATGTTGTAGCGAGGTGGAACCTTGAAATAAACTCATAGCTTTGGAACCTGGAAATGCATAATGCTGTTGGATTAACATTTCTGTATAGTATACATTGTAGTACCTCAGGATTATTGCTGTTTATAGAGTAACTTTCTTTGCTTCAAGTTTATTCCCAAGATACACTGGTAGCAGTCACTTCACGTTGTAATATGGACTTAAATCATATCATATCATAAAACCTATAATAGACCTAAGAACAAACAATAAAACTAATAGTGTTGGGCACGTTAACGGCGTCAACGCTAATGCACGTTAAAGCATGGCGCGTTTCCATGACGACTGATTGGAAAAAGATGCGCGTGATGCCATGTTTATGTGCCGCGACACCAGAGTCCAGGCACCGTTTACCAGTTAGCTGCGTTAGCTGCGTTAGCTCCTTTAGCGCCGTTAGCACGCCTACAGTCGAACTGGAGCGGTGAGTAAACGAAAAGAGCAGCGCTACAAACAACCAGCGTACCTGTGTACTGCGTATGTGTGCCTCTGTTTTTAAAGTTTAGCGTTACTTTAGAGACTAATTTTAACAGTCGGGGAGTCACATTAACATGACGTCACGCGCGTCTTTTTCCGGTCAGGCGCCATACGTTAACGTTGACGCCAGTAACGACGTAAATGGTGTAATATGGACTTAAAACTGTTGTGAATTGTAAAATAATACAATTTTTAACATGCGATATGATGCATTTAATCATCAAATGTTCATCAGTTTATCTTGCTGAGATGGTGTAATGGCTTACGTTGTTGTCTTGCAACAAGAAAGATGCCAGTTTGTTCCTCACACAGTCCAAAGACTTGGGGGCTTAGATATAAATTGACCATAGATGTCAGTGTAAATGGTTATTGTTCTGAGAAGTTGGCTTATTTTCTTGTAGGCTCACCATGCTTCCATCCATACTTCCTGAGCTTCACTTTTCAAAGTTGAAGACTCGGTTCATTTTCATAGACAGTATATTCTATGGTCTGCACGTACAGTTTACCTCGGATTACTCGCACACCTACGACTGTGACTACGTCATCCCCCCGGACCACAAAGCTCACGCAAAATGCAAAAACCTCAAACTTGTTATGAACCCAGGAACAGGAAAGAGCTGAAGTCTGTGCATATCTTAGCGGTACGATGGCAAATCTGAGGCTGCGATGGTGATGTCTGATAATCGACCCTCCCTCTGTTAGCGCACATCAGCCCTGTCAGTCAGGAGATTAGGTGTTCGCCGATAAGTTCTTGTGTGACAACAAACGGCGCACACTACCGCCTACGTTTTATCTCTCCTCTGGGCAGTGTCGACATAGTGTAAGACGTAGCCTTTAGCGTGCTTTTGCAGTGAGCCAAATGTCAGCTGTCGAGGCAAATCCTCCAGGTAGAGGCAGTCATTTTCCTGCTACTTGCCTGCGATTAGCAGGCAAGTAGTCTTGGTTTGTCTTGGTTTCGCGTGACAACGGCCGTGCATCCCCAGCATTTGAGACGCGTTCTCCCCGTGATCTCATCTCCATGCAGACAGAGCCGCCTCTCTTTCCTCCTCCTCCTCCACCTGATGGATTTAGCGCTCAGACAGAAGGCCATGCCTGTGCATCCCAATGACCTTGTTCATAAATAATAAACCTGCTCGTATGTGAATGTGTGCCTGTGCGTCTGTGTCTGTGCATGCTGATCAGGCGGTCGCTGACCTCCAGCAAAGAGTTCTCAGTGTCACATGCTCACAATCACAAGTGGGATGGGGGAGAATTTCAATTTGACTTTCTGTCGACGTCTGTGTGTGTGTGTGTGTGTCATAAGTGACCGGGTGATTTTCACTCTCTTGTATCCAAATGCTGCCTAATTGTCCATTTGCTCTGTCAGAACAGGATTACATTGAGGGGATTATTATTATTATTAGTCACCACATTGTTTGACTCTCACTCTGTTTGTTTGTGTTCACAGTTTTGGAGCTTATGCGGTAATGCTCTCACTCCCAAACGCGGCGTCTTTGGCAAAACGGGCGACCTCCAGACCATCCTCTGCCTGGCGTGCGCCAAGGACGAGGTCACGTACTCGGGCGCCTTGAACGGCGACATCTACGTGTGGAAAGGGATCAATCTGATGAGGACCGTGCAAGGAGCTCATGGGGTGAGTTTGCGTCGTGGGTTTTTTGTGGCTTTGTGGCTGCTTCACTACACTCTTAGAAATAAGGTTTCCAAAAAGGTCCTTCTACAAGGGCTGAGGTTCTACCTGGAACCATTTGCTTTTCAAGGGTTCTTGGAGAACCATTTTGATCCAGAGAACCCTTTAAAAACCCTTTCCTGAATAAAGGGTTTTAAAAAGGTTCTACCTGGAGCCAAAAACTGGTTCTCCTATGAGGATAGGAACCTTATATGGTTCTACTTAGCACTTTTATTTCTAAGTGTGTAGGGGTGTAACTGTTCGCCCAAACCAATTCGGTTCAACTTCGGTTTTTGACTCACAGTTCGGTTTAAACCTTGGTTTTTATAAACATACTGAAAAACCTTTTGGGAAAACTTCCAGAAAAAATGTCTGGATTTTATTGAACGATTGTCGCATTGCAATATCAAGATCATGAACATTACTAGTATAAAACTTAAACAAAATAAACACTTGGGTTGAAGCCGTGCTTTGTCTGTATCTGCTCGGTAGGAAAAAGGATCAGCCTTTTCCTCAACAGGATTAAATGATATCTGTGGGATCAACAGCTGGGTTGAGAGGGATGGCTGGATGGCTGTATGGGGGAGGGGGATAATACAATACATGATTTATTTATTTTTTATTGCCAAAGTACCTCCCTGTGCATCCTTTAATTGCAAAGCAACTGTAAAGCGCTCCAATCATGATAAAATATACGACTCCCCTGTTACCTTGTTCTGTGTAATCCCGAGGCCACGGGAGTAGGTATGTAATTGTGAAAGCCTTGTTGAACAAATGCTTGGCCAAGCAGCAGCACTGTGCGCTCTGCTGTAGCTGGGGCTGTTTCTGCTGCTTGCTCATTTATTGTGCAGATCTCCACTGACAGCTTGTCATTTCCTCCAGTCCGGGATTTTCAGCATGAATGCCTGCGAAGAGGGCTTTGCCACCGGGGGCCGAGACGGCTGCGTCAGGCTGTGGGATCTCAACTTCAAACCGATTACTGTCATTGATCTCAGGGAAACAGATCAAGGGTATAAAGGTGAGGTCAAACTGCCTGTTTTTCTTAAAAAATCTCAGTAAAGAAAAGTCGCAGGCCGAACCACGGTCTCCTGAGGCACAATGAGAAATACCACAGAAAAGTACACCTTATTATAAGAATCTGCTTCTTTGTGCTTCATTTCTTGTTTTCCTTTCTAACTCTTACTTTCTTGTTTTATATTTCCATCTCCCGTCTTTGTAATCTCGGACCTATCAGTAGCTAGAGGTGAAAATAGCCGAGGTGGGTAAAGTCACCAAGAGGCCAGAGTTAACATCCACGTCAGTCTGTTTGTACCAGTCGTCACGTTGTTGTTCTTCTGTTGTCGTCTTGTTGTTTTGAAGTCTGAGAGCTTCTGTGTACATCACAGGCTTTTCTCCATCTCCTCTTAATGTCTGTGCCAGGATGCAAATGACCGTATTCACCTTTTGTCTTCACGATCCCTGATTGTAAAAGCATTGATTTACATGCATTTGTTTGTTTGTTTTTCACAGGGCTCTCTGTGCGGAGCGTGTGCTGGCGAGGAGATCACATCCTCGTGGGCACGCAGGACAGCGAGATCTTTGAGGTCGTGGTGCACGACCGCAACAAGCCCTTCCTCATCATGCAAGGTCACTGCGAGGGAGAGCTGTGGGCGCTGGCCGTGCACCCCACCAAACCTCTAGCTATGACAGGAAGTGATGACCGCTCAGTCAGGTGAAGCTTAGACACACCCGAACATGTTTCAGAGTATCTGAATTCATATTATCCTTGTGTAGTTATTTAAAAAATATGTTGCCTACGGTGACCATTGTGGACTATATATAAGTCAAAATCCTGGAACGGCATTTGGACAACATCATTACAGCCTTCTTCATCCACCTTTCCCTATCTCAAGAGAGAGGAGGGGCACACAAAGGATAAATAACGACAAAGGGACCAAAGAAATTGCAAAATGCTGTTAGAATAGAATTGAATATCTTTCATTGTCATTGCAAAGTACAAGGAAATTGAGGTAGAAACTGTCACATCAGTGCAAAAAGGTACACAAGACAACAGGCACAGTATGAATTAGAGATATCTGCATATAAAAAAAACCAATAGATCTTTTAAAGATAATTTTTTAAAATTGAGAGTATTGCACTTTTATGCAGTCTTCAGTATCTAGTTCTAGGAAATGTGCCTTTCTAAATAAAAATAAAGTACTCACCCCTCTCTTTTCCAGCGTCCTTAGTTTTGCACAAAGAATGTGAACAAAATAACCCAAAGTTTAAACCAAAAGTTAATACTTCAGGGTTATGTAGCAGATCTGTTTTTCTGTGTTAGCATTGTAAGCTAACAACAACACACATCCAGACACGTAAGTTACTTATTTTAAACTGCAAAAAAGGGGAAAATGTGGCTCGGTTGAACTTCTGTAACTCGATATGTCCTCCTCCTCCTCCTCTGTGTTATTAAAAGGATATGGAGCCTTATAGATCACGCATTGATAGCCCGCTGTAACATGGAGGAGCCGATCCGCTGTGCCGCCGTGAGCACTGACGGAATTCACCTGGCGCTGGGAATGAAAGACGGCTCGTTCACGGTTCTGAGGGTCAGGTGGGTGCACGATCCAAACGTTCCTGAGGAAGTTTTAATTCGCATAAATTGCCCACTGAAATGAAATACTCTGCACTTTGCACTTTTTTCGCTTCCCTTCAGAGATATGACCGAGGTGGTCCACATCAAGGACAGGAAGGAGGCCATCCACGAGCTGAAGTATTCTCCTGACGGGGCCCATTTGGCCGTCGGCTCCAACGATAACTCGGTGGACATCTACGGCGTGGTGCAGCGGTACAAGAAAGTGGGCGAGTGCATTGGCTCCAACAGCTTCATCACACACATGGACTGGTCCACAGACAGTAAATACCTGCAGACCAACAACGGCAGCGGAAGGAGGCTTTTCTTTAGGATGCCAAGTAAGCATGAGGTTTAATTTGACTATTACTGAAGTATTAAGTCAAAGAGAGTAGGTTTTTTTGTGGGGGGATGTAATGTTGTTGCATTGTAAAATAAAGCATGTCTTTCCTCTGTTGAGGTGGGAAGGAGGTGACCAACAGGGAAGAGCTGAAGCTGGTGCAGTGGGCGACATGGACATGTGTGCTGGGCCCAGAGGTGAATGGAATATGGCCCAAGTACTCGGATATCAATGACATCAACTCTGTGGACGCCAACTTCAACAATCAAGTCTTAGTAACGGCCGACGACTACGGATTAGTCAAACTTTTACGGTATCCATGTGTTAAAAAAGGTAAATAAGACCGTATTAAGCTTTTAAATAATTATTACTTATATGCTATGGGACTGACAGGTTTTCTCTTGGGTTTTAGGTGCAAAATTCAAAAAGTATTTAGGTCATTCAGCTCACATAACCAACGTGAGATGGTCACATGACTACCAGTGGGTGATAACAATAGGCGGAGCAGATCACTCCGTGTTTCAGTGGAAGTTTGTCCCGGAAAGAAAGTCCAAAGAAGCTCTGCATATTGCGCCGCAAGGTGAGAGTTTTACACAATCGCTCAGACTTTTATTGATATGATTGTTTCCTGAGATGTGTGGATTCAGTGTAGCATGTAACATTCACAGGTTTCACAGGTGTGGCTAGACGTAAATCTTCAAATCTAGCTTTTCTTTCCACCTTTACCACCTTTACATTACCACCAAATAGAAGCATTTCTCCTACTTCCTCTTTACAATAGGAACCACTATGGACACTGACGTTGTCTGTTGTCCCTTTTAAGTATTACACAACATACTTGGCTGTAACTGATGGTCTCAGCTCAGCTAGTTAAGTCCAAAGATCCTTGGCTGCTGGTGTGTTTGAGCGCTGCACGGTGACTTTGGGGCGACCACACAAATTGGTGGCTCTTGCCAACCAAACATTATCACATTAAGCTGAGTGGTGCATCCTGTTGGATCTCCTGATACTGTACCTACTCAATCTTCTCTACTCACATAATGCAGAAAAAAATTTTAAACCAAAAAAAATACACTAGAAACACAAATAGACTTAACTACAAGTTAGATTGCCTCACATTTCTGTGCAGAAATGGGAAAATAGCTTTTGCCTGAAGTGTTATATCGTGTATTGTTTGTACTTATTTATGTTTAGCTATTGTTTTAAATCATTCCCGTGCGTAGTAAGTGTAGTAAAGTCAACCATGTCGCTCACTCTTACATAATATGTGCACTCAAACCTCCAGAGAGCAATGCACTAGATCGTTCTCTTCTCTTACTCTCTTTTCTATTAACTATCGTTTCTATGAAGCCCTACGAAGGGCGTGGCCATCACATTAATTAAGATTAAATCCAATAAAGTGAATGAAGCTCTGGAAAGTATAATTGCATTGTCATTCTCAAGCCATATTTTTTCCAGCGGCAGGGTGCAGCTGTGCTTTCTGAAATTAAAGCACATACTAACTGCCTCTCCTTTTAATTTCCCTAATGGATCTTCCGAGTGGTCGCTGTTAGCTGCCAGTTCTGCTTATTGCCTCATCCTGGCACGGCTGCACAGTGCTGCATCAGCATTTTTATGCGTTCGTCTTGAGCAATGTCACTGTCGAGCGAGGCTGCGTGATAAATCGGAGATGTCGTGGTGTTATTTCCACCCTCACTTGATGAAAAAGAATGCTGTGTTGTTTTTGACTGTGTGTTTTGTGTTTGATTTGATTGTGTGATCTCGTTCTGTTTGCAGAGACCTTGGCAGACTCAAACAGTGAAGAGTCAGACTCCGATCAGTCCGACGTACCCGAGATGGACTCGGAAATCGAGCAGGAGACGCAGCTCACGTATCGACGACAGGTTTGCATCAATAATAACACCCCCACGTCTTTATTAAAGCACACCACAAAATCCAAATCATAGGGTTTAATAATAAAGACTCTTCTTTATTCCCTCAGGTTTATAAAGAAGATCTACCTCAGCTCAAAGAGCAGTGCAAAGAGAAGCATCGAGCAGCGGTCATGAAGAAGAGAGAGAGAACGCCAGGGAGTCGGGTGAAGCTGCACTTCATTCACGGGTGAGCAAAGAACAACAAATAACAGAAAAGCTCCTAATATCTTCTTCTCCTCAATCATTATGTTGTTGTGTTTTTAATCTTTGCAGCTACAGAGGCTACGACTGCAGGAGCAACCTGTTCTACACCCAGACAGGAGAGATCGTCTACCATGCAGCTGCTGTCGGCGTGGTGTACAACAGACAGCAGAACACGCAGCGCTTCTACATGGGCCACGATGATGACATCCTCTGTCTGGCTATACACCCCCTCAAGGACTATGTAGCAACAGGCCAGGTAGATGTGCCACTGCAGCTAACATGAAATAGGAGAGTGGAGAGAGCATTAGTTGGTAGATAGTGAGAGGGAGAGAGAGGGAGATGGATGGATGGATGGATGGATGATAGATAGATAGATAGATAGATAGATAGATAGATAGATAGATAGATAGATAGATAGATAGATAGATAGATAGATAGATAGATAGATAGATAGATAGATAGATAGATAGATAGATAGATAGATAGATAGATAGATAGATAGATAGATAGGACAGACTCTTGTGACAAAGATGTTATAATACTAGGCAATGCTCATAATAAAGACGTTTATGGATAGATAGATAGATAGATAGATAGATAGATAGATAGATAGATAGATAGATAGATAGATAGATAGATAGATAGATAGATAGATAGATAGATAGATAGATAGATAGATAGATAGATAATAGATGATTCGCTAGGTAGATAGATAGATAGATAGATAGATAGATAGATAGATAGATAGATAGATAGATAGATAGATAGATAGATAGATAGATAGATAGATAGATAGATAGATAATAGATGATTCGCTAGATAGATAGATAGATGGATAGATAATAGATGATTCGCTAGATAGATAATAGATGATTCACTAGATAGATAGATAGATAGATAGATAGATAGATAGATAGATAGATAGATAGATAGATAGATAGATAGATAGATAGATAGATAGATAGATGGATAGATAGATAGATAGATAGATTGTACAATAGATAGATAGATAGATAGATAGATAGATAGATAGATAGATAGATAGATAGATAGATAGATAGATAGATAGATAGATAGATAGATAGATAGATAGATAGATAGATAGATAGACAGACAGACTCTTGTGACAAAGATGTTATAATACTAGGCAATGCTCACAATAAAGACGTTTAATGTTTTTGTTTCTGCAGGTGGGCAGAGATTCCTCCATCCACATCTGGGACACAGAGACATTGAAGCCCATGTCTGTGTTGAAGGGTTTCCACCAGCTTGGAGTGTGCACTCTGGACTTCTCTGGTAACATTAGTTCACAAACGCCTCAAACAAAAACATCTTTCACGGAAGAGACAGATTCACGAGACGCCGAGCTTTTAAGCAGTCCTGAGAAATCGTGTGTTTTAGTTGCAGCACTCTGACAGTGTCAAGGTAGAGCTGTTCGTCTCACCCGCTTTAATTGGCTCCAGGCAGATGCAACAAAGTGATCTGATGTCAGAGTCAGTGAATCCCCTGCCGTAGATCAAACCCTCTGCTCTGCTTTCATGTCGCTAACATCCACAAGAACCAGAGCAGGAGCTGGATCTGTGCTGTTCTGTGCTGTACTGAACTGAACCGTTCCCTCCGTCTCTCTCCACAGCGGACGGCAAGCGCCTGGTCTCGGTGGGTCTGGACGAAAACCACACCATCGTGCTGTGGGACTGGAGGAAGGGGGAGAAGCTCTCTGCCATGCGGTGAGTGCAGCAGCTGCCGTCCCCACACATTTTGGAAACGATGACAAACCTTCCCCGTTAAAGGTTGTTTTGACACTTTGCGCTTAAATATGGACAGTTACAGATGAGGGTGAAATTGAAGCTGCGCTGAGGCTGACTGTGTGATTAATGATGATGGTGAATCATCTTCAAGATTACATGGCTGCTACACTTAACCCTGCCAGAGTCCAGGGCCTCGTCTGGACATACATAATTAATAAGAACCACTTTAGATGTATTATTACTCAAGTTTGAGCTCCTTACTATATGGGATTTTCTTTTTTTTTAGAAGAAGGAGGAACCCCTTTAACTATATACATCTTTAAAGCTTTTTTCAAATTGCAAATGATGCAAACGCAAACAATGGTGCATGTTGTCCTGGAGCTAATTGGATATTAAAGAGCAAGTATTTTATGATGAAGTACAGCTTAAAATACACTGACGATAAAGTCAAACTTTGATCCTAAGGACAAGAATGACATTTTTATGCCTCTCATGATGTCATTTGTTGGTGCTTTTTGACTTGTCCTACTTGATGTTCATATTTAGCATCTGCTCCAGTGAAATAATAGTTTGTTATGTTACACCGCAGGGCTTCTCCTATGTGTGTGTTGTGCATCAGCCTCTTGCTGTAGCTCGGGGACAACGGCAGAGGGAAACAGCCTGACAGAGCCTGACTTTATATATATATATATATATTTGTTGTGCCAGAGAGGTGGGAAGAGTGTAATGGGAGTAAGGACAAGGAGAGGTGGCAGGTATGATAACGAAGAGCCAGGAAATGGAGAGAGTTAGGACAGAGAAAGAGGTGCAACTTTTCCTCGAGCTTCACAGAGACTGAGGTTGAAGCAGGAAACAGTTCTTGTGTGCTGGACTCTTCATCTTCATCATTTTGAATGGAAAATATGCTTCAATAGGGCTTCACGTAGTTTCTCCAGTACCTCATCTAAGCTTGTTCATCGAGAAACCCCCCCCCCCCCCCCCTTATTATTTGCAGATGTTTTAATTTGTGGCAGCAGGAAAACTTGGTTGCCAACTTTAAATTTAAACATTTACTTCAACAGACTTCAACAACAACAGATGTAATAGGTTGTAACTTAATTTGTAAGTGTTTAGTCGCCCTCTTAGCATATTATGTGACTCTTTAATGATAATAATAAATAATGTTTAAGTTCCTGTAAATGTTGGCTCTCTCCACACCCAGACTTAAACAACAAGTATATGGGTATATATAACAAGTATATTGACTGTTTTTGGGATGTGCAACTTTCTGTGTGTTTTCTCCAGGGGGAGCAAGGACAAGATATTCATTGTCAAAATAAACCCTTACCTGCCCGACAAGCTCATCACAGCGGGAGTGAAACACATGAAGTTTTGGCACAAGGCTGGTAAGGAGTGACTCTAACAAGCGGATGGAAATCTGCCTCAGCTCTGTCACGTCTGACTGTGAGCGAACTAACGGCCTCTCTACCTGACTGCCTGCCTCTCTTTCAGGTGGCGGCCTAATTGGACGCAAGGGGAACATGGGCAAGACGGAAACTATGATGTGCGCTGTGTACGGCTGGTCGGAGGAGATGGTGTTTTCCGGCACGTGCTCCGGGGACATTTGCATCTGGAGGGACATGTTCCTGATGAAGACCGTCAAGGCTCACGACGGCCCTGTTTTCAGCATGCACGCTCTAGAAAAGGTACGTCACAACCCCGCGCTGTGAGTTACCAGGGTGGGAAATAAAGTACTATGAATAAAAATACAGATTTCTATGGATATAAAGATTGTTGGAAATTGGAAATGTTTCACAAAAATATATAACAAAAGGGTCATTGTTTATGATATTTTTTAATCCAGAAACATTTCATTATAAATCTTAAAATCCTACTTTTGAGTCTACTGGATCAGAATTAGCCACATTTGAAGCAAGGTCATTATAGTTTTTACATTTTTACATTTGTTTTTACTAGGCACAAAGCATGTAAATGTAAATGTAAATGTACTTTATTTATACAGCCCTTTACAACAATCCTTTCGGTGATCCAAAGTGCTTTACAAGAAATAAATAAATAAAGAGGAAACACATAAAAGTAATTAAAAACAATAAAAACAATAAAATAGTGCAAAATAAAATAAGATAGAATCAGATAAAAGATAAGAAGACAAAAGATAAAAAGTGTCACCATACTACTCGGTATTAAAAGCCATCCTAAATAAATAGGTTTTTAGCCTTGATTTGAAGAGGCCCAGGTCAGAGATAAGACGCATCTCAACAGGGAGTTTATTCCAGAGCCTGGGAGCAGCAACAGCAAAGGCTCGATCACCCCAGTGTTTATATTTTGACCTGGGCACTTCCAGCAACATTTGGTTGTTTGACCTCAGAGCTCTACCCGGATCACGAATAGTTAAAAGCTCAGATAAATAAGATGGGGCAAGATCATGAAGAGCTTTAAAGGCAAACATTAAAAGTTTAAAATCGATTCTAAAAGAGACTGGAAGCCAATGGAGAGAGTGTAGAACAGGGGTGATGTGCTCTCTTCTATTAGTGTTGGTTAAAAGACGGGCAGCAGCGTTTTGAACAAGTTGAAGGCGACTGAGAGAAGTCTGGGAAATGCCAACATACAGTGCATTGCAGTCGTCTAATCTGGAACTGATTAGCGCATGTATGGCTTTCTCAAGGTCGTGACGGCTTAAAAACGCTTTAACTTTGGCCAGCAGACGCAACTGGAAAAAACTAGTCCTGACAACGTTACTAATTTGTTTATCAAACCTCAGATGACTGTCAAAGGTCACTCCCAGATTCCTGATGTTCGGACTGAGTTTTGAGGACAAGGAGCCAAAGCCATCCATCACAGTATCCCCGAACACAAGACATTCCGTTTTCTCGTTGTTTAAATTAAGAAAGTTTTGGGCCAACCACTGCTTAATGTCAGCAAGACAGCTAGACAAGGAGGATTGTGCGCTGTTGCTGTTAGGCTTCACTGGCAGGTAGATTTGTAGATCATCTGCATAGCAATGAAAAGATAGGTTGTGCCTGGCTATAATTGACCCAAGTGGCAACATATATAATGAAAAGAGTATGGGGCCAAGAATAGAACCTTGTGGGACTCCACAGGAGAGAGGAGCACTGGAAGAAGACAGATCACCAACCATAACAGAGAAGGTCCTGCAGGACAGGTACGATGTGAACCACCTTAGTGCAGTGCCGTGGATGCCAACGTAATTATTTAAACGTGACAGGAGGACTGAGTGGTCCACCGTGTCAAAGGCTGCTGTGAGATCAAGTAGCACTAAGACAACAGGGCTCTTGGCATCCACAGACAGCGCAATATCGTTGTGCACTTTTAACAGTGCAGACTCAGTACTGTGACGAGACCTAAAACCAGATTGAAATTTCTCATGACGTGTTTCCATGACGACTGACCGGAAAAAGACGCGTGACGTCATGTTTACGTTCCCCGACACCGGAGTCCAGGCACCGTTTACCAGTTAGCTCCCTTTAGCGCCGTTAGCGCGCCTACAATGGAACTGGAGCAGTCTGTTTATTAAAGGAAAAGAGCAGCACTACAATTAACTAGCGTACCTGTGTACTGCATATGTGTGCCTCTGTTTTTAAAGTTTAGCGTTACTTTAGAGACTAATTTTAACAATCGGTCACGTAAACATGACCTAACTTGCGTCTTTTTCCGGTCAGTTGTCATGGAAACGCGTCATGCATTAACGTTGATGCCGTTAACCACCATTTTTACATTAACGTGCCCAGCACTAGTTTTTACTTTTATTTTGTTTTTCAGTCTGCTTTTTTATTTCAGTTTATTTTTAGTTAATTCAACAAATGATTTAGTAGTTTTAGTTTTGAGGAATTGACTAGTTTCAATTGTTATTTTTTCACTGCTAGTTTTAGTTTTAGACTTTCGTTAACTATAATAACCCTGATTTGAAGTCGTTTTTTATGTAAAATATAAAATGTGTTCTCAATTTCACCTTCTGTCGAGATAATTGTAGCTTTAAATGTGCTAATATATTATTTTGTGCCTATAGGGTTTCGTGACTGGGGGGAAGGACGGCATCGTCGCTCTGTGGGACGACACATTCGAGAGATGCCTCAAGACCTATGCCATCAAGAGATCGGTCCTCGCTCCAGGATCTAAAGGTATGAACTCTCCTCTGTCCTAGAAATCAAATCCATTTAAACGCTGAATGCTTTTAGCTGAAATGATTGAGATTGCCTCCCCGTGTCCTGGTTGTAATTTAGGCCTCTTGATTTCATGCTCTATAATTCAATCAAACTCTGCAGGGCTGCTGCTGGAAGACAACCCGTCCATTCGTGCCATATCTTTGGGCCACGGCCACATCCTGGTGGGGACCAAGAACGGTGAGATCTTAGAGGTGGACAAGAGCGGTCCCATCACGCTGCTGGTCCAGGTAAATATACAGTAAAGATATAGTTTTATTGTATGACCTGTTTATTTGTGTTGTTGTTTTTATATATTTTCTACAGTATTTTATTGTTTGTTCTTGGGTCTATTAGGTCACAGGTTTGTATTTGTTTTATTTATTAATCTTTGATGTACAGCATTTTGTTTCTACTATTACTACTACTACTAATAGTAATATTATTAGTAGTAGTATTATTAAGAATTTTAAAAGGTTTTTTTAATTATGATGATTTTTCGAATAAGAAGTGCTCACACAAAATTAGTCATTTAAGTTTAGCCAAAGCAAAACAAGAAGGGGAAAATAAAACCATTTAAACCAGTAATGTGTTTTATTATACGTAGTCTGTTCTTGTTTGCCTATTTTATTGTCTCTTTTTCTCTCGCTTTCCTCCCATTTATTAATTTAACATAATATTTGTTGTATTGTTTAATTGTTGCTGTGCCTTACCAGGCTATGTGCATTGTAATATTTGATATTTAATAATAGTATTAGGCTTGATTGGTCTGTTAAGCACTTTGTGCTATATAAATAAATATATTTTTTAGGTTTCATGTCCTTAATTCGCCGTTAATTCTTACACCGTGAACCTTAAAGAACATTTTGCTTTTTTCTAATCATGCTCCATTGCTTTTTTGACCAGCTGTTAAATAGAAACTCTGTTCTGTGTGGGTGTGCAGGGTCACATGGAGGGTGAAGTGTGGGGCCTGGCCACTCACCCCCACCTCCCGCTCTGTGCCACGGTCAGCGACGACAAAACCCTGCGCATATGGGACCTCTCACCCAGTCACTGCATGCTGGCTGTGCGCAAGCTCAGGAAAGGTGAGTCAGCGCTCCAGCACGAATACAGATTTTCTCTATGTGTGCAGCGGTCCCACGGGGGCTTTAACAAGTACCTTCCTCTTCACAGGTGGTCGATGCTGTTGCTTCTCCCCCGACGGCAAAGCCTTGGCAGTGGGTCTGAACGACGGCAGCTTCCTTATCGTCAACGCGGACACTTTGGAGGACCTGGTGTCGTTCCACCACCGCAAAGACATCATCACTGACATCAGATTCTCTCCAGGTCAGTGCTTTATTGTGCTATTCTTCTACAGCACACAAAAACTCTGTGCCCTTCAAAGTCTCTGAGTTTGTGTGGGAACCCCCCCTTCCCTTCACTCCTTCTAGTCAGGAGGGACATAGCTTCAGGCCTTGCCCATATTAATGGCTTTCTGTAATAAGGCCAGACGGAAACACAGCGAGAACAGGATGAGAACGACAAAGTGAGAGAAAGAAAGAAGAAACTAAACCGTATTCCACCTTGACACAACACACAAAAGATCCTGTTTCTGAACCAAACACCAGGACACGATCTCTGAGGTCTAATTCTGGGCTGGAAACTGGTGAAAAATAAAAAATACTCATAAGCAACAGTGAACATCTTCAGCTTAAATTTGTGATAAACGAGAATGTTGTTATCCAATAATAATATTTTCTCTGTTTACCATATATATAAATATGCATTCTGAGCCCTGTGCTGAACATAACATAACAAGATGGAAATGTCTGGTGACCTCTAACATTTGCACATGATCTTATAATTGATCAAATTTGACCTGCTGTGTGAACTAGAGAACACAATCAGCAGGATTTTGTTGCTAATGGAAATTAAGTCAGTAAATGATGATTCATACACACATATTCATTCATACAACTCGGGGTTCTTGTCCCAGGAACACATCAGCATGTAGACTTGCAGCCGAACCCACAGCCTTTTCATTTAGAAGAAGACCCACTCTCTTTCCACCGCATCTTGTATATTTAAACTCCCGTCTCTCTCTCATGTTGGGGCTCAGGTGCAGGGAAGTACCTCGCCGTAGCATCGGCAGACACCTTTGTGGACATTTACAACGTGATGAGCAGCAAACGGGTCGGCGTCTGCAAAGGATGCCTCAACTATATCACCCACCTGGACTGGGACAAGAGAGGTAAACACGAAACACGAACTACTGTTATCTGCAAATGGAAACGCTTCGCTGCCCAATGATACTTTGATAAATGTAGCCTCTGTCGTCTCTTTCACTCACAGGGAAACTGCTGCAGGTCAACACAGGTGCTAAAGAGCAGTTTTTCTTCGAAGCTCCGCGCGGCAAGAGGCAGACCATCCCGGCTACAGAGGTGAGCAACGTAGCAATGTAGCGGCCCATTGTTATGGCGCCGTTGGCCCTACGGGAACAGAGGAGGCATTAACGCAGCCCACTTCTCACCTGTGTCTAATTCTAATTTTGGCTGTGATGCAAAAAATACAACGGTTCCAGAGGAGAATTGAGAAAATGAGTCAAAGTCTCAGTGATGTCCTCTATTGTGATTAAAAGATATTCTTGCGCTTTTCTCTCAGTCACTTTACTTCACTTTGATTCAGGTTAAAACAAGCTGCAGTTGAACAGTTCATTGTTTTCATATGGAAATCTCACTTTGAAACGATGCGATTAGCAAAATCGCAAAGGCTGCGATTTAATTCTTCTGCTTTTGCCTGTTCTATTGTCTGTGTAAATTAAAAAAAATGTAACTCTGACTTATTCAAACATTCTTATCTTTAAGTTCTAATCCTTGGAAAACAATATAGAGGAGAACAATTGTCTTAACTCTGTTTTCCCCACATTGTTCAACCCTTTTAACTAAATAATGTACATTTCGGGGAGATCATTTGTTCCATTCTTTTTCTTTGCATAGAGCTCATTACTCTCGCGTTGACTCAGCGTTCATCGACTGCTCGCAAAATATTCAAAACACAATTATCATTTCCTGCTCTCCATGGTGATAAATGGACCCAGAGAGCATTTCTGAAGATCTTAATGGGTGAAATGTGTTCGTGTTTAAATATTAAAGGCTCTTAAGTTTCCACCTAGCATTTCTGAGCTGTTGTGTTGATATTTAAATGTTTCCTTATGTGCCTCAGGTGGAGAAGATCGACTGGACCACGTGGACGTGCGTCCTCGGCACGTCCGTGGAGGGCGTCTGGCCCGTGATTAGCGAGGTCACAGAGGTGACCTGCGCCTGCCTCAGCGCTGACAGGAAGGTGCTGGCGACAGGAGATGATCTGGGATACATTAAACTCTTCAGGTATCCTGTCAAGGTACGTTCACGATCCCTCGACTCCAGGCTTTAGGTTTAAGGTTGATGCAAATGTTATGTTAATGCATGTGTGTGTTTATGTAAATGTTGTCCCCTCTGCCACAGGGGAAATACGCAAAGTTCAAGCGCTACGTGGCTCACAGCGCACACGTGACCAACGTGCGGTGGACCCACGACGACAGCCTCTTGGTGACAGTGGGCGGAGGCGACGCGTGCCTCATGATCTGGGCCCACGAGCCTGAGGGCCGACGGGAGTTCAAACAGTGCGACAGCGAGGAGTCGGACATGGAGAGCGAGGACGACGGAGGTGAGGAGTCGAATTCAGGTTTTTTTCTTTATTGTTTGGGCAAAATCTGACTCGTTCCCTTTTCGCCCTTTAATCAGGCTACGACAGCGACGTGATGAGAGAGAACGAGATCAACTACACCATCAAGGCCTTATCCACCAACATGCGACCCATGACGGGTGTGAAACCTCATCTGCAGCTGAAGGAGCCCTCGGTGGACGAAAGGTATTCAAAATAAAGCCGTTTTCAAATGCTCTCTGGGTGCGTTCAAGCTCAAGATATCAGAACAGCTCTTATCCTAGGGATTTCTGCCATAGAAATAGTACAGATTTCTGTTATTCTAATAATAATTATTAATTTATTTATTTATTAATTTACTTACGGGACGGGAGTGGTCTAAAACATTTTTGCGGAGTTTGTTTAACTTTTCTTTTCCTGCGTTTTGTCTCCTGCCTCTTTTTTGAAGTAACTCGGCCTTTTTTCTGTTCTTCTTCTTCTTCTTTTTCCTCTTCTTTCCTTTAAATGGCCGTCCGTCTGTCACTCTCCCGCTTCATTCTTTAATTCCACATGAAGACAGGGCGTGGTCAGGTAAGCTCTTGTGTTGATGTATCTACTTTTACACACAATTATTTTACCGTCATACTACAAACCAAAGGTCTTTGTCAAAAAATGCATTTTAAAAATCTATCGTAATATCGATGATTTCCAGAGAGTCTGGCTCTCCGTGCATCCTCTGCCCGGCAGTTGTCATAGCGATAGACTTTGGGTTGCCATGGCGACACGCTTGCCACTGACTCATGTATTTTGTGTCCTCTCAGTGGCTGAGGTGTTGTGTATCGTGTGTCCAGCAGGCAGCAGTGAGTGAACGCTGCAGGAAACCCTCCTTTTTTTCTAATTCTTGCTTCCTTTTCCTTCTGTTCTCGCTGCCATGAAGAGGATCCAGGTAAGTCACATTTGGTGGGTTTAACTTTTAAATTTATTTAGTGACACCTGGCTGTGGTGTTGTATCACTGTCACTATCATTGTTTGTGTTGTTTCTAAAATAGTCAGAGAAATATGTAACTTATTGGATTTAAAGCTCCCATAGACCTTTAAAAGTTCAAATTAACGCTGTTTTTGGTGTGCATCTGCACCATTACCTTGTTTATGAAGCCCTAAAGTTTAAAACCTGAGAACTCTGGGTTTTAATTGTATACTCGGGCTCTGCAAGCGCTCTGAAAAAGCCTGGAATCGTGACGTAAGGATGCCGTCTTCAGTGAGGAGAGATTTCGATCAGCTGGTTTGCAGCAACTAGGAGGTTTTTGACCATAAAAATAAGTTAATTTATGTAAGTAGACCTCCATAACTCGCATATATATGTGCCACAGGACCACTCTATGGGAGCTTTTGTGAAATAATCTGACTGGGTTAGGACAGACAATTGCTTCGTACTGATATGTTTATGTCCTGAAGATGTGTGGAAATGTAATAATCATATATCATCTTTCAGTGCTTCACTGATAAAACAGACACTTGAGATGAAAGAAGAGCGTCGGGGTGTTCATGGCGGTCGTTGCAGAAGATGTTTACGTGTTTTTATGAGTGTATTCTTTCAGAAAATGATGGACTTTGTTCCAAGTTTTCACACAAAACTCACTTTTTCTAAGTCCCATTTTTTGTTCAGACGCGTAACTCAGATAAACTGATGCAACTTTCTTATAATTTAACTCAAATTGCATTTCCAATACGCCCCCCGGTGTTCAGCAAGAATAAACCCAGAAAATACAAATGAATATATGGCTCCTGCAATCATCATCATAATAATTCTAATACAGACGTAGCTCCTCCTCGGCCGCCTTCTTAACCCAGCTGTCTGTTTCCAGGCCTCCTGTCAGCAGAGCACTGCCACAGCCGGAGAAGCTGCAGACCAACAACGTCGGCAAAAAGAAGAGACCAATCGAGGTAAGAAGGGACCAACGATGAATGTCATGTACACTCTAATGGGATCTTCTCGGCTGATGACGCGTGCTTGTGCTCTCCAGACAGCGTCTCTGCGTAGTCGCTTAATTCTGTTATCAAATAACGACATCAGGCAGAAACAGCTGGCTCGGGGGGAGGGAGGAAACGTCCTCATTGTCCTCATGGCGTTGACCTTTCTGACTTTCTTGTCGTCCTTGCTCCCTTCTCTCAGGACCTCGTGCTGGATCTGGTGTTTGGTTACCGTGGCAACGACTGCCGCAACAACGTGCACTACCTGAACGAGGGGGCGGACATCATTTACCACACGGCCTCCATTGGCATCGTGCTCAACTTGACAACCTGTGAGTCCTGTTGCGATGCACTTATAATAATAACGATAATAATAATAATGCGTAAAAAGTAAAATATAACACTTCTTCTCACAGCTTGCCAAAGTTTCTATGTAGAACACAGCGACGACATTTTGTGCCTGACAATCAATCAACATCCCAAATTCCCCAACGTCGTGGCAACAGGCCAAGTAGGTATGTTTGTGAGAAGCTGACCTCCTGTGTCAGGAGCAGCTGCCTCCTCTTTCCTTCTTCTTCTTATCTCTGATATGAAACACATAATGATATATATACATACATGAATATATACATTACTGTATATATCAATCCACAAACTGTTAAAAAGTCAAAGCCAACAAACTATTTTTGTCCATTAAACTGACTTCTCTTTCATTTCAGGTGACACTGGTGACATGTCAGGTAAGGTTTTTTTTTTTATTTAGGTTTTTTTAGGTTTGCTTTTTTTTTTTTTTTCAGTTAAGTTTTAGTTAATTCAACAAAATGATTTCGTAGTTTCAGTTTAGTCATTATTATTATTTTGTTTATTTATTTATTTTAAATTGTCGTTTTTATTTGTATTTCAGTTAACTAAATTATTTTTTAGTTTTAGACTTAGTTTCCGTTGTAAAATTAAACAGTGTGTTTCAACTCAAATCCATTATTTAACTTTAGTGCCATCTAGTGGTGATCTGATGTAGGACCCATCTCCTCAAATGTAAATTTAAGTTTGCTTCAGAATTCTAAAGATTCAGAGTATAAACTGTCGTACTAATTTATCTCCCGTCAAGTATGAAATTCTATAAACCAAAACACAATCTCACGTTTAGTTTTTGGACAAATATTCCATTTATTTCCACTTTGTTTTCTCTAACTCAGCCACGTCTCCGTCCATCCACGTGTGGGACGCCATGACCAAGCAAACGCTGTCAGTGCTGCGCTGTTTCCACGGTGGCGGCGTGTGTTCTGTCAGCTTCAGTGCCACGGGGAAACTGCTGCTGTCTGTCGGCCTGGACCCTGAACACACCGTCACCATCTGGAAATGGCAGGAAGGTAATAAAAAGGAGAAAATACGGGGATCAGAAAACCCGGACAGTTGTCATTTCACTTTGCTTTTGTGGGTCTCAGGTGCCAAAGTGGCCAGTCGCATCGGTCACACGCAGAGGATTTTTGTGGCTGAGTTCAGGCCGGACTCGGACACACACTTTGTGTCCGTGGGGATCAAACACGTACGTTTCTGGACGCTGGCCGGTCGAGCTCTGCTCAGCAAGAAGGGCGTGCTGAGCTCGATCGAGGACGCCCGCATGCAGACCATGCTGTCTGTGGCATTTGGAGCTGTAAGTCCCAATTACCATTGAGTCTATTATACTATTATGAGTATAGAGCTGAAACAATTCATGATCGATTCATTGGTTTGAAGCTTTTTTCATGATTAAAACAAGATTTCTGATCGTTTTAGCTTCTTAAATATGAATATTTCCTTCGTTTCTTTGCTCCGCTTAACAAAGAAATCATTAAAACTGACTCATTTTGGTTTGTGGACAAAACAAAGACGTTCAAGAACATCGTCATTTCCAGGTTTGACAAACACTGATCAGTGTTTTCTGACATTTTATGGACCAAACGATTCCTCGATTACGAAAATAATCCGTTGCAGCTCTATACAAGTATTCAAAATAATGACTGTTCTGCTTGAATGTGCTGTTTTTTTCTGTGCTGCTCTCTTAGGCCACTAGATTAGTGCAGATTTGTTTTCTTTTCAGAATAACTTGACATTTACAGGTACCATAAGTGGGGATGTGTGTGTGTGGAAGGAACACATTCTAGTCAGAATAGTGGCCAAAGCTCACACGGGCCCAGTGTTCACCATGTACACCACACTGAGAGACGGCCTCATCGTCACCGGCGGCAAAGAAAGACCGTGAGTGTTGTTTCCGTTTGGCTGGTACACACGAGCGCACATCAGTTAGCACGTCTCATTATTTATGTTATACTACCGTTCAAAAGTTTTGGCTCGCCTATACACATTTTTCTTGTTTTTTCCATTAAAAGTCACACTTTTATTCATCAAAAGAGTTGCAAAATGAATAGTATCATAATTCTGAGATGAAACAAAAAGTCAGATGAGATTTAGCCATAATTCTGAGATTAAAGACTTAATCTTAATAGGAAATTAAAGTCCTACTTCTGAGATTTATTTCTGAAATTTAACTCACTATTCTGAGAAAAAAGGTCCTAATTCTGAGATTAGTCATAATTCTGAGAATGAAGTCATTATTCCGAAAAAAGTTATAATTCTGAGATTAAAGAAAAAATCTGATGAGCTTTCAGTCATAATTCTGAGATTACAGACTGATTTCTTAGATTAAAATCATAATTCTGAGAAAAAAGTCATCATTCTGAGATTAGAGAAAAAAAATCAGATGAGCTTTAAATCATAATTCTGAGATTAAAGACTGTTTGTTTTTTTTTTTAGATTAAAGTCATAATTCTGAGATTAAAGTAAAATTCAGATGAGTCCAAAAAAGAAAACCGCATGAATTCTGATTTTTAGAATTCCTAATTCCCAGAATTAAACCTCTCTTATTACAATAATCTGTGAATGTGTGAAACCAGGGAAAATATAGTCAAGACATTGACAAGATTAGAAATAATGATTTTTATTCAAAATAACACTGTTTTCAGCTGTGCTACGATCATTGCACAAGGGTTTTCAAGGGTTTTCTAATCATCCAATAGCCTTCTAACGCCATTAGCAAACACAATGTACCATTAGAACACTGGAAATGGGCCTCTATACACATATGTACATATTCCATTAAAAACCAGACGTTTGCAGCTAGAATAGTCGTTTACCACATTTACAACGTATAGAGTGTATTTCTGATTCATTTAATGTTATATTCATTGAAAAAAAGTGCTTTTCCTTGAAAAATATAAGGACAACGTGACCCCAAACTTTTGAACGCTAGTGTACATGGTTATCGTGTAATCGTCTCCTTATCTAAATGATTGTGTGTTTTCACATGACCTAAATCTAGATGTCTTTCCTCTGCAGGTCAAAGGAGGGTGGCGCTCTAAAGCTCTGGGACCAGGAGCTGAAGCGCTGCAGGGCCTTCCGCTTAGAAACTGGACAGATCATAGACTGCGTGCGCTCAGTTTGCAGAGGGAAGGTACGTCACAGATCAGAACAGGCGCTCCACTGTCATCTGTTGTTGATGTTGATGTTGACATGTATTTCCCTGCTATGCTGCGTCAAGGGTAAAATCCTTGTGGGCACCAGGAACGCCGAGATCATTGAAGTCGGGGAGAAGAACGCAGCGTGCAACATCTTGGTGAACGGACACATGGACGGACCGATCTGGGGCCTGGGCACGCACCCGTCCAGAGACGTGTTTCTGTCTGCTGCAGAGGACGGCACTGTTCGCCTGTGGGACATCCCAGAGAAGGTCCAACTGAATCTGAACACTTTTTAATAAAGATGTGCTGTTCATAACAATTAATGTTTGTATCATGTCTTGTTGTCTTTTGTTGGGGGAAACAGAAGATGCTCAATAAAGTGAACCTGGGCCACGCGGCACACACCATCAGCTACAGCCCAGAGGGAGACATGGTGGCCATCGGCATGAAAAACGGCGAGTTTATTATCCTGCTCGTCGCCTCGCTCAAAATCTGGGGCAAGAAAAGGGACCGACGCTCCCCGATCCAGGACATCAGGTACTGAGAGTGCAGTGAGAGTTTGGATACATGTGAACTACCAAAGGCTTTGAAATGAGAATTCAGACTCTCATGGTTGACGTCACGAATTGGTCGCCACTTGATTTAAACGACATGATCGCTCTGATTTGTCCGTCAAACGATAGATACCAGATAGATCGTTCGATAGATAGATAGATAGATAGATAGATAGATAGATAGATAGATCGATAGATAGACAGACAGACAGACAGACAGACAGACAGACAGACAGACAGACAGACAGACAGACAGACAGACAGATAGACAGATAGATAGATAGATAGATAGACAGATTGTTTGATAGATAGATAGATAGATAGATAGATAGATAGATAGATAGATAGATAGATAGATAGATAGACAACCAGACAGACAGACAGACAGACAGACAGACAGACAGACAGACAGACAGACAGACAGATAGATAGATAGATAGATAGTTAGATAGATAGATAGATCGTTTGATAGATAGATAGATAGATAGATAGATAGATAGATAGATAGATAGATAGATAGATAGATAGATAGATAGATAGATAGATAGATAGATCGTTTGATAGATAGATCGTTTGATAGATAGATCGATAGATAGATCGATAGATAGATAGATAGATAGATAGATAGATAGATAGATAGATAGATAGATAGATAGATAGATAGATAGATAGATAGATAGATAGATAGATTGTTTGATAGATAGATAGATAGATAGATAGATAGATATAGAGAAAAATAGAAAGCAAACTCCCTTGGTATGTAAGTCTGCGTGTGTCCGTTTCAGGTTCAGTCCAAATTCCCGTTACCTGGCCGTCGGCTCTGCGGAGAACGCGGTCGACTTCTACGACCTGACGATCGGCCCACAGCTGAACCGCATCAACAGCTGCAGGGACATCCCCAGTTTTGTGATGCAGATGGACTTTTCTGCCGACAGCAGTTACATCCAGGTATGGAAAAGGAAAACTTTAGAGGCCTCATTCGCCTCTCAGCTCCCCCCTCCCTGCTCACTGACCTCTCATGTCTTTGAACCACAGATATCCACAGGTGCTTATAAACGACTGGTGTACGAGGTTCCGTCTGGGAAACCGGTCACAGAGCAGACTCACGTCGACAGGATCACGTGGGCCACATGGACGAGGTGAGCGGGTTCAGACTGATGACCATACCTGGTACATGTGTCATTTCTAAATGTCATTTCTCTTTCTTTGTGAATCCAGTGTCCTTGGAGACGAGGTGGTGGGGATCTGGTCACGTAACACTGACAAAGCAGACGTCACCTGTGCCTGTGTGTCACACTCAGGCCTGAATATTGTCACAGGGGACGACTTTGGAATGGTGAAGCTGTTTGACTTTCCATGTCCAGATAAGTTTGTACGTATGATTTAACATTTTAACATTATTATTATTATATTAATATTACAATTTTTCCCAGTATCTGTTCTCAGTCATCCAGGTCATAGCCATCTTCTGTGGTTATCTATTTAAATATTTTTTATTGGTATGGAAGATTGTTACAACTTTTTTGACCTTGGTCCCAGGTGTAGAATTGAAGCGCCCCCAGTGGTCGTATTAAAAAAGGCACTAACAGCAATTTGTGTCGATATATGATATCGAGTCATTGTTTGGTCCATGAAATGTCAGAAAATGTGGAAAAATATTGATCAGTGTTTGTCAAATCTGGAAATGAACATGTTCTCAAATTTCTTGTTGAAAAATGAAGCTGAAAAATGACAGAAACTAGAACATATTCACATTTAAGAAGCTGAAAAATCAAATAAAGTAGAAAATATTCACATTTAAGAAGCTGAAAAATGTCAGAAACTGGAAAATATTCACATTTAAGAAGCTGAAAAATGACAGAAAGTAGAAATTATTCACATTTAAGAAGCTGAACAATCACAGAAACTACAAAATATTCACATTTAAGAAGCTGAAAAATCAAAGAAACAGGAAAATATTCACATGTCACAAATATCCCGGGTAAAGACATGGATGTGATCTCTTTCAGGCCAAACACAAGCGCTTTCTGGGCCATTCTGCTCACCTGACAAACGTACGCTTCACAAACGGAGACCACTTTGTCGTCAGTGCAGGAGGAGACGACAGAAGGTACGAGGTTCCACGTTCAAAACTTTTATGCTGAGATTAAATATTAAATCTCTTCTTTTTTTTTTACATTTTCCTGTGCAGCCTCTTTGTGTGGCGGTGTGTCCACGCTCCTCACTGAGACTCGGAAACGTCAGGGTTCCTCCCAGCATGGCTCCTCCTCCAGAGAAAAGAAAAAAAATCGAAGGAAAACAACAGACGTTGGCAGCTTGTAAATGAACACAGATATAATGGAAATCACTGCCTCAAAACTAGGTGCATGCATAATATGTGCAAGGCTCATGTTAACACTCAAACACAGCATGTGCATATCATTTTTTAAATGTATTTATTTAAATGACAGAATCTGTGTTCAGTTTATGCCATTTTTTGTAGCAAACTAAATTAGCCTTAATCTGTGTGTGTTCAGCTAAATGAGTTCTTTTTATATTTTGTTTTTGATCATTCATTCATTCATTCTTTTGTTTTTTTTGTTTTTTTACTGGTAATTCCAAATCCTGTGGCCTTCCTCCTGAATGTAACATCCACCGTTATGTTCTGGATGTCAGCATGCCAAAGCATACTATGCACTGTACACCTGACCTGGTCACTGTGTTACCCTGACGGTTCATTTTACGGTTTTACGTGGCTGTGTTTAGACCTCAGAACTCCCCTCAGCGTCAGTGTTCTCTCTCTCTCTCCGTGACGTGTTCATACTCTCGTGTGAAGATCCGTTCGTGCATGGCTTATTTACTGGAAGACAATCTTAATTCCTCAGAAAAACAAAAGAAAACACTTGTACATTGAGGTTTTAATACACTGTTATTGCGATGTGTGCTGCTACTAAACGACGTATTAAAGTCACACACAGAGAGTGTGACTTTTCAACTGTGAGTTAATGTTGTGCGTAAAAACGAGATATATTGCTATAAATGGAATGTTTTATCAAGAGAAAATACGACAAGAAAAGTGCTCCCTGTATTAAGACTAACTACGGAAAAAAAAACGTTGCTGCAAATTTTGATTTACATTACTCCAGTGTAAATATCATTTGTAGATATTCTTTTTTGTATATTTTTTGTGAGATGTTTCTTAAATTTAATAAAAAAGGCAACCATGGACGTCGGATTTTGAGTTTAGAAAAGGTGCAGAGTAAGAATTCATTGAATACAAAACACAGTTCACGTCGTTTTATTTGAATTGAAAGAAATATAATGCAGTTTTTTATCCTTTATATTCACATATACTATATGACTTATAGACATATTTTACATACAAAAGCAATGCCTTTGTTTGACATGAACAATCAGCAACATTTGATCCACTTTCAAGGTATTTCATGCTCAAAAAGAAGCAAAAGATTATTCGCCAGATTTGCTGTTTACACATGATGCAGCAGTTAATGACAAACAGATAATAACCAGAGTAACAATATATTAGTAACACATGATTTAGTGTCATGTAATAGCACTGAAATACATTATATCGAATAATTTTATTGTCTGCGAGAAATGTGTTGATTTATCCATATACATCAGCGATTTTTTAAATAACATTAACGGAACAAAACAGCAAAGCAGGGTCACAATTTGACGGAGAACGAGCTGCCACAGGAGCAGCCGTGATCGGCCTGAGGATTCTTGAGAACCAGGAAAGCGGATCGGATCAGATCCTGGCTGAAGTCCACTGTGGCTCCTTTCACAAACTCCAGGCTGTCCTGGTCCACGATAATCCCCACTCCTCTGTGCTCAAACACCCTGGGGGTACAGGAGGAGACACAAACACGTGATTGGGTTTTCAGGCAAGAAACAATGTGGCCACTGGGAAATTATTGTATTGAAGTGTGGATTAATGGTAGATTACCTGTCGTCATCATTCTTGTTACTGTCAACAGAAAACTTGTACTGGAAGCCTGAGCAGCCTCCTCCCTCCACATGGATTCTCAAATACTCGCCTTTCTCCATGATCTCTCCTAATCTCTGCATTAAAGGAAGGGGCACATGAGCAGGACTATTAATCGAAATATTTTAGATTATGTGCTTGAAACTCATCAGATTAGGATGATAGTTGTTGTTTAGAGAAGAAGACGATTACTGTGATCAGCACTTTGCAGACAAGAGTGTACAGGAATAGAACAACAATAGACCCATGAGTACGTGCAGACCTTCACACATGACTCGGTCAGGTGAACTTTATCTTCAGATGCACCCGACACCGCCGACACCTCCTGGGCTGAGGCGGAACTGAAGCGCTGGATCGCCGCTGCGGGGTTCCTGGGTAGCCGTTGAAACTGCTGACTCACGCGGAGGTTGTTCAGAAGAGCAGATGACCTGGAGATCATTTGTCAAGTGTTAAATCTGACTTGTGAAACGTCACTTGCCCTGCAGCGTTAGCTTGTTACTTAGCATTAGCACTGACGCTATAGCTCGCCAGCTGTCAAACAATTCAACACAAAGACATTGTTCTAAGTAGAACAATGTTAACACTGCGATCAAAATCCTCGTCATACATTAAATGTATACGCTACCTTGCAAAGTTCAGCATTCTTGATTTTGAAGCAATTATCGTAGCCCCTCTCACGAGTGACATGTTCATAACAAACGTAGTTAGCTCCACCCCCTTCGCTCTTGTTGGCTAAAATTATTGGTCTATGGAAATAAAAACGCCCCCTAGAAAATACGGTGATTTGATTTGTTACGTTGCCTGTCTGTCATATATATTGTGGCCTTTGATTGGATTTCACCGTCACTTTGGACATCGTGATGTGTGCACATTTATTTTGCCTGCCAGGCGCAACTCTCCTAAGCTTAAATCGGACAAAACAGTCCTACTGATGAAATACACCAATTACATAATAAAAATTAACGGTAATTTGTCACACTTTTGAAAAATAGTGCAAGAGAGTGTTGTTTAATAACGTTGTGGGTCTTTCTTGACAGGCACATTTTTGGGCACACCAACAGTATAAATAGGCGTTACCCAATCTCGCGTGATACAGCGACGTCAAAAGTGGCAGGTTCGGCTGGGTTGAAGGCAGATAACAGCTCATAAAAGGTACAGTTTGTTACTTTAGAATTCCTTATACATACATACGTTTGTTTGTACTTAATTTGGTAACTCATTGTGTTTTAGCCTTAATACCAGTTTGTTTTTATGTTTTTTTGTTTTCTATGTGTTTAGCTTTATAGTTAGCTTTCTAGTTGCCTCCACCCTCGACAGACGTAGGGAAACAAAACACGGCGTCATATGACTGAGTTGTGTTCATTGTTCAGACTCTCCGACGACTTTAAAAGTTGACTCATCTACTTTTTAGGATCGCACTGAAAGAGAACAACATGGATTTCCGGTCTCAAGTCATCGTTTGCCTCTGCTTGATTGGTTTCACCTGTGCGGTGCCTGTGAAATTCATTGACTGTGGTGAGTTTTTCGACGTGAAAGCCCTGTATTCTTCTCATAAAATGTACTCTTTAATGTTTTGTTTCTTTAAAAGTCCAAATATGCTTTACCTAAATTAAATTAACCATAAACTGAAATCCATACATTGGATTGTCTATTTTTCATGTAACCAGGGTAACTACTAAATACAGACTTGGTGTTTACTATTGGTTGCAGTTATGTATTTTTGAGTTAATGCATTTCTTTTTTCTTTTCTGTTAATTTAAGGATCATCTTCTGGCAAAGTAGCCATTGTGGACATTAGCCCATGTCCCCATCAGCCATGCCAGCTTCGCAAAGGACAGTCCTACAGTGTTAATGTGACATTCAACAGCGGTGAGTGGACTGTGTCCTCTTTATAAACGTCTCCCTTCAGTTCAAACATGATAAACATCACTTCCCATTTCTTTTTCCCCTCGTAACTTTTGACATCATCTTTTAATCCAGCTGTGGAGAGCCAGACCAGTGCCGCAGTGGTTCACGGTGTTATCGCAGGAATTCCCGTCCCCTTCCCCATTCCTGTGGAAGATGGCTGCAAGTCTGGAATCCAGTGTCCCATCCAGAAGCAGCAGAGCTATCACTACCTGAACTCTCTCCCTGTCAAGTCAGAGTATCCATCAGTAAGTACTACGTAACTGTAACTATTGCTATGCAAATTTCCGATTGCTTCACCCATTGCATTAGGTTAACTTGTTTTTGTGCATCTGGATGAAACATTTTAATGGAGCATTTGATCTATACTCGTGCTCTTAAATGTGAAATGTTTTGTTTTTCACTTCCCCTGTTTATTTTTGAAACACTTCCTCTTTGTCTTTGCAGATTAAGCTGGTTGTGGAGTGGGAACTGAGAGACGACAAAAAACAAGACTTGTTCTGCATCAGGTTCCCTGTTCAGATTGTATCTTAACTAATACCTCCAATATTAATTAGTTTTCTTTTTCACCTTTTTGAGCAAAAAAACAAAAGACTTAATGACTCAAGATCTCCTTTTATTCACGAATCAAACTGATTTTTAAGAAGCATTTCTTCTACTTACAATGCACACTGAAAATCCTGCTAAAGCAATGATTTGATAATTGAGTTATGATAGTAGAATTGCTTACATTTCAGTCATTCCACTGTTATGTAAATAACTTGCTGGCTGCTGTGTAGTCAAAAGGTGAATGCTGTAACTTTTTTCTAAAAATGTTGTAATATCTGACCTTGTGCCACCTAATAAAAATAATGATAATCTAATGCGTAACCAGTTTAGCCACTGAGCACAATTGTTTTGCAGTGTCCTATTGTAGTAGCATGGGCAGAAATTGAGCCGTTTTGTTTGATCATATTGTCATGGGGATGCTTGGGCAAACTGATGACTAAAATGTCAATAATAGCTTCTGAGGTGGTGAGAGTTTACTGGAGCAAACGACTGCTGATCACATGTCTGAGGAATATTGGTGACTATAAAGGGGCCATGTTTGATTTCTAAAAGACTGAAGTAGGATCATAAGCAGGCCACATTTTATTATTTTGAAGCCAATAAACCAAGGGTGTGTTTGAGGCAAAGACCACAACAACATACTTAAAAACTTCCACAAGGGTAGCTTTTAATTTTACAGCAAATGTTTGAAATGTAAGCTTCAGCTTTAAAAATAATCAGAACTTTGAAAACAGGTTGACGGTTTGACCTACTTATGTGAACGACAACCCCACAAAAAAACCCATCTCCTGACAGAAGTATTTCTTATCCCAAAAGTGACTCATTAAGGCAGTGTGTGAGTAACACGGAATACAGCTTTGGCTCTTTCACTGAGACCCCTGAAATGAGAAGTAGCTGAGTGTATTATGATCAGACACCAGGTCACGGCTTCAGTGCAAGAAGGGTATAGAAGGGGAAAATGTAGCTGCTGCTTCCTCTGATTTTTGAGTATAAATGGCATGCACAGTTCCAAATCTGTAACACATGGAAGCTGCAAGATCTTTCCACAGTTTTAAGTCAACAACACGATGTAACCATACAGTCGTATCAAACAGTCATTCAACTGAACAAAGCAACACTGATCGAGCAGGGTGCTCGCTATTGTTGAGGAAACTAGGCAGGCGAGCGTCGCATAATATTTGACTGGACTTGGTTATTGGCTCGTATCCGAATACACACCCACAGCTTCAGCCCATTTGACAACTTTTACCCAAAGGTCGTCTTTTCCGGTGAATAAAATAAGTAATTTTCCAAAAAAAAAAGCAAGATTATGGTTGCTTTGGTTTTATCGTCCATTTTGCTTCAGCCTCTCCAGTCGCTGCAGCAAAGCGTTCCCGAAGGCTTCTCTGTAACCCGGACTGAGCGTGTCCAAAAGCGAGTAAACTGTCTCGTGATACTGGTTGTTCAAATCCTCGTCCACTTGATTGAAGGCATAGCCCACCACCTGTTTGGGTAAAAGTGACAGCTTCATTGTAAAACCTTGCATAACTCGGGGGTATTTAAAGTGCATATATTTAACAAGAATCCACTGTGCCGTGGCTCCTACCCTCAGTCCTGCCTCGGTGAGCTCCAGACAGTATCGGTTCCGCTCTCTTGTTTCCACATTTATATAAGCCACATCCGACGCACTGGTCAGACTCTGTGACACATGCATTTCATTGACCGCAAACAGCACGTCTTTGACGACCGCTTCGGCCTCCAGTCTCATGTCTTTGACGTCACCGAGCTCAACGCTGTCGTCGTCAAACGAAGAGACGATGGACTCCTCAGGCTGGCAGTCTATCTCCATCCCCTGTAATGGAACAGAACATAAGACGACATACTCGTAGTACTCATGTCTAAATGATATTGATTTCTTCTGAAGGGGGTGCTTGAAAGGCAAGCAAAGTAAACACACACATCAAAGGCAACAGAAGAACTTTGTGTTCCAAAGTGAGTTCTCTGGGGGAAAGTTCTAGTTGAATTCGGATTGTGAAAGGCAAAGCAACCTGGGACTCAACATGTCTGGAAGCGAGTAACTAGTCTCAAGTTACTGGTTACTCAAATCTCGTCCTCCTGATCAAAGAATGACCCATCACCTCTTTGCTTAAAAGTGAGAGCCAACTACTTATTTTCCTCTTTTAATTGATATTTTAATGTCTAAATTGTTCTGCTAATTTATCTATTTTATCATCAGAAATGTATGGAGAGGGCAGATTAAAGGCAACAACATGAATACTCATGACTGGATGCAATGGAATTTAATGTTTATTGCAGAAAATGTCAATCATATTGACTAGTTTCATTCTAATTCCCACAGATAATCAACAATCTCATTAAACACAGTTGTTGATTTCCCTGATGTGACCCCCCTACATGTATTTTTCAGCCAATTTCAACAATTCATATTGTCAAAATGCTTGATTGATTGATTTCAGGACATTCTTGCGAGTATTTTTATACTTTTAACATATTTCCTGCAACTTGTATCCCTCATAGGAAATAAATGGAGAGAGCAAATCAAAGGTAGACAAGGAACACGCACACACACTTTGAGAAGACAGGATTTACAACTGCATTTTCTTTGAGGGAATGCACAATTTACATTTAGGGAAAGTAAGTTTAGCCAAAGTAAACAAGCATGCAAGCTAAAACCGCTAATGCTGCATCATCGTGGTGGTGGTTACTAGCTTTACAGGTCGTCACTGAGTCAATTTGAGTTGTTATACATCTGCTAAATCACATTTATTCATGTTTACAGTCTGTCGCTAACGTAGACGGTAAATATCTGCCGTTTGTCGTAAAACTGAGAGAATTGACAGCGGTGTCGCTTAACTGCAGTGGCGTAGCAATTAGCCACACCGCAGGCCCCAGGCTTGTTTATAACATTTTGTTTGTATGTAAGGATAAATGTGACATTTAATTAAACGTTTCAATCGCGCTCGATTTGAGTGTGATATCAAAAGCCCTTTCTAACCAAACTGCGTTGATTTTGCTCACCTCCTCTGCTGCTTGTGTTCTTCCGGATTGTAGAAGCTTCCAGCCCACTCTGGGTTGTGGGGGCAAGGATCAGCCAAATGGGCGACACCCCGCGTTAGATAATTGTTAACGCTATGGTTTTTACTGCCATAAAAATCACACCACAATCATCAAACTACCTGCTCGTTGTTTCTTGCTCGTCTGCTTCAGTCGAAACAGAACCGCCTTTGAACAAATAAACAAAGACAAAGTGTGCGCAGTGTCACTCACAGGCCGCCGTATCATGACGTCATTGGCCAATCCTTTCCGGGAGTGCGCGTATGCTTGGTCTGTGCGGAGTCATGAAAGTGTTTGTAAACAACTCCATCAGAAGGTAACCTAAGAGCTTGTACTATGTCCTCAGCGTATCCCGCCAACGCATGCAAGTAGACGGACCCGCTTCTGAATATATATGCGTGTAGTGTCTGTTGTTTGTGTGCATGTGTTATCTAACTCCGCACGTGTTATAGAACTTAAAGAAACGCTGGCTTTCATGTTAGCTAGCCAGCTAACTAGCAAGGAAATACCGCTACAACCTTAGCCCCCGCCGTTAGCAGCTAACGTGCCCTCAACCCTCCGACAGTAGTGGTTTCATAGGCAAGCTAACAGAGCTAGTCTCACGCTAACCGGCTAGTTAGCGTAATGACATGCCTTTGTTTAGCTAGTAGCTGTCGAAACGCAGCTCCCGTCTCCTGACGTCGATGACAGCTCTGTTTATTTAAACACGGACCAGGGCAGATATTGAACCTCTGTGTTATAGTAACCGTTGTTTCGCAAGAGCGTCTGTCTCGTTAATTATTGCTCAAATAAAGGGGGACGTGTGCTCGGAATAACACGGGACAATTTATCTTGCCCAATATTACAACGCCGATCAGTCATAATATAACGCTGTTCGTGTTAGCTTAGCATTACTCGGTTGTTTTCAGGTTGTGTTTGTGGACGTATTTGTCCAGTCTCAACTTGTTTTCAGTGTCATATTTCAAAGGGGGCATCATATGTGTTTCCTTCAGGCGCAGCAAACTGGAGTCGGACCAATTTCCACACACGCCTGTGATCGTCAACACATCCTGTAAAGTGTCCCGCGTCTTGGGATGCGAAGGATGCTTGAACTCACGATTTCTTCATGTCTTCAAGTCGACAGGATGACGCTTCAGTAACACGAGCGATTAATCCGACGCCGTTTCAGTTGCTATAGCAGCTCGACTGTGGTGCTACCAAACTCCCCCTTCATTCCCTGTGTGCTTTACACCTGTTGAGTTAAGATGCCTTGGCCATTTTCGGAGTCTATCAAGAAGCGGGCCTGCAGGTACCTCTTGCATCGGTACCTTGGCAACTTCCTGCAGGAGAAGCTGAGCTTGGATCAGCTCAGCTTAGACCTCTACCAAGGCACTGGATCACTTGCCCAAGTGCCACTGGATAAATGGGTATGTTTAGTGTAATTCTTGTGGCATAAATGGCCCTTTGCACAGCAGCCATTTTGACAGTTGACAGTCAGAAAATCATGATGGCTGATTAGTCCTCACTGTCACACTGTCCTGACCTAAATCATCTGCACACAGTCATTTAATGCATGTGATTTTCCTGCAAAAACCTGTCAAAATGGCTGCTGGGAACAACAAATTCATTTATCTGATGAATACACAGAGTTTACTTAGGACTAAGTGAAGCCTTTGTGTTGTATCTTGTACTTCAGTCGCTCAATGAGCTCCTTGAGACGGCGGATGCCCCTTTTGAAGTCATCGCAGGGTTCATCCAGACAATTTCTCTCACAGTCCCATGGGCGGCTCTGCTGCAGGAAAATTGTGCTCTAGAGATCAAAGGGTTAGAGATGGCACTCAGACCTAGACCGAGAGTGGGTAAGACCTATAGAACACTATCTGTGAACTCAAAAACTGTTGAGAAAACACTCTAAAAAAGGTTAAATGATAAATCACTGTCTATTTGCTTCTAGCATCCGGTCTTGAACCCATGTACTGGTCCAGTTTCATGACGAGCAGCTTGCAGCTTGCTAAAGAATGTCTCAGCCAAAAACTCACAGATGATATGGGCGAGAGCTTCCAGCCCTTTGAGGGACTGGAGAAGTTTGCAGAAACAATAGAGACAGGTAATATATTATCATCGTAATATTCAAAGACATTGTAGGGTGTTAACTTTGGGTTGCATTCATTCAGTTTTCTGTTGTTCTTCTAGTGTTAAGACGGGTCAAAGTGACATTTTTGGACACCGTTCTCAGAGTCGAACACATACCAGAAAATTCAAAAACTGGGATTGCTCTTGAAATTCGAATCAACAAGTAAGTTTGGTCATAAGTAGGAGAAGACCTAGCTTTCCATAATATGACAACACATAATAATTGATACAAAGGAAAAGTAACTGACAATAAAACCAGTTAATAGCCATTATTTTTGTCTTACATAAACCTATCATTTGCAAAAGAAAAGAAAAAAAATATCTGTAATTATATGAATGATGTCACATAATTATAACAATATATCGGTGTCATACCGTAGGCCTTTGTCTAACCACATTCTGCGCTTGCTTTCAGGATTGTTTACCGCGATGAAACTGGCGAGGAGAGTTCAAATGTGAACGTGCATCAGCCGACCACGTTTGCACACAAAAACCTGCAGATGGAAGGCGTCACCATATTTTGGGATGAATTTTCCGATGCGTCTCGAGCGGGATGCAAATCTTCCCCGACTCCAGCGGTTGGTGTAGTGAGTCTTTGAGATTTGAAATAATTATGCATACACTACTTGTATGTGTTTATCTTTTTAAAAAAAAAACATGTCTTTTCTTTTGCAGGAAACGGAGCCGAAGCTCTCCCCGAGCTGGAATCCCAGAATCATTTATGAGCCTCACCCACAGTTCACAGAGCGTGTATCTTCTACAACTCCATTTGAACCTGTGCAGATTGGGAGCCTTGGTGGTAGAATTGAGTTGTCCCTCACTCTTAAAAACAACCTAGCAATGCCTGGAGCAAAGGTACATTACATTTGTAATTAAGAAAAAAAATCTATTCTTTATATGGTATTATGCACTCGGGATAATATGCGACATGCTTTGCTTTTCAGCTGGATGTTGTTGGACATATCGACACTCTGATTTTTCTGCTGTCCCCACGTCAAGTCCATCTACTCCTGGACTTGCTTGGAGCTTTCTCTGGTGGATGTGAGCACCAATCGGATCGATTTATCATTGCATGAAATGAGGCTGAAATGCCAAAAGCAAACAAAAAATGTATTGTCTTGTTCTTTGTTTGAAGGCGCACAGGAATGGGCTAAGGATAGGAAGAGTCGACCCATGCAGCAGGAAGACGAGTATCGGCTTCATATGGAACTCAACCGCTGTCTGAAGAAGGACACTGCCATGCCAGGATCGGACCCTGAACTCTTTGAGAGCCAGACCACCAGAACCGTGTCAAGTCGAGGTTGGACTCAAACACCGCCCTCTAACCATCTTAAATTTCTCACAAGTTAAATGTCATATAAGGACCTTTTTAATAAAACTGTCTTTTTCTTTATTTTTTGGTTGCTGGTTTAGATGATGTGTTCTTTTCGATGGCCGATATGGACATGTCTCACAGTTTGTCATCCCTCCCGCCTCTGGGTGACCCGCCCACTGTTGACTTGGATTTGTCACTTAATAGCAACTACTCTGCTTCTCCAGGAGAGTCGCCCTCTGGGAATGCAACAGTAAGTTTGAATGCCGTGAAGACGCATCTATTAATTCAAGGAACAGGTAGCTTGACATGCTTCAAACTTCTTAAATGACTTATTTCGGCTTTGTGTAGCTGTAAAATGCTTGAAGAAATGCGGCAGATTTATCGCTAAATGAGCGTAAATGAACCCTGTCTCACATGGACAATCGAATGGAGACAGATGCCACCATCCTCTGATATGGAGTTACCACGGCAACCATGTCACACACACACAAACAGCAGCAGCAGCAATGAAAATGCAAAATATGTCAGTAGAAATGCAAAATATGTATTGCTTATGGCAACAGTAAGAGGATGCCCAAGGCAATGCACTATAGATGTGATAGTGAGTCAGTTTTATCTCATGTGTTGTAGCTTGTGTGGTGAAACTATTCTGCATGAACTGCACCTTGCAATTGTGCGTTATGTCTTCATTCGTAGGCTCTGTGGGATGATTACATGGATGTACCGCGACAACGAGAGAGACAGTCTAATGAATCACCCGCCTCGTCGCGGGAGTCGCAACTTCATCAAAAATTACCGAGACCGACCTGTAAGTACAACAACATTCACCTGTTTTTGTTGGAACTAGAGTTTTTACAAGAGTGTGAATTCAAATGTTGGGGTATGTTTCTTCTGTCTATCTGCAGCCCACCCATCCAAAACCCACGGTGATGAGTCGAGGCCAGAGCTAGTGTTGAGGCTGACACTGGGCAGCCTGGCGATCTCTGTCCTCCACATAGACCCACTGCCACCACCAGATGCTGCTCCGAGTCCCCTTGGTCCCATTGCTGCACACTTCTTCAGCATGGTTGACCCTGGCCACCTCAACCCAGCTGCTTTCCTTCAGTCTCGGACAGCGTTCAATCAGGCCTGTCCTCATGACCACCTCAGGTGCCCTTCGATATTGTTCACTATGGTTCAAAGTATTTGTTGTCTTGATTGTGGTTTGAGTGAAAACATCTGTCTGACCTGGGCTTACATTTTCAGATTTGTTGGCCAGGGTCTAAAGATAAACTATGAACACTGTCAAGGAACCAGTTTAAGGACGTTCAGCACCGACTTGTCCGTTAACCAGATGGAATTTCTGGAGTGCCTCTTCCCCTCTGAGACTGTCATTGGTGGATCCCAAAGAGGCATTCAGTATACTGAGGTTAGAGCCCGAACTTGACTGCGTGTACTGCATGTTATTTTTAGTGTTTCTAACTGGTTTCTCTTTGTCACACATCAGCTCCTGACATTTGACACCACAGCCAGTGCTGAAGCGCAGCTTACCACCTGCCTTCACCTGCTTTACAAACTGGCTGAGCGCAGGGGCCCTCAGGTAACAGCCCCTTTTTGTGCATCCAGTATCAAAGCACAACATTTAATGAAGCATCTGTGTGTCATCTTGCATTCACTCAAGTCAGCCCTGTGCTTTGTGCTTCTCCGAGCAGGGCGGCCAGGTTCGCTTCAGCACCATTCCCAGGAAAGCCGAGATCCAGGTGGAACTGGGCCCGATCCGGTGCGAGTTGGACATCAGCATTGTAGACCGTCTCAACTCACTGCTGCAACCTCAGAAGCTGGCCACCACAGACATGATGACCTCCCACATGTACACATCCTATAATAAACATGTCAGCCTGGTAAGGAAACCAGTCCAATCACTTGTTTATTGTATTTTTTGTTACTGTCTTATACAGAGATTAAAAGCAAAATAGTTAATTGCCTGTGCGCCTCATCTCGTATCTTTTTCATTTCACAGCACAAAGCCTTCACAGAGGTTTTCCTTGACGACAGCCACACTCCGACCAACTGTCACGTATCGCTGACTGTCAGCGCTCCAGTGCTGGGTCTGGCCGTTCGCTTTCCCATCCCTGACCTGCGCTCGGATCAGGAGAGGGGCCCGTGGTTCAAGAAGTCGCTGCAGAAGGAAGTGCTTTACATGGAGTTCGAAGACCTGGAAGTGAAAACCGAGTTCATGGGGGGCAGCTCTGAGCAAACCAAGATGGAACTCACATTTAGGGACCTTATTGGTATGTCGGCTAAAAAAAGGTTCCAAATTGCTCTGGAAAGATTATTTTTTAATTGCTCTTGTGTTTTTCCACGTCTTATTTCAACAGGAAAGTTCCAGGAGGAGCCGGATCAACCAGCTGCCCGGTTCCTCAGAGTGTCCCACACCATGGACGGAGACATGGCAACGTCTGAAAGTGTAAAGTTTGACTGGCCGAGGTAGGTTCGATCCAACCGCCTCAAACTGTTCTGTCACTTTAGGATGATCTGTCTATCATTGATGTTCATTTTCTGTGAACAGGGTTGTGCTGAGGATGAACCCCACGGCGGTCCACTCCATCCTGGAGCGCGTGACGGCTGAAGATGACGAGGGCGCCGAGGACCATTCTCTTGAGGAGGAAGAAGAGGAAGGGGCCGCTCATTCGCTGAAGGACGTGTGTGACTTTGGGAAACCAGAGCCGTCTCCCTTTTCTTCACGTAGGGTCATGTATGAGAATGAAGAGGTGGGTAATGGCTGTCCTCTGGTTGACGTATTCAAACGTGCTGCTTTGCATATGCAGCGTGTTGACGAGTGTTTTTCTTTGTTTGTGATCCCAGATGATCATACCCGGCGATGTTGCCGAGATGACGGAGTTCCAGGAGAAAACCATGAGCAACTCGCGCTTCATCCTTGAGTTGTGTTTCCCCAATGTGCAATTAGCTCTCCCCAGCAAGACGTTTTATGAGAAACTACACAACAGGTATGGAATAAATGTCATGTGAAATTGCAAGATGGCAAAAAATGAGCATCTAAGCAAAACGGGTGAATATTAGGGGTTTGGGATTGCAGCGAAAAAAGTTTGGGGTCACCTTTACAATTTTTGTGTGTTTTCCATTAAAAGTCACACTTTTATTCATCAAAAATGAATAGAAAATATCGTCTAAGACATTGACAAGATTAGAAACAATGATTTTTTTATTCAAAATAAGAATTTTGCCCCTCAAACTTTGCTGTTTTTAGCTGTGCTAACATCATTGTACAAGGGTTTTCTAATCATCCAATAGCCTTCTAACGCCATTAGCAAACACAATGTACCATTAGAACACTGGGAATGGGCCTCTATACACCTATGTACATATTCCTTGAAAAACCAGATGTTTGCAGCTACAATAGTCGTTTACCACATCTAAACTGATTATATTATAATTCACTATATTTTAGGATAAATAATGACTTGCTGCTGTGGGAGCCCACCGCTCCATCTCCGGTGGAGACGGTTGAGAGCATGCCGTATGGAGTCGGCCTCTCAGTTGCCAGCCAGTTGATTCACACTTACACCAAGGAAAGCTTCAGCCAGTTCCGCTCGACTGGACCTGAGGGTGAGTCAGCGCAAACTCCACAAACACAAAAAGATATTATAGTTAAGATGAGTGTAACTGCAGTTTTTAACCACTGCTTTTTTTGTGCATTTAGAAGACTCCAGTGGCTCGGAGGAAGATAACATGCGATATTACCCTCCTGCCTCTGACATGGGCCACGGGTCGCGTAAAAAGAAAAAGCACAAAGCTCAAAGCAAGACGTCGCAGAGCCTGTTCTCTGTCATCCTCAGCGTCAATCACGGCCTGGTGGCTCTTCAAACTAACGCTAAGGTAAAAAAATGTTTTTTTAAATAATCACTCTTAAGTTATCACAGGTTTATTCAGTCATAACTGTTTGTGTTTATCCTTTTTTTTAATTTTTATATAACAGAAGGAGGATAAAAGCGTATTGAAAAACAAGCACGGCGAGTTCTGGCTGGAGGTGAAAAACGCTGTGCTTTTCAGCGTAACGCAGTATGAAGGCTACAAAGATCAACACTTCATCTGTTTCCACACCAGCAGCATTTGCATGTATCACCAAGGTGAATCAAATGGGCTCATTTATCATCTATACATCGTTTTAAATATGCAGTATCATGCTGATACGACACTGTTTCATTCTGCTCAGGACTCATGGATGGAGGCACATCAGTCTCAGATATCAAGCTGCCATGCAGGACGCATCCTCATTGGCTGGAGCCGACGATCTACCAATCGGAGACGTCTCCTGAAAGATCCTCGACGCCTTCGGAGGGTATCGGTCTGGAGGCTCGCAGCATGGTGTCCGTTGCTGTCAAAATCTCATCGCAGAATGCAGAGCGTAATATTAAGGTTAGAGCAGCAACTCATCGATGAATCTGTCGATTATTTTCTTGATTAATCGTTTGGTCCTTAAAATGCCAGAAAAACGTCGTCAAACCTGGAAATTACGATGTTCTCAAATGTCTTTGTTTTGTCCACGAACCAAAATGATTTCTTTGTTATGGTGAGCAAAGAAATTAAGGAAATATTCACATTTAAGAAGCTAAAACTATCAGAAATCTTATTTTAAAGGTGCCATATGTAAGAATGCAGCAGCTGAGAATCTACTGACTGCAATGATTAGTAGACGGCGGTAGGTGGCGCCACATGCCAAAACATGATTTGCAGTCTGCAAAATATTTTTCCCTGTACTGTTGTTGTTGGTGAGTTCAGTTTGTTATATGAACATTATTCCTGAGTCTCAGTGACATATTAGGAGGATTTTATTGCCAGTTGCTTTAGATTCATTACATAATGCGCCTTTAATCATGATAAATGTAGATTGTGGATTGTCCATTTGTTGATTTTTGAAGTTCAGCCCCCAACTTTAGCAAAGAAAAAATAGTGTAAGGTAGTGTTATCCGCTTTCCTTTTGGTTTGTTGCTGAAATTGGTAATTCCCTGGTGTAAAATATTAAATTAAACATGCGTCTTTTGCAGGAATTTCTAGTTGCCATTGGCGTGAGAGGAGCCACACTTCAGCACAGGGTCGTCCCTCCCAGCCTGGGCTGGTATGACCAGGTGAGACAGAAATTGGCCCTCTTGTAACATTCATGATAAGCAGGATAACTTATTGCTAATGTATGTTCGACAGATCGTGGACTTTCTGAATGTTTCTGATGAGCCCGTTTTGGGTTACGCTCCGCCGACATCTGTCGCCACCCTTCATTTACACATGTGGAGCTGCTCTTTGGACTACAGGTGAAGAACATCTCCAAACTCTTATCCGACTTCAACGTCTAATATTACTTTTGCTTTAATTTTTATGTGCAATGTTTTTCCTCTTCGTAGACCTCTTAACCTGCCGCTGCGGTCGCTGGTCGTCGTGGAGACGTTCAGCATCTCCAGCAGCCTCTCTTTAGATCACTCTTCTTCAACACTCAGGTATTTGAGAGTCGATTTGTGTCGTAGCCGCTAAGAATACGAGTGATGTGATTGCTGCTGAGTTAGAGAAACATTTGTGTTTGCAGGATCATTTTGGATGAAGCTGCCCTGTTCCTCTCCGACAAGAGCAATGCAGTGTCTGTTAATCTAGCTCGTGGTGGGTTGATTTGTTTTTAATTAACTACTTAAAGTGTTTAAAATGTAGTTTGTTTAATGTTTGCATTGGTTCTTATCACAGACTACGTCCAAGTTGTGGACATGGGAACACTGGAGCTGAGGATTACAGCTGCCAAACCAGGGTTGGATGGAAAATTGGTAGGCGTCGTCTTCCTTTAAATGGCAGCAAACATTTCACTTAAAGAAGGCTCTCTTCATTTATTTGTGAATTCTCATTCTCTCTTGGCCGATAGTTGGAGCCCAGGTTTGAGCTGCGGTGTTCAAGTGACGTCATTCACATCAGAACGTGTTCGGACTCGTGCGCCGCCCTCATGAACCTTATCCAGTACGTGGCCAGCTACGGAGACCTACTGCCCCCTGCTGAACCGGAGGCGAAGCACAGCAGCGCCAAACAAAGAACCAAGGTGAGCAGCGGCGACACCGCTCATGAGCCAGTGCTACATTAGCTACATTAGCTACATTAGTCTGAATTTTGGGTTTTGTTGTGTCTTTGTGCGTAAGTTTGAATGACAAGGAAGCAAAAGGACAAAGATATATGTACACCACTGTTCAAAAGTTTGGCATCACCTATACAATTTTTGTTGTGTTTTCCATTAAAAGTCACACATCTATTCATCAAAATAGTTGCAAAATGAATAGAAAATATAGTCAAGACATTGACAAAATTAGAAATAATAACAAAACTGTTTTCAGCTGTGCTAACATAATTGCAAAACGGTTTTCAAGGGTTTTCTAATCATCCAATAGCCTTCTAACGCCATTAGCAAACACGACGTACCATTAGAACACTGGAGAACCAGACGTTTGCAGGTAGAATTGTCGTTACATTAACAAGTGCATTTCTGATTCATTTAATGTTATATTCATTGAAAAAAAGTGTTTTTTCTTTAAAAATTAAGGACATTTCTGAGTGATTTTGAACAGTAGCGTAGCTTTTACATGAAATAAGAAATGAAGTGAAGCGGTAAAATGCTTTCAGTTCACTGTGAAACGACAGCAGGTCAGAGGACGTCATAGGAAAAGGTCTTTCACGTGTCCTATTGACAGATTTGCATTCCTAAATGCAAACACGTGCTCCCACTGGTTTTTGTAACATGATGTGAAGACATATTCAGGACACTGTACGTACAGTAGAGCTGTCCTCAGGTTGGAATGTCGGTACTAAGTCTGATTGAGGTCGTCGTTTTAATCCCATGCCACAATCCTACTTGTCAGATGAAGCTTACTCTTTGTGTATTTGTGTCCAGGTGGAGTTTCCCGGCATGCCCACCTCTCAGACCCCTCTGCTCGCTGACACCGAGCAGCAGATGTTGCAGGACCTGATGAGCGAAGCCATGGAGGAGACCGACGGGCAGCATTCGCCAGTGTCACAGCAGAACGGTGAGGACTTTGTTCAAACCATGAATGACAAAACCCATTGTTTCTGAACAAGTTTCTGAGACAGTTTGTCGTGTCTGCAGGCGCACACGAGGAGCAGAATCCCGAACAGGAAGCGCCCAGCTCTGACCTTTTCCTGTTCCCAGATGAGAGCGGGAATGTCAGCGAGAGCTCGAGCCCCACGTACCCCATGCTTCACTCTCCACTCATCACTCCTGTTCCTAACCTCACCCAAGAGACGGACGACTTCTGCATCTTGGAAACGCCTGGTTCCAGAGGAGAGGTTAGATCCACTCTTTGATTCTGTTATGGCGTTGATGAAGCAGTGATTTAGCATCAATTTAACATTTGTGTGTTCCCTCGCTGTTTCAGGATCGCGATCAGGAGCCGGTGGTAAAGCAGCTTACATCAGAGCCAGTGTTAATCAAAGATGATTATTTCAGTCAGCCTCTGGATGGAGGGGATTCTACCCGCGTAGGCATGAACTTCCCCATCCCAGAGGTGCGCTACCTCATCAAGGAGATCTCTGTCATCTGGCACCTTTATGGCGGAAAAGACTTTGGGAGTACAGCGTTTGCAGCGTCTCCCGCTAGAAGCCGGGGGTGAGGCATTTCACTGTGCATCACTATGTTTGAATGTACACACTGGAATAACTATATATGGATTATTTTATTTTCTTGCAGATCTACACCTTACTGCTCCCCTTCTCAAACTCCAGTCAGACAGGCCAGTGCTTCAGGACGAGCAGGGGGTGGAAAAGGAAGGAGGCCTGACGTCCTGATGGAGATCCAGCTCAGCAAAGTACATTTACTCTTCATTCTTATATACACATATATACAGTTTGGGGTCACCTATACAGTTTTTTATTTTTTTACAGTACATGAATAGAAAATATAGTCAAGACATTGACAAAACTGTTTTCAGCTGTGCTAACATCATTGCACAAGGGTTTTCTAATCATCCAATAGCCTTCTAACGCGATTAGCAAACACAATGTACCATTAGAACACTGAAAATGGGCCTCTATACACCTGTGTAGATATTCCATTAAAAACCACGTTTGCAGCTAGAATAGTCGTTTACCACATTAACAACGTATAGAGTGTATTTCTGATTCATTTAATGTTATATTCATTGAAAAAAAAAGTGGTTTTCCTTAAAAAATAAGGACATTTCTAAGTGACCCCAAACTTTTGAACTATATTATATATAACACTATATAATAAAATTGTCAACTTTTCCTTTTTGTTTCCCCACAGGTGAGGTTTCAACACGAGGTGTACCCACAGGCCCAGGTGGTTTCTGGGTCGGCTGCGGACCAGCCCGTTTCCCGGCAGGTGTTTGTCGTGCAGGACCTGGAGATTCGGGACAGACTGGCTGCTTCGCAGATGAACAAGTTCCTCTATTTGTACTCGAGCAAAGAAATGCCTCGCAAAGCCCATTCCAACATGGTGAGAAGAGCAACACACTAACAACACATGCATAATAGCCCTGTCAGCTGTTTGCTCAATGTTAACCTGCTGTGTGTGTGTGTGTTTGCTCTTAGTTGTCAGTTAAGGCGCTGCACATGTGTCCAGAGTCAGGCCAGGCTCCTCAGGAGTGCTGTCTGCGTGTTTCCCTGATGCCTCTTCGTCTTAATATTGATCAGGTACAAGACTCCAGTACAGATCATTTCTTCAGTGTTACACAGATAGGACACATACACTACTATACAATGTGTTGGTGTTTTCCATTAAAAGTCACACTTTTATTCATTAAAAGAGTTGCAAAAATGAATAGAAAATATAGTCAAGATTAGAAATAATGATTTTTATCCAAAATAATAATATTTTTTTAGCTGTGCGAACATCATTGCACAAGGGTTTTCTAATCATTCAATGGCCTTCTAACGTGATTAGCAAACACACAATGTACCACAAGAACACTGGAAATGGGCCTCTATACACCTATGTACATATTCCATTAAAAACCAAGCGTTTGCAGCTAGAATAGTCGTTTACCACATTAACAATGTATAGAGTGTATTTCTGATTCATTTAATGTTATATTCATTGAAAAAAAAGGGCTTTTCCTTCCAAGATAAGGATATTTCTCAGTATATAAATATATAATATATATATATATATAAAACACAGCCTTGTTGTTCATTTATGTGTCTGTAGGATGCGCTCTTCTTCCTGAAGGACTTCTTTACCAGTCTTACGACTGAAGTTGAGTTTTTTTCACCACCCACTCAAGAAGGTAAAATAATAATAATTCACACAAACAGTCCTTTTTTTTTTTTACTTTTACTTACTTTAAACTAAAGCTCACGGTGATGTTTTTTTGTTTTGTTTTCGCAGCCTTCAGTGTTTCTACAAAGAAAGCAGCCACCCCTGAGATCTCCTGTAGTTTCCCAAAGCACGCCGGCAGCAGCCAGGACCCGGCGCCGATCATCTCCGTGCCTGCTCAGAGACGTTTGAGCCACAATGGCTTTGCCATGTCGAGCAGGGAAGAGCTGACGGACGGTGAAGCCTCTGCTCCTTCTTTCAGAGACCAGCCAATCTTCTTTAGGTCAGTGTTTGAAAATAGAGAGAAACAATGACATCGTTATTTTTGCATCTGTTAACGTTTTATTTTACTGACAGGGAGTTCCGGTTTACATCTGAGGTTCCCATTCGTTTGGATTACCATGGGAAACACGTGTCAATGGAGCAGGTACATCGTCTAAAAGCACTTTGCATGGATTCCACATTATGTTATCGCTGTGACTCAACGACTGCTGTGTTTTAGGGAACATTCGCGGGGATCATCATCGGATTGACTCAGCTGAACTGCTCCGAGCTGAAACTAAGACGCTTGTGCTACAGACAAGGGTTTGTTTATAAGACTTTCACACAATAAACGACATATCAAGAGCAGATCGTTTTCATTTTTGAATAATCCATGTCTGTCTTCCAGTTTATTAGGTGTGGATAAGCTATTTTCCTATGCAATAAATGAGTGGCTCAATGACATAAAGAAGAACCAACTTCCAGGTCTACTGGGCGGTGTTGGACCTATTCATTCTCTCGTGCAGTTGGGTGAGTTGGAGGTTATATATAGTTATTTTTCTCTGAGCTCCTCCCTCTTCTTTCTGTTACTTACGATGACTGTTCTGTTCAGTTCAGGGATTCAGGGACTTGGTCTGGCTCCCGATCGAGCAGTACAGGAAAGACGGCCGCATCGTCCGCGGGTTCCAGCGCGGCACGGCTTCCTTCGGAACGTCGACCGCCATGGCTGCTCTGGAGCTCACCAACAGGATGGTGCGGACAATACAGGTACAAGTTGGAACTAAACTCTGTATTTGCAGTTTTTTCCACAAATTCTGTCAGTGTTGTGATGTGTTTTCTGATTTTAAATTCGGATTAAATTGCAGTACAATATGAGAGTAGAGCTCATGTGTAAAAAGATTTGAACATGTACAACATCTGTGAGGTATATGAATATGTACGTATATATGTGCAGCAGTATATTCATATCCTGTACAGATGTTCAAATTGCATATATTCTACTCTTACATTTCTATATTTTAACCCTGTTTTGCACATGTGTGATTAATGTTTCCTAGTAAAGTTGCATATTGGTGTTGCTGAATATCACTCACCTTACCCTGGAGAACCAATGTAGCCTTCAGTTAGCATCAAAATTCAAGAGATGGTTAGTTTGTCCATTGTAGGCTACTGTAAAAGACATGGTAGTCGGAAATGGTGGCTTAATTTCCTGATTATAAACTAGTGCTGGCCACGTTAACGCCGTTAATAGCGTCAGCGTTAATGCATGACGCGTTCCCATGAGGTCATGTTTACGTGACTCCCGATTATTAAAATTAGTCTCTAAAGTAACGTTAAACTTTAAAAACAGAGGCACACATACGCAGTACACAGGTACGCTAGTTATTTGTAGCGCTGCTCTTTTCATTTAGTAAACAGTCCGCTCCAGTTTGACTGTAGGTGCGCTAAAAGGAGCTAACTGGTAAACAGTGCCTGGATTCCGGTACCGCGGCACGTAAACATGACGTCACAGGCACCTTTTTCCAGTCAGTCGTCATGGAAACACGTCATGCGTTAATGCGTGTAATGTTGACACCATTAACGCCGTTAACTGCCGTTAGTGCTTTAACGTGAGCAGCACTATTATAACTATACAAGGTTCATTCTGGGATAATGAAAAACAACAATTTATTCAATTAGAATATTGAAATAATAATAATTTGACCTACATTTTACACACTGGACCCTGAAAATGTTGCATAAGCGCAATAGATAGCTGTATCTGATTTGCAGGCAGCAGCAGAGACGGCCTATGACATGGTTTCCCCGGTGCCCGACGAGCGAGAAACAAAGAAGTTAAAGCGGTATTCCCACTTCGGACTGGCTCATCAGCCTGTGGACCTGAGAGAAGGTGTAGCTAAAGCTTATACTGTGGTAAAAGAGGTAAATAAAGCGCCCCCGAAGTGACGTCATTGTTAAAAATAATAATAATGATTATTGTTTGTGTGATGGCGTCATGGTGTTTCCATTTACAGGGCATCACTGACACGGCACTGACCATCTACGACACTGCCACCCGGGAGCATGAGCAGCGTGGGATGACGGGCGCGGTGGGCGGAGTTCTCCGTCAGCTGCCGCCGGCTGTGGTCAAGCCTCTCATCATGGCCACCGAGGCCACCTCTAATGTCTTAGGTGGGATGAGGAACCAGATTCACCCCGACGCTCGCCAGGAGGAGTCGCAGAAATGGAGGCAGGGCGAGGAGTAAAATTTTTGTTGCCATATTTTTTCCCCAGACGAGAGCTGATTCATACGTACGGAGACAGTTCTGAAGAGGAACATCATCAGAGGTGCAGTCAGGGGACCTGGTGTAAATACATTCATCCTGCGGCAAAAACGAGCTACCACGATTCAGCTTGCGTCAGCTTACCAGTTCTCTCACAGTGCCTTCGTGGTTATCGGCATAGTCTGGCTGTGTGTTTAGTCAAAGGGATTTATGAAGAATCATGAGCCACATCATCTCTGTGAGGACTTTATGGCTTTTTAAGAATCACACTATGTCTCATGAGGTACAAAAATTTGCTTAATCCTCAAAATGGCTTTGTTTACAAGTTTGTAGTTACATTCGCTTACCTGGTGTTGACACACACACACACTAAATAGGCGTAATTGCCCTTAAATGATGTAATGTGTACTGTATGTGGGCCTTGTTATTTATTGTTAATGATCCTCATGTGTGACATTTCATGCTAATGTAAGAACAAATGCAGAAACTGAATGTGCTACAGAAGTTCTGTAAACTGCACTTTGACGGGTTACTTGCAGGATTATCGCGAGGTTAACCCGATTTGTTGAAGTTTGTTGATTTTATTTTTGAGCTTTGGTCAGTGTTGTATCATTTTCTCAAGATTTAACATTTAAAAGATACTGTTTTTGGTTCATCTGCTGCTCACATTTTCATTCTGTAGATACAAACTTCATCTCATCTTCCCGAGATCTTAAAGCAAGTCCTCTCATATCCTGCACAACATACTGTCATACGTCTCTAGGGGTTGTTATTTAAAATTATTTGGTGTGCTATGTTGTGCTAATGCAGATGTTTTGATTTGCTCGTTTTTATGTTCGGAAAGAATATATTGTACATATTTGTACAGTTTTAAATTTGTATTAAAGGCATGAAAGGGAATTAAAAAACAGTTTAAGTCGTCACAGTGGAGTGTGATTTGTGTGGATTGCTTTTCCTAATCTGACAGTAGTAGTTTCACAACACGACTTTTATTTTGACGTGTAATCGGAAGTTGTAGGTGTTGTCATGGCAAAAGAACAGGACAACTTTCACCATCACTCTCTGTAGAGAGTAGTCGACATAACTGCAAACCTGCGCTCACTGAGGTAAATTCATGTCTTTAAAGTGATTGTAATCCAGAATCCATAAATACTGCTGCTGCTGTATGATGCTAACTGATGCATGTGTCACACAGGTTGCGTCACACTGTGACACCAGCAGAGGGCGCTGACGTCTTTGTGCGCCCTCTGGATATTAAGGTACACCGAAATAGATTTTTTGGAGTTTGTTTTTTCTCTTTTAAAAAAAAAATATAAACCTTTTTCTTTTTTTTACAATAATATAGGACACATTACGTCCCCTCAAAAAATGTTTTTGTCTTAGTCTCTAAGAAACTACGGAGTCCTGGAGGAGGACACTTTAAAAAAGAAAACGGAACTACCGCGGCGTGACGTCAAACACTGAAAAGTTGGTCGCGTGCACACCTTTGTGTATATAAACGCGGCAAGGGGAAAGTTGGTCCAGATTAATGACTCATCCAGATATGGTGAGTAACTTTTGTCAAGTTAACTTAATGGTTACTCCGTAGGCTGAATCACGACTGGACTGTCACTGTGTTCGCCGCTCACCGATTTTGTCCACATAGCGGCCCCTGGCTTCCCTATTTAAGGTATCCCGGTAAATTCCACATCCTTTTTGGGGATTTTAACATCTTTTTTCTTTGTTTGTTTTCTTTCTTTAACCCAACTCTGCTTCTTCTCCTCGTTCGACTTGCTGTTAGTTTACATCATGGATGTTCATATAATACATCCATGGTTTACATTCGCGAAGCCATCAACATGGCCGCCACGTCCCAAAATGCAACGCGGTGCCCAAACTCACCAGACTTAAATGTTGAGATTTTAGACATTTCCTTGGTAATTGTTGAAGATTTACCCACGTTTTTAGGATTGCTATGTATTTTTAATTGATCAACAGTTCGGCATCGTTCGGGTTGATTCTTGTGTGAACGTCGAGCGACGTCATGCAAAGTACCGACTCAACGCGCTTCGAATCTCGCCAGAGCGGGTGCTATGCTAGCGGAAACGCAATTTAGCCGTGCCGAGGCCTGGCGACCGCAGTCTCGCTCACACAATTAAGCACACAAAATATAGCATACAGTGTTTTGTTTGTGGGGCTAATAAACAGTATCTCTGAAAGAAATGTTACTTTATTGGTCAATGGCCAAATACGTCACACAGGTACTCCATCTAGTGGACTGGAGAGGTAATACCTAGATTTCTTATACTGTATATTTGTTTATTTCATGAAGATGATATGGTTTACCTGTGGATCAAATGAAAAGGTATGCTTGCTCCCTTGCCTGGACGTTAACATCTTACTGTCTTAATTGTTATTATGGTAATTTAAGGACGGTGGGCGGAGTCTTATTTTACCACATCTATCATTTTATGCCTGAATGATCCCATCCCTCTCAGGAGGAGAGACTCAGCTTTGCATCCATCTTTCTTTCCTCTTCTCTCCGTCTCCAGGAAACGCTGCATCCTTTTGGCCACGTCCGTCTCAGAGGCAGGCAGTGTGGTGGGGGGATTTAAAGTGACACAGCTTCTGTATTCTGTGAAAGTAGAGCAGGGCAGCTCAATTATGCGTGAGAAGGGTGAGTGACCTCAAAGAATGCCTGAAAAGAAATGATCTTCAGCAATTAAACCAGCAGATTTATTTTCTTCTATTGGTCATGCATGCACAGATGGACAAGCAGCTGATGCAGGATGCTGCTCCCTCACACAGCTTGCTCTGAAAGTGGCGAGAACCCGAAGGTATCTCAAAATAGACATTCAAAAGAGGAGGAGGAGAGAAGGGAAGGAGGGAGGGTATTGAGAGAGAGAGAGCGAGAGCGTTGGTATGCCAGCCCTCAGTATCTAGCATGGCTGTGCAGAAGAAACAGATCGTCATCCCTCCATCGCAGGGACCGTTTTCTTCACAAACCATTGAGAGACAGAAGAAGGGGAATGCATTGGAGAGAACAGGTTTGTAGAATTTGCTTTTTTTTGTGTGTGTGTGTGTTTGCAGCTAATACACAAATACAGTCTCATCTGATCGTATTGATGACGCACGAGTAGAATGTACAGATTATTACAGTGCGTTCTCTGAAAATCACTGTGCACGGCTATGATAAATATGAGCCATCTGTGGACACTGATTACATAATCCACGTCATCGCAATCATGGTACTGTGAGCCCTACAGGGGTGCATTCACATTCATGTGACACCACCTCTTTTACTCTTGCCGTGTGTGTGTGTGTGCGTGTGCGTGTGCGCGCGTCTCAACCTTTCCTTGTTTTGTTCAGTCTTGAGCTGTGGTCAGGTGGTCGTGTGTTCTCTACGCCTTTTAAACACAAACTCTTTATTTGTGTCTCATCCAAAACCCAAAGGCCAAGAACAACTTGTGCCATAACAACAACAACAACCACAGTTTGAGGCAGATCGGTCAAGCTCCATTATGTGACAGCTGCCTCGTGCTATTCGTTTGTCTACATTTTGAGATTGGGGAAATGGTTATTCACTAACATAAATCGTTCATTTAATGATTACAAATTGGGTCACAGGAAAACACTGAGCTAAAGGATAAAGTGTCAAATCCTATGTATGTTGATAGAAAATCCATGGAATATTAAGTGTCAGATTATAAACATTATACCTTTTAAAGAGGTCAGATTTGTATTTTTTATGCATCTATAAATACAAGGAGCATCTATCTCACATGTGTCAAACTCAAGGCCCGGGGGCCAGATGTGGTCCGCCACGTCATTTTTTGTGGCCCGCGAGTGATTATTTGTTTTTTAAAATCTGTGCTAAAATAGGTCTATGCTGCTTTAAGGCGTGCGTTATATATGCCATAAACTACATTTCCCACAATGCACGGTGATTGTGTTACCTGCCTGGCACCGCCACTAGATCGCAGTGTCATTGTATATGCATCATGTGACGAGTAACAAATACAGAAAGTTGTTTAGCAATATGTTACGGAGTAGTTACCTTTATTATATTTGTTTACATTTAGTTACATTTATTCTGTATAACGGTTACATCTGGCCCTTTGAAGGTAACCATTATGCTGATGTGGCCCTCAGGGAAAATGAGTTTGACACCCCTGATCTATCTCCTCCAGGCACATACTGAATTGGTACTGCGCTACATAATTAATCTGAATAACATGCATTTTTTCCTCTCCTTGCTTACAGAAAATGGCTCTAATATCAAACCAAAGTCACAGGCGAAGAAAACGCCCGTCCCTGTCAACAAGCCTCTCCAAATCCACAACCCAGTGTCTCCACAGGCCCTTGCAGGTTTGAAACATTCCACACTATTTTTGCACCTAATCCATTTGGTTTTTAAAGCTTTAATATTCTAGTAAAAGTATTGTTTTTGGACACTCTAGTGGCTAACGGACCAAACATTGACGAGAGGCTGAGAGCGGCAAGAGAAAGAAGAGAAGATCAGCAGAGGTTAATCGGTATGTATTATCACGAACATCTGCACTGTTAAAAAGCATTGTCCTCAATTTTCTAAAAATAAGGTTAATATACACTCTAGATAAAGTGACAAGTCTATTAATACTGCCTCATTTCCTTTGGCTCAGCCTCTCGGGAGCTGAGCCGGTTGGAGCGGGAGCAGCGAGCCAAGCGTTACCACGAACGACAAGTGATGGAGCGCAAGAAGAAGCTCCTGGAGCAGAGGCTGCGAGAGGAGACGAGGCGAGCTGCCGTGGAGGAGAAGCGCAAACACAGGCTGCAGGAGGAGAAAGTGAGCTTCGATCATCATATCGCGGTTGTTTTGTTGAAACGGCGACACTGACGCTTGTTTTTCCCCTCCTTGAACGAAAGGAGCGATATGAATCTGTCGTGCGCAAGACGCTGGAGAAGAGTCAGAGGGCTCAGCAGTCTCTGAGTCAGAACTCGAGAGGAAGGAAGATCACCAAGAATGGTAAGCAGACGTAAACATGCTTCCTTTTTCCTTTCCCCTTTTTTCCTTGCCTATCCTTTTAACACCAAGAGTTCTTTGCGTGACTCTAAACTTTATGCCGATTAATGCTATAATAGTTCCACGTCGCTTACCACTGACAACATGGGAGAAGAATTTGGTCGGTCGCCTCCTTACCCCCACGTACTCTTATCTGGCCAGGAGCAAGAGTGCTGGGTGTCATTCAGGAGAAGAAGGTACCTTTCTAAGCAACACAAAACAATGTTAGCAGTTTTCCAGATTCTGTGGTGATTAACGCAGCTCATTTTCCTCTTTGTTGACGCACCGCTCCGCCCCGTATTCCCCCTTCCTTTTCCTACCATTCATGCATAATCTCTCTCCTAATTTCTCCATAATTGTGTCATTAAAACGCCGGCTCAGTTGTCCCCATTTGTCGCCGTGCAGTTTCATTCCACTCCACCACCACCACCACCCCTCACAAACCACAGCACCAGTCCAGTCCAGCCCAAAAGAAGCAATCGGTGTCACCGAGCCCCAGCAACAGACAGGTGAATCCATCCCCTCCATTTGTCTTTGCATAATTATTTGATTTAATTTCTAATTTATCCTCCATCTTTAGATCAGAGCAGCGAAACAACCAGATGTTGTGAAGAAGAGGAGCTCAAGTGTTCGATCAACTGGCGTAGGCTCGAGTGTGAAACCAGCTCCTCCGTCACCAGATAGGTAGGTGATCTCACCGTCCTGTTCTGTACATTCGTGAATATAGTCATGGTTAATGCGAGATGTGCGTTTTATTTTGAAGGACTCCTCGGAGATCGGGCAGCAGCAGACGTTCAACTCCGCTGCAGCCGGAGCTCCCGTCTGTTCCCGAGGAAGACGCTCGCAGTTCCGTCCTCGCACGCGGTAACACGAGGCCTGTGAGGACGTCAGCGAGAGGTCACACGGGGAATACGAAGGAGGGAAATGCAGCGCCGGTGGCTCCGAGTCCCCATGTAGAGAGTGTTCCAAGAAGAGCGGCAGATAAAAGTGAGTGACAGGAAAGTATTATAAGTGTAATACGTGCTTTAGATCAGTGTTTCCCAACCCTGGTCCTCGGGGAACGCGGCCATGCCATGTTTTAGATGTGGCCCTGCTCCAAAAAACACCTGATTCAGATGAAATATTACATTTTTTTTATTTATTAATTTATTTTTTTTAACAAAAGTTGAAACATTACATTTTTAAAATAAAATAAAATAAATAAATAAAATACAATGTTTTTTGGGTTTTTTTAAGACAAAAGTTGAAATATAAATGTTTTTTGAAAAAAAATTGACAAAAGTTGACACATTAAATTTTTTTTTTTTCAAAACATTTAAAAAAAAAAATAGAAAGTTGAAATATAACTTCTTTTTTTCTTTCTGTTTTTTTAAATTGATGAAAGTTGAGCTTGATGATGAGCTGAAGATTTATTTGAATCAGGTGTTTTTGGAGCAGGGCAACATATAAATTATGGCATGGCTGCGTTCCCTGAGGACCAGGGTTGGGAAACACTGCTTTTAGATACACGTTGTTGATGTTGTTTCTCCTCAGATTCTCCCCGGGCGCCTCCTCATCTAGCTCCCCAGCCTCCTCCTGAAGTTGTCAGCAGGCCCTCAGCTGGGACCACAGACAAGGAGGAGGCCTCTCGTCTCCTGGCTGAGAAGAGGAGAGAGGCTCGACTGCAGCGGGAGAGGGAGGAGCACATGCGTCTACAGAAAGAGGAGGCAGAGAGGTAATAAAGAAGAGCATATGTTCACCTTTTTTGAGAAAGGAATAGTAGAACCTGCTAATTTGTGATTTACTCCAGGCAGAGTCGTGAAGAGCTGGAGCAGAGGAGGGCGGAGGAGCGAGCGAGGCAGCAGGCCGAGGCTCAGCGTCTGATCGAGGAGAAGAGGAGACGGGAGGAAGAGGAGCAGAGAGGAGCTGAGGAAGAGAGAGCTCAGGCCATGAAGGAAGCAGCGCTTCTGCAGAAACAGGTGGATGCTGCTGATGTTTTCATTTCCTAATGGATGTTTATTTTGTTTTCATATTTATTGGAAGATATATTTTGTGTTTTCACTCTCGTTTTAGAGAGAGGAGGAGCAGGCCAGAGAGATGGAGAAGGCAGAGAAGATGAAGCGAGAGCGAGACTTGCTCGCTCAGAAGGAAGAGGCTGCACGCCAAGAAAGAAAAAAGGTGATAATAAATTAGACCAAGCATAATTCTTTCTGTGGATTATTACTCATCCCTTACCCGACCAATAGGAAAACTGAGCCCGAGACACACGACAGTAACTGTGCACGTAATTATCTCTATATTTAGATAAAAAAAACAGCAATAACATTAAATAAATAGATCTAATGTCAAAGATGGATTTCCACACCATAACACATCTGGGCTTTGTTTGTCTTAATTTATTAGATTAGTCGTCCTATGTCATGCACGTCTTTTTCCTCGGAATCAACATCAAATCCGTGGAACTGCAAATGTTCACACAAAGAGTTTTACTGAAAGCTGTGTGTGTGTTTTTTTTTTTCCAGCGACTTGAGGAGATCATGCGGCGAACCAGAAGAACAGATTCTCCAGATACGGTGAGTTTTCCTGCGGCGTTTCTGAAAAGTACAATGCCCTCGGGGTTCTCAGGACACGCATCCACCAGCGAATCATAACTTCAAAAAGAAACAGCCCTTTTTTTCACCAAATCTTCTTTAAACACAGAGATCTTTGCCAGTCAGGATCTCCCCAAACGAAGCCCAACCAAAGGAAAACACTGAGCCTGTGCACAACAACAACAGCATAGAGCATGTGGTCACCAAGTCCTCACAGCTGGGCCTGAGCAGTGACGAGGACATGGTTCCTGTCGTGGCCTTCAAAGAGCGCAGGTCTCTGAGGACGCTCAGCGGCCTGGAGAAAATCCAGACCCACCAACGAGCAGGTGAGAAGCAGATCACGCCAAGCCTCCTACGCACTCAAGAAATCAAGTATGATGCATACATGACACCTAAGGAATTGTAGACGATCAAATAAATCAACATTATGGGCTTTCTTCGTCTGGGACAGCCCAACATCATGCACTGTGCTTCAGGTGTAAGTGAACAAACAACAACCAGCTTGAGTGTTCTCTCTCTGGTTTGTGAGTGCACTAATTATACTATAATTTTTGCACCTAACAGTGTTGTCTAGCTGCAGACCACACGATCAATAACATTGATTTTAATCATGATCAGTGCAGGATTAGAGAACAGCACGTCTTTACAAACAATAAAGGGATGTGCTTTTGTTTAGATAAAAACCCTGCCTTAATAATAATACATTTGATGTTGAGCTGAAAACTGTTTAGATAATCGATTAAAGGGTTTTTTCATGATTAAAACAAGATTTCCGATTGTTTTAGCTTCTTTAAATGTGTATATTTTCTTAATTTCTTTGCTCCACATAAGAAAGATTACTTAATGCACCTTTAAAATGTACTACTTTTGGTTTGTGGACAAAACAAGACATTTGAGAACATCATTTCCAGGTTTGACAAACACTGATCAACGTTTTTAACGTTTTCTGACATTTTATGGACCAAACGAATAGGAAAATAAGCATTAGCTCTAATTTGCTGGCACCTTTTAAAAATATCCAGGGTCACCTCAGAGGTCAGAGTTGAACAATGTGCTATAAAGCTGTAAAACAATCACATTTTAAATAGTGGAATCAAATGAATAAATATTGACATCAGTTTATGGAATCAGAGTTTGAACAGATGTGAAGATGTTATGGCGGTCTTGGTCTGACAAACATCTTGTCTTTTCTCTTTCTTGTCTCTCGACTGCGGGGTCATCAGAGGTCATCTGAGCAAAACCAGCTGAAGTTTCCAACTCTTTGTTTGAGAGCAGCAGCCGTTGCTCTGAGAATGACGGAGATCCCCTGCGGTCTAGCCGGACGGGTTTGCCACTCTTCTGCAACCTTTTTAAAGAAAGAGCATGTAACATCGCCTCGCTAAGACCTGTTAGCGTTCGGTCACTTTTCTCCGTGTATCCCGTGGCACAATTATCAGGCAAATAATCCGTGTTCATTAGCAGGTTTCTGAACTAATAATCACTGTTCAAACCTGCAGTAGATGTAGACCGTGGTGATGCTAGCTAGCTAGCAGTTTAATTAGCATTTGGAGTGTGTTGCCTCTAACAAACACTTCATACATGTATGCTAGCTCTCGCTTTTTGTTTCTCCTTATTCCTGATACTGTATTTATGCCATTCAAGCACTTTTCCTGCCTCAGTTTTGGAGTTGGAGTGGCTCACGTCGCTGTTTTGCTTTAGGAATGATAGTTTTTCCAGGTGTTAGCCTGCTCTTTTGCGTTTGTAAAGTTTAGCAAAGCTGCTAAGGAAGAAACATGATGCACAAAGCGTTTATTGCACTGACAGTTGCTGTGTTTGAGATTGTAGAAAGGTTTTGCGATGTAAAGCTTCAGTGATTTATTACAACAACAAAAGCATAAAAAAACACAAATGTATCCGACGACAAATATATGATCACTTTACTTTAAAAACTATTACATATTCACCTGTTGAAGTCAAAATGCGCCATATTTGATTAAAGTTGATACTAAGCTAAGCTGTGTCTCAGTCTTGTTTTTCCTTGCATTCACATTAAAAAATAGCATAAAACAATTAAAAAAAACATAATATAAAAAGCTGTTTGTCCACGAGTGTGTGTGTGTGTGTGTGTAATTGTGTTGTTAAAGTCAGGGATGAATCATTTGCAGAAGCCGCCGCGTTTCCTCCGTCTGTGAACGCATCGTCCTGAGCTGCAGCTCCAGCTCGCTGCCGTCCAGCAGAGAGGAAAAGTCTCCATCTGCAGGACATTCAGGGCATGACATTCAGGACATCTAGGACAGTCGGTGGGTAAATAAACATGCAACAAATACCAACCTTTTTTGAGGGCGAATATCGTCACGATGCCGAGCTGCTGGAATTTAACCTCTTCCTTTTTCAGAAAGTGCAGCAGGTACTCGGACACGGCGACGTAGTGAGGTCTCAACATTGCCGTGATCTCGTCTTAATGCGGGAAGAAAAACGTTTGAAGTAATGGGACGTTTTATTTCTATCAGTTGTCGGTCGCACTTACTTGCACGTCATGTTTACCTGTCATTTGTAGTTTGCTCACGACGGCTGCACAGTCGTAGGATAACAAAGGATTTTGACTTTGTCCAGACAGATTCACGAGTCTGGAAACATGCTCTGCTGTTATTGTTGTCGACAGTTTGGACCTAAGTTGATCTGAAACGGTAGATTATAGGCATTGTATGGTATGAATGACTTCATTTACTATGCATTTTATACAATATTAGTATAAATCGTGCTTTGTAATCATTAATGATCTATTTACTGCTATCACTTTCTAGTGTTTACCAGAATGTTTTATTCTCTACAGGGCTCTGTATTGGGAATCAATGAAACATCTCTATCATATCCTAACACATCTGATCTAATATTGACTATTAAATGTGCTTTTTCATGTTTCATGAAGTTTCTCACCCCAGGTCGTGAGGTGACGTAAGCACGAAGCCACATGCAGCACGGTGTCATCTGACAGAGCAGGAGACCGAAGAGCCCAGAGGAGTCCTGATAAACACCGACTTTCCATCACGGCCTGGGGGAGGAAAAACAACAACAATCACTGGATTCATTCAAGTGATTATACGTGATCGTTCATGGCGTGCACCTGCTGGCCGACACAGGAGCTGCACAGGTTAGTGATGATCACACAGCTGTGAGTGATGATAGTAGAACTGGACCGATGATGATGATGATGATGATGAAGCAGCTGACCGATGTCATCCAACAGTCCTTCACCTACAAGGACGTCCTGGAAACAAACCATAGTTTAAAGTTCCCTGCTATTCAACGTGCCAACCACATTTTTTTTTCAAATCCAGATTGTGTTGCTGCTTTTTCGTACATGATTCGGTGGATGTGCCGACAGTGCACAGAGGAGCGCTACAGCTGGCTCTGCAAGTGCAGCCGCGTTGGTTTTCAGGCGCGTCTTCAGGGCCAGGACGCAGTCGAGCTCCATCAGCTGCTCCTGGATCACAACTGCACGTAAAATTAAAACAAACGGCACGCGCTGCGTTCTACGTAATGCCACTTTTTCACTTAATGTAGTTGTTTGTTAAAGGTCCCATATTATGCTAAATCAACTTTTTAATCCTTTTATTTGGGACTCTGGAGGCCCTGTGAGTCGCCAAAGTGTGAAAAAAGATGACTCGGTCATGTTTTTGTGGTCCTCCTCAGTCTAAGTACAGGAGATAAAACACGCGATGTTGACTTCAGCGCTCATTGCTACGTCAATATGCGCTAAATTCCTGGAATTGTTGTCTCGCGGAGCTCCACTTTGTCCGTAAAACATGCAAGAGTGCTGGTGAGGGCAACGGTATCAGAAAAAAACGGAAGTCTGCGAAAAGTTCTATTCTTGTCTCCACAGTGCAGCACAGAGTTCTACACAAACTTCCAGCCTCAGAGGATTTATCTGTCCAAATTTCCAAATGCTAACTTCATTTTAAAGAGAAATAGGTTATAATATGAGACCTTTGATACCTTCATGGATTATCTACAATATACCAGCCATTCCCTAACACTTAAGAACTCTTAAATTACAATTAGACCGACTCCAACTGGAGGATGGAATATTTTGATACATGCAGTTCAACTTTAAATCCTCCTTTTCTTGGGTACAAATGAAATCTGTCCATCAATGATACATGGATGATCCATAAGCCATCCACACTTACTTATTATTACGTACGTCGCTGCTATTTGACACCGTCTTGACTATATTTCACTTTGTAAAAGAGATTTCCGACTAAAATACAGGTTGTACGAAATAAAATACTCTTTGTAATTATTACCGTTTTTCGACAGCACTTGTAGGCATCTGCACGCTTGAGCTGAATTCTAAAAAAAAAATAGAAATCACATTTTAAAAAAACAACCTTACAATCCAGCACTTACCCACCGCGCGTTCACGTTTTTTACCTTCTGCACAGACGAAGACGTGAGAGTCAAAAGAGACTTTAACAGATAATGTCCGCCGATGCTCAGCAGCCTGGCGTGATGCTCCTGGACGGCGGCGACGTTGCGCAGCGCCGAGCAGCTGCAGAACTGAACCTCTGAATCCGACGACTGCAGCAGAAGAACCAGGACGGGGATCGCTCCTGCGTCACACATCCTCGCTGACCGGTCTGGGATTAGATTAGAATATTACACATATTCACCATTAACTGGGTGCTTACTAACATATATAATTCGCATACTAGCCCTTTATTAGTAATCATTAACACCTTATTCTACCTCTATTACGACATGAGTTAAGATTTTCTCTGCATAAGGTGTTAATACGTGCTTCATATGTACTAATAAAGAGCTAGTATGCGACTTATATGCACATTAGTAATCACCTATTAATGGTGAATATGTGTTCCCTAATCTAAAGTGTCACCAAAAAATGAGATAGTTGGTGATTTCTGGCAATTATACGACTAGAAATGCAAGTTTATAATGAGATATCAAGGAGGGAGAGTGGGGATCAGTGCAGGGGGGCGTGGCCTGGTAGTGAAATCTGACACCGAGTTGTGTATCAGTGACACAAGAGTGGTCTAAGACAGTAATTTGAATGAAAATAGCTGGTGTTTGACCAGTACGGGAGAGGATTAGGGCCAAAAAAACAGCCAGATTTCAGAGATTAAAGTCAGAATTCACCCATTTTTATCACATGTACATGTATAATTTCAAAACTTGCGTTGTATATTTTGCATGTATCCTACATGAACTATTTCTTATGAGTCCATTAAGGCTGAACCATTTTGAATAAATATCTAATTGCGATTATTTTGACAGAAATTTGCGATATGATCGCGATATCTGAGGGAATTACTCATTTTCATTTCATTTAAAAGGATTATTGTCGGACATTTGTGCAGACCTGTAAGAAACAAACATGTTCTCTTCAGTCTGTAGAGTAAGATGTGTATAGATCAGGACAATAATGAATCTAAAACGATATTTTGACACACATTTTGCCTCCCGTGATTTGAAAATTGCAGTAGGTCGTATTGCGGTTTCCCACCCGACTGCGTGAGGTGTAGCAGAGCCCACGTCGCGTTGCGTTGCATCCGCGGCTCGTACGATTTCGCCAGAGCCAGCAGTGGAAGGATTCCGTCCGCCATGATGACGTCTCTGTTCGATTCTGTGTGAAAATAATCAGATCTTTACACAAGTGTCCCCCACCACCCCAGAGTGTTAAAAAGACTTGTTTGCACTAACCTGAGGAGGCCAGCAGGGCCACACAGGCACAGGAGTGACACTGAGCGGCTGCGTCACCCGACTGGAACAACTCCAGCATGGGCACCAACATGCCCATGTCAATCACCAAGTCTTTACACACTGAAATAAGATTTTAAACACAGTCATTATTAACAAGAGAGATCTTATGAATGAATAGTATAATGTTAGTTTCTTATCACTTTGCCTTTATTCTTTGCCAACAGATTGACCAAAGCCATGGAGATGGTCTTCTGCACATTCAGGTCCGCTGATAAAAGCAAAACCATGACTGGGTCCATGTAGTCATCGGGTAAGTGAGATTTCACTGCAACACACACAGAATACACGATATTCATACACAGATGAACATTTGCATGATACTGGTCGTACCCGCTAACACAGCTTATCATGGCAGCGAGTGAAATGAGAAGCCAGAGTTTTATATTATGTGCAAATATTGATCCGTAAGCGTAGTTTCGCGCAGATTGTTGCAACGTAAAAATCTGTTTTTATTTTTCTACTCACGGCGATGACTGAGGTGTAAATAATAGGCGGCAGCCGTCATCTGCAGGTCAGTGTTTTCTGAGGCGGAGAGTCTGCTCACTGCATGGAGAGAGTCCTGACTGAGGAGGCTGCTGTCATCGTCTGAAAAGGAAGAAACAACGGTGAATATTCCACTTATTATCACATTCTGATGTACTATCTGTACTTTGTTGTTCACATTTCTAGCTACTTTTACTCCATCACATGTTCTCTAAATATCTTTGTTACTTAAAAAAATAAAATCAGAAGAAGAGTTAGTATTATGTCTATATTTATCTAGAGCTACTTTACACTGCAGTGTTCACCCATTCACACAACAACATCGGGTTAAAAGTGTCTGCTTATACTTTTACATCAGAAAATGTGTTTTTATACTCAAGTACAGTAAATATCTTAAACTTTAAGACTTTTACTGATAAGTATTATTATAAAAAGTGACTTTAACTTTCCCTTTTCTGTAGTTTATACCAGACTGGGTAAAGGGCACTGCCACACACTTTTCTGCAGACTTTAAATCAGGGGTCTCAAACTGGTGGCCCAGGAGCCACATGCGTCCCCCCCCCAATCGATTTCACTTAAATTCATGTTATAATGAAAACATGGCCCACGACCTCACCGTCTTTTAAACACAGTGTGTAGCTGAGGCACAATAATACAATATAGTCCACACTATTATTGATGTGATTTCAAATAAATGTCTGTTTTTGATGTTAATACATTGATTTTGCATCTTAAATAGTATTATTAAGTATACGTGTGATATCATGATGCAATATTGTGAACTTTTTTTTTTTTTTTTTTTTTTCACCTTTTTGTTCTCTAGGCCGGCCCCCTCTTGACCCCAATAGATGCACATTGGCCCCCAGGTCGTTTGAGTTTGAGACCCCTGCTTTAAATGCTCCCTATTTTTACTTTTGTATGTTGTTATAATAAAAATAAAGCCCAATTTCATTTTTAAACTGGTGCGTGATCTTTCCTATTTACCAAGTTATCAGTTGGGTGACAAAACTCACAGCTTTTGGGGCAAAATAACTGTTTTAAATCTGTTGCTTCTGCACTTGATGACTCTGTATCCTCTATATTGCATTCTCGTAGTAAAATAACCAAACAATATAGAGTTTCCTTTGTCTTGTGAGGAATCCTGCTGGCAAATTATAGTCCAGAGGCTTAAATTCAACACAAAACTACGGTCACAACACCATTGTCAAGAAAATGTCCACATCGATAGTGTTTTTAAGAAATACAGTATCCTGCTCTGGAATATCATCATATTATAGTGTATTAGTGTTTTCTTACCCACTTTTAAACATGATCAACTTGAATTTTAGCTCCATATTCAGATAATGAGCTGTTTAAACCATTTTTATAGTAAAGAAAATACAGGTTATTGCATACAGTTTTGGTTCACCTTTATACATGCAGTCCAAAAAGACAAAGACAAAGCATGTCCTCCTACCATGCAGGAGGTGCAGTGACTGGAACACCGTGCTCCTCCTCCTCTGTGTTGTAATCCTGACGCACGTGCACTCACACAGCTCCCTGAAAATGTCTCTCACTTTCTGCTCAAACTTCCTGCAAATGTTCCGCAAATGAGCAGCGAATTCCCCGAGGAGACGCGAGCAATTTGCACAAAGGCTGGAAGCCATGATGTTCGCATCACTCAGCGCTGCACCTGTCCTCCTGTCAGTCACCGAACACCTGCACATGGACACGCCCATTCGCGGTTGCGTCACGTGACTGAAATGTAAAGTCAGACTTTTTTTTTTTTTTTTTAAATAAAAAAAAGACCCTTTACACGAATAGCATTATAAGGAAATAGTTGAATTGAACTTTACATATGTATTATTATAATTCTATGACACATTTTCAAATTTTTTTGCAGTTTATTTTAATAGAAAATGCTTAGAAAACACTCCGGTAATGGAAAATTATTATTAGAAGAAGAAACTACACATTTTAATGTATGACTTGTGTTCTTTTAGTTGTGTAAAATGCAGCACAGGGTGTAAAAATATTAATAATAAGAACTACAATCAGTTATTTCTTTTATCTAAGATCAAAGCACTTACGTCCTCTACGAGCTGTACGTGATGACGATTCTTCCGGCGTCTCATTTCATTGGTGGAATTTTGTACGTAGACGTCATGACGTCATCCTGACGCGCACCCCTTGTTGTGGTTGTCCGGGGTTGACTTGGAAACCGTGGTGGCGTCGTTCGTGAAGTTGGGGGACGTCACAATCACGGCAGGCTAGACAGAGATACACGCGACTACCATGAACTACTCAACGTCCCGCTTTCTTTTGTAACTTGTTCACACGTTTTTGTATGCAGACGCAGGCTCTTTTTTGAAGAACCTCCGTTCTGCTGCGTCATCAAAACGTTAAGAATGCTAGTTAGCCACTGTTAGCACGTAGCGAGCTAGCTAATGCGGCTAACTTTAGCTGCCGGTCTTGCACCAAGGTTGCTTTTTCGAGCAGAATGTGCCGAGATTTAACAGTAAAATCACACTGTGATTTCGTTCCAGTGTTTTCTATGCATAAAAAAAGTACGTAGAACCACCAAGGAGACGATTTTGTTCAGTATTATCCTTGTTTTTATTTATAGAATGAAAGCCCTCCTCTGTGGATTACTCTCCTTTTACTCTCAGAATGAGTGACATTGCAGCGCCTAAAGATGGCACCAGGTTAGTTTAATTCTGTCTGTTTGCACAATAATTTATACTCTCTGGCTACTTTATCATGTTTATAAATGCTTTCTTTCACACACTGTTTTGATCATAGCCAGCTAATGCCTCATGTTCTAATGATTGTATAACCTCTTTTACAGGTAAGAGAGGTAAGAGTGAAGACCGGGAAAAGACCCGTGAAAGATTCAATTTGATGCTCAAGGCATTTGCTGCGCCACCAAAGAAAAAGTATCCAAAGAAGAAGAAAAGCCCTGAACCTTCAGAGTCCATCGTGGTATGTGTTCCAAAATCTGCACTTCTACCTCCAGTGGTGGAAAACATCACACTAGATTTCCAAAGCATACAATACTTGTAGAGCATATCGTAAAGTAATGTTTAATCATCTTGCAAATCTGTTTTAATGCCTCAAATCTAATGACGTAGGCTGCATGTTGACATTTCTTCCCTGTCTGATTTCATTCCTTCAAGCTCCAGAATCTGAAAGAGAATCTCAGTCTCAAGAAGGACACAGAAGATGATGAGACCGCCCTGCAGAACACATACGACCCCGAAAAGGGCAGCCCTCGCTACACCAAGAACCAAAGAAGACAGTGGGATGTCGGCGAAAAGGTCAACATCAAAAACAATATTGATGAAGACGAGGTTCCGACATCATCTGTCAAGAGGAAGGCTAAGAGGGAGCTTCCCCCGCTCCCCAAACCAGAGAAAAAAAGTTTCATACAGAGGAACATAGATGCCGTCAAGGGTGAGAATGCTGTCGAGTCAAAAGCAGTGGAGGATGCTGAGGACGAGCTGCTGCAGGAGTACCAGCAGCAGCTCTCACAAAGTGTCACGCTGAATAATGAAGTTGGGAAGAAGAAAAAGAAGAAGCTGAAATCTGTACTTACAGACTCGGATTTTGGGTGTGTGCACCTGTTTGTATTGTACTTTTTTTTGTTAGATCTGTTGGTTTTTAAATTTTGCTTGATGTACAGTGAAATACTTTTTCCTCCACCAGGGATCAAGATGAAACGCAAGCTAAGGCGAAGAAGAAAACAAAGAAGAAAAAGCATGGTAAATGGTTGCCCGGTGTTACAGTGTTCCCCACAATGTACCATATTTAATTAATCATTTAATGTTTTTTTTTTTTATTAATCAGTTGACAAAGAAGAGATTGAAACAGAGACACCTGTAGTTGAAGACTTTGTACTGGGAGTTTACGTTCACAGATCAGATCGCCTTAAAACTGACCTCATGATCTCACACCCAATGGTGAAGATCCACGTTGTCGACGAAATCACTGGACAGTACGTGAAGAAAGAAGACTGGTGAGGACGGAAACTTTTGCATAATTAAAATGTTAGAGTTACTGTAACATTTTGAATGTCAATACAAACACTTTGAATACACGGCTAAATATTGTTTGTTGGCTTGTCGATCTCTTGTTTTTCACAGCCATCGGCCAGTGTCCTCCTTTTATGAGCAAGACAGCGTTGACCACATTCTCCCCATCATGACTCAGCCTTTTGACTTCAAGAAGAACAAGTCGATCATCCCTGAGTGGCAGGAGCAGATCATCTTCAACGAATGCTTTGGTCACTTTATCGAACAAAACGACGAAAGCCCCCGAGTCATACTTTTCTTCGAAGTGAGAGACGTTACATTTACAAACGTTTGGCCAGTTTTAAAGTAGCAATGAATAACTTTTTTTTTTCTTGTGCAGATTCTGGACTTCGTATCCATGGAGGAAGCAAAAGCCAATGTTGGTGTTGACAAGCATGAGCAGGGATTCAGGAAGATTGCGTGGGCATTTCTCAAGGTATCGTATTCAGCCTTATCACTTAAATGACTCGCTTTTAATTGCTAAATGTCCACTTATATTGGATGTTTTCCTTCCTGTGTAGCTTGTTGGCACAAACGGTGTTCTGAACGTCGACAGTAAGCTTCGTCTCCAGCTCTTCTGCCCCCCATCTCGAGCAAAGAGACAACCCAAGACAGTAGAGGTGTTTGAGTGGTGGAGGAAGTATCCACGACACAAATATGCGTCCACACTTTACGTCACGGTGAAAGGCATTAAACTCCCGGAGCACGTAAGATGATTATTACACATGAGTGATAGCACGTTCTGATTAATGCAAAGCCTTGTAAAAGCTAAGATGGAGAGGGTTTTGCAGGTGGACCCTTGTATACGGTCCATGATGGCTTTACAAGAGGAGCGAGGCAGCACCTCGTACAGTGAGCTGCAGAGCGAGGTCACTAAGAGAAGTCTGACGCAGCCTCGAGGCGACAGTCCACCAGCGTTGAAATGGAGCAGACTGCCGGGTCAGGTCAGTCAAGTGAACAGACAGACCTTGATAAATAACGTTTATTGTTGCTTCACATATTTGTGCACAAGCCTTATAAGAGTTGTCTTTTCCTGTGAAAGATCTGCCGGATTCCCAATAAGCCCGCGCTGGCGTTCCGTGGCGGTCACATGGGCTGTTTCACTGTGCTCTTCTCTCATGCTGGGACTGTGCTGGCTGCAGCTTGTGCTGACAGAGATGCTTTCCCTGTTGTGGGTAAGAGACACCTCCTTCCCCTGCTGGTACAAGTCAGCATAAACCTCCAGCTAATTAAGCTGCTGTTTGTACACAGTGGTCACATCAGTTGCCTCACTGGGGATTATTCTTGTTATGATTACGACTTTAATTTACTGAGTGAAATCGTGTTGTTATGACCTTGATATGGAGCCATTGGGAGTCAGCATGCTGAAAAATGTAAATGACACTGCTGTTTATACTGTATTTTTACTGTTTCAGTTTATGCGATTCCCTCTGGAAAGGTTCTGGCTGCCTTCACGGGTCATCTTAAAATAGTGTATGATCTCTGCTGGTCCAGAGACGACCAGAGGCTTTTGTCTGCCTCCTCTGATGGAACTGTTCGGTAAGTCTAAGTCTATATAAGTCTATTTTTAATCATTATATGATCCATATAACAAAGAAACAATTAAAACGGAATAATTTTGCTTGGGAAACACAGATGTTTATATGTTATGGACCAAAGATCTAATCATTTAATCGAGAAAATAATCTACAGATTACTCATTTATGAAAAATAATTGTTAACTGCAGCCCTAATGGAAAAAAAGAAACAGTAACTGAATTGCTATGTTTTTGTTTTGGCTCTAGGGGGAGTTAGTGCCCCTGTGGTAGGTTGTACAAGTGACACAGCAGTGCTGTTCTAACATAATTTAAATATCTTTTCCCTTCAGAGAGTGGAATGCGGAGAAGCTTTCGGAAACGGCACAGAAGGTGCTCCCCCACCCGTCCTTCGTGTACAGCGCTCAGTATCACCCTACGGCGCAGCACCTGGTGGTGACGGGTGGCTACGACTGCCTTATGCGCGTGTGGAGGCTGGACGTGGACGACGTGAACGGCCAGCTGCTGCGCGAGTTTGAGGGCCACAAAAGCTTCATAAACGCTCTGTGTTTTGACTCTGAAGGTATAGAGTTCGCAATAAATCCTCCATATAAATCGATTATTTTGGAATAATCAGCCATTGTGACAGATCACAGTAAGAATATCAGCGTTCCATACATCTGTCGTGTTTAGGGACGAGAATGTTCTCTGCAGACAACGCGGGTCGCATCACTGCTTGGAAAACTCCAGTAAATGACGGCAGGCGGCAGCAGTCGTGTCATCGCTGGTGTATCGAGAAGGTATAAGAGTTCTTGTTTTCCTCAAATATAAAAACATGCACATCGTGCATCATACACTGTACTAATAACACATTTCATGACAGACGTTTGATGAGCGAGACCTCAGCAGCGTCCCCATCAACAGGCTGCAGCTTCATCCAAACGGCCGGTGTCTCCTCATCCACGCCAAAGACAGTGTCCTCAGGATGATGGACCTGAGAATGTAAATATGACAAAACCTCACTGTAGTGACAGGAAATAGCTATAGAGACAACAGTAGGGTTCTTTAAATTAAATAATATACATTTTCCATTATATACCATGTATTATTATTCTGTGTTCATAAGCATGAGTATATCTTCTCTCAGTCTGGCTGTAAAAAAGTACACTGGTGCCACAAACTACAGAGAGAGGATTTACAGCACTTTCACACCGTGTGGGAACTTCATCTTTTCGGGCAGTGAGGATGGGATGGCGTACGTGTGGAACACAGACACAGGTGTGGTGATCATTTATTTTCATGCACAGTGTTTTCTGTGAAAGCGGCTTCAGATGTGTTTTTTTTTTTTTTCCCCGTCTTCGCAGGTGACCAAGTCGCAGTGTACAGTGAGCTCTGTTACCCCACCGCCCTCCACGGTGTGTCGTTCCACCCTCACGAGAACATGGTCGCCTTCTGTGGCTTTGGTCAGGGCCAGCCTGTGCACGTTTACCTGTATGACCACAAAGGTGTGTGCCAAAAACATACTCATTAAAGGGGATATATTATCAACTTTTTAATCATTTTAATACTTATATTTGGGACTTTGGAGGCCCTATGAGTCGGCAAAGTGTGAAAAAAATGACTCTGTCATGTTTTTGTGTAGTAAGTACAGGAGATGAAACACCCAATGTTGACTTCCGTATGCAATGTTGTGTCACATTGTGCAAATTCTTGGAATTGTTGTCTCGGAGCTCCGCTTTGTCCTTAAAAAACGCGAGAGTGCAGGAGTGGGCAATAGTTGCACAGTGCAGCACAGAGTTCTACACAAACTTCCAGCCTCAGAGGATTTACGTGTCCAGTGGATTCATTTCATATATGGCAGCAATGTGCCGGCTATAGTCAGCAAATGATGGCTTTTCCAAATGCTAACTGCTGTTAACTGCCGTAGTTTCCTGCGTCTCATTGCCATTTAAAGAGACAGGCACTCAAAAACAGAGCGTTCTGAACAGGGCTGTTTTCGCAGAGTGATTAAACTGCTATGGTGCTTCATCCTTAAGGTATTTTGACCAAAGCATGTCACAGACATGTTCATTAGGACACCAGGGAACGGGGTTCACTTGCAGAAATAGGGTATAATGTAAACGTCTTACTGTCTCGTACAGTGTCACAGCTGGAAGCGCACAACATAAAATCAGGGAGCAGATCGGCTTCATCAGACACCAGAACCGTGAGAAACACGCCCGATCCTCCACTGTTACAGGACAACGCCGCAGCCATCGACCAGTTCGCCCAAGCAGCAAGACGAGCGCTGAAAATGCAACGTGTTCAAGAACAACTGGATTCAGTGCTTGTAAATACACCTTGAAAATACACGTTTACATTACAGTTTACAATACAGATTCAGAAAACTCACTGCTTTAAAAACATTTCCAGGAGCCGACTTACAGGTCGTCTTCTGCCGGATTAATCGGTGAACAAGGTAAGGATGTGATGACGTTCGGATTAATCTGCACTCGTGGCTCTGAATGTGCAGGTGGAATAACGTTTTCTCATGTTTGTGTTTTGCAGACAAGATTTACACAGGGAGGACCTTGGCATCAGAGGCCGGCACAGTGAGTATAGCTCTTTATTTTTATAACAGATTTATTTTTTTGACGTGTTTAATTAGGGGAGAAAAAGTGTCGCTAATGATGGAATTAATGATGGAAGTCGGGATAGTGTGACAGGAGCTAGGAGGAAGTGAAATTAACTTATGTGACTTCTGAATCTGTTTCCATTGCAGTTATTCCCATTTATTTATTTATTTATTTTATCAATATGCCACCCTTTCCACCTAATAAATACAATATTTCAAGATTTCTTTGTTATGCCCTGTGTTTTCATCACATAAACACTGGGTTAACACACTTGAATTTGTATTATGTAATTATAAAGGGGAAATGTGTGTGTTTAGAACACGTTATTAAATCTTGCCCATTGCTGCTTTATAGCAGTGAAATAATTTCATAATAAGCCCAGTATTATGCACTGACTAGGACAATTACGTCATGAGCTATTTCAAATAACTATGTTATATTTGAAATACTATGTTAATGTTTTGTTACTTAAACTGTTGAGCCTTAACTCTGATTTTATACTTCTTTTATACGTCCGTGCGACTGAATTCAAACTCTTTTCCTTTTCAGGCGGGATTAAACACATCTCTACCACCTCCGTCTCTGCTGTCGCCGCATTCCAAGCTGCAGCTTTCGAGTTCTTTGGCGGAGCAGCTTATCCCGCAGGCAGCGCTGAGCACCCAGACACGTAAGAGAGGCCTGTTCAGTAATGTATTTAACCAATGAACGTCTTTACTGCAGCAGCAGCAGCCCCTTAGACGTCTGAGGTCACATATTTTCTTCAGATTATTGCCATACAAAGTCAAACCCATGGTTATGACCTGGACCACATGATCCATTGATGTGCTTTTGAGCCTCTGTCTGAAAGGATGAACTCCATATACAGAGAAAGAGACGGACCTCTTGTAATTCTGACAAGTATCTGTACGGCATCTCTGCAAAGTCACTGGATTGTGTTGAAATATGTTATGCCTCTTCTTATTGTGTTTTCTTACAATCGCAGGCAAGTTCGTCCCAGTGGGTCAGCGACTGAAAGGAGCGTCATCTGTCAGGCTGCAGTCGGTAAGGCTCTTTTTTTAGCCCCTGTGTTCTTTGTAAACAATTATTTCAATCAGCGGTCAGAACAGTTGCCACATGATGTTAATAAATGTCCCTTTATCTCTCCATCAGAGCCTTTCTGACCATGTGGAAACAGATTCTGCTCCTGTTGAGCAAGTTGTGAGTGTCGGCCAAAGACGCGAGCTCACTTTTTTACCCCCGTCGTATTTTATTCAAAGACGTTATTCAATATCGTAATTCCTCTCGCAGGTCGTCGCGCTCTACGACTACAAAGCAAATCGCTCTGACGAGCTGACCATACATCGAGGAGATGTCGTCCACGTGCTGTACAAAGACAACGACAACTGGTGGTTCGGACGCCTGGCCAACGGACAGCAGGGATATTTCCTTGCATCTTATGTCGCAGATCAGAGTAAGTTGATGGATATTGTCTTGTACACTCTTATAAATAAAATAAGGGTTCCAAAAGGGTTCTTTTACAAGGGCTGAGGTTCTACCTGGAACCATTTGCTTCTGAAAAACCCTTTTCCGAAGAAAGGATTTTTCAAGGGATTCTTGGTTCCAGTAAGAACCATTTTGATCCAGAGAACCCTTTCAAACCCCTTACCTGAATAAAGGGTTTTAAAAGGGTTCTTGGTGGAACCCTCCATAAGGGTTTGGTTCTACCTGGAGCCAAAAAGAGTTCTCCTATGAGGACAAGCTGAAGAACCTTATATGATTCTACTTGGCACTTTCATTTCTAAGAGTGTAGTAGTTTGACTCTTTGTGTTTTATAACGTTATCTTTGTAGGAGATGATAAAGAAGACGTCAGTCAGCCTGTGGAAGCCCATGCAGCCTTGTCTGATGGGACAGTTGAGAGGTCAACGCCAACCAGGGTAAGGAGCGACTTAAACACATGCAAACCTAACTTTCCTGATGTTGTTTTTCGTAAACTACTCCTACTAAAGCTCAGAGAAAGCTTACAAAATTGCAATACACATGTAAAATAAATAAACAATATATTAAAGTTAGTGAGCACTGGATTCTGTATCCGATACACAAGCAGAATCCTATGCCTGTGGGATGCAATCGCTCCGTCTTCTGGGCTCACTTTGAGTGTTCTTTAATGGCAGTGATCCACCTCTCCTCTCTTAGGATCTTTGGTGATCTGGTAGAATGCTCTCTCCTTTTGCCTGTTTTGGCAACAGCTATCCACCATCTTCACTTTTTACGAATACCACTAGCAAATAGACGAGTTACCCAACATATTGCCGACTACATACACTAGCGTTCAAAAATTTGGGGTCACCTATACAGTTTTTGTTGTTCCATTAAAATTCACACTTTTATTCATCAAAAGAGTTGCAAAATGAGTAGAAAATATAGTCCAGACATTGACAAGATTAGAAATAATGATTTTTAATTAAAAACTGCTGTCCGACAGTGTGGGCGTGGCAGATAACGCTCTTGATAAAACAGCAAAGCCCTTCAGACTTTGCTGTTTTCAGCTGTGCTAACATCATCGCACAAGTGTTTTCTAATCATCCAATAGTCTTCTAATGCGATTAGCAAACACAACGTACCATTAGAACACTGGAAATGGGCCTCTATACACCTATGTACATATTCCATTAAAAACCAGACGTTTGCAGCTAGAATAGTCGTTTACCACATTAACAATGTATAGAGTGTATTTATGATTCATTTAATGTTATATTCATTGAAAAAAAAGTGCTTTTCCTTCAAAAATAAGGTGACCCCAAACTTTTGAATGGTAGTGTATTGTCCTAGTTACTTGTGTCTATGGACTTCGGTCTGCAGGGTGCAAGGGGGCCTAACTTAAATTTGGTAGAACTGCAAGTTGTCCAAATCACAATGAAGGGACCAACACTAATACTGATCCTAACCACTTCTCATGTTCTTCATGTTCTGTGTGATTTGGACAACTTGAAGTCATCCATCCCCCCTCCCCCCCTTCCACTTGCTTCTATTTCTGCCTGCTCTCTTGCAGTCTGCAGATAAGCACAACTGTCTGAGTGTTGCATGATAGGATTATACGACGTCGGCTACTGGAGCTCTATGGTGTCTGGTCAAGCTACACTCCACCTCAGATCTGTCTCTAAGGGCGTTGGGGGGACTTTGTAACACATGGTGTTTTCACTCTTCTTTCCCGGTCTTCCATCTTTCTTGCTTTTCAAAGGTGTCCGCCGCAATTAGTTCTTCCGGTGAACTTAAGTTCCTTTCCGAGCCAAATCTCTCCGACACTGAGCCCGAGGCGACCGATGCCACGTAAGTGACTCGCTTGTGTGACCATGGCTACGTTCACATTACCCGGCTGAAGAGACTTTTTTTTTAATTAATTTTCCCTTGATGTGACTCAGATGTGATCTGTGTGGAAAATATAAATCTTTTCATTGACTCATGATTCATTTCATTGCCAACATAACACATGTATGACGAGAGACACTTATGAACCGTCAAATCTGAATTGATCCACGTGGCTGGTAATGTGAACATAGCCTGTCGTCACAGGGACATGAGTACTTTTCACTGCATGAGACAAACACAGTTGAACCAATGATAACCTTTCCCACAGAACTCGAAGAAAAAAGAAAGTGAAGAAGCCCCCAGTCCCTGAACCGTCATCCAGGACCTCGGGTACTTCAGGCTCCACCAGCACCAGGAGGAGAGGCAGGTCAACAGACAGACCCCTCCCAAAGAGACCGAGTGGACAGACTAACAGTGCCTTTGAGCCTGATACTTAAAAACTCACGGACACAGGGTTGACGGTGGGTAGAGCAGGTCGTCTTCCACCCCAAAAAGGTCAGGAGTTTGATCCCCAGTTGCTCCTGGTGGCAGGTGAATAATGTATGATAGAAACAAACAGAAGCGCTGTGTGAATGTGTGCGTGAATGGTAAAACTGTAGTGTAAAGCACATAGGCATGACTATTTACCTTTTTATTTTTATTGTAAAACACATCTTTTTAAAAACAAAAGCTCACATACAATTTGTATTTTTAAAAGTTTTTTTTTACTATATAAAGAGTCAGTATTTATATTCTGCTTTGTACACAAATGTCTTGAAACTACAACCCTGTTATGTTGTAGTTCTATTTTCTTAATCTATAAATACAGATTATTCATTCTCAAATATTGTTTCTCTCTATGTGAAATTACACCACAAACAAAAACATACAGCGTGTGCCCAGTTAATACAATTAAACATAAATATATATATATATATATATATATACTGTATTAGATTGTGACACGAATGTAGTCTTATTAAAAAATATAATTCATATCAACATACAAACATATACAGGGAACATGAAGTGTTCAATCTGTGCCACTTCATCAAAGAATAAAAGTCATGTGATGCAGGAGACTTGACACGAACAAAAGAGAACAAAAGGCACATTTAGTGAATGATGAGGACTTTGAAATGTGCTGTGGGTAAACACACATTTATCCACAGTGCAAAATGAATCTGATGCACCAGATCAAAGTCAGAGCCGCCCTATTCTTCTGCTTCGTTGTAAAATAACCTCTACAGCAAATTTATTATTGAAAAGGCAGATGCTCACCAGGAGGTAACACAGTGAGATGTTTTTAAATTGAATTTATTCATTCAGGAGAGGAGAGAGTTCATCCGACCGTCTGCTCCCATCTTCTGTGCTGCTTTAATGATTAAAACATAAAAAAATCAAATGTTAGATCCTGCACAAATCAAGTCCACGTCAAATTAGGGTTAATAATAAAGGGTTAATAATTACCTTTGTCGTGGCCTTTGACAGATATAGTACACAGCAAGTGGAAACGCCTGAGGAAAGAGTTTCATGTGATCAGTGTTTACGTGTTTAACCCCCAGAACTACAACTAGGCTCGGAAATGGACGTTTAGTCATCGTGACGTTAAACGCTATGGAGGGGGGGTAAATCTATACACTGCCATCTTTTCTATCAAATGAAATTAGAATTTAAAGGATATTTTCAAGGCGTCACATTGTTTCCTCACATGAATGTTCATGCAAATAAGCCCATACTTACACCCAGAAACGCCAGTCCTCCTTGGATTACCGCTGCCCACTCGAAGCTCAGATGTTGTGTGATAAGACCGCCCGCTATTGGACCGTAAAACATCCTTAAAAAAACAAACCACAAATGAATTATCATGTCACGGAACAATCTAAACAAGCGTGACCACAGAGACAAGTAGTTTCCTTATCTATTGTATGAAGTTAACTTGTGTTTTTCCTCGACTCACCCCACGGACCACACTGCACCAAACAGCCCCGACACCATTCCAAGAGTGCTCAGTCCTTCCTGAAATCCTTCTTTGCTGCACAGAAGTTAAAGAAAGTACGATAGTTGTTTGTGCTCTGAATGCAACATGAATGTAGGTACACCTAGGACGTGAAGCCACTTACTACGCACACGCGATGATCTCGGGGAACGTGGGAATCGCAGTCATGCCCAGAGAAAACCCAATTACACTGAGCATGAACACCAGCAACCACAGCTTACTGCACGGCGACAAAAACAACACGTTGAAAACAACGTCAGTAATCTGCGACATAAGATAAAATGTACATACTGATAATTACCACTTCACAACACAGTACTGCTATTCACATATCATGTACACGCTGCTAGCATAAACACCAAGCGCGATACTGTACTTTGGCACGTAGACGAAAAAATGAGTCAGGGATCGAACAGCCGACCTTCCAAGACCCGCGGACCCACAGCTGCGCCGTTTCATTCTCACCTTGGGATTTGAAGGAAAGGGGCGGGGCCGCACAGACAGAACCCGACCGCGGTGGTCACGCCTCCCGCCACCATGAACCAACTTCTCGTGCCCTGGTGAAGACACAACACATTTTGTTTATGTACATCATCGTAAAAAGATAAAATGATACAGAAATTATCTAATCATGTCGATCTTTTATACTCACAGGATATTTGTCACTGAAATAACCAATCAGCGGAGACGCCAGGCAGTATGGCAGCGACAAACCCACCATTATGAGCCCTACGTAGCCAGGTGAGAGATCGTACTAGGGTGCAACGGGAGGGAGGCAGGGGGAGGGGGGACACATTTGTATGACGCACAGCAGGAATGTGACTTCACAAGAAGAGCGGACGTTACCTTTTCGATAGCGTACAGGGACAGCGTGGCGTCCAGGAAGCCCAGGCCCGCACTCAGAGTGAATATCACGTAGCACAGCAGGACTATTTTCGTACGCGTCAGGAGCCGAACGAAGGAATCCTTTGACGGGTCTGCCTCTGGGTGAAGAGAAGATGTACAAAATATTTAAAATAACTTGAGAAAGTATTCAGGAGTGTCTAGGAAATATGGCTGAATGACACACCAGAGCCATAGTTAGCATAACTCCGCCTCCAACACTGTAATGATATAAAACCCTGTGACCGTACAACCGTAGCTTTTCTAGCTAGCTGAGATGTCTTTCTACCAAAAAAAATCATTGCATTATCATGATGATGGTTTGTCACGTGACCGGGCCCCTCATGACCCGACTGGACCGTTATCGCCCCCCCCAGGTCGTTTGAGTCAAAGACCCTTGTTTGAATTCCTTATTCCCTGAGGCCATGCATCAGACAGTGCCTTTCATTTATCTAGCTTCCTGCTTTCTTGCGCCAGTTTTACTTAACTGTTTTTCTGTTTTACTTATATTTAGGGCGAACAAGACGAACAAAAAAGTCGACCTAACCATGGCCTTAATTCAACAGGAAGTCGGCCATTTTGAATGTTGGTGTTTTGCACCCCTACGTAAACGCGAGGGCCCTTTCACAACTGCGTACAGTCCTATCTGTTTTTGCTTTGCTTGTTATTGAGACTTTGTTTTTCCATTTCTTTTAAGTAAAGATCATCATTATTATTATAATAACTAGTACCTATAGTTGGCAAGATGTAAATGTTGAGAGGAACCATGATCAACAGGACACATCCGAGAAGCATAAACGGAACTTCATATCCAAACGACTGGTAGAACCATCCTCCGAGCGGTGGCCCCAGAATCAGGCCGAGTCCTGTGAAAATCTCCAAACTGCCCTACAAAAAAGAGAAATTAATCACATTTAAATATAGGATTGCACACACAGCAGCAAAAATATGCACACGCTACTCCAAATGTGGGCATTCTGTTCGCTGCTAATGCTGCAGGTTTCATATTTTTTATTTACCATGGCTCCACGGTGAACGAGAGAAACACAACATCTACCTACTATAATGCTTTTTTGTCTTCTCCCAGTGTCCAAACAACATACCAGGGGAGACACGGGTTGCCTGCCCTGCACTCACCAGAACAGTCGCCACATTGTTGGGGAATATTTTTGCTGTCACAGCGAAAGACGAGGTCATCGCAGCGGCGAAGCCCAAGGCGTCGACGGACCTCACTATAAAGCAGAGGGATATGAACGCAGGTCCAGAGGGAACGCGGTCAAGCAATCTGAGAAATGAAAGAAGAGAATCAGCTGATGATGAAAGGAACATCTGAACAGAGTAAGTTGTGAATTTACTGTCAAAAGACTCTGAGTCTGGGAGATTTGTGATAGTTTGGAGGCAAATAACTCCTATTTTTAATACAATACTTCACCAACAGAAGATTTGAGAGAATGTAGAGGGTTCTTACTGAGCACCAGGACCAACACTTACCCAAACAGAATAGTGCAGCCCGATGACACAAACAGTCCTGTGATGAGCATAAACTTTGCGCCAATCTGGACAATCTGACAGAGACAAGAGAATGAGAATCAGCATCGGTATTTCCACCAGAGAACACACCGACGAGAAACAGTGACGTACACTTACATATTTCCCCATCAATAATGAGCCAATTAAGTTGCAGACGGCGTAGCAGCCGAATATGAGACCGATCTCCGTTTGACTGGCTCCTTTCTTCACTGCCTGTGAGGAGATGTTCACGTTTAATAGAGGTCTTCACTGAGATAATACACATGTGGATTTGTGAAATGCACTCTTAGAAATAAAAGTGATAAGTAGAACCATAAAGATTCTTCGGCTTGTCCTCATAGGAGAACCCTTTTTGGCTCCAGGTAGGACCCTTTTGGAACCCTTATTTCTTAGAGTAAATAAAAGTGCTGAGTTCTTCGGCTTGTCCGCATAGGAGAACCCTTTTTGGCTCCAGGTAGAACCTTTTTATAAAGGTTCCACATGGAACCCTTTTGGAGGGATCCACCAAGAACCCTTTTAAAACCCTTTATTAAGGAAAGGGGTTTTAAATGGTTCTCTGGATCAAAATGGTTCTTACTGGAACCATTAGTGTTACCATGTTGGCGGAAATTTGAATTTCAACAGAAGTCCCCCTCTCTCTTAGAAATAAGGGTTCCAAAAGGGTTCTTCTGCAATGGCAGAGGTTCTACCTGGAACCATTCAGGTTTCGGGAAAGGGTTTTTCAAGGGTTCTTGGTAACACTAACTGTTCCAGTAAGAACCATTTTGTTTTTGGTGGATCCCTCCAAAAGGGTTCCATGAGGAACCTTTATAAAAAGGTTCTACCTGGAGCCAAAAGCGTTCTCCTATGAGGACAAGCCAAAGAACCTTTTATGGTCCTACTTAGCACTTTTATTTACTCTTAGAAATAAGGGTTCCAAAAGGGTCCTTCTACAAGGGCTGAGGTTCTACCTGGAACCATTTGCTTCTGAAAAACCCTTTCCCGAAGAAAGGGTTCTTGGTGGAACGTTTATAAAAAGGTTCTACCTGGAGCCAAAAATGGTTCTCCTATGAGGACAAGCCAAAGAAACTTATATGGTTCTACTTAGAACTTTTAGAACAATTTCTAAGAGTGTCATATGTGATCTGGATACACATGAAAGAGATAGGGATTTCTTGAAAACTTAATTTTTGTTGTGACATCATCAGTGAGTCTAATAATGTATCACCTCCTGAGCAGCAGCAGCAGTCCTTTAGTGAAATACTCATCACTGCACACATATCACATGGTAGTAACAAGCTCAGGGTGCACAAGAAAAAAACATACTGTGTTTTTCTACTAATTTAATCAACCAATATACACATATATATATATATAATGCCTCACATCAGTATAGTTTGTTTTTCTTAGATTTCCAGCATAGGAAATGAATTAACTCTTCTATAAACTGATGCCACTGCAAATATTTGATCAGGAATCTGTGCCATGTGACGTACGAGGAGATCAGATGACCAAACCTTTCAATATATGTGTAGTCTGTGCTGTGAGTCAAACCACATAGTTTCTCCTTCAGGGGACACAAAAAAAACTCTCTGGAGTCTAGCACATGACTGTTCATTCACTTCATTAAACAGAGTTGTAAAAGGGGATTAGGAAATGTCGTCAGATGACAGACAGAATGCTTTTTTTTAAAATTGTGTAACAGGTTGTTCTGGACGAGGTCCAAGGACACTGTTGAATAATTCTTACCCATTGATTACAGTGTAGACAAAAACAACATTTACAGGGTTTTATTGGCATACATTGAATCTAAAAAAGTATGTCTTTTACAGTCTAATGCACCTTGGAGTTGCCCGTTAGTTGCTCGCTTACCTCGGTGGGGAAAAATGGGCCTAATATTGAGTAGCACAACATGGAGCTGAAGTTGACGGACGCCATCGATAGCAGCGTGAAAGTCTGTCGCCTTGTCATCCTCCTCGGGGACGCCGTGTCTGCCGATTCAGCTGGAGTGCTGTTCTCTGACATGATGATGACCACGGAGGGGGAGGGAAAAAATGGATAAAGACGTTAAACATTCTGCTAACGATCATTTCCGTAATCGATGAATCCGTCGATTATTTTCTCGATTAATCGAGTAATCGGTTGGTGCGTAAAATGTCAACGTTGTTCTCAAATGTCTTGTTTTTGTCCACAAACCAAAATTAGTTAAATGGAGCAAAGAAACCAGATAATATTCACATTTAAGAAGCTGAAACAATCACAGAAACTGGTCTTAATTCTTTAGAATACACTGGATTATCAAAAGAATTGACGATGAATTCAGTCATCGCTTTATTAATCGGTTTCTCCAATAATACATTATAATCTGATCTAGATATATAAACAATAATCTGAATATTCTTAATAATGTATCAATAACACTGGATTAGCAACAATTGCTTTTCACAATATCTGTAGTATAGTGAATTATAACACGTAAACAGGAACATGTATGGTAATAACACACTCCTTACATAATATTTGATTCAGATTAAGGCCTATAGTCGGATTACCAGTGTCATACACGTAATTCATGGATGTAAAAGTCACCACGAACCTGTTTGCTGAGATTCAACGCGCGGCTCCATGTTTTCTTTCTTTTTCTTTTTTTTACTTTCCGGGTGCTTTAATGATATTATTTAAGCCACAAATCCATGCGGTGACATAACGAAGAGGGATTAAATCCAGAAAACAACAGCAACAACAGCACTCAGACACTTTTACAGCTCTCAATCCACACTCTCTGCTCCGTCACAGCGCAGCGCGAGCTAATCTCGAAGTCGAGTTCACAGTTTCACTCTCTCCTCCATCAAGTCAAGTGTTAACTATACATAACCGTCTAATAATACTTCCTTTCACCTCCTTCAAAATAAGAGTCTTGGCTTCCGGTGGACAAATGAATCGATAAATACGTAAGCATTTCTTACAATGTGATGATGATGACGTTACTGTTTATTTTTTTCTATCTATTTGTTAGTGTTGTTGTAGAAGCGCTACTACTTGTACTACTAGCACTAGTTGAAGTAGTAATATGCATGGAAGAGTTTATGAGTTTTATAAAACATAAAACACAAAATTAAAAAATAAATAAATAATAATAATTAAATAAAACAGAATTAGAACAGAACTTTTTTTCTTAGAATTCTGACTTTAAATCTCATTTGACTATTTTTTTCTCAGAATTCTGACTTTTTTCTCAGTATTCTGACTATAATCTCAGAATTCTGCCTTTTTTTCTGAGAATTCTGACTTACATCTCATCTGACTTTTTCTTTAATTTCACTTTAATCTCAGAAATCTGACCTTTTTCCTCATAATTCTGACTTAAATCTCAGAATTCTGACTTCTTTTTCTCAGAATTCTGCCTTTTATTCTTAGAATTCTGACTTAAATCTCATCTGATTTTTTCTTTAAACTCACTTTATCTCAGAATTCTGACCCTTTTCCTCAATTCTGACTTTAATCTCAGAATCCATGCTGCTTTTTGTTTGTTCTTCCATTTATATGAAGAAAAGGCTCAAGATTTGAAAAATCCTGTCTTTTTCAAACTAGATAAATAAGCCTTGAATCACTACCGACTTTTAATGAGTGAAATCCTCCATTATTGTGCAACAAAGTGACAGAAGGAGGAAGTCTGCGGTGTGGGCTTCAATAATTATTAACATTGCATCAGAGCATAAAGGAAATAAAACCATAATCCAAACATTTTGAACAATATTTTTTTTTATTAGACTTTGTTCAGCCCATGGGTCCTACATGGTCGTACCATTTGAATTTCCTTCACAAAATAAGAGAAATAAAATCAGGCAACCAACTCTTCATTGGGCAGTATTGCTGTTAAACTGACACACACTGTTGCTGCATTGGATGAAAAGCTCTATGCACTATTATACTCTCTCTCTCTCTCTTAAATCACTCTCTTGAAAATAACCCTCACGTAAAATGACAAATGTCCTGATAGTCCGCCGTATTTGTTTCTTTGTACATTAGCACCAAAGCTACATGGATCTTTATCTTCTCCGTTTGTGAAATGATGCGGTGCGTAGGTGACACCTTTGCCGGTTCGTTCTTTTTATCAACAAGTGTAACATCGAAAAAAAACGCGTTAAAGTACAGATGACGTACAAAATTACTGAAATTAGCGACATCGAAGCACACTTCTGCTGTTACGCATACAGTGGTGTTAATTAAATACACGGCGCAAGCAGCGTTAGGTTTTTCTTTTGCGAGTACATCTTTTCTATAGGTAGCAATAACTGCACGTAAGATCTATATAAAGCAGCACTGGTTTCAAAAAGGCAAACTACTGTACTTCACATTCAAAATGCAATTTTCACACCCCATGAAAACAACACAGAGGCAGCCACGTCACAGACAAATCAATTAGATTTCAATCTTTACAGTCGGTAAATTATTCTGTTTGAGGATGAGGAGATTTGTTTTGTACTGTTTATTTTAAAACCAAACACATTTGACTGTATTTGGCACACTTCTATAGACTTACGGACGCCTACTGACAATTTGAGCCATTTTAAAGGGAAGGGAGAATAAACGTTTATTTAATATTAATTTTATTACTCATATAAAACTGTTTTATGGCTGTAAATAATTATCTGTGACTAAAAGAATGTGATTTATCTTGTCCATTGTAACACTTCATAGAAGTAACATGGACAGAAAACATACAAGAGTGCAGCCGCATAGTTGCACTAAATAATAATAATAATAATAATAAAAAAAAAAATCTATATATTTGTCTACTGCCTGTTCAGTGAAGAAAGAATATGTTAATAAAACTCTTTAATTAGGTGAATTTCTCAAAATATAATTAAAATAGTGCAGTGTTTGTGTCAGATATGGTATGGCTTTGTAAAAATGCATTTGCAAACTTTAATTTCACTGCACCTGAAAATATTTGCAGCCTATTTTTTTTTTATCTATAAACAATATTTTTTATATATAATTTTGAATACACCGAGATAGAAAGGGGGGGGAGTGTCTTTGGTGGCCTTAACTCCTGGAGGTTGCTTTAAAATAACTGTCAACATGTACTTTACCTAATGAATGTTCAATATTATTCTTTATTACAATAAATAGCATTTGAAATTAATCAAATTAGTTAGAATACATTCAATATATGAACTAGAAATGAACGTTTCCATCAGTGATGACGACTTCAACAGACGGCTGTGAAATTATCTGCATGTGCGAAACCAACTTAACGCATGTTCCTCTGTTCCTCTGAAGCCAAAACAACACGTTTTCCCACCCAACAGCGCCACACTGAGGATTGTTGATCAGCAACAACTGTGGCTTTTTTTTCAACGAGTTTGCCAACAACACAAATTTAGAAATATCCTTCATTTCAGCCTTTGAGTCACGTTGGCCAAGGCAACAGCAAATGCCTGAACTGCTGAGAAAGGATACTGGAAATCCAAGATATAGGCGTTCCCATCGATCCGCCCAAACTGCATCACCTGGAAAAAAGAACATGACATTTCAGAACAGAAACTGATGACTTTTCAATTTTCTGCTGATAGACGAATTGACTGATTACCTGTCTGCCATCCAACTCTATCTGAAAGTTCTTTGCAGACTCCTGTGTGACTCGTCCTCCAAAGTCCAGCTGGTAAACCTGTGTGGCCTCGTTCCACAGTGGTTGTTTGTTGGCCATGACGTAGACGAACCCTTGGCTGCCCAGACTGCGGTCCTCTCGTTCGTTGGCCTTGCGACACTTGATCTCCTCCAGCTCGCTCGCCATCCGCAGGCTGCGCTTGTTCTTCCAGCTCTTCTTACTGCTCTGGTTCTGGTTCATGAGCTCGTCGCCGCTGATGAACAGCTCCGGCTCGCTTTCCGAACTGTCCTGGAACTCGTTTGTGGTCCTGCTCATCTTCTTGGTTTTGTTGAGTTGCTCTCGCTGACCCTTGGGCTTCTTCTTCTCTCGGCTGCCAAGCCTCGGGCTGGAAATGAGCGTGTTGAAGTCGCTGAGCGCTCGTCCTTCCTTTCTGGACTTGCCCTCGGAGACGGTGGACTCCTCGGCTCTGCTGTCCAACCTTTTGCGGCTCTTCTTGTTGAAGCGTTCTGACTCCTGTGGCACGGGGCTTTCATTCAGAGACGACGGCTCCGCAAAGTTGTTTGCAGACTCTGTTAAATCCTCTGTGGCACTTTTGGATGGCGGTAGCTCAGTAGGCGGAGGAGGTGGCGGCAAAGGTGGTGGTGGGGGAGGTCCAGTTGGGGGAGGTGGGGAGAGAATTGGCTTCTCTAAAATCTGGTGGGTTTTGGTAGGGAGGGGAGGTGCTGGTGGGTCTTGCAAGGGTGGTGGACAGGGGTAGGGGTTCCAAGGGTGAAGGCTGACAGGATGCAGCTGGATTCCGGAGCACGAACTGGCTCCCGGATACATCGGAGGTAAAGGGCAACACGCCAGGTTAGCAAGGTTCGGAGGGTAACCTGGTGGCAGAACCAAACTGGCGTCCTGCTGAGAAAACGGGACAGACGTGACCACTTCGTTTGGTGGAGGGTTCTGTAAGGTCTGAAGTGGTGGAGCGCTGTGACCCACACCTGGAGGGAACGGCGACAGGGAAATCTGGTAACCTGACGGGAAAGTGAGAGTGCTTGTGCTCGGACTGGCTGGTGGTTTCGTTGTGAGGAAAATCGGAAGGCGGGTCACGTCCAAGTGCTGCGCCTGACTAATGATGAGTGGAGGTGGTTTACTGGGTCCCGGCGGCGGCGCTAACATGGTCGGCTCTGGGGTGAGCCAAAACTCCTCTGTCGTGGAGGTGTCCCACTGGTAAGGCGGAGGACGTTTCACCGTCAAACTGACATCCCCGAGAGTCAGCTGACGCACTGATTTTTCCAGGTGACACTGCTGATTTAGAGTCTCGTCTTCAGTGAATGCAGAGTTAACGTACACCGTTCTGTCCCGGCTGTTGTCGACAGCGCCCAGCAGACTGTAAGACGAGTGGGAGGCCAGAGGCGAGGTGCTTTTAGAGTGCACAATGATTGTGCTGTGATGTGCACCTTTTCCTGGTGGGAAGTCCTGCCTCACGACCGTACCACCTGCGATTCCACTACTTGTGGTTCCGCCTCCACTCACGCTGACGCTGGTGCTGCTGCTGTTGCTGCTGCACTGTGTGCACGTGTACAGTGCGGTGGGCACCCTCTGCTGGTAGGAGAGTGCTAATGCGCTATTCATTTTAGCCTTCGTGGGAAGGGTTCTCGAGCTTTCCATCATCTGTGGCACTTTGAGTCCCACATCCCTGCGGTCACGGCGCAGAGTGGCGTGAATCAGGCTGCTGTCGATTCTCTGAGGAGGAGGGAGTGTGGCGGTAACTTGGTTGGCCGGATCTGGGTACGGAGGAGGGTCTCCACTTGGAATTGAGTATCGAGGGACAGAGAGGCGACTTAATGTGGCTGAGCTGTACGGAAGCTGGATTTTTTTATTCTCAGAGGAGGTGACTTTAAGAGTGGCAGAACCTCCGATGCCGTGCATAGTGTACGCATTCTGGTTCCGGATGAGGCGCCTTCGTGGCCGGCAAACCTCCTCCACGTTGCCGCTGCTGTCAAAGGTCGTGATCCTTTCGTATCCCAGAGGCGTCGGGTACTGCAAGGTGATGGGGCGAAGCAAGTAGTCGTCCTTCTTCAGACAGGGATCGGGTGCCAGGACACTGGGGCTGTCGCAGTTCGTGACGAGAGTCTGAGGTGTAGCAGCGGCCGTGGCTGCGGCTGCACTCGCCACAGTGCCAGGATACGGAGGAGGAGGATTCACTTTCCTCATGTGAATCTCCACAGAACCGTCCATGTCACTGAAGGTAGGAGGTAAAGACCGCAGCAGACTTGGCTTCAGAGTGTGTCGATGCTCGACCAGGTCTAAACCCTCGGCGGACGGAGGAAGAATCTGAGGCAGAAGGTGAATCTGCTGTAAGGAAATGGTCGGGTAGCCAGTCGGAGGCGGAGGCAGCGTCATCTGCATCTTCAGCTGCTGCTGCATCTGCTGGTGCTGCCTCTGCATCTGTTGGTGCTGCTGCTGGATCTGTTGGTGCTGCTGCTGGAGCTGCTGCTGCTGCTGCCTCATCTCCTGGATCTGCTGCCGGATCTGCTGCTGCTGCTGCTGCATCTGCTGCTGCTGCTGCTGCATCTGCTCGTGCTGCAGCTGCATCTGCTGCTGCTGCTGCTGGATCTGCTGCTGGTGCTGCAGCTGGTGGCTCGACACTTGCTGCTGCTGACTCTGTTGCATCTGCTGGTGCTGCTGCACCTGGAGCTGCTGCTGGAGCAGCGCCTGCTGATGGTGCAGTTGCTGGAGCTGCTGTTGATGCTGCTGCTGCTGCTGCTGCTGTTGCTGCTGCTGCTGCTGTGACAGCGTCTGATGGTGAAGCTGCTGCTGTTGATGATGATTATACAGTTTCTGCTGCTGCTGCTGCTGTTGTTGTTGCTGCTGCTGCTGCTGCGTCTGCATTTGTTGGGACTGTTTCGACTGTTGTTGGCGAGGCTGCTGTGAATGAGACCGCTGCAAGTGAGGCTGCGGTGGGAGATGGTGAGGTGGAGGTGGTGGTGGTAGAGTACCAGGAAGGAGCTGAGCCATCTCCAGCTGGTTGAAGATCACCTGACCGGGGTTGGAGTATCTCGTCGGCACCGGCGGGTACGGTGATGCAACCGCGTCCTGATCAGCGACCGGGACAGAAGCTGCCACTGCTGCAGCCGCCGCCGCCGCCGCAGTGGCTGTGGGGTTGGTCAGGACGTCCAGCTGGATATTTTGATTGGCCAGAAGAGACTGAACCAGGCCGATGCTCTGCGTCGGGGACATGGCCTGAGCCGGGCTGTGGATGGGAGCAATGGGAATGTTGACGGTACACGGCGGATTGTCTCCTGCCACTCCAGATGGCCCCATCACTGAGGAAGAAAACATGTTAGTGTGTACAAAAACACAGACTACATCTATAGTAATGTCATTTATTCCCACCTGGTAAATCGTCCTCGTCCTCACTGAACACGTTGGGGTTGAACACGGGCATGCTCATAAAGTCGTGAGAGATCTTTCGCACCTCGGGCAGGTAGATTGTCATCTGTCTCGGTTGCAGATGAAGCAAACTGGTCTTATAGATGACTGAAATACAAAAGGCCATTCATTACTGTCACAACTGTCCGTGTTATTATGTATTATAACATTGTTTTCTTTAAATTTACCTGCACCAAGATTGGCGGGGAGGAAAGAAGCAAGTCCAACAATTTTGAACTTTGTCCCCCAAATATTGGACGTGACTTGAGCGAGGTAGTTGTGCTGCGAGAAAGAGAAAACGTGGAAGAGGACGTGAATAAAAATGCAAACCGAGACCCAATCATTACACCAGTATCAACAATGGACAGTCTTTCCAACATATCGTACCTCTGTGATCCCATCCATGGAAAACTCCCGGCGTGTCAGGCTGGGAGATCGAACCGGAGGTTTCTTTGTTGGTAACCGTGGTGACCGTTGGCATTCTTGATTGGCACGTGAGAGTTTGGGAGATTTCCTTGATTCCATGTTCAACCTGGGAAACAAATTTGTACAATTTGGAACACGTTCAGCTAAAGCAGGGGTGTCAAACTCATTTTCACTGAGGGCCACATCAGCATAATGGTTGCCCTCAGAGGGCCAGATGCAACTGTCATACAGAATAAATGTAACTAAATGTAAACTAATATAAAGTAAAGGTAACTACTCCGTAACATATTGCTAAATAACTTTCTGTATTTATTACTTATTGAAGTTACAAATATGATGCATTATAGATGTAACCCGGTCCGCGATGGAGTTTCTTGACAAACAAACATTCTGCTGCGATCACAGTCTCAATCTCAATTTCGCTCGTCGTATGATGCATATACATTGATACACTGCGATGTTTATCATTGTGGCAGGATGCCGTCACTTTGCGGGTAACGCAATCGCCATGCATTGTGGGAAATGTAGTTTGTGGTCAACGCACGCCTTAAAGCAGCATAGACCTATTTTAACACCGATTTTTAAGACCAATTAATCAATTAATCACTCGCGGGCCACATAAAATGACATGGCGGGCCACATCTGGCCCCCGGGCCTTGAGTTTGACACATGTGAGCGAAAGCAATACAACGTGACTTATGCAACGTGAGGACTTAAGTTGACCTGTTTCCTCGGGATAACTTTGGCGACTTCTTCCCGACCCACTCGTCGCTCAACTCAATGTCACTGGAGTCGGAGCAGTTGCAGCTGTCGGTGTATGAGATCATGGGGTTCACGCACACTTCCTCTGAAAGAAAAACAGTAAAGGTGATTTAAATCAAGTCTTTGTTATCTACTAATAAAACGTCAATCGTCCAACCTGCTTTGCTGTCTGTTTTAGGATCCATGATGACAAACTCAGGCCGCAGTTTGCTGATACGTCGTCCCTTGAGAATCGGCACCAGCCCGCCTAAATATTCCAGGTAGAGCGTGTAGCAGGGTCCGCCCGCCTCTGGGCTGTCCTCGGCTCGCTTCATGGTGCAGTGGAGGCGCTCGTTCCCAGCTGTGGGATAACTGACAAAGTCACGGATGTTGTTGGGGTCAGGGATTGGCGGCTGGAACAAAGAGAGGAAAAGGGTGTGAAGATTCCCGGACGGGCGAAAGAAAAAAAGAAAACAAAGCAAATAAGACGTCGACGGCGCACCTTGATGGTGGGTATGAAAGCGGTGGTGACGTAGGAGCAGAGCAGTGATGGCATGTTCAGTTTCCCCACGTCTTTCTCCTCTCGCAGGGCGCTGGCGATGCCCTGCTGGCATAAGAGCTGGAGGCTGGCCACCCTGTGCTCCACGCGGACCACGTACAACGCCGGGCCACATGCGAGGAACAGGCGAGAGTCTCTGTGGCCCCAGCAGATGGTGGTGATGGGCCTCTGGAAAAAAAATCACAGAATTCCTCTGGTAACAGGTTCTCACTTAATCACTAAATGTAAAGTAGTTTTGTTTTGAAGGGTGCTTAAGAAGATTTTTCTCTAATACATGCATTTCAGATACTACTTCAGGCTTATAAACGATTGATAAATGGTATATAAATCAGTGTTCACACATTCATATCAGTATTTGGCAAGATACTGTAACTAACCATTAAAGGTGCATTATGTAGGGTTAGGGTTAGAGTCTCAGCTGCCGCGCAACCACGGGTTGGCAGTTACATCAGATAACGAAACCTAAAAGACCTCGGTGTTTTGAATTTGAATGTAGTAACTGTTTTTGGCCACATTCTTATATATGGCACCTTTAATCTTACTAATGTGTTACTATTCATACATTGTGATAGGGGCTCACTATTTGGCAAGCAGATGTTTTGAGTTGAGTGTAAAAGTTTACTCATCGATTGGTTTTGTAATCGTAGAATAAGTCTTTGTACTTTGTACGTCATTAAAGGTGCATTATGTAATAAATCTAAATCAACTGGCCATGAAATCCTCCTAATATGTCACAGAGACTCAGGAATAATGTTCATATAACAAACTGAACTGAACTGAACTCACCAACAACAAAAGTACAGTCAAGATATTTGAATTTAAAAAAATATTTTGCAGACTGCAAATCATGTTTACATTTTGAAATCATGTTTTGGCATGTGGCGCCACCTACCGCCGTCGACTAATCATTGCAGTCAGCAGAGTCTCAGCTGCCGCGCAACCGCGGGTTGCCAGTTACGTCAGAAAACGAAACCTAAAAGACCTTGGTGTTTTGAATTTGAATGTAGTCACCGTTTTTGGCCACATTCTTACATATGGCGCCTTTAATCTTACTAATGTGTTACTATTCATATATTGTGATAGGGGCTCACTATTTGGCAAGCAGATGTTTTGAGTTTGTGTAAAAGTTTACTCATTGATTGGTTTTGTAACCGCAGAATAAGTCTTTGTACTTTGTACGTCGTTAATTCTTACACGCTGGACTTTATTAGTAGTTAAAAGTTAGGTTTTTCCTCCAAGAGAGACACCGACAATGTATAAATCCACGTAGAAATTCCACATTAGTCTGGGATAAATCGTCTGTGGAGATTCCTAGATCATTTTCATGCTTGATCAGCTATTACTATGAGAAGAAATGCTGATTTTGCATCTTTCTTCCCACAGTCCAAACACATGCTGAGGTTAATTGGACACTGTAGGTGTGAATGTAAGAGTGAGTGATGTTCCTATTTCATCTCCAGCTCCCTCATGTGTGAGTATATAGTTGATCTATGCAGGACTAACCTGTGCAGGTGTTTCCAAAGTGTAGATGTGTTCCCCTTGGACATTATAAAACTTAACAAGGGCGTTTCTCATGATGGACGCACACGTAGAGTCGGCAGGAAGCCCGTGTCTCTCCATGCCGGCCACGGCCAGCAGATCTCCCTGCGAGCACCATTTCGCCTCAACATCTGCGAAGTAACGGAGAATAAATCACGTTAGTGTCGGTGCATGAGCGTGTTTATAATTATCTTAGTGAAACTTTTTTTTTTACCTTTCAGCCCTGAGCGAATAACACTGGGAGAGAGGTCGTCATAGTTGTTCATTAAACTGATGTCTCCCGATAAGAAGGTGACCGTCAACAGAGGCTTCACTCTACGCGCTTGGAGGAAAAGTAAAGGAAGAAATAAACAGCGTGAGCATGACGCCATCATGAGCAGCGAGAGAAGAGAGGATGTGTTTGCACCTAAAGGCAGAACATTGTCGTCAGAGTCCGTGTCGCTCTCTGTGCTGTCCTCCACCAGGAAGTCGGGGCAGTTCCAGGACATGCTCACGATCCCGTCAGACTCGTGCAGCAGCACGTGGGCGAGCATGCGGCCGTGACAGTCCATCACTATCACCTGACCGTCTGCTGTGCCGAACAACACCTGAGGTGTTGTACGTTAAGCTTTATTACATGACATAATAAAAAAAACAAAAAACAATTAAGTGTGTCAGTTAGACGATGCGTTACCTGCTGGTCGTCCGGTGTCCAGATGCCGCAGGTGATTTGACTCTCCAGGTTAATCTCCGAGGACCAGTGTCTCTGTCCGCTCACCGAGCCGACCAACACAAAGCCGTCCCTGTACGCGATGAGGGCTTGAGTGCCGTCATGTGACCAAGTGAAGTCGCTCACCTGGTGGACAGGAAACACTTTAGAGCAGTCGTTCCTGCACAGATCTGGGGGGAGTTTTAAGGTTGCCAAATAAGTTTTGCAATTTTTTTTCCAGCCTTTGTGTCATTTTTACCACGTAAATTATGCATTATGTGATAAATCTAAAATCAACTGGCCATAAAATACTCCTAATATGTCACAGAGACTCAGGAATAATGTTCATATAACAAACTGAACTCGCCAACAACAACAGTACAGACAAAATATTCGCATTAAAAAAAAATCTGTGGACCGCAAATCATGTCATCACCGTCGTCTACCAATGATTGCAGTCCTTAGAGTCTCAGCTGCCGAGCAACCACGGGTTGCCATTTACGTCTGAGCTACAATGGTTGGAGAAAACGAAACCTAAAAGACCTCGGTATTTTAAATTTGAGCATAGTAACCGTTTTTGGCCACATTCTTACATATGGCGCCTTTAACAAAAGGCTAACTTCGTGAAATATGCACCAGCTTAAATAAGGCTACGATATCTTGAGAACATGTTCGGTGCTTTATCTCACTGTTATGTACAACAGGAAAGTGATGTTTGTGTCACTTTGTGAACCATTCCCACACCTACCAACCAATTTCCATCGAGAAAAATCATTGATTTTACATCAAGGCACATTGGAGATGTTGATTTATGGTCACTTTTGTTCCTTGAGTGTTTGAAATCCTTCATTCAGATTAAAAAAGTGACATAAAGAGCCCATATCAAGCTAAAAATGCTGACTTTGTTGCATTTATTTTGTCTCATTTATAAGGTATTTAACATAATCTAGCATAAATTACTTCATTTACCTCTTTTGCGTGAACACAACATTTTCTGCGACAGAAATGGCCGTAAATAGAATTGGGTCACGATGGTCCCCCCCATATAAATACTTCTATGCGACTATGTCTGCATCAGCACAAGCCGTGACAAGCTCCAATTAATTAAAGGTCTCATAAGAAGCCATTTTTAAGGTTGAAATCCATATCCCCAGACTCTCGTTTGCTTACCTGCGCTCCTCTGTCGTTCACCAGCTCCACAGACCATCTGCCTTCGTACTGGATCCACACAAAAATGCCTCCCTCCATATCGCAGGTGGCCAGCTTCTGAAAGGGCTCGTTCCAACGCACCAAGACGACCTATAAAAAGCGCCCAGAACACAGCCAGTGTTGCTATTTTCTCACGCGCAGGTGGCTGCCAGCGCACACAGCAACATTCATCATGAATATTCAGCTGGAAGCAAACAATAATGAGCTTTTTTTAGGCCCAATGTACAGTATACAGTAGTTTGACTTGTGAAGCAGTCGGAAAAGGAAAAGTCAGCATAGAGACACAAAATAGAACGTTTATGTTCACTGAATAATTCACTTCAGTGCAAATATGAACGTACATTTCCTGCTCCCTAACGTAGTTATACAAAGCATCTTAGAAATAAGGGTTCCAAAAGCGTCCTTCTACAAGGGCTGAGGTTCTACCTGGAACCATTTGCTTCTGAAAAACCCTTTCCTGAACCCTTTCAAGGGTTCTTGGTAACACTAATGGTTCCAGTAAAAACCATTTTGATCCAGAGAACCCTTTAAAACCCTTTCCTGAATAAAGGGTTTTAAAAGGGTTCTTGGTGGATAAAAGGTTCTACCTGGAGCTAAAAAGGGTTCTCCTATGAGGACAAGCCGAAGAACCTTATATGGTTCTACTTAGCACTTTTATTTCTAAGAGTGTATACTCACAGATGCTTTTGTTTAAAGTATCTTGAAAAAGAAGCAAATGGTTCCAGATAGAACCTCAGCCCTTTAGAAATAAAAGTGCTAAGTAGAACCATACAAGGTTCTTCGGCTTGTCCTCATAGGAGAACCCTTTTAAAACCCTTTATTCAGGAAAGGGGTTTTAAAGGGTTCTCTGGATCAAAATGGTTCTGACTGGAACTGGAAGGAAGCAAATGGTTCCAGTTAGAACCTCAGCCCTTGTAGAAGAACCCTTTTGGAACCCAAAAGTGGAGTGTCACATAAATTCCCCTATAAGCACATATTGTAAAATATAGGCTTATTATTTTATTAAAGGAGTAAAATATTATATTTTTTATTTTTATATAGATTTAACTGTAACACAATGTAAGCTTGGTAGTTTAAACGATTTAAATAATATAGTATCTTATTCTTTTCACCTAATACAACTACTCGCTTTTGTCTTTTTTCTAGATTTTGTCCAATTAAATTCTGTGATATTTAGGATTCTTATTGAATTCCTTTATCACGGAAAGATTGAATGATTCTAAATGCCTCTGTCTTGTTTCTGCCATAATTATAATTCCAGTGCATCACACGTTTGTCTCATCGTCCAAAAACGACAAACAATGAACCCGTGTGAGTAAAACGCCGCACCTCGCTGTTGTGTCCTCGCAGGTTGAAGTTGATCCTCTGCGGCGTGCTCCTGTCCCTCCTGCAGTGGCTGGACGTGAACGTGACGCCGACGACGCCTCGCCCGTTGCCCGTGGCGAGCCATCCCTCCTCGTAGTAGCGCCGCCGGCACACCGGCTTGTCCTTCTCGCTCTTGGGGACGCGGCCTTTCCACGACAGGCAGAGGATGTTGGAGTCGCTGCAGAGGATGGGACCGTGTTCCACGGCAGCCAACATCCCTACTGAGTGACCAGGCTGGTGAGCAAGGCAGCACAGAAAAAAAGGCAAGTTGAAAGAAAGTGATTAACCCTGTGCTGCAGGTGCAACCATGGGAATAAATACACAACTCCTTATATGGACATCCTGGGTGTGTGTTTACAGGTCACATATTCAGGCTTTAATTGTGCAGAAGTCACCAAAAATAGAGCGTTTTTCTTTTTTTGCCAAGTGAACTTGAATTTGACAAATTCAATCCCATTTTTAAACATTTTAGTACTTTTTGCTCAGGTGTATTTATATAGTATAATGTACGTTTAAACATAGTAAAGGAAAAAAAGCAACCAAAATACTCTGTGTTCTAAGGATTAACAGACATTTAGAGTCTGCTTTTACCTATAATTGGCTTCTCAGTGACACCAAAGATCCACATTTCAGGGGGAATATTCGTCAGAGCCTGAGATTGTTTTGTTTGTTCTGTTTCCTTTAACCTGAGTTCTTTGCTTCTGCTTTTCAGTCGTCTTCTTTGTGCCATTTTAGTTTCAGTTGCAGTTCTTTGTGCTATAAGGGTTCCAAAAGGTTCCTCCTACAAGGGCTGAGGTTCTACCTGGAACCATTTGCTTCTGAAAAACCCTTTCCCAAAGAAAGGGTTTTTCAAGAGTTCTTGGTGACACTAACGGTTCCAGTGAGAACAATTTTGATCCTTTAAAACCCTTTCCTGAATAAAGGGTTTTAAAAGGGTTATTGGTGGAACCCTCCAAAAGGGTTCTAGGGGGAACCTTTATAAAAAGGTTCGACCTGGAGCCAAAAAAGGGTTCTATGAGGACAAGCCAAAGAACCTTATATGGTTCTACTAAGCACTTTTATTTCTAAGAGTGTCCTTAGAATAGACTATAGAACACTAGAATATAAAAAAGGATAATGATAATTATATGCAATAGAAATGGTTTAAGAAACTCAGTACAGTGTGTAAACATTGGTCTAAAAATGAAGTGAATTATATATACACTCTTAGAAATAAAAGTGCTAAGTAGAACCATATAAGGTTCTTCGGCTTGTCCTCATAGGAGAGCCCTTTTTTTAAATAAAGGTTCCCCCTCTTCCACCAAGAACCCTTTTAAAACCCTTTATTCAGGAAAGGGTTTTTCAGAAGCAAATGGTTCCAGGTAGAACCTCAGCCCTTGTAGATGAACACTTTTGGAACCCTTATTTATAAGAGTGTAGCTGTAAGTGTTTCTAATTCCAATTCACACAGGCATTCATACTGTTAAAAGGAAATATTCTGCATAGTGTGACTTTATAATACACATTTTAAAACCTCTAGAATGTCCCCCTTTACAATCTAAAATAGAGATATGAGACTTAAATGAATGTGACAAAGAAAGGAACATACCTCATAGTTCCTGGACATGTTGAGTCAAAATGCCTCCATTGACCGTGTCCATATTTACATTCAGACGCTGCACTGAAGGATAATGGCTGCTCGGCTCTTGTTGCTTGCAGATAAATCTACGGTGAGGTGAAATGCATCATACATCCAGGAGATGATGTCCAGCTCTGCCTTTGCTTTTTTATTTCCCCCTCAACCGAGCTGCTGCTGCTCTGCTCTGTGCGTCAGAGTTTAAAGCCATGAAATGAAATGATGTGGAGGAGGCTTCGTCTTCATGCCAGTGGCCCATCCCATGTCTTCTTAATGTTGCTCTGTAGAGTTGCAAATAAATAAATAAATGCATAAATAGAGTCAACAAGGCAATCTGAGAGAGAAAGACACACACACAGATACAGAGGGGTCTTGCTTTAAATAGACGCTTTGTCATTCAGTGCATCAACCTTGAATTTCACAGTTTTTCCTCAGTCTCTCAGCAACAGCAACACTGCATTGGAGATGAGAACACTGGCTCAGTCTCCATGGGTACGGAAACTGTACGTTCTTCCTCTTTTTACGTCAAACACCACAGCAGCCTGCAGGCAAGGATGTGCACTCACTCACTGCCTATTTCCCCTCACTTAGAATAAACATATTCTCATAATATGAAAATATATGTCAATAATGGATGAAAACACTTGGACATAATCCTGAGTTGATTGACACAATTTGATGAAAGCAAAAGCTGCGTCTATCACACATCACATCAGTTTAATTTCTCATGCAAAGGCGTATCTGACTGCATGCAGCAGCAGCAGCAGCATCAGCTGACGAGGCGAATAAACTGCGCAGGGAAATAAAAATAAAAATAAAAGTCTCCACCACAGACGAATAATAATAATAATGCAGCTTCACGTACCTGACACCGCTGTAATAGCGTGTTAATCCAGACGCAGACGGCGCACAGTGCGGTCGTGTTGCCAGGTTCCACTGGCGCACTTCGGGGGGGGGTTGTGGCTTTAAAAACGGGTTGCCATGAGGCAGGTTGTACGGAAAATAGACCGCCGATGTTTCAGTCTGCTTGAAGTGAATGTACTCACGCACATTACAGACCAACCAGACGCCACTGTGTCGTGAATGTGTACGTTTACATTTTAAAATAACGCATTTTTATAGGATATGTGGTCCAATGTTTGATCAACAATTAATTGGGAGTAGTTGCGTTGCTGCTGCTCAAAAGGAGGAGTTCCTTTATAATGGCAACCCCACACGACTGACCACATCTATGAGTTTGAAGTTGAAGAGATGAGACCTTGTGATGATGAATGTGTTGTTACAACACTGACTCTTCCTGTCATAAATATCAAATGCTGAGCACCATATGCTTTACATTAAAGTTGCATATGATTGCACTAGATTCACTTTTTTATTGAAAGTAAATGTACTTAAATGTTGGGATTTTGTTTTGCATAAAAACAAATGCACTGGAATTAAATCATCATTCAATTTTATTGTGTTTTTTTTAGATAACGATGTCCCTTTTATTTTTACACCATCACAGCTGGAGAACAATGGCATCCTACAAGAAAATATATGTAAGTATTCTTTTATTTTCAACCTAAAACACCAAGCAATGAGAATGCATTGCTTGTTTGTATTTTATGAATATCCACAGAAAGATAAGCTGATAATCTGCAAATTGTACAATAAGTTAGTTGCAACTCTAATCTATATCCCCCATTATGTGACACTCTTAGACCGAGATGTGGCAGAAATTGTCTTATAATTCAGTTTTGCAGGGAAATCTGCATCAGAGAGTCTGTTGTAATCCCACAGTGTTCTTGTTTTTCAGTTATTTCAAGTGCAAGTCTCTTCAAATGCGTGGATGACACTGTCGTAGGCAGGAGGCCCAGTGTGAGAGGGCAGGAATCCTTTCAGTCCGTTGCCTCCCAACCAGAAGGAGTTCCTCTTGCTTGGCACGAGTGATGCTGAATCGGATGAGACGGACGCCGCCGTGTCCTCGGGCATGTCCACCTGGGTGTCCTCTGGCATCTCCAGGCCGGCCCTGCTCCTCTTGGGCGTCGGTCGGAAGGTGGAGGTGTCTGCTCCGGGTTTGCTCCCCAGAGGGCCCACGGGCTCCAGGGACGGCTGCCTGTAGACGCTGAGAAAGGTGCTCCTGTAAAGGCCCAGCTGACCGTTCATGGGGTTGTTTGACGACTGCGAGGCGCGAGACTTCCTTTTGGAGCGTCTGGTGATCAGGACGGTGGCTTGACGCCTGGACGCCCAGGTCAACAGGACGTAGACCAAAGCGCCAAGCAGGAGGCCCACGAGCATTGACAAGCAGAAGGCAAGAATCATGTCACCTGCAGAGAAAAGTAAGACAGATTCACGGAAAAGGGGAAGCAGTGCAGGATTAAAATAACTTGGCAGTGCGAGTGCGAGGCTCCGTGCTTTGTGTTGTTGCCGACTCCCCGGAGGATGATTGTAGCTGCATGTGTTTCAGTTTGAAACAAAACATGTTTTTTTTTTGTTTTTTTTTATCATCTTAGATGCAGAGTTTGCAAGACTTCGTTAAACAAAGCGGATCTCAGATATTGATTTATTATTTGTGGGTACTGCTATACTCAACACAGTGTTACATAAAAATCTTACATAATAGCTCCTGCATGTGTGGGTTTAGTCCATCCTAGTGTTGAAGCACAGACGATTGTGACACTTTATATACATATATATAAATAAATGTTAAAGGAGCCATATGTAAGAATGTGGCCAAAAACTGTTACTACATTCAAATTCAAAATACAGAGGTCTTTAAGGTTTCGTTTTCTGACCTAACTGGCAACCGGTGGTTGCTCGGCCGCTGAGACTCTACTGACTGCAATGATTGGTAGGTGGCGCCACATGCCAAAACATGATTTCAAAACATGATTTCAAAACATAAACATGATTTGCAGTCTGCAAAATATATTTTTTAATGCAAATATTTTGTCTGTACTGTTGTTGTTGGTGAGTTCAGTTTGTTATATGAACATTATTCCTGAGTCTCTGTGACATATTAGGAGGATTTTATGGCCAGTTGCTTTAGATTTATTACGTAATGCACCTGTTTTGGCATGTGGCGCCACCTACCGCCGTCTACCAATCATTGCGGTCAGTAGAGTCTCAGCTGCCACGCAACCACGGGTTGCCAGTTACGTCAGAAAACGAAACCTAAAAGACCTCGGTATTTAGAATTTGAGTGTAGTAACCGTTTTTGGCCACATTCTTACATATGGCTCCTTTAAAACTGCTACACAAGTTGTAAAAGAGCTTTAAATGCTAGATATTTGATCCTGGGTGAGAATGAATTCACTTTACAGATATACAGTAGAAATATAATTTGCCCTACACTTCCTAAACTTCTTCTTACACTCATTTCCTGATTTTTCCACTGGAAAACATGTCATTTAAAGTCATTTTTAAAGACAAAAACAGAAAACAACTCACCAAGATTAACTGAATTTAGTATTTCCATAAAGGGATGTGTTTCATTGTGTGCCATTATTCCACCACAGGCTGCAGGTGTGAAAGATTCCGACCCTGACTCCGAGCAGTCACGTCCAACACTAAGGCTTCTTGACTTTATCCCCCCTCCTCTAGTGTTTGCTGTGGCGGAAACTTTGCTGTCATGCTTCCTTCCCTCTCTGGCTTTAAAATTAGCAAGTGCATTGCTTATCTGTGTGGGACATAACACTGGGAAGCAGGGTTTGCTTCCTTTTGCATCATTTCCTATGCATCGGTGTGTTTCAACAATTGTCCTCTCGGCACCGTTTGTGAAGCGAGGGCGTGTCGTTGCACAGCCCATGCGTCTTCATGTAAATATGATGCTTGAAAACAGTGATTATTAACGACACAAACATGTTTTTGGTAAGAATGTGGGGTTTAAATGAAAATAAACTATTACAACTCCTACTACTCACGCACAAAGATGATTCCAAAGAGTTGTGGATAAAATGTCGAATGAAAGTACAAGCCATCAACTGGGGAGTTTGCAGCAGACTATCAAACTCTTGGTCTCAATGGGGATTTCCTTCAATTGTTGCTGTTCCCACTTCACTCATGACCTCAGAGCTTTTCATGCTGATAACTCCAACAGCTTTCTGCACCAACACCACCATCAGCCACATAAAATCCCCCACTTTATTCAAAGTGACATATTCATAAATGTAAATAAAAACAAACATATACTGAGGTAAACTCCCCTCAATGTTTAGTTGAAGACACTCACTTTGCAGAGATGACCAGCAGGTGGCACTGTGACTCTACTGTGTAATTTCACACCACATACCAGCCTTTGTAATCCACATTCCAAGCCGTCAGTGAACGTTTCCGCAACGAAAAGGTAACGTTCTGGGAACCAAACACTGTTAGCTGGGAAAGCTGTTTTACTGTACATGCAACATAAAGTAAAAGAAATGTAAAATACACTGTTAGAAGCTAACAATCTGTCTCCAAACATACCGACTGTTCTCAAAATACACTTTATAACCATATAAAGATGGAGAACTCACACGACAAACAGTAAACTGAATGGAATAATTAAATTTTTGTATTGTGTCATTTTGCTGTACTCTTGCTGGAAGTTGTAGCTTAGCTTTCCTGCCATGTTGTTGGCTAATTCCCAGCTAGCTAACGATGTTTGGTTCCCAGTTGACCTAACGTTAGTTTTTGCCTCACAACCTTTTTCGAGAACGTTCTCTTTTAGTTCCCAGAACATTTCCCCGTAACAACTTTATTTTGTCACAACCTTTCAGTTTTTTGGTGGGGGTTCTCTCAACGTTTAGGGAACGTTAGGCCCCTAGGGGCCTAGCCTAACCTAACCCTGAGAGGAACATTCTCCAGACGTTCGCTTTTGGTCTTGTTGTAAGTAACCTGAGGAGAACCTTGGGCTAACGTTGTGTGTATGTGTGTATGTGTGTGTGTGTGTGTGTGTGTGTGTACTATTGTGTATTTTTGTGACCATCTGGCAAGTAGGGTCAACGGAAGTGGCACGCGCACGCGCACACACACACACGCACACACACACAGAGGGCATTCCTCAAACATTTGTCCCCAAATTAAATAATAAGAGCATGAACTTTGACCCCTTCTTCCTCCTCTCAGTGTTGAGTTGTGTTATTACGCGCTCTTCTCCTTTTTGTGGTCAGAAAATGACCTTAGTTAGACTTACTTTACCCTGTTTCATTTTCACGGTTACCCCTAGCAACCGCGCAACACACCCACACATGCAGCCACTTCCCCCCTTGAAAAGTTGCCATGCTGCGCTGCAGTGCTCACAGCGGTAAGATACAACTGTTAAATGTCACTTTTAATGGTCGTTTAATGTGTGTCGTTCACTGCTACTGAAGCGTTCGTTTATTTACGTGGAAGCTCGGCTTACATTGCACCTGCTTCTTCGTTTCGGTTCGGTTCGGCATGTTTCGGTGGTGTTCGGTGTGGGTTAGTTCGTAGTTGCGAAACCACCACTCAAACAACCCTCTGTGGTAACTTGGTTTCACAAAGTACTAACAGCAGCTTTTTTAATTTCTTCTTTTTCTAACCCTATAACATCAAAGATCCACGGTCGGTGTGTCCTTTATCAGATTAACATCAAAGGTCCACGATACCGCACCTTCCAATTATGTTAATTAAACATCCCATAGTCCATTATATGCACAATATAATTATGATTTAAGAGTTGTTATCATCTGTGCATCACTTCGGAATCCGGTTCCCTCCTTTTTTGACAGTAATTCAGTTCAAATAAATATGAATTATGACTTTAAACCATATGCTTTGTACATTATACACTGTATATAAGGCTATTGTCCAGTGAATGTCTACCTTTATTAAGCAGTTAGCATTTAATATGTTCATATGTGTTGCTGTATGTCTGTATTTTTTGCCAGCAGCAGCCATTTTGACAAGAATAGCAGGTGAAACACTATTGCTGCTAATGTACCCATACATTGTGATTGGTAACAGCTGTGCATATTTAGGACCTTTTTCTACATAAACCACTGCCCCTGTCGGGACCAGTCGCCCCTAAAACAGAGCCTCACTTTTGAGGAACTACTTTTTGGGGCTAATATTTTGAATTGTGGTTAGGTGAAGGTTACAGTGAGGGATAACACTGTGTTTAGGCAGTGTCCTGTGTACGGCCGGGTTCCCATTCTCAGTATTTGTAAAAATAGGAAGTTAGATTTGCATAATTTGAGAGGCAGCAGACATAATCGACTGAAAAGCACACGTGGCATCCCCAACATTGACTTTGGCTGTGTGGTTATTAATGTGTTCAACGTACTGGACGTAAACTATTCTTTGCAGAAATATTGTCTACAGGAACAATGACTGACGCAAAGTGTGCAGAACAGATGAGTGTGCAAAGTTTGTGTTGCATACAAAAAGGGGGGCAGGGGGGATTTCAGTGTGTGAATGAGCAGCGACGTTTGCTTTTGTTGCTTCTGAAGGGACAAACGGTGAGTGAACACAATCATTTGAAGCCCCATTAACGTGCTTCTCTTTCACAGGCAACAGTCAATGGAAGGTGTGTTCCTATTGGACAGTGAAGCTGCTTGTCCGTGCATGAAACCTGAGATTCAATTGGGCCTGCGACTGCAGTGAAATTAGAAAGACAGAGAGGCAGAGGAGAGGAGAGGAAGAGGGAGTGACGGGGCAGAGGGGATGTCCCACCACAGGACTGCTGTGAAACATCTTCAGCTGTGATCGTACAGTCTGCAGTGAGACGCCATGGCTTCGCCGCTGTACCTGGGTCGGAGGTCTGTGGACATCGCCAATGTGATGCAGAAACTGCAGGGTAAGTGTCATTTCTTATGCTGCTGCTGCACAGTCATATTGTGCTGATTCAAGGACTTGTGCTGCATGCCCATGTGAAGTTTGCCAGGTTTTTAGCGAGACAGGATGCTCTCAAATACACACACACTCTCACACAGGAGCATTCAGGGCACTTTAAAGCTCTAAATTAAACTTTACTGCATTGTAGAATTCCCATTACAGGTTTTGTCTGGTTGCTGTCTTCTACATATATGTGTTTTTCTGAATTCTGTGCAGGTGAAGACTTTAAAGCACCTTTAATTTAAATGTGGTGCATGTAAAAAATATATTTAAACCACATACACTGTGCATTTGACATGTTCTTAAGAGCTTTTTTTTATAAGCACATAATCACATTTGGAATAAAAAGCAATTCAATATTAACTCTTCTGATATCTTGTGACCAGCCCGTAGAAGGCGTAACACGTTCTTTGTTAGCCCATATTGGATTATTATGGATGTATTATCCGTTTCATGCAGTAAAAATATGGTGAAACTCATGATCTTAAACACATGATTCGGAGCTTGCCTTTCATCCGCTTCTTCTTCTTCTTAATGTTTTTAAATCAGATTTACGTGTTTTTTAACGTCGTGTCGTTATTATCCACGAGGACAAAGTCGTCTTGTCTGAAGAAGAAGATCTTGTTTTTGAACGTTCTCGTCTCGTTATGAAAGTTTTTAAAAATTTGACCGAGTTGCATGAAAAAGAACTCCAGATCCACGAATTGACGGACAAACCACAGACTACAATCTGACACCCCTCCTGCCCTTGATAAGTGATGGATCAATAGCAGGAATCCTCAGTTATCACTACAGCACTATACAGTGGGTTCAATCCTCTGCTCAGTGTGGTTTTATTTCTGGATCCTCAGTATATATATACCAAGAAATTATTGTATGTTATATCACGGTTACCATAGCTACTTGCAGTGAAACATTTGTCTGCGGTTGTGCCACTGTTGCCCAGTTCCTGCTGAAGCGAGACTTGATTTCCTGTCTTGTGTGTCGTGCTGCACAATTCACTTTGTTATTCATATTATATTTTAAGCACAAGTAGTGGAATCAGTCAGGACAAAATGCACCTGTCAGATGGTGTTTGTTTGGTGTTTTTGTGCCAACGCTGTTGCTGTGTTTCCTGTCACATCTGGACGTCATTAGGTTGTAGGTGCAGATGGAGCAATTTTACATGGATTTCTTTTTTATTATTAGTGCTCAAACTCAGCTTCCTGTTGTTAAATGTGTCCTACAGGGAGGGTCACTGCACTTTGACTTGAGCAAAGGTCATTATTATAATAATGTTGGATGCTGTGGTGTCCGGGAGATTGTACAGTTGATGCCCTCAGCTTTGATATGTCTCTTAGAAGACTATCACTCTGTTTATTAATATTAAAGTAGTAAGTTTGCTTTGTTTCTTGTCCATTTCACAAAGAGAGCAGCAAACCTTAATGCCCTGTGGGTACAATTATCGCCTAATGTCTAATGTTTGCTGAAGTGTGTGCACGACAGGCATGTTGCTCTCATTACCACTCGGCTCTTGTGGCTTTCACTGTATAGTCAAACAGGATATGAAATCACATTTGACATGCGACTATATGATCCCCTCTCTCCCTTAGATCTAATCTCACATAATGTGTGAATGAGAAGTCTCTGAATGTTTGTTGTGTAGGATTTAGCCTCCTTAATACCCTTGATAAGGTAATAAATGACACAATTAAGAACATTATATTCATTAATTCATTGTTTACTGCTTCATCCTCCACATGAGGGTCACATGGAGCGCTGGAGCCAATCCCAGCTGACACAGAGTGAAAATCAGGGTACACCCAGGCCTTGACGAACAACCATTCACTCTCACATTCACGTATACGATCAATTTTGTGTGTTTAACCAACCTCTGCATACCCTTTTTTTGCTGTAAGGCAACAGTGCTATAGCCACTTCTTATGTTTCTATAAAAATCAATTATAAAAAGGTAAAAAAAACACCTTTTGTTGTACTTAATTAGTCACAAAACTAAATTCAATGGAATTAAAAACACCTGGGTGAGAACGCGGCTAAAAATGGGTGTTCACTACTTTTGTGGCTGTTGTAAAAACGTGAAACATAAGCTTGTGTGTTGTTGTCAGCTGTAGCTTTAGGTGCTGCCTCTCGACAGTGTCAGTTACATCTGCTATAGGCAGAGAGACAGACAGTCGTCAGTGTTATGATCTCATGAACACACAACATTACACACACTAAACCAAGCTGCCTCAGACTGTTTCAGAAACCACATCTTCTCTGTGATCATTTTAACTTATATATGTCACTTAGTGTCTGTGAGTCACAGTGGTGTCATTAATATGAAAGTTAGAAGGCCTTCAATTCTTACAAAAATGTATTAAGTTTTTGTCGTTAAGACATTTCATATGTGAAATAGTTCCCTAAGTATAAGAGTTTCCATAAGTTAATAAAACATTTTTTTTGACTTTTTTGTCAGATTTTGGACGTCATACTTTTTAATGAATTCTTTGTCAAATTTTCGACAACATTTTTTTTTTACTTTTTTTGTCAAATTTTGGACAGCATACTTATGGCTTTTATGTCAAATTTTGGACAAAACATTTTTTTGGTCAAATTTTGGAATCTGACAGTCATACCGCAGTATATCATCCAAAATTTGACAAAATTTTTTTACAAAAAAATGTTTTCCAAAATTTGACAAAAAAAAGTACAAAAAAAAATTGTAAAACATTTGACAAAAAGTAAAAACTTTTTTTTTCTCCAAAATTTGACATAAAGGTCATACTGCGGTATGTCGTCCAAAATTTTACAAAAAAGTCATACCATGGTATGCCGTCCAAAATTTTACAAAAAAAGTCCAACAAATATTTGTGTCCAAAATTTGACAAAAAAAGTCATACTGTGGTATGTCGTCCAAAATTTGACAAAAAAAGTCCCCCAAAAAATTGTCCAAAATTTTACAAAAAAGGTCAAAAAAGAATTTTGTCTAAACTTTGACAAAAAGGACATACGCCTGTCGTCCTAAATCTGACAAAAAAGTCAAACCACGCTATGTCATCCAGAATCTGACAAAACAGTCAAACCATGCTATGTCGTCCAAAATTTGAGTCCGCACTCCTCTTGTAATACTGTGATTTTGTTTGTTTCTGATTGATTAGATTACAACGCTGTCATTTTTGTTGTGAAGATTAGGAAACCAAAGTGTTCACCAATCATTCCTGTGTCTCAGTGTCTGGCTCCAGTCCAGCGCCTCTTTGTTGTTGTTGACCTGTCAGAGCTGAAGTATGGCTGCTCTCGACTAAATGGAACAACAACAGCGTGAGTGGGCTTTTACGCTCTCTCCCAGGCGACCAACATGGGCCAATGAACCTAACCGCCTATAGCGCAGTATTGCCAAAGGCATCATCTGTCCTAAGATCACCTTAAGTACTCCATTACATTCACATGTGAATGGCAGATGTGTTAGCGGTTCGATTGCTGTCGCTGGGACATTCCTTATTTTAATTGACTCTTAGTTATATCGGGATTAATTAAATCAGCTGACCAAGATGTAATGACTGAATGAAATTGAGCTCGTCAGTTACTGACCAGTATATTCAGAAACGTTTAAATTGCTCACTGACGATAGAATCATGTGTAAGACTGTGTCTTTTTAACATAGAGTAGATGAAGCTGAGGCTGAAAGAAACCTGTAACTGTAACCAACTCATTATCTGAAGTGAAACGACATTCAGGACTCTGGACAGCTCCTCTTGCGGTGCATATACACTATACATGGAGCAGCTGGAATATGAGAGGAAAACATCAGCTTACACTTGGGTTGCAATGTAATATTTTTTATTTCATATGTGTATATATTGATTCGAAGCAATGTTTCCATCAAAGGATGTACTCTTTATACGAGGTGAGCCATTGAGCCAAAACCCAGCACTGCAGATTTCGTTGCCCTTGTTGTAGCCTCGAGTGGAAACAAAAATACATCACTTCCCTTCAATAGAAGATTTTTTTCCAGGGTTGGACCTGTTTGACGTCGGCAGGATAGAATAATAAGAGAGAGACAGCAAAACAAGCATTTTTATAGACTTTTTGACCTCTTTGACTGATGTTTTAGCTGATGTTTGGACGTTTTGTTTGGACACTTATTTACATGGAAATATTGAACATCTCATTGTGTGTGTTTAGGTTAACTGCCAACACAATTGACGACACAAACTTGACTTTTGGACTTTGAAAAGCTCATTGTCATATCTTTTTTTGTCATTTTTAAAAGTCCTGAAAACCCAATTTGAGTATGTAACTCATCACAGTGTCTAACTTTCATGATTTTATTTTTTTTATTTGTTGACAAGATTCTTATCTGCTCATTAATAATAACTGTGAGCCTTTATTATTATAGGATCTGCTCACAGCTCATTGTTCACCCGTCAACATCATATTAATGGTCACCCTTTTTTGCTTTTGATGTAAAAATAGAGAGAAAAAAAACAACACTCTCTCTCTCTCACACTCAAATAGCTTTTCTGAACCAGTTCCACCATAATAGAATGAAGCTCACATCTATTTTTAGTACATCAGAAAAGCTTTCAGTATGCCAGTGGTCATGTAAGATTAAGAATAAAGGGATTTTTCTTTCTGCAGGAGATGATAAGCTGTCTCGCACTGTACTTATTCACTGCTCTGTGTGTGTGGGGTGGGTTTTATTCAGAGCACCAGAAGAGACTGGTTCTCGTCGCGCTCACAGGACGGAGAGTACGCACATTATTATTGTGCATGCGAAGGGAAGCCCGAGGTGGGCGTGTCAGCTTTGTCGTCACAATAGCATTGACACACACACACACACACACAGAAAGGGAGAACAGGTGGCAGATGTCATTCACCAGCTCTGGCATTAATAATTAAGATTTGTTGCACCATGGTGAGCAGCAGTCTTTTAATTTTGTTAATTAACAGGCCTATAGGGAGTTTTACAGCCAAAAATTCTATTATTATTGTTGTTTGGATGTGCTTAGATATGTGTCATAGATTCGACAAATGTTGTAGTAAAATATACACACACAGACACACACAAACCAAGCTCAAATCTGGATATTGCAGCTGAGCCTGTGACATCACCACCTCCTGTTTGCCGATTGGTGGAGCCGATCTCTCTCTCTCCATCCTCAGACGGTGGTGGTGGTGGCGGTGATAGAGCGAGGCAGTTCAGCGGGGGCTGTGCGCGTCCCCACAGGCATGGCTCCTCTGGATAGCAAAAACACAGGAAGAAGGAAGGATGGGAAGAATGTGAATCGCCTTTTCAGATAGAGTTCTGCCGTCTGTGTGTGTGAGTGAGTGTGTGTGTGTGGTGTGTGTGTGAGAGAGTGTGTGTGAGAGAGTGTGTGTCAGGGAGGAGGGGACGTTTTCATCACAGCCTCCAGCAGCTCTCTGGCTGTCATTAAAGGAAACCAGGCAGCCAGATCTGTTTTGCTTCCTGTTGGGGGGGAAAACAGGGAAAGGACCAGTGTTTTTTTGTCCACTGTGGATCTTATTTTCACACACTTATATGCACACTGGAACTCATGAAAGGCAAAGGGAGAGAGCCGGAGAGTGGGGCTGCAGAATGGCTCACTTTAAGGATGTATCAGTCAGGAAGACTTCTCTGAACCTGGTGACGGGGTTTTTTCAGTATCTCCGTGGTGAGTAGTGCAGCAGCAGTTTAATAATCTCCTAGGTTGCTAATGTGGGACACAACATACTATACAAACCTGTGGGTGAATCCCTGCTATGTGAACTAGTTATGCAGCTGTTTGTGTGCAGCATGTGAGCGTGCTATGCCTCAGTGGGCATCCCCCTGTGCATCAGTAATGAAGCATTCGCCTGTGGGTTAACTTGACGTCTTTCCACCCTGCGTTTTGTTCACATTGCCTTCCTTTAAACACGTGACCCACACTGCCTATATCTCTCTCCGAGGGTGGATGCTTTAAAAATGGCCACTCTCTATAGCCCTGTGCAGCACTATAGCCCACCGGCGTGCGTGACAGGGTGTCAGGAATCAGCCATTGTCGCGAGCGCAGCAGCATCCCCATAGTGAAGAAGAAATCATGTTTGTGTTCGGCTACGATTCCTCATGCATTATGCATGTGTGAATGAATAATAGGACACAGAATAGGCTGAGGCTGAGGGTGACCTGCACAATCACGCATGTTATTAGCGAGCGCAGAGGGGCTCGGCAGAAATTCCCTCCCCTCTTCATCTCTAATCTGCCCGTATGACCTCTTTTTGAGAGCTTTTCTCAAGGCGATCTCTTATAGCAACGCTGAGAAGCTCGTGTTAATGACGCCGCACATATCTGACCACTGCAGAATTCGCACTTCTCACTTCAGAATCAGAATACTGGGTGATGCAGCCAAGTCCCACAGAGTCCTACAAAGGCTATAACTCACAAAAGTTATAGTTAGGAATGAATATTTTATGTGTCTGTGGTACCTATAAACCATATCTAGGACTGGGCAAAGATTCAATAACAATAATTATTGCAATATCATATTCTCCACTATCAGTCTTCAATATTTATTGCCATTAAAACTCTATTGTTTAATTTTTAAATGAAAATAAACTCCACACATCTCTCAGTATTTCTCTGAGTATAGAAGTGATTATAGAAGTGACTCATTCCTATGCTGCACACAGGAAGTGATTTGTTTCATGTCAGGACAGATGGAGGCAACGGCAACATTGCGCTAATAAAGCGAGGCGACTAAAACGGCTTGGAATACGACTGGAAACACACAGAAGTGCTGGTGCAATGCTTCCTCTGTCAGGAGGAAGCACTGATAGTTTTGCTTGACAGAGCCCATTTTCAAACGAAGGCCAAACAGAGGCAGACAACAAAAATCACCAAAAGCTAGATTCAACACGTTTTGAATGTTTGACCTCAGATTAGTGCAGTGTTTGTCCTTTTAAAACCACAATTAACTGGTTTCTGTACAAGTCTATTGAAACAACTATCAATATCAGTCGATCAGAGAATTTCTATTGTGAGAACCCTTTAGGGCCGCTGTTGTAATCACTGATCAATAAGTCCTGCTGCATCTCTTCCAGCCAGCTGACTGATTGTTTGATTGTTTGTCCTCTCGTCTCAAAAATGAGACTTGTGGCATGCGACGTCGCATCTGCCCTGTATTGACTATGTGCTGTGTGTGTGTGTTTTGTGTGTGTGTGTGTGTGTGTGTGCCCTGGTTTTCAGATGAGCAAGAGGCGGTGCAGAAGAGAACCTTCACAAAATGGATAAATTCTCATCTCGCAAAGGTAAGTGTGGATTTCCCACTTAACGCACTGCAAAACGGCATGATTTTTTTTACAAGCTCATCAGACCCATGTCAGACAAATCACCAAGGCAATGACGTGGCGAGTGAGTCTGGAGCTGTGATGTGTGTGACCTTTCTCACCAGAGACACACACACGTGTGATAAATGTTTTATTGCTGGTCGTGATCACGTCGCTTCTCTTTGGTCAGACGTGGTTAACTGCCTCTAATAGCGCCGAGCAAGATGATTAAATTAATTCAACGAACCACAACTGATGACATTATTTTTGTTTTCCTTCAGCCAACAAAATCAAACCATATTTAATGTTTATGACGACAGTTTGCTGCATGTAATGATGGAGAAGGAACAGACCCCTCTGTAAAGTACAGTACAGTGCGCTGATATTTCTGCTTTGTCATCCAGAGAGGAGAGAGGAGAGAGTCAATGAAAAGAACAGAAACAGCTGCTTGTTGTTTGCAGGCATGTTTGCCATTCTGTTTCAAAAGTGTGCAGCAAATGCAGAGATTCTCCCTCTTTAAGATGCACTCTTTATGTGACTGAAAACTGCTTCTCTCCAGTCTTCTGTACAGGTTTCTTTTTAAGGCATATCTAAAAATATGGCTCAGTGACACACAGGAGTCATGGTTTGCATAACTCCTCTGCAAACACTGTAATGGTATAAAACTGGACTGCCAACAGGAGCAGAGCACCCACTCACTCTGTCTCTGTGTGAACTGACTTGTGTTTGGTCAAAGCCTCCTGTTACAGAAGAGGAGGTGCAGAAGTCTCTTTCTCTGGTGAAAGCTAATTTGCAAATCCATTCATTCATCCATTTATTGTCTACGGCTTTATCCTTCACATGAGGGTTGTGGGATTGCAAGCTAACTTGCAACTCAAGGGCAAGTGCTTTACAAAGGTATAGAAATACATTAAGAAAATCACAGAATAAAAGCAACACTTACAAAAGCAACATTAAAGCTGAAGTAGGTGTTCAGGAAGTGTGTTCCACAGGTGAGGAGTAGCAGAATAACTGAGTGCTGCTTTGCTTTGTTTGATTCTGCATGTGGGGAAACACACTGTAAAAACCTGCTCTTGGTGACCTTTGGATGCTTCATAGGGAACTAAAAATAAGTCTAGGATGTATTTTTGGTCCAAGACGGGAAGCCAGTGTAGTGATCTCAGGACCTGGTGTGTGATGTGGTCCAGTTTTCACGCTCACATTCACACCTACGGTCAATTTAGTGTCCAATTAAACCGGAGAACCCGGAGAAAACCCACCCACACACGGGAGGAACATGCAAACTCCATGCAGAAAGGCCTGCGTTCTGACCAGGTCTTCATGTTGCAAAATATCCTGCCCACTGTACTGAAATTGATGTGCGTGGGGTGTACGTCTGCCTGTGTTACGTGTGTGTGTGTGTGTGTGAGTGGGTGTTTGGTTATGTGAGTGTATGTGTGGCCACGGTTGGACGGTGTGCAGATGGAGAGCGAGAGGGTGAGGACAGTTCCCTGCAGTCCCTGTAGCTCGTCGTCTGCCTCTCAGGTCTACTGAGTCTGTAAATTAGAAGGCGTTGAGTGTACAACAATATAACACATGCTCACATTGCTGTACCACATCACACTGTGAGCCTAAAAATAACTGAGGCTTCATCAAAGCATTAAGGCACAGATCACAGATGAATCAGCAGATATTCAGACATGCAGAATCTGGTTAAGAAACCGAGTCTAAATTGTTGTTTTTTGTCCACAGTAGTTGAAAGCATGGGTTCTCTAAACTTTTGAAGAATCTCAGTTATGTGGTGGGCCGATTGGCTCCGTTTGGCACAGTCTCCATTATTCATGCCCTGCACAGTGAGCTAACTCACTGTGCATACCAAGAGGAATAATGTAGCATAAGCTGCATCATGAAAGCGCTGTCGTCCTGCAGAGAGAGAGGGATTTTTTTAAAGAGTTTTTGGTGAAAGTGTGTTTGAATTTCCTTTAGGTTCTCACAGTTTCCCCTGCAGCCTTTGTTTCCACTTCCTCTGACATTGCATTACTAAGCACTTTTTCCCTGTGATGTTCACAGTTTTTTTTCCTCACTCTAAAGAGACTCTCATGTGACCCTGTTGCTCGGTAAATTGATTTTCCAGGGTGGGAATGATTTTCAAATAGCCTCAGCATTATATCAAATCAGATTTTTTAGTCCCATGATGGTGGAAATTAAAGCTATTATATGGTATGATATGAAATTATATGTTGCTATTATATTAAAATAACATAACTGTATGCAGAACAGCATGACAGATGCTTGTCTCTTCACACGGCTTTGCCCTAAATAGGCAGCCAACTGCATCCTGTCATGGAGTATGTTGTGAAGTGGCCTGTATGCAGTGCCAAATGAAGAATTCCCTTGACGACCTTTTTTTTTTTTTTTAATTAAATCTTCAAACAAATCTATTTCATTTACTTATACATTAATGCTTGTGTAATACAAGCAGATTTTTTCCCAACTCTGGAGATTGTGCTGCTGTGTAAATGTGTGGATATGATATCAGGAGACAGTATCCACTTAGGGTTAACTGAGCGTATCAGCGTATGAGGACTGGGCACCGAGCCACTGCTGATGAGAATGCACCATCTTTTCAGCTGTAGGGAGGCTCTGTTGCAAACGAGCCTGTTTGTCACCGACAGCATTTGGTTTTGTGTCGTCCCTGTGAATGGCTTAGAATGCTAATATCCTTTCACGCTGTTGAATTAACGTTGTCTGAGTTATTTGATAAAGTGTCTTTCTTTAAATCTTTTTCTTCTCCTCACCCTCCAGCATAAACCTCCGCTAGAGGTGAACGACCTGTTTGAGGACATCAAAGATGGGGTGAAACTCTTGGCTTTGTTGGAGGTGCTGTCTGGTCAGAGACTTGTAAGTAGTACTTATTTATATTTATCTTTTTACGGGATTTCAAAGTGCACGCCTGCTGGTTTATATCAGTTTAACACATGACAGACAACAACCCAGGAGGATACCTTTTCTCTTAAAAGGACTGTATGCCAATTACTACACTTTTAGTAATAAGGGTTTTTCAGTAACACTAATGGTTCCAGTGAGAACCATTTTGATCCAGAGAACCCTTTAAAACCCCTTTCCTGAATAAAGGGTTTTAAAAGGGTTCTTGGTGGAAACTTTATAAAAAGGTCCTACCTGGAGCCAAAAAGGGTTCTCCTATGAGGACAAGCCGAAGAACCTTATATGGTTCTACTTAGCACTTCTATTTCTAAGAGTGTAGATGATTTTCCAATAATTTTTTTCGCCCACTGTTACCAAATCAGTGAGTAGCAAGTGAGTTGTTGAAGTTTGCCTAGGACTGGAGTTTGCTAACACACATAACACAGACTCCATTAAAGTCCCCACAAAAGCATATTAAGCTAAATCGTTACCCTTTTAAAGCAGCTTTGAAACTGGTTATTGTTTACTTGGTGACCTTTATTATTACTTATCTTTAGCCCTGTGAGCAAGGCCGCCAGCTGAAGAGGATCCACTGGGTTTCCAACATCGGCACTGCCCTGAAATTCCTTGAAGGCAGGAAGGTGAGCGGCGTTCTGTCTGTAAATTTAACTGTTTAAATGTGTTTACAATGATCTTTGTTGTCCCCTGAACTAGACATCATAGTAGAAAAACAGACGGGGGTGATTTAATCAGGTATCTGTCTGTGCAGCATGCAAATCAGGAGCTAGTAACTAGGGACTTGATTACATAACCCACCTCTAAATCCCTCGGCTCGGTAAAGCCTGTGTCCCACTTTCCTCTGGGTTCCATGAGGACTGAGACCATTGTTGTGATCTCTCTCCCCCCCCCCCCCCCCAATCATGTACGCCTTCAGTCTGTGTATCGAGGATCTCCGGTCAGTCGCCGTTAACGGCCTGTGTGATCATAATACTGTATGCATTCTTTTCATTTGATGCACGATACGTACGTACTGAGCAATTCTCGTTGGATTAATGTGGTCATCATGCTTTTCTTCTGACATGCATTTTAAGTAGAACAACATTTTTCATGTGGCTGTGGTCTGGCTCCCTGTTTTTTGTGAGATGCTCTAATGTCGCGGCGTTATTCTGCCAGTTCTCCAGCACTAGTTTGGCAGTGCATTTGTTTTTAATTCTAGTGCCTACTTGAAAACACATTCCTTCTCTATTCTTTTTATTCACGTTCCACTTTTTTTTGGCTGTTTCTTTTGCCTTCTTGGCTTGGCTTCACAGATTTCACCACGATTCCAATCCTTACCTGCATCAAACTCTTAAAGCAAACACAATATTGTTTTTTGGATGTTGTTAAACTCAACAAATTCTCACTGCCAAACTCTCTCTGGTTCTGTCTTAATTTCCTAGATTAATTCTTCTTTTGGCTTTTTGTTTCAGATCAAACTTGTTAATATTCATGCCACTGACATCGCAGATGGACGACCATCAATTGTCCTCGGGTTGATATGGACCGTAATCCTTTACTTCCAGGTAATACTGTCAACAATCTAATGTGTAACGCGTGATTAAGCAGACATCAGTAATCGTGCCAGAAAACATGGCTGCAGATGATACAAGGAACAATACCGCTTTCTTTCCTTTTGTTGTTGCTATGGTCACAGTGCAGTCTCCTGTTTTGTTGTTGTCCTTGTTTCCCAATTAGATTGAGGAGTTAACCAGCAACCTGCCAGCTCTCCAAGCGCTTTCCAACAGCAACTCCTCTGTGGAGAGTTTACCCGGCTCAGAGTCAGGAAGCCCTCCCATGAAGAGGAAAGTGGTCCACAAATTTCAGGGCAATGCCAAGAAGGCGCTGCTCAGATGGGTGCAGAGTACTGCTGCCAAGTATGTCACCTTTGAATCAACCTTGATTTAAATGACAAATATTGAAGGATGCTAATGACTGAGATAAGGACTGTGAGCTTAAAGGGAACCGGTACATTTATTTCAGGCATCATGGAATTCAAGTGAAGGACTTTGGTCCCAGCTGGCGAGACGGTGTTGCCTTCCAGTCGGTGGTGCACGCCATCAGGCCAGATCTGGTTGATATGGAGGTCGTGCACAGGCGAAGCAACAGGGAAAATCTGGAGGAGGCTTTTGCACTCGCCGAAAATGAGCTGGGCATTCCTCGTCTGCTCGATCCAGAAGGTGCCCGTCATCTCTGTATTGTATTCATTGAATTTGGAGCTTTTAGTTTGAGCTTTTTTCATATGCATTCATAATTTAAGACTTTATTGAGTGTATTCTAGTAGTTTTTAAATGTATGTTTTCAAAGTAATGCTGCAAGAGCTGTTTGATGACAAAATGCATGTTATCTTTTTGTTTACATTGGTCTGCAGTGGCTCTGCAGTCCTGTCTTTTCCAGCAGAGCTGTAATGTTTAATTGCACTGAGCTGAGGTCGACTAATATAATTATGTGTAATTCCTGGGTGAGGGTTATTTATCCTTGTGAGGACATAACATGCTCTTTGCGTTTTGTTTTTACAGTCTTTTGTAAGCCTGACATGTATTTTCTGTCCCAGTTTAATGCTTAATTTTTCTGTGTTGCTCTGCAGATGTCGACGTAGACAAACCAGATGAGAAGTCCATCATGACATATGTGGCTCAGTTTCTCAAGCATTACCCAAACCCTCACCACTCTGAGACTGATGGACAGGAGGATGAGGTACCCTTGTTTGAAATGTATCATATGAAGTACACATGAGGCCATTTTTGGAGGGAAAAAATATTATTGATACGATATAAAAGTAAAATTCCATTTATACTTCTTCTTTACCTAATTCCCCCCCATAATGTCTCATGTATCATCATCATGATCATGCACAGCTTATTGAAAACATGCTCAACACCTGCTGTGCTTGATTGTTGTGAGTCTACACTTCATACTAATCATTTTATCACAAGAATCCCACAAATTTAAGTCATTATAGAATGGACACAGCTGTAATATTTGTTTTCCAACATCACAGACATTTAATTTCTCCATCTACTTGTTTTTTTTTTTTTTTTGTGCACATTAAGCCGCTTCTTCGCTCAATTCCAACTTTTGCACTGTCCGTACCAGTGCTCCAGGTGAGAGAGATCAGGTTGTAAGCACTGCATGCTAGTCTGTTTGCTGTGTATTATCCTCCCTCCCACCTCACCTTCATCCCTTTCGTTTCCCATCCATTATCCTACCTCTTTGTGTTGCTCTTCTAATGCCTTTTCTGGTGTGTGTTTTCTAATCTCCTTGTGTGTGCCTTTGCCACTTTCCTGGATAGTTTGGTCCCCGAGATATAGAGCAAATGCTTGAGGTATGTTTGACTAAACTGATAGACCGTAGTTTTGATATATAAACTAATCAACTGTTGGTTGCCCTTTCTCTTAAACCTCTAATCTGGTCTAATCTTTGAGTTTGTTTGTGGATAAAGAAAATAAGGATCAGTATCAGTTTTGTTTTTGTGGCTGTGATTGTGACAGAGGGAGGAGCGGAAGATGTTGAGAGAGCTGAAGGTGTTTCTGGACCAGTTGGAAAGAGATGTGCTTCGTGCCCAGGGAGCAGAGGGAAACCTCACTGACAAATATCATGTTAGTCAGGCCTTAAAATAACAAAGTGCACCGAGTAACATTCTGATTTGACAAGGAACAATACCAAACATGTGTCTTCTTTCACCCAGGCATTTAAGAGCTTCCGTGTACAGTACGAAATGAAGAAGAAGCAGACGGATCCGCTGTTACAGCCGGTGAACAAGGACGGCAAACTGTCTGTGGACCAAGCGCTGGTCAAACAGGCCTGGGACCGCGTGTCTGCCAGGGTGAGTAGTGCTTGTGCATAATTTATTTAAGTACACCACAAAAGACAATCAAATAAATGACAGTAATTAATACTGCTGCATTCAAACTGTTATCACATGAGTATCGTAATGAGATAAGAAACACAGCTTGGGTTCCGTTTATTCACTGCCAATCAAAGTTCAGTGCAGTTCAGTGTGTTTGTATGGTGGTTTATTCAGAGGAGAGGAGACAGGAACAGAGCGGGGTTTGTTCTGCCAAGTGCACTGACAGAAAATCCTCTTTTGTAGCCTGGCTGCTTATGAGCATTTGGAAGTGTTTTGATCTGTGTAGCATCTTCTGCAGTGGGTTCTTGCTTTGGTAGTGTGGTATTTTTTTTGATGAGTGTCAATTACAGCTGCTGGACTGGCATATCCACCTGGACAAGTCTCTGCCTGGTCCACTGGGAGTGATCGGAGCCTGGCTTCACAGGGCGGAAATGGCTCTGCGAGAGGACATCCCCATTCAGCATGCTCACGACGAGACGGCCAATGTTCTTCACAGAAAACTGGAACAGCATAAGGTAACGTACAGTAGGTGTGATGTTCCTACAATGACAGTAGTGCGAATTGAAGGCGTGAACGTGACTTTATGCTGCACATTCTGCAGGAGGTATTAAAAAACTTGGAGTCGCACAGGCAAACCTTCCATCAGATCCACAGAGACAGATCAGTGAATGGGGTTCCTGTGCCACCTGAGCAGCTCCAAGACATGGCTGAACGGTAAGACTTTGACCACACAAAACCTGGCTTACTAAGTAATAATTTAATGTTCTGTTTTCACTGGACACATGAATTTGTCCTGCAGGTTCAACTTTGTGTCCATGTCATCTCATGCTCACTTGATCAAAATGGAATTCTGGGAAATTAAGTATCGCCTGATGGCGTTCCTGATATTGGCCGAATGCAAGCTGAAGTCCTGGATCATTAAATACGGCAGACGGGACTCCGTTGAGCTGCTGTTGCAAAGCTACCACGTAGGTTGACATATTTATCGGTGTAGTACATGAATTACCGTCGATTCACACTATTTCATCTGTGTTGTTTGTTGTTGTTTTGTCGCAGACGTTCATTGAAGGCCACAGGTTCTTTGAGCAGTATGAGATCATCTTCTCAGCCCTCAAGCAAGCTGCAGAGGTTTATGTAAAGTCTGACAGTTCAAGTAAGGCCCCTTTCTGTTTTTAAATGATTTATATATATATTTTACATGTATATAAATGCTTATTTGGGCTTATTATCGATTTCACGTTACAGGGTCTAAGACCTGTAACAGAGGTAAGTCCAAAAACAGTTTGGCGACCTTTGAAAACCTAAACCCTGCCTGTCTCCTGCGCTACTTTTGTCCAGTAAATTTGGGGCTGCACTTTTCTTTTCTAACACATTTTAGAAAATATAAATAAAATTGTTGCACTGTGCATGAAAACGTAACAGTAATCTAACCAGTGCTGAAACTCTGTTTTGGCATGATCGCTGTGACCTAACACACTGTTGTATCAAGTGAATGGCTTAATAATCAAATGCTTTCTGTTTCGTTTTTTTTTGGGTCGATATCCATATTCTTTTTTTTTACTTAACTTACATGTTTGCGTTTCAGTCGACGAAGCAGAAGGCGTAAGTAAGTTCCTCAGCGAGGCCTCGGCTCAGTGGAAGAATTTGGCTCTGGAGGTGCGGAGTGTTCGCAGCATGCTGGAGGAGGTGATCGCAAACTGGGAGAAATACAGTAGCACAGTGGCAGCCCTGCAAGCCTGGCTGGAGGACGGCGAGCAGATGCTCAACCAGTCGGAGAACGCCAAGCGTGTAAGCAACACTCACTGACGCCCCTCATCATAAACGGTGTTATGTTCTGCTGTATTTGTCTTCTCGTATAATGAACGTTTTCCCCTGTGGTGATTGTATACACGGCCCTAATTTCTCTTGTTAGGATTTCTTCAGAAACCTCTCCCACTGGATCCAGCAGCACATGGACATGAATGACGCTGGGAATTTCCTCATCGAGACCTGCGATGATACGGTCTCACGGGACCTGAAGCAGCAGCTTCTCCTCCTCAATGGGAGATGGAGGGAGCTATTTGTCAAAGTCAAACATGTAAATACAGCAACATTTATATTAACATAATATTTAAATATATATATATATATACATATATCATGTACTGTTCGTCTTTTTTACTGGCAGTATGCAAGAGCAGACGAAGTGGACAAGTTAAGGCAAGACTACCAAGAAGGTATTAACACCTTAAAGGTTTTTATGGATGCAACTAATGAGAAGATGACTGCTCCTGTCCAAGTTTCTTTCCTGAACGTCAGAGCCTTTGTTCAAGACGTTGAGGTAAATAATCTATACACCATTTTGTCCACTATCCGTTTATTAGGATCCACCTAAGTCAAAAAGTAATGTTCTTCCTGTAGGAAGTCAAGCACAAAGTGCCGGCCATGGAGGCAGCGGGTAAGGCAGCCGGCCGGACAGCGCAGCTGTTGACCAAAGACACTCCACAGGAGGAGGTCTCACATATGATGGCTGTGATGGCCTCCATCAAAGAGCAGCTGAGCAAGGTGTGTGCATGTCATTATATTTTATTATATCTTATGTTATATATTTTAAATTGTGTGAGTATAAGAGAGGACTCTGATATAAAGGGGATTGTGATTAGAGGAGAAGAACATAAGACTTGTATGTTTGCAGATTAGTTACAAGTTACAAGCCCAGACTTAAGCATCACTAAGTTCCTGCTAAAAAATAGTATTATAATTATTATTATAATTATGAATTTTAATTCATACTCTGGTTGTAAGCTAAATATCTAAAATTGAGTGAGTGTTTACCGACACTGAAAGCTGTCATTCTGTGGCTAATATTTTGTGCTAGTATTTAATAGTTCTTTTACTGTCATCCGGATACTTAGTAACTTAGTTTCGATTAAAGTAAGATTTATTGTAACTTGTGAAATCATATGTTTCAAGGTTATGTAAAAGAGAGTGCAGTTAAAATAAGTGGATAAGTGTTTTTTCCATGATGCAGGAGTTTTTGGATCAAATCAGCATAAGTCACTTTAATCATGATGTTGTCAACCGAATCAGGTGAGAGAGACGTGTTTGCCTCTCCTGAGGGAGTCTCAGTCTTTATTACCTCCACTGGAAGAAATGGAGAAGAACATAACAGGCTTCTACCAGGCTCTGGAAAAGGCCAGTTACATTACCAGCAGCACTGACTCCGACGGACCAGTAGACTTCAAACAGAAATGCCAGGTAACGAGTAAATTAAATACAGCACCTACATCTCCATCTCCCATTCACTCTGAAAAGCTATGCCTTAGGGTATGTGAGGAGTTGGCTGTGAGACTTTTTTCTTGTCACTGGATACTGCAGGAGCTGGTGACCTTCACACACAGTTGTAAGAAGTGTCTGACAGTGATTGAGCGGAACCACCAGACAATCCAGAAAATAATGAGCAGCAGTAAAACCCTCCAGCACATGGACATGAGCCTGCTGCAGAAAAGAGTAGCGGACCTGCAGTCATCCTCGCAGGTAAAAAAACAAACAATCTCAGTTCTGTGGAGCCTTTTCTTTAGAACGGTTTTCAAATATATATATATTTTTTTGTGTGTGTTCAGACCATGATTAAAGAATCCACAGAGTGGCGGAAGCACATGGAGGCGAACAGCAGTCTCATGAAGAGGTTTGATGAGTCACGGGTTGAGCTTGAGAAGGTGCTGAAAATGGCACAGAGCAGTATGACGGAGCGAGGCAACGCAGAGGAGCTGCTCAAAAAACACACGGTGAGAAAAACGGCTCACCTTACGCTTCAACCGTCAGGATTACATCATCATACATGTGTAAAAATGGAGAAACCTTTGTTGTGTTTTTGCAGGAGTTCTTTGGTCAGCTGGACCAGCGAGTCTTGAACACATTCCTCAAGGCTTGTGACGAGCTCACAGACATTTTGCCAGAGCAAGAGCAGCAGTCGCTGCAGGAAACTGTCAGGAAGCTCCATAAACACTGGAAGGTTGGTGCTAGGAATAGTGACAGTGACAATAGTGATAGTGACAAAAACTGCACTCCAGTGGCTATCGTCACTATTGATCAAAAAATATGTATAAATATCAAATACCAGTATTAAACAGCCTACTAATTATCCTTATTTTTTATGTGGTAATAGAGTTGCAAATAAAGCGATAAACTAACAAATCTCAAATCTGAGTCAGATCATACAGTTACCATATCTTCTCCTCCAGGATATACAGACAGATGCTCCTTTTCACATCCTACATCTGAAAGTGGAGGTGGAGAGGAGCAAGCTGGTGTCGTCGCGGCAGGAGTGCCAGGCGGAGTTGACCAGGGAGAACCGCCATCTTTCCAGCATGGGGAGCGAGCGGCTCATCAAGGAGCACAGGGTGAGAGCAGAGACAGACAGGCTGGCTGACTGAGTTTCATGTATTGATTGAATCTCCTTGAATTCACTGCTTTGTATCAGCCTGGAATGATTTGGATGAAGTTGATCCAAAGGAACTGAGGCTCCTCCAGTGTCAAACAAATTCACTATGTTCACGACAGTGTGATTTTCTTTTTTAGGTCTTCTTTCGGGAAAAGGGCCCTCAATCTCTGTGTGAGAAAAGGCTGCAGCTGATGGAGGAGCTCTGTCAAAAACTCCCAGAGGATGACGCGGCTCACCAGACCCTGGAAAAAACAAGAAAAGATTTTTCAGAGCTCCTCGAAGAAATCGAAGACACCCATCAGAAGATACTGCAGCATCCGGACAAATGGAAGGAGTACAGTGCAAGGTGCGATAATATAAAAAACAGTCATGCCACGTTGGTAACTCTATACATACAGAAACTCCAGGACTAGGTTGCTTGAAGTAAAAATGTATGTATATGTTGTGGAACAGGTATGCTGAGTTCTCCTGCTGGCTCATATCTAAAGAAAGCCAACTGAGGCTGCTGAGAAACAGAGCCAACGACCCCAGAAATTACTGCCAGGTCAAGGCTACCATCATGGTGAGTTAGCTCTGTACTTACACTCAGCCTCCTCCTCCTCGACCACTGCTGTCACCCTCTTTTTACCACATGGCCTGTGTGATGATGCTCCGCCGTCGTTTACAGGAGCTGAGGAATGACGCAGAGCTGCAGGAGGGAAACCTCAGCTGGCTAAAAGCTCGTATGGCCGTACTGATTGAGATCAGCTCTGACAGCGATGCTCAGCGGCAGGGAAGCACACTGAGCAAGCTCTCGACTGATTTTAAAGGTCTTCTCGCTTCACTTTTAGAGGTGCGTGATGTTTTCATGCTGTCAGACACAGTCTAGAACTTTAAATACATTATTAGTGTGATATTATATTTCTTATGCTTCTATATCTCCCAGGCTGAGAAGATGGTGCTGGCTGTGGGAGACTGTGTACAATTCAGGGAGGAAGTGCAACACACACTGGACGATCTTGTTCATGGGCAGAAAGAAGCACAAGCCGAGGTCACCAAAATACTGGATTGTTCCACAGTTAGAGAGGCTCAACAGCTGCTGCTCGGTCACCAGGTAAAGTCACTGATATGAATGACAATTTATATTGAAAAGTTTAGCACTACAGCGTTAAATTTCATTTCTTGTCACAGCAACTGTTTAAACGGCTGAAGCTGAAGAGGAAGGACGTCCAGCAGCTGATCACCAGAGGCCAGCAGCTCCAGGCTGAGGAGGGTTTGGGAGAGACGCTGCAGCAGGACCTGCAGAGTTTAGAAAACACAGTCAGCAAAATGGAGCAGACGATGGATTCACAGGAGCAAAGCCTCGAGGTGAGCAGGGTTTAGTTCTGTTTGTCTGTGTGTAATGTGTATGTATGTATGAATTTAGGCATGTGCTGCATCTTCATATGTCTGATGAACGTCTGAATTGACGTTAATGTGTGTCCATAACTTGATGAGTAATCATGTCAGTAAAGAGAAAGTAGAAGAAAACCTGACATTTTTGTGTTCTGAAAAGTGCTCGGTCATGGGGAAAGAGGCGAGGGATTCCTGTAAATGCACCAGGCTTTGCAATTGCAGCGTTTTTGGAGTGTGAACTGAAAGTCTGATTGATGCTAGAAGGACTTGCTTTGTGAGGCGTTACAGTTGCCTTAGATAGTGATTCTGTGATCATGCTCTTGGCGGAGCGGTGGGGGTGGGAGTCTTGAAATGGAAACTGGATGGAAAATGTCTGCTCGTTCGGGAGGATGTAGGTAAAAGATCCTAGGCAATAAGCACACCAGTGTATTTATTTTCCCCTTTGAGTAGCATTACTGCTGATATCCAGTGGGGCTGTCAATATGCTGAGTCATGATCACCTCTTTGTAGTTCTGTGGTTTCTCATTTGGTTCAGTTCAGCAACATCTCTCATCTCCAGGTCACATTGGCTGCATGGCAGGAGTTTGACAGCCAACAGGAAGCAGTGCACGAGTTTGTCAACAAAGCCCGTTCCGCAATGGAGAAAGACCTGAACTTCAGCAGTCCGGAGAGTCTGGCTGTCGAGCTTGACCAGGCCAGAGTGAGTAAAGTTCCTCCTGTGTTTTTTATTTTTACATTTTACTAATGTAATGTAATGTATTACCTACGTTCTTTTGAACAGGTGTTGTTGAAGCAGTGTGAAGCAGAGGTCTCGCACATGAACACGTTGTTGAAGAGAGCAACAGAAATCCAGCTTGGTCCCAAAAACAAGACTCTGCTTTTACAGCAAGCCCGATCGCTGAGTGAGCACGTGGATAAAGTAGAGGCTGGCCTCAAAAAAGAGTAAGATGATGGATTATTATTAAAATATGTTTGAAGAGACAAAGTTTGTTAATTAACATCATAACATGCATATTTGGAAGGTTGTTAGTAGTTGTTTACCAATGTGTGATATTTTCTCTTGTGCCCTAGTGTCAAGACTCTGGAGGACATGAAGACTCAGTGGGAGCAGTTTGGGTCCGCCTTTGAAACCTTCTCGTTGTGGATATCTGAAAAGGAAAAGCAGTTGGATGTCCTGAAATCTTCCACTTTGCCTCTTGAGCAACAGATCACCACAGTCAAGGTAAAGTGTCATTGCCAAAAAAGTTAAAATTTGACAAGAAAAAGTCACAAAACTTGACAAAATTAAAAAAAAAAAAATGTTGTCCAAAATTTGACAAAAATGTCCAAAAAAAGTGCCGTCCAAAATTTGACCAAATAAAGTAAAAAAATGTTTTTTTTCCCAAAATTTGACAAAAAATTCATAAAGGAGTATGTCGTCCAAAATTTGACAAAAAAGTCATACGAAAGTATGTCGTCCAAAATTTGACCAAAAAAAGTCGAAAAAATATTTTGTCCAAAATTTTCAAAAATGTCCAAATATTATTTTTCCCAAAATTTGACAAAAAAGTTATACGAAATGATGTCATCCAAAATTTGACAAAAAAATTCAAAAAATATATTTTGTCCATAATTTGACAAAAAAAGTAAAAAAAAATATTTTGTCCAAATTTTGACAAAAAAAAGTAAAAAAAATATTTTGTCCAAAATTTGACAAATGTCATAAAGAAGTATGTCGTCCAAAATTTGACAAAATAAGTCACAAAATTTGACAAAAAAATCAAAATCGATCAAACGTCACAACACAATCTCAGGTCTTCAAACACTCACACCTACTTCAGCCCTCTATGGTCAACAAAAGGTGAAATCTGAATTGTACATGGGGTCTGGGGTTGTGTTTCTGAATCAGCTATTGTAGATACAAACCTATATATCTATATATCTGCTCATCCAGGCTGTTGGCACTGAGCTTCAGGGTCAAGCCGAGGTCCTCTCTCAGCTGGAGGCCGACTCCCAGGCTCTGGCCCAGTTTGTATCTTCGGGGGAAGCAGCTCGCATCAAAGCTCGTCTGACCCAAATTGGCAGGTACTGGGAGGAGCTGAGGGAGAGCGTTCAGCAGCTTGACGTACAGCTGGAGGAAAGCTCCGCCCACCAGCAGAAGTTCAAAACAAGCCATGAAAAGGTATGTATATGCTAAAAAGTGGTACTGATACAGTGGAGTGTTTAGTAAAGACGTGGTTATTGTCTTTCAGGTACAAGCGTCTCTCAGTGAGCTGCACGTGGAACTGGAGCATCCTATGAAATCCTGCACCTCCTCTTCAGAGACTTACAAAGCTCTTCAAAACCACATGGTATTCAGTTGTCTCCACTTAACTTCTTTAAAAAAAGACCACAATGCTTTTAAGCTTAACATAATATACTTAACATAATATGTTAAATTGGAGGACAAAGCCACAGTCTTCCAACTCACTAGATAATCGGTTTTGGTGACTGACACTGTTTATTGTTGTTCCCCAGGATGTCTGCCAGAGTCTGGAAAGGCTGAAGGGCAGCTTGCTGTCCCTGTCAGCTGGTGCTCGGAGACTCAGTGACAAAGAGCAAGCAGAGAGGACAGTGACAGTGCTCAACGCCAGCTATGATCAGAATGTACAGGAGGCAAAGGACAAACAGAGCATCCTTGAGAACCTGCTTTCTCTCTGGCAAAAGTAAGAAATGCTGAGCAGAAATAAAAGCAAAGCTTCTTGGACCCTCTGGTTAAACCTGGACAGCCAACATACCTAATGCTTAATAATCGATGTATTGTTTGTTATATTTTTAGGTACGAGAAACAACGCTCAAGTTTTGTTTCCTGCTTGGAGAGGAGTGAGTCTGTTTCCAGACCAGGGAGTGTGTATCTGTCAGCGGATAAATCCAAACTTTGCACAGAGCTGCAGGATTTGCAGGTGCAACACAAAAACACATTATCATAATAATAATCATAAAAGAGTCTGTAAATTAATAAATAGATGATTATGTGTGTTGTTGTTTTTTCTATAAGGCCGTGTACTCTGAAGTCCAGTGCCTTGAGCCAGCTCATACTGAATTGCTTTCTCTGGGGACCTCGTTGTATCCGACTGCACCTGAAGAGAGAGTGAGGCAGCTAAAAGACGAGCTGGAGACTCTACAGGGGAGATTACGTGTTCAAAATGAAGTCCTCCCCCAAAGGTACAGAAAGTAAATTATTTTAAGATAATTCTTTTTGAAACAGCAGAGATAAAGGCTGCTCACACACGGCAGATTATCTCACTTACTTTGCTCTTCGCAGAATCAACGATCTCCAGAACCACCTCTCTCTGGTCGATCAGTTTGATCAGGCGCTGCTAAAGTTCTCCCAATGGAGCGAGACCATGCTCTCAAACCTGCACTCAACTTCTCAAATTAACATCAGCAACTTGCAATCTGCCGCTGCCCATGTAAAGGTAAGGTTTAGTACTATCCATTTATCCACTATCAAGTGTAAAGAGCATCACCTGATTCTCATTCTCTGGACAGGACACGCAGGTGGCCTTACAGAAGCAGTGCAGTGTGCGACAAAGCCTGGAGCAGCAGACCGAGAAGTTTTGTCAGTTCTGTGAGCCCGGTGACGTACAGCTCATCCGCAGCAGAGCGGACAGCTGCCTCCAGCCCTACACCGAGGCCCAGCACATAGCCGAGCTCCAGTTGGAGTGTCTGGAAAGGCTCGAGGCCTTTTTGCAGACCCACAGTGTGGCTGCAGGGATGTTGCAGGGCCTGCGACAGACTGTGGAGAGCGCTGGGAGCTGGGACCGTGGGCGAGTTGAGGAGCTGCAGCAGGAACTGGCCACCATCATCCCAGATATTAGCCAACTGGAGACTCTGGCTGTCAACCTGGACAGCAGTCTCTGCAAAAGCCATCTACACATCGGTGGCGACGAGGGATCGCGCAAGTCCTGCCGTATGCTGGCTGATTCACTCAGCGCTGAGCTGGATACAGTGAGGAATCTACTCGGTACTAAACAGAGTGAGGCGGAGGCACTGGGGGCTCTCTGGACGTCATTTAGACAGCGGAAAGAGCAGCTGTTGAAAGCCGTGGAGGACATTGAAGAAAAAGCAGACCACCAGAGCTTCAAAGAGCCAAGTCTGCATGCTCTTCAGCAGAGGTAATAAGCAATACCATAACCGTAGTGTCATTCTCACGTTATTGGGGCTGTCACTCCTTTAGGTTGGTACTAAATACATGTTATTTGTTTGTCAGGATAAGATTTTTTAATCAGCTGGAGGATGAACTGCAGTCTCACCAGCACGAGGAGCAGTGGCTGAGGGGCAAAGGCAACCAGTTGGCCCAGAAAGATGCAGAGTTGGCTGGAGAGGTGCTGAGGGAAATCAGTCTCCTGGAGAACACATGGGAGGACACCAAGAGGCTCATCACAGAGAAGTGCGTACTAGTGTTTTGTGTTTTACATACAAACAAGCTTGTTTTGGAATTGTGTGGTAATTGTTGTGTTGTTGCTTTTTACTTGCTTCATCAGACAGGAGCAGTGCAATGTTCTAGTTGAGCTCATGAGAGAATACCAAACCCTGAAAACATCCATCAGCGGCATCATTGAGAAAACTGAGCCTCTGATTGAGATCAGCTCTGTTCTGAAAGACTATGAGGAAACCAAGAGGTCACTAAGCAGGGTGAGAATCTTACTGGAAAAGAGTTTGAGTTTTTAGTTTCCTGTCAGTTTGCAATGTTTGTTTGTTTTTGTTCTTTTTCCAGCATGAGGCAGTGAAGACAGAGATGTCTGATAAGCAACATGAGCTGGACCAGTTTTCCAATAAAGGCAAACAGCTAGTGATTGAACTGAAGAAGATTCCCGACTGTGACTCTCAAATGATGAAAAGGGACATGGAGACAGTTGTGGATCAGTGGTTGGATGTAAGTCTGTGTACACAATCATAAAATGTTGATATGTTGATAAGATATAGTGATAAAATATAGTGAACAATTGTGTCTTATTTTATCCCCTCATCAGGTGTCCGAGAAAATAGATGACAATATTGATCGCCTGAATCAGAGTTTGGCTCTGTGGGACGATGTGCGTAGAACCAGTGAGGATATTGAGAGTTGGACAAGCAGCTGTGTGATTGAACTCAACGAAAGCCTGAACAACCTCAACAACAGTCAGAAGTTGTCAGAGAGACTTTCTTTGTTGCAGGTAGGATTTCATTTTTACTCTGGATGTGCATGTACTGTCTTGCCATAATCACAACAAACAAAAACAAGCTTTTCTCATTTGATGCATCCACAGGCCGAAATGAGTGAGAAGGAGAAGAAACTTGAAACTCTGCAGAGCACCGTGTCAGAGCTGAAGAAGTGTAGTCAAAGTCAAGAGACTCCTGCTAAATTACAGGTACTAAATACAGTATGATCAGATTCTTGTAACTTCTGAATAAGTCAAGTCAATAACTCTTGACTCTACCTGCTTCAGGTGCTCGAGAATGACCTGCGGAAGAAGGTCACCACTGTTCAGAAGCTTCATGAACAAGCCCGGGGAAACCTCATGGACTTCAGTTTCCAGAAGAAACAACTGGAAGATTACATCTCGCAGATGTCTGCGTGGTTAAAAAGTATGGAGGAGTCTCTGGCTTCTTGTCCTGCTGGATCAGACCCGGAGAACATCTGCAGGGTGAAGGTATGTTGTACCGGCTCGTCTTTTCCTGCACATAATGGGAAGTAAGAAGTGAATCGACTCTATAGACTATATCATGTGTTTTGAAGGACCTTCAAAAAGAGCTGCAGAATCAGCAGGGGAGCATCGACTCCACCAGGGAGAGCCTCAACACCCTGTGTCGAAAATATCCCTCTGAAGAGTTGGCTGGTCTCGGGTCAGCGCTCACTGATCTCATCAAGACATACGAGTCTGTGAACCAGCTTTCTGCCAGGACACTGTCATCACTGCAGAGCTGCCTTCAGCAGCAGTTCAACGGTGAGAAATCTGAAAAAGCATAAAGAAAAACAGATTATATTTGAGTCTACACTACGTTATTACTTCTCTTTTTTTTTTACTTTTCTCCTCAGACCTGGTTCAGGAGTTCCATTGTTGGCTTTCAGAGCAGAGGGAAATTGTGAAGGAATGCTCTGACCGATCTGGAGACACTCAAATTGTGGAACGCAAACTACAGAAAATAAAGGTAAAACTAGTTGCCTAAATCAGTATGTTATAGTAATCTCTCAGGAATGTGCAGAAATAAAATATAATATGGTTTGGTTTATCTGTCAGGGAGCCATGGATCGCGTGGAGGAGGGCGAGGTACGACTTACGCAGGTGTGCGAGGAAGGAGAGAAGCTCCTGCTCCATCTTCCCAAAGCCAGTGCAGGTCAGGTCCAGCAGCACCTTTCCTCCATCCAGCAGGACTGGGACAGCTTTGTGGAGCAGTGCAGGCAGAACCAGCAGATCCTGGAGGACAGTGCTTCCCTCATGAAGGGGTAAGAAGACACCTCCAAGAAGCAGTTCTGTAAAGTAAACTTTGTAAACCCTCCATTTATTAACATACTATTTTAATATCCTGTAGGTTTGAGGGTCGCTTTAAGAAACTCAGGTGGTGGTTGGAACATATGGAAAAGAGGATGACCACGGATTTGTTGGAAGTCCAGCAGCGAGGTCCTGAAAAGGCCGTACTCGAGCAAGTGGAGGAATATCAGCAGGAAGTGCTCAAAGAAAGGTGCTTCTAAGAAAATGAAATTATCCTTTCTGTGCGTCACACACACCAAAGTCTCGCACACACTTTAAGATTTTCCCACTTTCCATTTCAGGGATTCATTTGAGCGCTTAGGTCAGGAAGGCCAGGCGTTAAATGAAGGAGGGCGAGGAGACGGCAGTGAGACGAGGGTGTCGGCTCAGCTGCAATCACAGCACCAGGCCTTGATGAGGCGTGTGAGAGAGCGGCTCCACAGCTGCCAGCTCACTCTGCAGGAGCAGCAGGCCTTTGAAGAGACACTGCATATGACCTGGACATGGCTTAGCGGTGCCCAGGAGCGCCTGGCTTCACTCAACAGCACGGTTGGCAATAAAGAGACGCTGGAGAAAAGACTCGGTCTTGTGCAGGTCAGTGAATGAGTAGAGTGTGTGGATATTCTGGATTAGTTTTATATACTTAAACTAAAACTGTGTCCCTGTGCATGTAGGATATCCTCTTAATGAAAGGTGAGGGTGAGGTGAAGCTCAACATGACAGTAGGAAAAGGAGAACAGGTCCTGAAGCACAACAGAATGGAGGGACAAGAGGCCATTTGTTCACAGCTACAGAGCCTGAAGGACGCTTGGGCCAATATGTTAATGACTTCAATGAGTTGTCACAGGTAGGAAATGTGGAGATTTGTTGGAGTTTGTGCTGTTCTACATTTCCTCGTAACATTTTTGTCATTACCTACAGTCGTCTGGAGTGGACCGTGACCCAGTGGGCCAGCTTTCAGGAAAACAAGAACCAGCTGCAGCAGTGGATGGAGTCCGTGGAGCAGGAAGTGGGGTTGACTCTGCCTCAGCAGCCGGGCCTCAAAGAGAAGTCCGCTCTACTCGAACGCTTCAGAGCCATCCAGGCCGACGTGGACGCTCACGCAGGAGCGTTGTCGCGCCTGAACGACAAAGCAGTGGAGATGCTTGAAAAAACCGGAGACCAGACGTTTGGACCAGAGTCGAGGGCAGAGCTCAACGCACATTTTGCTGATATCGCAGCTGTTGTCAAGGTGATTTAGACACAAGCAAAGCATGTGCAGATACCTGCTAAACCCTAGGTGATTAATTAAGGAGAATAAGAGCAGGCACAACGATAGGAGGCTTTTAAGAAAACCCAAGACACTTGTTGTCATGGGACCATTTTCTTCCAAGGTTGAAGTTCTTAAATTTGTTTCCCAAAATTGAGAGAGAGAGAGAGAGAGAGAGAGAGGGTATATTAAGCAATGTAGGCCAGTATATAGTTATATCACAAACTCCAATCCAACTTATTATGGAAAGGAATTTGGCTAAAACATAACCTGTAATATTTTATGACTAATTGGTGGAACACTTTTTCATCCTAAAGGGTAAAGTACTGTCCATGCAAAACATCGTGTCTGAGCATGAGCAGTATCTTGACGCTGTGAGGGACTTCAATGACTGGCTGATCTCAGCAAAAGAGGAACTCCAGCGCTGGTCGGACCTGTCGGGAAACTCAGCCTCTATTAAAAGAAAGCTCTCCAAGGTTCAGGTGAGAAGCTTGAAGTTTGTTTCAGAGAAATCATCTTTTAATTCTGAACTAGTGTTTTGGCAGACGGGATCATTCTTGTTTTCTTTCCAGGAGTTGCTCGACTCCAAGCAGCGAGGCAGAGAGCGGCTCAGCCGCGTCCAAAGATGTGGGGCATTGGCCAGAGATCACACCGGCTCTGGTGGCTACGAGGCTATGGAGCGAGAGGAAGCAGCCTTGTTGTCGTCGTGGGAACAGTGGGAGCGTGGAGCGCTGCAGACACGTGCCAGTCTGGAGACTGGCCTCTCACAGATAGCCAGCTCTGAACAGGAGTTCAGCAACCTGTCGGCACAGCTGGAGCAGGACCTGCAGGAGTTCAACCGACAGCTGCACGACTGGCGTCTACGACTGGCCAATGGAGATGGAACAAATGATGGAGTAGAGGCTGTTAAACGGTGGCAGATAGCAAAAGTAGGTCCTGGCTCCAGTCTTATTATAACACTACAAACTTTTGTTTGTATATTTGTTTATTACTTCATGAGATCTGTTTTTTTTTTTTATCCAGGACACGTTAGATGAACTTGTCAAAGCCGAGCCATTGTCTGACCGCCTGAAAACTCAACTCAATGATCTCTGCCGATTCTCCAGGGATATGGGAACCCAGTCTGAGAGAGTGTCTGCTCTTATTAAGGAATACAACAGGTGAGAATATTACTAAGAAAGGAGGATAAAATGGGCGTGTGAATCTCTAAATTCATCTCTTTCCTTACTTGTATCTAGTTTGAGTCTCCAAGCATGCAGGGAATGCCAGAGCAAAGAGAAGCTACTGGAACAAGGGTTTCGCTCAGCCTTCAGAGAGTTCCAGCAGTGGTTGGTCAATGCCAAAATCAACACGGCCAAGTGCTTCGACGTACCTCAAAATATCAGCGAGGCCTCATCGAGCTTGCTGAAGATTCAGGTACTGCACTCGTACTTGAATGCCCTGAAACATTCACATAGTTACACTACAAAATGAACCGATTTGACCGCTTCTCTACTTCTCAGGAGTTTCTTAGTGACAGAGAGCAAGGTCAGTCAAAGCTGAACGCTGTGGTCGTGAACTGCGAGCTCATCTCTAGTATTGTGGCAAAAGACAAAGTCGATGCGGTTCGGGCAAAAATGAACACTGCCAGAGAGGACTGGAAAAACATGATGACTAACCTGAACAACAGAGAAGCAAATCTACAAGTACGAATGCGTGGAAACCACAAATGAGCGAAATAAATATTACAACACTGTTTACAATAACTCATCTTGCGTGTTTCAGAACCTTTTGTCTCAGATGAAGGATTTTGAGGCCAGTGCTGAGCCTCTACAGGAGTGTCTGAATGCTACGGAGCTAGCAGTTCAGGAGAGCAGCACACGGCTTCATGATCTCACTGCCAAGAAGTCAGAGCTTCACAAGCTCCAGGTACTAATATCTGCAATTCACTGAGCTCTAAACCACAACCACATGATGTCAACCTGACTGCTGCTCATTCCATTTACAGAGACTCACCCTTACACCTTCTGATAGTGTTTAGCGTTTAGTTTTATACGCCTAGGAAGCAATTCTTGAAAAATCTGCCAGTAGCTTGCTGTTCTAACTGATGCCAACTTTTTGCTGCTCTATACTATTTTCATGTCTTCTTAACATACTGTCTCTCATAGATGTTAATGTCTTCTTCATTCCTAAAATGCAGGCCAATTGAATTGTTGTCTATCAGCTTCTTCCAGATGCCTTGACTTATTTTGCTATGTTGCCATGTCTCTAACTCCTCACCCGTGTCTGCCATCGACTGTCTTATATCTCTGTGTGTCAGCTTGCATGCCACTTTGATAACCTGCTTGTGCTCTTCCAGTCTGTGCTTGAGGAGTTAGCCTCGCACGAGGTTCAGCTGAACAAGTTGAAAGAGAAGGCCCAGCTGCTGTGGGATGAACACGCGGCCGGCAAGGGTTTTGTGCATCGTGTCTCGCAGCTCTCTTCTCAGTACCTAGCTTTAACCAACCTGACCAAGGTACAGTAATGCCTACCGACCTGCCTGTGCACTGGGGCTTTTCTGGGGGTAGAGCTTTTGAGGATATGAGGGAGTCCCTTGACTGGACTGAGCTTCGATTCAACAGTTTTTTTAAGTTGAAACTCATTGTAATTAAACACTAATTCATCTTTTATATGAGATAAAGAGAGTAATTTTCTGTTATGTTTGTTGTACTAAATCTTTAAGGTCAAGTCTACTATGAATTCCAGCTCTAAAACCCAGTGTGATTATTTTTGGATTGTGTGCATCTGCAGGAGAAAGCCTCTCGGATCGACCGGATAGTCACGGAGCATCAGCTTTTCTCTCAAGGCTTAAAGGAGCTTCAGAACTGGGTGGCTGACACCAGCCATATGCTGCAGACCTACTGTGCTCCCACTGCAGACAAAAGTGTTCTTGACAGCAGGATGATTAAGCTGGAGGTATAAGAAGTCACTGATCGTGAGAGATTAGAGGCATCACCCAGTTTAGGGTTGTAATAATAATGATAACTGATCTTTGCACCAGGCCTTGCTGACCGCTCGTCAGGAGAAAGAGATCCAGCTCAAGATGCTGACCACAAGAGGAGAGTCTGTTCAGAGGAACACATCAGCTGAAGGAGTGCCCGCCATCCTGAAACAGATACAGGAGCTCAAAGATTCCTGGGATGCTCTGCTCTCCGCTTCTATTCAATGCAAAGGGTATTTTATTTTATTTGTCTTAAGTTGTGTTGTATTTCTGCAACTACTGTATGATTGTCTGACTTAACCCTCATGCTCTCTCTAAAATGAACAGTCAGCTGGAAGGTTCTCTGTCTCAGTGGACCAGTTATCAAGAGGACGTACGACAGTTTGTAACCTGGGCCGAGCACGTGGAGGAGAGTCTTGACCCGACTGATAAACAGTGTCCGGAGATGAGAGACAAGACTGCTAATCTGAGCAAATCTAAGGTACTAAAATCTTCATATGCTGAAGATATTGGAATTTCAGACCTCAAAAGTGATAAAAAATGAAAAACAGTGTAGATTTACCTAAGCATTGTGCAGTCAATTGATAATGTTTCTCACCCCTCCTTGTGGTTTCAGTTGCTTTTTGAGGAAGTGTTGAGCCACAGCACCTTGTTGGACACCATCTCTGCAAAGAGTGCCGGTATTGCAGAGAATTATGTCGCTCAACTAGAGCTCCAAGATCTCCAAGAGCGATACCACACCATCAAAGACAATGCCATGGTAATAAGCAGCAGAATGTGCCCGAGAGTAGGCGGTGACTCATATTTTAAATACATCTCAGCTACAGTATTATGATAGAGGCGACTCTTCTGTACAAAAACAATAACATTGTTACTGCTGTGGTATAATTTAGATTTTGTGAGATAGATCAGACCTCACACAGCTCAGAAGTGAAGTGTGAAGCCACCAAATGTAAGAAACAAGTACCTCTCAGAGTACAAATTAATGATTATCCTCACTGTGTCCTCAGAGGGGAGTGGGAAAAGCAGAGGAACTGGTGAAAGCCCACCAGGAGTATCAGAGGGGCATCCATGCGTTTGAAGACTGGCTGGAACAGGAACAAGAGAAGCTTGGCTGCTACACTCAGCTGGAGGGTGATGTTGATATGCTGGAGGAGACTCTCCAAAAGCTGCAGGTGCAAAAATAGTAGTAGTAGTAGTATATATCATAACTTAAAATAATAGAGAACTTAACCACAACCACATCTGTTTGATGACAGGAGCTACAGCTGTCCTGCACAGAGGGCCAGGCTTTGCTGAACACACTGCTGGTCAGTCGAGAGCTGGTCATTCCCTGGGGCCTACCTCAGATAGAAGACCGAGCACTGGAGACCCTGCAGCAGGAGTGGAGGCTCTACCAGGCCCAGCTGGCTGACACCCGGGCGCAGCTCAACAGTGCTCTGGCCAAACTGCGGCAGATGGAGCAAAAGTTCCAGCGTCTGGACAGCTGGTTAAAGGGAATGGAGACCAAAGCACAACTGCGTAGCCATCGACGGTCTGACCGCACCACTAAAGATGCTCAGCTGCAGCTAATAAAGGTTGGTATAGCCCACATAGCAGGTACCGTATGTGCACAAACATTTAGAAAATCTACATCTTCATGAATGAACTATCTTTTATCAGAGCTGGCAGGAGGAAGTGCTGGTTTATCAAGAAGAGATAGAGGGCCTCAGTCTTTTAGCCCAGCAGGTCCTGGACGAAACCCACATTAGCAGCCGGATCAGTAGCAGAGCCACCCAGATCACAGCCCGCTACCATGCACTGCTTCTACATTTACTGGTAAACTTACTTTTTTTTTTAAAGTTGTCTCTATATCCAGATGAATACTAGAATCTTTATGTGTTTCTGCAATTTGTTAAAACCTCAAAATATGTAATGAAATGTTTTGCAGGAGACAATCAAACAGCTGCAGGAGGAAGTGTCTTGCCTTGACGAGGCACAGTGTGTCTTCTCAACCTTCTCAGACTGGCTCAGCAACATTCAGAATAACTTTAGCACTGTGGCTATAAGTGTTGATGTTGTAGACCGATTTGCAATGGAGAGAAAGATGAAGAAACTGGAGGTGAACATTTATGATCATTCACATACCGGCAAAAATAAATCTTTCACTGATGAAAACAGAATAATACAAGCTCATGTTCCTTTCAGGCTCTTCAGGGTGACATGGAGCAGGGTCACTCTTACCTAAAGACAATGAGGGAGAAGACAGAGCGAGCCATTGCATTCTTGGAGGAACATGAAGCAGAGCAGCTGAAGGAGGAGATGGACACTCGCCTCTTTCAAATAGAGGAATTAATGGCATGTCTGCGCACAGAGCATAGCTCACTGGAAAAATGCATTTCACTCTCGAAAGACTTTATGGATAAATACAAGGCTCAGGCCCAGTGGGTGATGGAAACCAAGAACCTTTTAGCCTCAAGTGTCGAGCCTAAAGCTGAACTGTACCAAAAGAAGGCTCAGTTAGCAAAGTACAAGGTGAATTAATACTGGCTATTTCTCTTAAAAACACAATAACGCTATAAATAGTGTTTTAACTGCAAGTATGCTTCCTTTTCCTCGTATGCAGACCATCCAGCAGACAGTACAGTCCCATGAGTCACCAGTGAAATCTGTTATTGAGAAAGGAGAAGCCCTGCTCGACACAGTCAATGACCCTACAATTAGTGACAACATGAAAAAGCTGCAGGCCAACTACCAGGATCTCTGCTTGGCATCTAAGGTAATGTATTACTATTAATTGTCTCTGATGTTTAATCTTTTGCACAATTGAGAGTATCACTGAGGACGGCTTTGTCTTGTGTTTCAGACACAGGTCCAGAATCTCGTGGAGTGGGTTAAGGAGCACGAGGATTACAACAGCGAACTGCAAGAGGTTGAGAAGTGGCTGTTGCAGATGTCCAGTAGGCTGGTCACCTTTGACTCCATGCAGACCAACAGTATGGAGATGGCCACGCAGCAACTTGCCAGACACAAGGTGATTAACTATGTCTCTAGAAACATTTCAAATTCTTACTATAATCTTAGTCATATTGGAATGGATTACTCTTTATGATCTGCTTTACCATTCTCTCTTTTTCAGGCAATAATGGAGGAGATAGCCAGTTTTGAGGAGCGTCTCACAAGCTTGAAGCAGAAAGGAGAAGGTCTTGTTGCCAGTTGCACAGACCAAGTTCAAGTAAAGATCAGTCAACAAGTGCAGGCTCACCAGCAGGGAACCAGGGACAGCTACTCTGCCATTTGCAGCACTGCCCAACGTGTGAGTAACGCAATTCGACAACCAACCCGTTCACCTATTCAATAACTATTACGATTTATTATTCATGATACAAACAAACGGTAATTAAGGTTGTGACTCTCCTTTCTCAACAGGTGTACCAGAGTCTGGACCGGGAGCTGCAGAAACATGTCAACCATCAGGACACGCTTCAGCAGTGTCAGACCTGGCTCTCCACGGTGCAGGAGGAGCTCCATCTAAACGATCAGGAACCATCTGGTCTACAGGAGGCGCTGAAGCAGGTAAATGACAATATGTTGGAATGCAACAATGGCCCAATGTGCATAAGCTATTTTCCTGTCATTTATTAATCATAATTTATTTCTATGGGCATATTTAGGTGAAGCACTACAGGGCTCTTCAGGAACAAGCCAGCACTTACCTGGACTTGGTGTGTTCCGTGTGTGACCTGTCTGATGATGCTGTGAGAGTGACGGCTGCCAAGGTCCAGCAGATCAAGCTCACGGTCAGTTATTGTTTTATAAATTTCACAAACATTAATTGTAATAACTTTTATGTTATGTTGTTGACATATTAACACATCATCTTATCTTTGCACCATGTGTTTCTTGCAGATTGAGGAAAGGATGTCCAGTGCACAGGAGCTTTCTGAGGGCTGGAGAGAGATCAAAGAACAAAAACAAGACCTTGTCAGCCTGTTCCAGGACATGGAGCAGCAGCTTCTCAGCCTCTCCAGAAGACCCGCAGAGCTGGAGACCAAGATAGCACAAAACATGCTGTCACAAGCAAAGGTAGGGAACAGAATCATAACCAGTGGTTGCCCTCTTTTTGTGTGTATTCATTGTTTCCAATATATATTGCATGTGACCAGGAATGCAGCCAGCAACTGCAGTCTAAGCAGAGTATCCTGACCAAGATGACTGAGACTGTGAGCAGACTGACTGGTGGCCAGGACTCTCCAGAACATGCAGAGCTCGACCGTCTGAGCAATTCCTGGCTTGAGCTCTGTCACCAGGCCAGCAAGCTGCAAATCCAGAGAGAGGAGGATCTGCACAGGGCTAAAGAATACCACGACTGCATCTCTGCAGTGGAGGCACTGTTTGAACAGGTGTCCAAGGAGTGGGACAATCTAGCCAGGTGTGTTACATGACAAAAAAATATCTGTATAAATCCAGCTTTTTAACAATAGATGAGAAATGCTATGAGGTTTTGAATGTAAAGTAAATGTAAAATATATCTTGTTTTGTCACAGAACGGATGCTGAAAGTTCATCCCAGCACTTGGAGGCTTTACGGAAACTTGCCGTGACTCTGGAAGAACAAAAGAGCACTCTGGAGAACCTTAAGGATCAGAAGCAGAAGGTCATCCAACACTTGAACCTAGACGACAAGGAGCTGGTAAAAGAGCAAATCAGCCACTTTGAGCAGCGATGGTCTCAAATGCAAAACCTAATTGAGAGGAAAATACAGGATTCAATGGTGACGCTAGAGGACATGGGCCAAGTAGAGGCTCGTCTAAAAGAGGCCCGGGACTGGGCTGAGGAGCAGCAGCCTGCTCTGTCCGAGGCCATGAAAATGAGTCCTCCCCCTGAGCTGGCTCAGAGCTTCCTGTTTGACCACCTGAGCATCTGCAGTGAGTTAGAGGCAAAACAGCTTCTGCTTTCCCAGGCAATGGCCGATTCTGACAGAGTGCTGGCCCGGCTGGGCCTCAGTGAGAGGCAGCATTTGCAGCTGCTCATTTCTGAAACTCAATCTGAGGTGGAATCTTTGAGCGTGAAAGTGGTGCAGCGTAGAAAACACCTGAGCAAGGCTTTCACAGAAAGGACGCAGTTCCTGATGGCTGTGAGCCAGTCCATCTCCTGGGTCCAGCAGAATGAGAAGAAGGCCCAGGCAGAAGAGTACATTGCTCTGTTGCCCGATGATCTGGCCAAGCAGGTTAGAACGTGCAGGAACATCCAAAGCAGTCTGAAAGCCTATCAGAGTGAGCTGACCTCCTTGTGGTCTCAGGGAAGGGATCTGATGAGGGAGGCCCGCGACGAAGAAAGAAACGAAATTCTCACTAAGTTACAGGAGCTGCAGAACATCTTTGACAGGACGTTACATAGATGTGGGCAGAAGCTTCAGGAGCTTGAAAAAGTACTTGTGTCCAGGAAGTATTTCAAAACCGACCTAGAGAAAATTTGTCAATGGTTAAAACAAGCCGACATAGTCACCTTTCCAGAAATAAACCTGATGGTGGGAGATGCTGAATTGGAAGCACAGCTACTGAAATATCAACTGATTGTCGAGCAAGCAATTGAATATGAGAACCTCCTACTAATTGTACAAAGAGCTGGTCAGGAAATATTGCCTACTCTTAATGAAGTAGACCACTGCTATTTAGATGAAAAGCTTAACACTCTCCCCCAGCAATACAACAGCATTTTAGTCCTAGCCAAAGAGAAACAGGAGAAAATCCAGCAGGCTATCCTAACAAGAAATGAGTACACCTCGTTCATAGATGTCACTCATAAAGCACTTAAAGAGCTGGAGGAGCAGTTCAATAATCTCGGCACACAACCTGTAGGGCTGCAGACAGAGGAAGTTGTCAGTTTGCAGAGTGATTACAAAACCATTCAGGTAGATCTGTGCAGCCTCGGTCTCGCTGTGAGTGAACTCAACCAGAAAAAAGAGGGATTTCGCAGCACTGGTCAACCATGGCGCCCAGAGGAAATGACCCAGCTCGTGAGCTTGTACAATGGCCTGAAGAGGCTGGCTGAACAGAAAGTGGAGCATCTCGGCGAAACCCTAGAGTCATTTGAAGACCATAAGGCAATGGCTATGCAGGTTGATTTTGAGTTAAAGGCCACAAAAGAGCAGCTGGTTAAAGTGAATGCAGAGACCCAGTCAGCCGAAGAGAGGCTGAAGAACTACCATGCTCTCGCAGGGAGCCTCCAGAGTGCAAACTCTCACTTGTCAAGACTCATGGAGCAGATGGACACTCTTGCGCCCCGTGTGGACCAAGCGGCACACGACGCCTCAAAGGAGCAAGTGATTCTGTGGCAGGACGAGCTGCGGTCTTTGCAGGCTGCGGTAGGAGATCTGATAGAAGAGTGCGAGAACAGGTTTATTCAAAGCAAAGACTTTGAGACAGAGATGAAAAGGACACTGGACTGGCTGCAGCACATCAGGGACGAACTGGACTGTGCCGTAATTGTGGACGTGAGGGTGGAGAAGGTGCAGGAGGAGATTAGAAAGCAGCAAATCATGCAGGAGGAGGTGCAGTCCAGACTGAGAATTGTGGCAGCTCTCAGTAGCAGGGAGAATCTGAAGTATATTAGTGCCAACGAGCTTGTGCCTGCCCATGTGGATACAAGCCTAGAGGAGATGGCAAAGTTGCAGGCTGATGTTCAAAAAGCACTGAGCTCAAAACAGGTGGGATGTATTCTATGATACATTTAGAATGTGCAGTCTTTCAGTATATTTTATCTAAATATGCTTTTCGCATTGTTTTTGCATGAAGATTACTCTGGAGGATGCACTGGACTTGTGCCAGAAGTACCACTTCAGGATGCAGTCAGCCTGCGAATGGCTGGAGGATGCCGTGTCTTTCCTACAGCAGGCCAGTCTCGGTGTAGATGTGGAGAACTATGAGGAGTGTCTACAGCAGCAAGGCGAAATTGTGGCCACGGAGCAGGAGTTCCTCACACACCTGGAGGAGCTGGAGTCCCTGCTGCCTCAGCTGGAGAACCTGGTCAACCCTGTAGCCAAAGAGCAGCTCCGCGTGAGCGTGGAGTCGGCGAGGCAGAGAGGCATGGAGGTCCGAGATCAGCTCCAGTGTCACCAGGATGTCCTTCAAAGGTAGTGGGAATAAAAGAGTGGTGATACACATGTCATTTTGTGTAATTTTGTCAATAATATAATTTGTTTTTTTTAGCTGTGTGAAGCAGTGGAAGTCCTACCAAGAGGCTCGGCAGACTGTCATTGAGCTTATGAATGAAGCTGAGAAGAAGCTGACTGAATTCTCCACTGCAAAGGCTGCCACAAGCCAAGAAGCTGAGGAGAAGCTCTGCAGTCATCGGGTATGATAGACCAAAAAAAGAACATTTAGCTCATTAATTTAGGAAAACAATGGTTTTAATTGATTATCTCTTCATTTTACAGTCCTTAGTGTCACTGGTGACTGGCTTCCAAGAGAAACTGAGTGGTTTAGAGGAGCAAGCAGCTCAGCTTGAGCTGGTGGGGAGTGATGCCAGCAAGGCAACCATCAGTCGCTCAATGACCACAGTGTGGCAGCGCTGGACACGACTACGCAGTGTGGCGCGTGGACGGGAGAGAGTACTTGAAGACACTGCACAGGAATGGAGAACTTTTAGGGAAAAGGTACACAGGCAAACAGTATGAAAAGAAAACATAATAATTATTATTTTGCTTTAATTTCTAAATGGTCATTCTTTGTTAAAGATGGTGAAGGTGAGAGCCGTTTCTGACGAGCTCCAGAGTCGTTTTCCTGATAGTGCCGTGGAAAAGGCCTCCAAAGCCACCCTGCAGTCTCTGCTAGACCAGCATGACCTGCTGAGCCAAGACTTGGAGCGAGAGCTCTCCTCTCTCACGCTGCTCCGACAGTACGCCCTCAGCCTGTTGCACGATGTGGAAGTGCCTTCGCCGACCAATGAACAGGACGAGCTGCCCAGCCTGAAGGAAATCAGGGCTGTGCAAGACCAAATGGAAAGGTAGTGCGAGGATGAACAGGAACTTGTTATTACATAAGGAAATGCAAAATGTAAACATTTTTAACTCTTTTTTTGTCTTTTTGTCTCCAGCCTTCTGACACAGTCCAGGACAAAAAGGACTCAAACTGCTCAGGAACTGAGGGACAGAGAAGAAGTGGAGAAGGAACTCAGCTTTGCGAAAGCCTGGATCCAGGAGACCAGGGAGCTCCTTCTCAACCCCACACCTGACATTGATTCCCTTCTGCAGGAGCTTGAGGTACAGCTTTCTGTCATCTAAACAGTGAAACATCACCTTTGTGAATCATCCTCAAAACATAGATGGTTGATGTTATTATTATTGATGCATCTTGTTTTTCTTGTGCATAGATTGTACACGGAGATGTCGTCACTTATCGGCAGAATGTGGATAAATTAGCGGAGCAGCAGCAGAGCAAATACCTGGACCTCTACACCATTCTGCCTTCTGAAATCTCCATGCAACTTGCTGAGGTCTCACTTGCACTGGGCGCCATTGAGGATCAGGTAATACTGTATATCAATTCAGTATCTTGATATGATGATTATTTTCTTTATTTTTAACTTGGTAGCATGTGTGTCAGAGAACATGTACACTGTGTTCAGAAGGTTGTTTTGCATTTTGTGTTCTAGGTTCTTTTTAAAGAGAGGGAAATTCAGAAAACAAGGGAAATAAAAGAGGATTTCAACTCCAGAATCCATGACATCTCAGAGAAACTCAAAGCGATCTCTGCTAAATTTAAAGAAAAGTCTCCAGATGTTGATCATGCCAAAGAAGAGGTCAAGGTAGATCATATCACTTTGCTGGGTCTTATTATTAATAGTGAAACCACATCATTTAATTCAAAGGCTTCGTTATAAAAACATTTCTCTTCACAGAGTCTTGCTGAAGACCTGGACCTTTGTGGTCGCATCCTCTCCGAACTGGACGCTGCTGTACAAGACTTTGGGCGCAGAAGCCCCCTGCTGGCCAAACAGCTAAGTGACGCCATCAGCAAACTATCAGAGATGCATCACCAAACAACACGGCTCGCAGACTGTAGGAACAACTGGCTCAAAAAGGTCTGTGGGTCTCTGCCAATGTTGCAATATTCATAACTAAATCCTCAGTTGCATAGAAAAACACAACTTATTCTGTTGTGTTATTTCTAAGTGCATTATATTTCTCTTCAGGCTGTGTGCCATTTAGATGAGTATAACGAGATGCTGGACTTCATTGTGAGGTGGTCAGAAAAAGCCAGAAGCCTGGTGAAGGCAAACATCATCTGGAACTCCTCCGTTCACCTGCAGGAGCAGATGAGGATGTATCAGGTCAGTTGATTGACGTGTGTCCAAACTCAGTGTTTGTGGTCTTATATACTTAAGTACACTTAAAACCAATGTTACTGGTTGTCCACAGTCGGTCCTGCGCGAGTCTCGCGAGCTCCACGGAGACCTGGAATCAATGGCAGAGAAGGTCGAGCTCCTGTCAGAGGTGCTGCAGGTTGAATCGATGAGCCAACAGGTCTGTGAACTCAGTCGTCACACCGAGGAGCTTCAGCAGAGCATTAAGATCCGGCTGCAGAGCTTGGAGGACGCAGATAAGGTACAGAGATGAAGGACTTGTTTGTGACATTAATGACTACTCTAGACATACTTTTTTTTATTGATCATGTATTGATTAATGTGCTTTATGTCCTCAGAGTATGGAGGCCCTGGAGTATGAAGTGAAGGCCCTACATGTTGCTCTGGAGCAGGTCCAAGCCACACTGACCTCACCAGAGTTGGCGCATCAGAGCCTCAAAGAACAACTGACTCAGAGACAGGTAACTTAGAAAGTACATAATATAGGCAAAGCATTTATTATCAGCAGCTTTTGTGATTTCACACAATATTAAACCTTCATTTGCTTGGGCAGCGTCTGTTGGCAGATATGGAGAGCTTCAAGCAGCAGGTGCAGGCGGTGCAACTGTGTCAGAGCGCTCTGCGGGTCCCTGAGGAGGTGATGCCCAACCTTGCCATTTGTCGCACAGCTCTGCGTCTGCAGCAAGAAGCCAGTCAGCTGCAGCATGTGGCCATTCAGCAATGCAACATCCTACAGGTACAAACACAGGTTTAAAGTGGAGAACAATCCTGTGTCCAGACTATGCATTATTATTTTGAGGAATACTTTTTTTCATCTTGTTTTCATCTATTTTTACATTGATCAGTTCAAGCTCTTGGTTTAACGGTTGCATGCGTTTTGTACTTTGTACAGGAGGCAGTGGTGCAGTACGAGCAGTATGAACAGGAAGTCAAAGACCTACAGGGACTGATCGAGGAGGCACACCGTGTCATCCAGGACCGACCGATTCCCTCCAGTAGCATCCAGGAGCTGCAGGCACAGATTCTACACCATGAAGTAAAATTTATACATTAATTCATTCATTTTACCCAAGTTTCATATCAAGAAAGCTCTTGTATTGAGAGATAAATGCGCTATAAATGCAGAAGTTTAACTTATTTTCTATTTTTTCTATTTTTGATTAGGAACTCGCTCAGAAAATCAAAGGCTACCAGGAGCAGATTGCCTCGCTGAACTCAAAGTGCAAGATGCTGGCAGTGAAGGCCAAGCATGCCACCATGCTGCTGACTGTTACTGATGTGGAAGGCCTGTCTGAGGGGCTGCAGGAGATGGATGGCGAGAAAGCAAAGAAATCATCTCAACAGGCCGTCATGGTAGGAAAAAAAAAAAAAGGAATACCACAAAATGTATTGATGAAGTTTTTTCAGCTATTTGTTCACGGTGGCTTTGCCTAATCAATTAACCTCACTCTGCTATCTCTGGCTTCAACTTAAGAGGATTTCTTTCACTGACAAACCTTTTTTGCCTGCTTTCATTGTAAAAAAAAAAATGTGTTTTTGTAAGTTGCACTGTGCCACTTTGATCTAAAAACACATTGCATATGATTAATCTCTCCAAATCCACCTGGCCCTGTCTGCTCTCTGTCTGATCATGTTTCTTGCATGGCGTGTCAGATGACGGCTGGCCGTTGTCACACTCTCCTGTCTCCTGTAACTGAGGAGTCTGGGGAGGAGGGCACGAACAGTGAGGTCTCTTCTCCTCCTGTCTGTCGCTCCCCCTCTCCCATCACTCACACTGAGGCCACTATAACCAAGGTATCTGCCTTCTCTGTCTCTCTTTCATCAAAATTACACTCACATGTAAAAATGTGTGGTTTCTATTGCTTCTTTTTTGTGCTGCTATTAATTCAATAACAATAAAACACTGGGAGTAATTATCCATATCTATTATCTGCCAGCAAGTTCATCGTGGCAATGAATGAATTTGGAGCTCTTTGCTTGCTGTCATTTTCTAATGATTTCACCTGCTGCTCTAACCACTGCTGCATAAAACTGTCCTGTTTGAACGGTTTTGTTTTTAAGATGGGAAGAGGAACTCTCACAAGAGCTCCAATCCAAGAGTTATACGACCCAACATTTGAGTCGGTGGCCAACTTGGATGACTTGCAGCGCTCATGGGAGACATTAAAGAATGTGGTATGTAAATAATACAAGATGCCAGCATCGTTGTCACGTTTCAGGCTCAGCACTCTCACATCGATCGTACACACACTGCTCTCCGAACAGATCAGCGAGAAGCAGAGGTCTCTGTACGAAGCTCTGGAAAAACAACAACATTACCAGGGATCGCTGCAGTCTATCTCCTCTAAGATGGAGGCTCTGGAGGCCAAGCTGAGTGAGCCCGTGGAGGCAGATAAAAGTCCAGACAGTCACATAAAGGCCCATGATGTGAGTCCCATTATGTCAAGAAGTATTGTGTTGTATTCTGCTAGGATGGTGGAACAAAGTAAAGTAAAATCTAAATCTAACATTCAACTGCAGTGTCTCGTTGCAATTGTAAAACCACCTCTCTTCTCATTTCACTGTCAAAATACACAAAATAGCTCTACATCTCCAGTGATGTTCTTCTCTGCAGGGTCTGATTGAAGAGATCCGGAGTGCGCAGGAGGAGATCGACGGGTTGCAGAGAAGCTTCACCGAGGACCTCGCCTCTGACACTGTGGACTCGGACATGGCTGACCAGCTGGCCATGCAGTCGTCCCTCGCTGTGTTAGCTGAGAGGATGGCCACCATCCACATGAAAGCCTCCGGCAAGCAGCAACTCTTGGAGGTAGTTGTTGTAGAACATTTGGGACGGCGCAGGTCTGTGTTATTGAATTACACTGACGAGTAAATGTGATTTGGTCTGTTCCAGGAGCGCGTCAGTGACCGTCTGGAGGGTCAGCGGCAGGAACAGGCCATACAGCTCTATCTGACCCAAGCAGATGGACTGGACCTGTGGTTGGTCAGCATGCGAAGTGCTGTCGCCTTCATCCTTGAACCTAAACCTATGGAGGAGTCAGACATGGAGGATCAGCTTGCTGAATGTCAAGTAAGAGCTCCCCCTGCTGTCCACATGGAGCAGTGAATCCAAATCTACACATGTAAATGACCGTATAACATAAATATTAATGGATTTATGATTATAACACACAGCTTCTTGCCTTTGGTCAGTACACTAATACAAAATTGGCTTTGGATTATTTCCATCTGCCTTATACAATATTCAGTATTCTCTCTCCTTTATCACGTATGGATCATCCCAGGAGGCAGGAACCTCTCAGTAAGTAAACAAGAGCATTAGCAGAGTTAGAGGGGCACTCAGGCGGCTTGGCTCTTAAGCAACTGTAGCACTGATTTTAAGCAGATTATGCAGATGTATCTGTGTGACAGGAACCTGTTAGAAGCACAGGGCGAGGTATTCGGGGGTGTGGCTTTCTGATGATTAGCAGATTCCGCTGTTGGGATTGGCGGTGGCGGTAAAGCTGCTGGAATATCCAAGCAGGGGAATCCAAGAGAACTGGGAGGGAAAATGCTGCTGCTTCCGGTTGCAGAGTTATAACAATGCTATTACAAAACAAATCTACAAATACTGAACAGAATCTTGCAGTAGGTGTCCTCAACTGGACAGGATAATGACTTTATAATTGAAGTAACAGCATATGTGTTGTGGAGCTTGAAGGATTAGTGGTAATATGTTGCACAGGAGACGAGGCCGGAGAGGTGGGCAAAGGATGAAAATACAGGGAGAGATCTCCCTGTCCCCCTTGTGTCAGGGGAAAGCTGCTGGTGTAGCCACAACTGGAGGGGGTTTGCTGTGTAGGTGGTGAGATCGCAACAATGTTTGAGCTGGCCTCTCTTCTCCTGCTGCTGCAGAACATGCTGCTGGAGATTGAAGAGAAGGTCTTGGCCCTGTCGGAGCTGTCCATGCACAGCGAAAACCTGCTGCTGGAGGGCCGCACCGAGACGAGGGAGGATGCTGATCAGCTGGCCAGGAAGTTACGCGCTTTGAAGGGCGGCCTGTTGGAGCTGCAGAGGATGCTGCAAGACAAGCAGAACCACATCCAGGTGAGGTGGCCACAGGCTTTACAATGTTAGCATAGCAGCTACAATACTGTCAGAAGAGAATGTTGAATGTGTCCTCCTTTTTTCATTATTTTTATTCCTGTTTTTAAAACTATTTATTTTGGCCCTGAAGTGTTCTCTGCAGGAGCAGGAGGACAGTGAATCAGACTCCAGTCTCCCACAGAGTCCCAGTGTGCAGGACTGGCTGGCCCAGGCCCGGACCACACGCACCCAACAACACCAGGACAGTCTTCTGAGACAGAGGGTGCAGTCCTTTTCTCTTTGAATCATAAAAAATAGCATCTAAATAATAGCTCCGTAAGCACATAAGTGATTCTGAAGCTAATTTATGAAATTTCATCATTATATATCTTTAGGAGCTTGAGGAGCAACTCGCAGAGCAGAAAAAGCTGCTTCAGTCAGTTGCCAGCAGAGGAGAGGAGATTCTTATTCAGCAGGCCTCACCCAGCAGCACCAGGTTTGTTTGTTTTTTTAACTCCTATTGTACCACAATTTAAATTAGATAAGTTAGTATATTAATGAAACATCAATTTATGTTTCTGTTACTGTGCAGCACAATGGAGCCGTTTTCACCAGAGGCTTTGGTCGAGAGAGATGCTCAGGCTGCTCGAGAGCAGATGCGGCAGAGATGGGAGAGCCTGAGATTAGAGCTGAAAACCAAACTGCAGCTCCTACAGAAAACTCTGGAGCAGGACAGCAAACAGCCGGTACGAACTCTGTCGTGTAATTATTGCCACAAAGTCTTGTGTCTTTGCTTCTAAAGCTAGAGACTGATTTGTGTGCGTGTGTGTGTGCAGGTTTATTCTCGAGCCTCTCGCGTGACGACAGCTGCGTCGGTGTATAACGGAGAAACACAAGCTGACAAATCGTCCCTGACGACTCTGTATGATGGATTCAGACATACAATAGAAGACATGACCACTCAGGTCTTTACTCTTTCAAATACTGTGCTATACACGACAACAGATCACAACGTAAGATTAGTTCTGTGCAATCAAAATGTGTGTGTTTTTGTGTGTGCATACAGCCTGGTGGTGGTGAGGCACAGGTGGCGCAGATGGAACAGCATCTCTACACAGCTGTGTCATCCACCTCCTCCTGGCTGGATGGTGTGGAGAACAACATCTTCTCTGGATCAGTGTTGCTGGCTGAGAACGCAGAGACCCATTTACTGAAGCAGGAGGTACGGTCAGACTTCAATAGTAGTTGATCGTCTGTAACTAATCGAGTTAAATCATGGTATCATCTTCTCTGCAGACATTAGAAAATGATGTGAGGCGTATGACGGAGGAGGTGAAGCTCAGTCAGTCTCTGCTCGCCGGCTCCTCAGTTTTGAAACGTGAAGACCGCAGACTGCTAGAGGACAACCTTGAGTGCCTGAGAGAGAGACTAGGATCTCTGGGTTGTGCTCTGGGACAACGCTGTGACCACATGAGGACCAGAACTAATGAACTCACTGCCCACCAGGTTTTTATATTTTACATTAATTTTTTTTCATATACACTGATATTTGCCGAAAAGATCCAAATGTTTGATGTCAAACTTCCCCCCTTCATCTAATTTAGAGTGAATTACAGCTTCTTCAAACTGCTTTGATTGAGACCAAGTGCCAGATCCTGCAGGCCTTAGCTGGAGCCATGGACAGACCAGCCTCCAGACAACTCGAGGTAACGCAGAGTTTAGCAGAGACAAAGAGTGCACACAAATTTCCTGTTAAAGAGAACACGGGATATTAATGTGAATGCCATTCATTGATTTGATTTGATATGATTTTATTTCATTAATCAAACCTCATTTTTAGGTCATTGCCAGTGCAGAGGAGAGCCTGAAAGACTTTGAACAGAGAATTACAGAGCTCAAAATCAGAGGAACGGCACTACAAGTGGATCAGATATCGACAAACAAATTACTGAAACTCCAGGTAATTGATCAAATCATCTTATTTGTATAGTTCTTTTTCTTTTTTTAATCAAATAACCCAACAAATGTGTGTTTGTGTTGTCAGGATTCTTATGAGGAGCTGGTGATGACGGTGGGTTCGAGGCACAGTGGTTTGAACCAGAACATGGCTCTGAAGGAACAGTATGAGCGTGCCCTGCAGGACCTGATGGACCTCGTGGACACGGCTAAAGACAAGATGGCTGCCGATCAGAGAATCATCGCCAGCTCTGTGGAGGAAGTCCAGAATCACCTGGACAAACACAAGGTTTGGGTCAATGTGCAGAAAACATGATTGGAGGCAAAACTACAGCGATAAAGACAGACGTGATGATTTGGCTTGTGTCTGATTTTGTGTTTTCTAGGAGTTCTTTCAGGGTCTGGAGTCCCATATGATTCTAACAGAAACATACTTTAGGAAAATCAGTGGTCTGATGCTTCCCAAAGAGAGCCAGACTTTGGAGGAGACACTAGCTGAGGCTCAGAGGATCCTCAAAGAGGCACACACTAAAGGTGTGGAGCTCGAGTACATCCTGGAGGTGAGAGAAAATCAGGATTTTCTGCTCGTAATAGAAGAATTCTAAAAGGCAAATACATCTGTCTTAAAGTGTTTTTTAAAATGTATTTTACTTTCTTTTCTCTTTTTCGAAAATCAGACTTGGTGCCGCCTGGTGCAAGATTACCAGAGTATGAACCGTCAGTTGGAGACAGTCGAGGGAAGTATTCCCTCTGTCGGTCTGGTGGAGGAGACGGAAGAGAAGCTCATGGACAGAATCTCATTGTATCAGGTACAAAGACACACAGACGTTTTTACAATATGGCATACTAACCTTCAAAAGCTTAGACATTATTTATTAGATGTAGCTGTAGGTCACAATCAATGCAGCCAAGATCTTCACTCTCGATGTTCTCTCTTATCCTCTTTCAGGGTCTGAAAGGGAAACTGAATGAACATCAGCACAAGCTCCACCAGGTGTTGGACGAGGGGAAACATCTCTTACGGTCGGTGTGTTGTCCTGCACTGGAGAATCAGCTCGCTCTGCTGGGGGAACACTGGCTCAACAACACCGCCAACGTCAACAAGGAACTGCAACGCCTGGAGGCCATCTTACAACACTGGACCAGGTCAGAATATTTGATTTATCTATATATTTATATTAGACTCTTGAACCTGTGACCTAGTGCATGCACCAATTAAGTGTACATGGGATTTCTGAAATCAGTGCAGTTCAATACTGACTCTGTGTTTTTCCTCAGGTATCAGAGGGAGTGTGCCGAGCTCAGTGAGTGGTTGCAGTCTGCTCTGGAGAGACTCGAGTTTTGGAACACACAGGCGGTGTTAGTCCCTCAGGAGCTGGAAACTGTTCGAGATCATCTCTCTGCTTTCCTTGTGAGCCCCTGCAGGCAGACTTGTGCTTTTTTAAAATTATTTCTTGTATTGATCCAGAGATTCTGGATCTTTTTAGAAGTATTATATAAGTGCATATAGTGATATAAGTAGCCTGCAGTTCTAATGCTTGTTATTGCTTTGTCTCAGGAGTTCTCCAAGGAAGTGGAAGGGAAGTCCAGCCTGAAAAGCTCAGTGGTAACCGAGGGCAACCAGCTGCTTCGGCTGAAGAAAGTGGACACTGTTGTGCTGCGGTCCGACCTGGCACGCATTGACACGCAGTGGGCTGAGTTGCTCACACGCATCCCAGTGGTCCAGGAGAAGCTGCATCAGGTATGGTCCCATGAAGGCAAATAGGATTACTGCTTTCTTGCCGGTTTGACTTCACAAACTTTGATGTTTAACGTGCAAAACCAATGGATTTTATTTCTCCTCAGATCCAAATGGAGAAGCTGGCGTCCCGTCATGCCATTTCTGAGCTGTTTAACTGGATATCTTTGATGGAAAACATCACAGAGGAAGATGAAGAAAACCTAAAGAGTGCTGTAGGGTCAAATGTGATTCAAGATTACTTGCAAAAATATAAGGTAGCTGACATATCATTTTTTAGATCTCTTTAGACCCATGGTGTCTCTGATGTCTTCAGTATCTCCCTCTGATCATGGAATCATTGTTTTTTCCTCACTCCAGGGCTTCAGAGTAGATTTGAGCTGCAAGCAGCTGACGGTGGACTTTGTCAACCAGTCCGTGCCACAGTTGAGTGGTCAGGACATGGAGAGCAAACGCAGCGATAAGACAGACTTTGCCGAGCGCCTGGGAGCCATGAACCGGCGCTGGCAGATCCTACAAGGCCGCATCAATGAGAGGGTGAGGCCACAGGGCAATGATACTGTCCATTAAAGGACAACCGTTGTCATTTATTAGTGTAAAATCACACCATGTAATATAATTGCAGATCCAGTTCCTGGAGAGCCTTCTGGAGATGTGGCTCGAGTATGAGAGCAGCATTCAGGCCCTGAAGACCTGGATGGCAACCCAAGAAGAAAGACTTAAGAGGAAACACCGGATTGAGGATCTGACATCTGTGCAGAATGCTCTCAAAGACTGCCAAGTCAGCCTTTTTTCTTTTTTTTTTACTGCACGATGAATACTGATAAATTGAAACCATATTTAAATGTTTAATTATTGGAAAACTTTTTCAGGAAATGGAAGAGTTGGTGAAGGAAAAAGAAAAAGAACTGGAGAGGGTGGAGGAGCAGGGCTGTGCCCTTGTTCAAAATAAGACTGATGAGGCCTGTGCTATCGTCATGGAAACACTGCAGTGTGTCAATCACACATGGGCTAACCTGGACCACTTGGTAAGCTCTGCCTGTTTTTCACCCTCTTTTTAATACGTTGGTTACACTCATCTTATTTGGCTGTAATTTGCTCTTCTGTGGTTTACCTTTGATAGATCGGACAACTGAATATCAGCCTGAAGTCCGTGCTGGATCAGTGGAGTCTGTACAAGCGCGCCTCAGAAGAGATCAATGGCTACTTGATGGAGGGCAGGTACTCAGTGTCTCGTTTTCGCCTCCTCACTGGCTCCCTGGAGGCTGTTCAGCTGCAGGTGCAGAGTCTGCAGGTATGGCAGGATTAAGAGGCCATGTCCATGTCACTCAGCAGTAGACATGAGAAATTTTTCTGATTTTTTGTCAGTCCTGATTTGTTTGTTATTTGTACAGGATTTGCAGGAGGAGCTGGAGAAACAGGAGAGCAGTCTCAGAAGGTTTGGTGCTGTGACCCACCAACTGCTGAAGGAGTGTCACCCATCGGTGTCCGACTCCCTGAACAATGCCCTCAAGGACGTTAATGCAAGGTGACCTTGAGGAACTTTTGAAGCATGTTTTAAAGAAGCATAGTTGTCTTACACACAGTAAGTCATAGTAGCAGATGAAATCAAGGTCTGGAACTCAACTTACATTTAAGTCCAGTGAGAAGAAGTGTGTCTTTCGCAGTGTTTGTTTCTATATCCTAATAGTAATTTCTGTTTCTCAGATGGACCGGCTTACTCGAGGAGATTGCAGAGCGCCTGAGAAGCAGCAAAGCCCTGCTTCAGCTCTGGCAACGCTACAAGGAGCTTTATCTGCAGAGCTGCAGCAGCATCCAGCTGCAGGAGGAAAAAGCCGAACGCCTCCTCAAAACCACCTGCAGCAAGGACATCGCTGACGAGGAAGTGTCCACCTGGATCCAGGAATGCAGTGTGAGTGAGACCACAGCCAAGCTTTTAATCTGACCTACTTTTTTAGTTCTGTTTGTGCCTCAAAACTCAAATTTTGTTAATTTATATTTGTTTTAAGGAGCTGCTCCGGTCCCAAGCTCCTGTGCAGGCCTCGCTGCAAGTTCTCCAAGAACTGGGCGATCAGCTGAAGCAGCAGGTGGACACATCGGCAGCATCTAACATCCAGTCGGATCACCTGTCTCTCACGCAGCGGCTCACCGCCGTGGAACAAACTCTTACCAGACAGCTCACCACCCTGCAGGTAAAATGAAAACCCACAGTTAACCTGTCAGAATTGTGAATTTAGAAGGCGTTACTGATGTTTTTCTTTCATAACAGACTGGAGTTCAAGATTATGAAACCTTTAATGATCAGCTGGACTCATTGAGCACCTGGATCGTTGAAGCTGAGGAAGCTCTGAAGGTGCAAGATCCCAACGGTGCCACGGACCTGACAGTCATCCAGGACTGCATGCACGAGCTCAAGGTATTTGAGCGTTTGTCTTATTTTTTCTCAGTTCAATCAACTTTATTGGCTTAACATCACCCTCATATCCTCCCTACAGAGGCTCATGTTGAAATTCAGCAGTATGGCCCCTGAACTAGAGCGACTTAATGAGCTTGGTTACCGCCTCCCTCTCAACGATTCAGAGATCAAACGCATGCAGAACCTCAACAGGAGCTGGTCAACAGCTTCAGCCCAGACCACAGAGAGATTCAGGTATGACATGCAAAACATTCATATTTCTACTCCTCGTGACAAGCTTTGAAAAATATATATTTTCTTTGCTCTCCTGCAGTAAACTACAGTCATTCTTGCTGCAGCAGCAGACTTTCCTGGAGAAGTGTGAAACATGGATGGAGTTCTTGGTCCAAACTGAGGAGAATCTAGCCGTGGAAATATCCGGGAACTATCAGAGTTTGATGGAGCAGCAAAAAGCTCATGAGGTTTGACCCTGAAACAGCTGGACTGTTTTACTCATTCTTACTTTATTCTTATTTATTAGTAAATTATTTGTGTCTTCCAGTTGTTCCAAGCAGAGATGTTCAGTCGTCAGCAGATCCTCCATTCTATCATCAGTGATGGACAGCGGATGTTAGAGCAGGGTCAGGTCGATGACAGGTAAAAAACGTTCAGAAGATTAAAATAAAATACAATAAAATGAAATAATGAAGCATTAATTATTCAATCGCCTGTTCTAGAGATGAGTTCAACCTGAAGTTGGCTCTGCTGAGTAACCAGTGGCAGGGCGTGGTGCGGCGAGCTCAGCAGAGGCGCGGCATCATCGATGGCCTGATCCGTCAGTGGCAGCGCTACAGAGAAATGGTGGAGAAGCTCCGCAAATGGCTGGTGGAGGTCTCTCACCCGGAGGAGGCCCTCAGGACCGGGAACACGGTGCCTTTGCAGCAAGCCCGCTCCATTCTGGACACCGTCCAGGTACGTCATATCGAAGCTTACAGAACAAACATTTGAAATAACGTACATGTAACTGGTGCGGGATGGAACTAATTTAGACCCCGTTTACACCTTGTATGAACGTTTGTCCTGAGTACAGGTCAGATTTGACCATAGAAACCACATTTGGAGGTAGTTTGAGGATACGTTTGTTGTGTTTTGTGGTGCAGATGAAAGAAAAAGTGCTGCAGCGTCAGCAGGGCAGTTACATCCTGACAGTGGAGGCCGGCAGACAACTGCTCCTGTCGGCCGACAGCCGAGCGGAGACGTCACTGCAGGCGGAGCTCACTGACATCCAAGAGCGCTGGAAACGTGCCAGCGTGTGCCTGGACGAACAAAAGAAAGAGCTCACCACTCTGTTAAAGGTGCTCAACTCGCCTCTATTTACTATACATATATATAGAGATAGTTTTGATACTTGTGCAAACAATTTCTTGTTTCATATTTGTGCATGTATCATTTTCATACACAGGATTGGGAGAGGTGTGAGAAGGGCATTGCTGGATCACTGGAAAAACTTCGAGCCTTTAAGCGGCAGCTTTCTCAGCCTCTTCCTCATCACCATGAGGATCTACAAGCTGAGCAGATGCGCTGCAAGGTCATTTTTAAGTACATTTAAGTACAACCAACAGTTAAAAGGTCAAATCTGTAACAATGTCTTCAATAATGTTGCTCATTTCTTCAACAACAGGACCTGGAGAATACATTTGATGGATGGACAGGTGACCTGGCTCACCTGACCGTGCTGAGAGAGTCGCTGTCTTGTTACATCACTGCAGAGGACCTGTCCGTGCTGCAGGAGCGAATCGAGCTGCTGCATCGTCAGTGGGACGAAATTTCCCACCAGGTACCGTGCGATACCGAGCATTCGTGCATGGGTGTACAGCTACTAGTGACTTCATTTTGATTATATGTTCAGTTCTCGAGATACCAGATGGTGGCACTAGTGTCAAACTAACTATTCAATATTAATGGTGTCGGTATCACTGTCGATACAGTTGTAAGACTAAATACAAGACTGAAAAATAAAAACAAATGGGTTTCTCGTCCAAAAAAATATCAATGTTAATATGAATTTTGAAAAATATAAATGGCGTTACCTTAGTAACAGAACAGACTTTGTTTTGGTTTCTAAAAACCTGAAACTTCAATGTCAGGTTTTTCTTCAGCGTTGCATCCTGTGTGCAGTAGATGAAACAGGCAGACAGGAAACACACACACACACACACACTCGCTGCATGATTCAAACAAATCAGTCACAGTGCAGTGCATACCGTGCTCTCGCTGTATATTTTTTAATATTTACATGCAGTGGTTTTAAATGCACCTTGCACAGGGATGCATGCACTTCACTCGTGACTCTTCACTCTTGCCTTTGCAGCTGTGCCTGCGCAGGCAGCAGGTGAGCGAGAAGCTCAACGAGTGGACTGTGTTCAACGAGCGGTACAAGGAGCTCTGCGAGTGGCTCACCAACATGGAGAGCAAGGTCTCGCAAAACGGTGACATCAGCATTGAAGAAATGATCGAGAAGCTCCGAAAGGTAAACTGCATGAATCTAATATATTTATTGCTTTTAATCACAGCAACATTTTTTGTTGTATTCCTCTAATACTTTATATTGCATATTTTGAAGCTGACATTTCAGAATGTCTTTTTTATTTAATCTATTTGTGTCTCAGGACTACCAGGAGGAGATCTCTGCTGCCGAGGAGAACAAGCTGCGGCTGCATCAGCTGGGCGAGCGCCTGGCCAGGGCCAGTCACCAGAGCAAAGCCGCTGAGATTGAACAGAAACTCGGCAAAGTCAGCGACCGATGGCAGCACCTCCTGGACCTCATTGGAGCCAGGTGAGAATACACATACACGGGTTTGTGCAGGCTGTAAAGAGGTCACAAGTACAAGCTCCCTCACACACGTGCACCTCCTGATTAGCTTGAATTGTACTAACACATGCATATGACTTGCAGAACTAACAGAATTTTGTAAAATGACATTAACAGAGTAAAGAAGTTGAGAGAAACGCTGGTGGCCGTGCAGCAGCTGGACAAGAACATGAGCAGCCTGCGTTCCTGGCTGGCTCACATCGAGACCGAGCTGTGCAAGCCCATCGCCTACGACTCATGTGACTTTCAGGAGATTCAGAGGAAGCTTGATCTGCAGCAGGTAAACCCAATCTGAAAATTTAGTTTGTGAATTAATTACAAGTTAATTAGCCTAACCTATGTGTTAGCACTGGAGGAGCATGTTTATTGATTTAACCAACTAATATCAGGTCATTTTTAAACATGTTTCTTTTTGATTAACACACAAGCATACTTTTTCCTCTCTTTCTTGACTGTCAGGAGCTGCAGCGAGACATAGAGAAACACAGCACGGGAGTGGCATCCGTGCTGAACCTGTGCGAAGTGCTTCTGCACGACTGCGACGCCTGCGCCACCGACGCCGAGTGCGACTCCATCCAGCAGGCAACTCGAAGCCTTGACCGCCGCTGGAGGAGCATCTGTGCCTTGTCTATGGAGAGGAGACTCAAGTGAGCGGATGATGATCATTTTTCGTTATTCTATGATGTAAACATTAGACCAAGAGAACTTTTTTTCATCAACGTGTCTTTTGTGGCAGGATTGAGGAGACGTGGCGTTTATGGCAGAAATTCCTTGATGACTTTGCACGATATGAGGAGTGGCTGGCCACTTCTGAAAAGACCGCCGCTCTGCCCAACTCCTCTGGTGTTCTGTACACTATAGCCAAAGAGGAACTGAAGAAATTTGAGGTAAAATCATTAAAAATCACATCACAAACAGTGATCATGATGCTGTTGGTTGTTTTTCCACCTTATACATATATATATAAAAACAATGTTTGGTATAGGCCTTCCAGAGACAGGTCCATGAAAGCCTGACTCAGCTCGAGTTGATCAACAAGCAATATCGCCGCCTGGCCAGAGAGAACCGCACTGACACTTCATGTCGTCTGAGGGAAATGGCCCACGATGCCAATCAGCGATGGGACAACCTTCAGAAGAGGGTTGCGTCCATCCTTCGTAGGCTTAAGGTACAGTGATATGCAATATGTGTTAGATGTTAAACCAATGGCTAATGAAGCCACAGAGATGATACACACTATTTACTGTGAAATACTCTAACAGCAGCTTCTCTGTTTCAACCGTGTAGCACTTTATTAGTCAGAGAGAGGACTTTGAGACGGCCAGAGACGGCATCTTGGTGTGGCTGACAGAGATGGACCTGCAGCTGACCAACATCGAACACTTCTCCGAGTGTGACATTCAGGCCAAGATCAAACAACTCAGGGTAATTTTTTTCACAAGTTTTATTGCACCCTTAGATTACTTTTTTGGCCATTTTTTGTTTGTGCTTCTCTAGCAAAATCTCTTATGTACCCTTATGTGACCTTTCTTGTCATCCTTTCTGATATTTTCCAATGTGAAGCAGCTACATTGATGCACAATTACTATAGCACAAGTCAAATCATAATAAATTAAAGGAATTAAATCTGGAGGAAATTAATGAGCCCTCCCGTGTCACAGTCATTCCAACAGGAGATTTCCCTGACAACAGCCAAAATCGAGCAGATTTTCCATCAGGGAGAAACACTGATAGAGAAAAGTGAACCTCTGGATGCTGCCGTCATCGAGGAGGAGCTGGAGGAGCTGCAGCGCTACTGTCAGGAAGTGTTCGGTCGAGTGGAACGCTACTACAAGAAACTCATCCGTCTTCCTGTAAATTAAACTGTGTGTTCACTATATCTTGTGGCTTGATTCTCAGCTTCAGAGTCATGAATTGTTTTGTTTCTTCAGCTTGCAGACGATGATACTGAAGTGTCATTCTCGGATCGGGAGCTGGAGCTGGACGAGCCTGGTGATTTGTCCAGCTTGCCGTGGGGCGAGCGCTTGGGCGACGGCTTCCTGTCGCCTCTGCCCTCCTCGGGCCGCTCGGCCTCGCTGGCAGCTCAGCTCCGGAACGAGCGATCGGGCCGGGACACGCCGGCCAGCGTGGACTCCATTCCCCTGGAGTGGGATCACGACTACGACCTGAGCCGCGGGCTGGAGAGCGCCAGCAGGGTCCTGAGGGAGCAGCAGAGTGAGGAGGGAGACTTCATCCAACGGCCTGCCTCAGCCTTGTCAGGTTAGATTACAAACACACACACACACGATATTCTGGTTAGATTTTGTACGTTTCTTTATCAGTGGTTAATGGAAAGGTCAGGAAAGTGATAGTATAATAATATTATGTTATTTAGTCTATCTTATTTATGCAGGTATCGCTAAGAAAATTATTGGATATAACAATTAAACATTTCTGTGGGTCATTTAATAGTTTTACTATTAAATTACGTCCTTACTCATTACCTTAGATTATCATACTGTTGCTGTCATGGGTTGCAATGGTTTTAAAACAGTCTTATCTTAGTCCAGCTGAAACATACATGAGCATAACAATGAAAGCAAAGGTGCAAGACAAGTTCACAATGACAAAAACGGAAAAAGGTGGAGTCACAGCATCTGATTTTTAATTTTCTTTCCACAATGAGATTAGAGGTGGTTATTAGTCCACATGAACACATAATTTTAAAGATGGGGAATGAAATGATGTAATTTGTGTTGTTCCTCTGCTTAAATTATTACTTTCCAAGGATTCTGTCGAGACTTGTGTGATTCTGTGATTGATAATATATCATATTCCATTCCTCTGGTGGTGCATCAGACCGTGTATTATTGCCCGATGCTGATCGTGTCTACTGTATAATGTTTCTTCCAGATGTAGTGATCCCAGAGAGCCCCGAGGCCTATGTTAAACTAACTGAGCAAACACTGAGGTCGTCCACTGGTAGGCAACACCGGACCCCGAATGCCCACGAGTGTTTTGGGCCAGAAATAACAGTGATACCACACTTATAGACTAGCCTTGGGCTTTGTTCTGTCTTTTATTTCCTCTCTTGTGTACACACTTTGGGCACACGCCGTCACCAATGGCCTCACTTTCTAACACACTGGGAATAGGATCAATTCCATTTTATTTTTTATTTTTTCAACTGAGTGGCTCTTCAGTCCTCTAATTCAGCAGAAGTGAAATGGAATTCAGCCTAACCCTTATTTCTAACTGGCTTTCTTAGTTCTGTTTGACTTGCAGTGTTCTGTGTATCTAACCACTCTGGATTCTGTAATGTGCATTTTTGTTAAGGACTTAAAAAAGCATGTTTGAAGTCCTCATTCAAATATACTAGAGGTTTGTTTAAATTTCCTATAGTCTCCGTTCACACAGAGGTATATTTCCTGGGATTCTGCATTTAAAATAATAAGGACGCGACTCCTGATACAAACAGGACAGCAGAGCACAACACAACGATGAGTGAATTTAAAGAAATGCAGCATGACAGAGAAGTGTACTGTTTCCTCTGTCTGAACGGGGTCTTTCTTCTTCTTCTTCTTCTTCTCCCTTGGTTATTAAGTACATGATTTCATGTGATTCTTATGAATTTAATCAATTACAAAGATGACCGCCGGTTGTTGCCGATGTTACAGGAGAAGCTGCATCGCTGGACATCAGCCGCTTCCACCTGCAGCAAAGCGACAGCAGCCGCAGCCGGACTCCCACGAGCACAGAGATGGATGCTTCGTACATGGGATACGTATGTGTCGTGCTTTGACTTTGTGTTTAAAAGAAGTCGTATTTGATTTATCACTTACGCAGTGCAAAATGACTTACATATCATATGGTCTGTAGACGCGGCTGCTGGGTGAGTGTCGTGGCAGCATTGACACTGTGAAGAGGATGGGCATTGAGCTGAAGGAGGAGGAAGACGGCGTGTCTGGCCTGGCAGATCCCAGTAGCTCAGAGTCCCAGACGTCAGGTAATATTCTTACAATTCAACTCGTTATCCTGCATAATAGCCAGTGTCATTCTTTCAGTCTTTTTACCTTCTGCACCACAGGAGTGATTGAACGCTGGGAGCTCCTGCAGGCTCAGAGCCTCAGCAAAGAGATGAGGACGAAGCAGAGCCAGCAGCAGTGGCAGCAGCTGAACTCTGACCTGAACAAAGTCTGGACTTGGCTGGGAGAGACGGAGGAAGAGCTGGAGCAGCAGCGGAGGCTGGACCTCAGCACGGACATCCAGACCATTGAGCTGCGAATCAAGAAGCTCAAGGCAAGAAAACTTTACAGCTAATAATTAAATGTTTTCCTTTTCTTATTATGACTTTTTTCTCAGCATTATGTTTTTTTTCCTCAGAATAATGAAGTTTTTTCTCAGAATTATGACTTTTTTCCTCCATATTATGACTTTTTTCACAGAATGATGATTTTTCTCATAATTATGACTTTTTCCTCAATATTATGACCTATTCTCATAATTATGACTTTTTCTCTCAGCGTTATGAATTTTTTCCTTTTCCTTTTTTCTGTGTCATCTTGGAATGTCATGTGTGTGTTGTCTTACAGAACATTCATTGTGATAATGTAAATGTTTCTTTTTCTACAGGAGCTGCAGAAGGCGTACGACAAGCGCAAGGCTATCGTGCTGTCGATCAACCTGTGCAGCGCTGAGTTTGTGCAGACGGACAGCGAGGAGTCCAGAGAGCTACAGGCCAAACTGAAAGACATGAACAACCACTGGGACAAACTAGGCAGCTCATTGGAGGAGTGGAGGTCTTCATTACAGGAAGCTCTCATGCAATGTCATGTAAGTGCATCATCGCCATGGTCCAGACAGAAGCCAAGTTCAGTCACCTTTTTTTTAAGTAATTTAATCCCAGTCTACATCTTATCAATAGGACTTCCATGAGATGAGCCATGGTCTGCTGCTCTGGTTGGAAAACATCGATAGAAGGAGGAATGAGGTGGTTCCCATTGACCCCATCCAGGACAGTGACACTCTCCATGAGCATCACAAAACACTGACGGTACACGACGGCTACCTTACTGATTTCTTCAGCGTGTGCAAGAGTTTAGAGTGATTATTTGTAAATTCATGTATGAATTCAAAATCCCTCCACAGCAAATCCGTCAGGAGCTGCTGGACTCGCAGCTGAAAGTGGCCTCGCTGCAGGACATGTCCCTCCAGTTGCTGGTCAACTCTCAGGGCAGCGACTGTCTGGAGGCCAAGGAGAAGGTCCATGTCATCGGGAACCGACTGAAACTGCTGCTCAAAGAAGTCACCAGAGACCTGAGAGAGCTGGCCAAGATCCTGGACATCACAAGCAGCCAACAGGTAGGTCTTTAACATAAACAAGCTTCCATCCTCTGCATCCATTATACAGTATATTGTTGTTGTAATTCCAGACTGGGCCACCAGGCTTCTTTTTTTTCTTTTTAATTCATCTCTCACTGTCTCTCCGTGTATCTACCTTTGTGTAAACGTTTTCCTCTGGCAGGATTTGTCTTCTTGGTCGTCCGCCGATGACTTGGACACGTCCGGTTCCCTCAGTCCCGTGTCGGGGAGGAGCACGCCAAGTCGACGACGATCGGTAACGCTTACACACACACGTCTCATAACTTGTGCCCCAAAATCTTCCCCACTGAAGGCCAGATTCACTCCTGTCATCCCAGGATCTGTCCTCACTCCTTTTCCTACTCTTCCACACTGAAAACCCTGAACGTTTCCTGGGCCTTTTATTCTTTCTTTTTGCATGTGGTCTTTTCTCAGATACTGCTCTGGAGGTATGAAATCCTCTCCTTCTAACTTTTCTTTCTTCCTTTCTCTTCATGGTAGAACTTCTCAGTTCTGGTCACTTTTTTCCTCTTTCACTATTTTCACACTAAAATCCAAAATATCCTACGACAATCTCCTTCCAATCGACTTCCCCACCTATTTTCCCTCCCTCTCTAATCCTTGTAGTATTATTCCCAGGAATACTGGCTGCAAGGAAACTGCTAAAATTACAAAAGAAGCATAGGAAGTATGATTTTATGATATAATGAGTATAAGTATTTTCCATCAGTAATGAAGTTCAGTCCAAATAAGCATTTTACTGCTTATACTATGTGTCTGTGGCTAAACTTTATTTAGAGATTTATGCATCACATTATGCATAATTGCAGCTTCCTGTTTCATTCACACGCAGAAATTCCTTATTATCACTGGTTACAAAATCTTTACCACCTTCACGTTGGATTTTGTTGCTGCCCTTCTTTCATTTTGTTTGGGGGATTTCTTTTCATCGGTAGCTTTGTCTTTGATTTGCCTGGACTGAAACATACTTTCTTTCTTTTACCCGCCCCCCTCCCCCTTCCCTCCCCTGTTCATTGCAAACAGCAACGGGGCAAATGTAGTCTGTCACAGCCTGGACCGTCTGTGAGCAGTCCACACCACAGGTACCTGTTCTGTTGGTTTCTAGCACACGCAGAAGATAATGGAACTCTTGGAGGCATGGAGTCTCTAATCGAGTCTCAAACAACGGCCGAGTTTTTAAAGGCTGGAAAATTCCACGCGTGACATGCATGTGTCAGATTAGCAGCTCGTGACACTGAATTCCATCATCTTCTGTAAGTCTAGACACTCTGTGTAGGTTAGGTGATGAGGTGAGTGGTAGCCCACACATCCTTGACGACGGTCTCTCGCGAGGCGCATAAAGCCTCCTCTCCACCCCGACGTCCTCGGCTGCTTATTATTATTAAAACGCTAACCAGAGGGACATTTCTCTACACGGCTAACGCTCTCTTGCTATTACTGAGTGCATACGCTCCTTTATCTCTGCCAACAGTCACGCCAGTAAATGTCTGCAATGAACAATGCAAAGGCTGCAGTTTCTCTTTCTCTCATGTGCGTGAGACATCTCTTCTTCTTCTTCTTCTTCTGATGCTGTTGCTGCTCTAACAGCGACTATCCACCATCTCCCACCCCCTCCTCAGTGTCTCATCTGTGAGTCTTGCCTCTCAGGCCTCCATTTTCTAAAGTGGTAAAGGGGCAACATCAAGCAATCACGAAAGACAATGCAGACCTTTCATTCTGATTATAATGCATACAGTATTGTTTTTGTGGACAGAAGACACTTCTTTTACAACAACTGACAGTAACCACTGAGGCGATCTGAGGGTGATGCTAACAACAAATGGCAATTCAATGATTTGACACACACTCATGTGTTTTCTTGCTGAGAGTTTTCCCGTACGTCTCCTAACTCGGGGGTCTGCAACCGGCGGCTCTAGAGCCACGTGGCCCTTCAGCCCCTCTGCAGTGGCTCCTTGTAGTTTTGAAAGAGGTGAACACCTCTTATTTAGAGATCAAGGTCATAAATAATGTTATAATACATTGTGCGTCACGTCCAATGTCTGCGTCAAAATGCAATATTAAAAATCCTCTACAACCTTGTGCGTGACATATATGGGAAGCCATTCCCGACTCTTAAATGAGTCCTTTCTCAAGCATGAACTATTGAAATATTTATTTATTTAATTTACTAATTTCATTAATGTGCCACAAACAAATGGAAGGACTAGGTCATGACATGATTCTGTGTTTTGTTTCTCTCTCTCCACGTTATAAGGTTGGGTATCAGCAGCAATGAAATGTCAACAGTTTTCTTTTTGTAGTTCTTAAATTTCGTAAATGCAGGAAACTATTGTTTTTATAGTACATGTGAATATAAAAGAAACACGTTACCTTAATTTTATAGGTTTTGTGGCTCCAGATTAATTAAATTTGAGTGGAGAGGGGACAAAAATGACTCTTTTCATCCTAAAGGTTGCAGACTCCTGTCCTAACAGGACAATAATCCTAGTGGTATCACTGTTTTCATCTAACTCTCAGCTAGAAAGCTAATAAGCGTATTTCCCTTTAAAAATAAGAAGAAGCTTCAAGCCAAACTACTCTGTTCAATAACCTCCTTTTTAGTGACGCCGCTCTTCTTGCCTTGGCATGCTTTGCATTTTCCAGCAGGGAGTCCTTCTTAAACCAAACTGTGACTGTGATCAGCTGACACTGCAGCATGTCTTCTCTCGTCCTAACACCCTTTGCAAAGGAATGCGAGCTCACATGTCCGATGTGTTTAGTGCAGATTTGTACAGTACATGTATGCCTTGTTCACTGTTGTGTGACTCGTCTCTGTAGTTTGTGTTTTACCCACCCGGTCTCGGTCAGCATGTAGATCACGATGTCAAAGCATTGTTTTAACGTCGCTTGTTGACAATGTCTTTGAACACAGCATGGAGCTCACTTTAAACGGCGCTGCCATGCAGTTTCCCCCTTTGTTGCTGTCCTGAGATCTTATTTGGATTGAAAAGTGGTCAAACAAAGACATATGACATTAGGGAGATTAGAGAATTGAATCATGACTTAATTTAATTTTATGTACACTGTTGTGATCACTCCAGCACGTTTAATGTTATTTTTTCCTAATGGGATGATTCAGTCATGGAATCAGGAGTGAGACAGCAGATCTCAATGATTGTGTGTGTCGTGACTGATCAATGTGAGTCACTAAACCCGAGCCTGTGCTGCTGCTGTGCACGTGTGTGTGTGTGTGTGTGTGTGTGTGTGTGTGTGTGAGCAGGTCTCGCAGCGACGCTGGATCCGCTTCCTTCCCTTCTGATTCAGAGGCGTCGGCGGGTCACAGGTCATCGCTTCTGCGGCGCGTCGTCTGGGCGGCGTTGCCCTTCCAGCTCCTCCTGCTCCTGTTGCTGGTCCTCGCCTTCCTGCTGCCAATCTCCGCGGAGGACTGCTGTGCGCAGTCCAACAACTTTGCTCATTCCTTCTACCCGATGCTCAGCTACACAAACGGACCACCTCCAGTGTAGGCTGTGGCCGCAGAGCGCGAGGAGATCACGCTGACGACATCCTTGACAAAGTCGATCACACTGAGGAGCAGAGACTAATCTCTTTACTGCGAAAAGAACAGCTGACATGTTCATGTCTCTGTGTGTAGCACGTAGGATCAAACATTTTACTATAGGAGCATCTTTGCTGAAGTTTCCCCTCCCACAGTGGACAATATTCAAGTCATTGAATAGCACCAAAGTTAATTGCTGAAATATAGCCTGTGAAATTGCTTGTAAGTGAAAAGTTATAACAACATTTAATAGACCTTACATTGCAATTATTTTTTTACCTGTCGGCATGTAGTTCTGATCTTTTTCTTTTCTTTTATTTACCAACATCCTTCATCGTGTCTGTGGTAACAGTCCATTTTTAACATCGTTTTACTCATGAAGCCAAGACGTTTGCGTTTTTAATATCAAAGTCAGAAACAACACTGTTAACACGAGTCATCCATGGTCTTAACACGTTTTTATTTTTTTTGGAAAATATGAATTAAGATTGAGAACTGTGACATATAGAACAATTGTATATTTTGTATGACTCTTCAGTTCAGTATCAAATGTGTATAACAGTCAGAGATCACATGTATATGTATATAATTGTTTAAAAACTAAAAATTGATGAGAACTGTATCTATATGCGACGACCATGTAAAACAATGAATGCCAAATCCTTATTTTGATATTTGTCCTTTTTGATTGACGTGTTTACTTCTCTCCCACAATCACACTCTTATATTTAAAGTATTTATTTAAATATCTTAAATTGTTTTAAAGGGTAACTGCATCGTCTGGATGAGGTGTCCTGGAGGTCGAGGCGTCCAGGGAGGAGCTGTTACGAAGGTCCTGGATTTGGTGGAGCTGGTGAGGGATCTGGTGAGTAGGACAGAGCCAGGGCACCTTCACGTGGTGGTGGTGGTGATGAAGATGGTGATGGTGATTGTGGATAAGCATCTCCAGTAATTTGATGATTTCATTATTCGGGAGAGGTGTCGGGGCTGTGGCGTCGTAACCGAGCATCTGGGAAACCACCATGCGGAAATCCTCCAGCTGGAAACACATGCACAGTCTGAGTCCAGCAGCTCTAATAAACGTATTTCGTCCTTAATGTAAGTTCTTAATGTAAGATTAAACAGTGGAGGATAAGCAGAAGATTCTACAGTGCTCTTCAGTTTGCCTTATTGTGACAGTGAGAAATTTGCACAGTGGCAGATGGGGCAGATCACGATTGAACGACCTTTACCGAAATGTAATATTTACATTACTGTTTTATTTACATTGACATCCAGGTTGTTGAACACTTAGTTTGAGTAAGTTGTCCTCATGTAACCTTTGGTTCTATTCACTTAATTTGATTACCAATTACCAAAGTAATGTGTTGTTTGTCAACCATTTTGATTGTGTTTGTTCAGCTTCAAAAGTAGTTCTCAGTACATATAGCCTGTTTTATGATGTTTTAAAAGCACTATTGCTAGGAATAGAAAGAGTAGCGTAATCCAAATTATGAGATGGATCCGACACTCCATATCCATATCAAAACTGCCTTACTTCTCTCTCCCTGTCAGACAGCAGAACCAGGCTCTGTCTGAGGCTGCTGAGTTCCTGTCGATCCTCTTGGGCGCGTTTCTCTCGACTCTGAAGATCCCAGCTCACTGAAGTCAGCGTCTTCTCCGCCTGGGCCTTCCCCTCCGCCAGCTGCTCCAGCTTCTTTTTCTGCTCCTGCATGCTCTGACTCTGCTCCGTCACTTTCAACTTTGGCGTGTCGGGCACAGAGGTATTCAGGGGGAAACAACTCTTATTCATTTACTTTATGTTCTCAGGTACTTTTGCGTTTACATAATTACTGCACAAATCAATTTACACACATTCTCCACACACTATGAGACGAACACGCCTCTGGATCGGCTCTGAGGCCGAACCCTTGTCCCCTCTACCTTGAGCTCATTAGTGTGGGACAGCTGGGCCTTGAGCTCAGTGTTGGACTGCTTGGTGGCCTTCAGCTCGCTCTGCAGACGCTCTAGCTTTTTCTGCATCCTCTTGGCCTCAACGTGAGCGTCATCTCGTTCCAACGCTGACCGACACCTCTTCTCCTCCTCCAGCTCCGACACCTTCTTTCTCAGGAACTGGACGTGGAGTCCTTTGCTCTCCAGTTGATCCTTCTGTGATTTCAACTTTGGGGAAAATTACATTTGTTGATTAGAATTTGTCCATTTTTTGATTTTCAAAATGTTCCTTTTTCTTGATTAGCTACCTTTCGCTGTAGATTGAAAGTCATATTTTTGCTCTCCATCAAACCAGCTCCCTCTCTTTTGACGAGCTGCTCTGCGCGTGACAGGACGAGTTTGAGCCTCATGTCGAAGCCCAGATCGAGAGCGACGCCGTCGACCAGCATCGTCTCCGACAGCTGTTCCAGGAACTCTTCGTACTGGAAACAGCATGTGGCCAGAAAATCATGAGCCATGTGCCACTGGGTTTAACGTTTAAGAGTTAATTACTTCATTTAAAGATCCAGTGTGTGAGAATTAGGGACATTTAGTGGTCAGACAGTGTGATCGCGCTCATCTCTCCCTTTTCCTGGTGTGTCAGGGAACTACGGTGGCCTTTGCCATTCCATCATTCTTCTTCATTGGTGCATGAATCTAATATATGTGGGTGGAGCCATTGTTCATTTGCGTAGTAATGGTGCTTTTCATTTACATCAAAAGTTGGACGTGGAAGTCATCTTGTCAGGGTTTGGGAGACTGCTACGACTCTCCGATTTGGATGGTTTGGTTCAGTTAAAGGAACACGCCCCTCAACTTGGAAATTCCGACTTCCAACTATAACTGGAACACACTATACGCTTCCACTCAAAACACATGTTGGTTCATGCTGCTGTAAAAACAAGGCCTTTGACCAAAGTACATATAAGGCTTATTCTAAGGGCACAAAAACAGAATTACACACTTAACAAACTTAATAATCCATGTGAAATCTTACATACTGAACCTTTAAATGTTTGCATTACATCATTAAGGTGTCCTCTTATCCCCTGTTGCTGTGACTTTACTCACTTGCTGTTTGCTCTGTCTCAGGCCATCTCGGCGCATGTCCGCTGTCGTCAGCTCACTTTCTAGACTTTGCAGTCTCTCCCTCAGGTCCTGGACTTGCTGCTCTGCTAGCTTCGCCCTCTGTAGTGTGCAGTCCTGGAGCTCTGCCTGCTCTTTCAGCTCCTCAGAAACACAACGCAGTTTGGCGTGCGTCTCCGACAAGGTCTGCAGAGCAGTCACTAAACTGACCTCAAATCATGCAGTAAAAATACTAATCTTTTGCAAATAAAAACACTTGATTCCTCACCTTATCCAGTTTCTGTAAAATATTCGTCTCTGTGGGTGTGATGACGTTTTCAGATTTGGCCCAGAGCAGGCCTGCCACATTGGTCAGGAACGTCTGTAGTTTGTCTTCAGCTGCCTGAGTCTCTCCTTGGCTGGACACCAGCTTCCTTTCAAGCTCCTCCACCTGCTTCTCCAGACAGTTTGACTCTCGCTTGGCTGCCTCTGTCACTCTCTTGCTGGCCTCAAGCATCTCCATCAGCGTGCCTTTGTCCATCTCGACACTCCTCCTTCCCACAGCCAGGTCATCTAACTCCTGGAAGACACAGAAAATACCACTATTATTCACTTTTTGATTCGTTTTAGGGAAGTTATGGATAGACACCTCCTTGGATAGACAGAGTAGCCTATAATGTTGTATTGATCCTGAGAGGAATTTAGGACACTGAAATAACGTAGTCAAAATTAGACTTTATAGGGACTTTTAAAACTTTTTATAGATACCACTTTGAGTGAATCGAGGGCTGCTGCACTGCTGGCAGCCTTCTTCCTCTCCCGGTCCAGCTCTGCCACCAGCCTCAGCACCATCTCCCTGCTGGCTTTACACTCCACCTCAGAAGACCTCACACTCTCCTCCAAGACAGCTATTCTCATCCTCAGCCTCTCCTTCTCGTTAGACTGCTCCACCTAATAATAGTAATTAATATGGAAAAGAATGACATTAAACAGTTGTTACTATTTCTATACCAAGGGAAAAAGTTATCAATAAGAACTTTTCAACAGAAGATTAAATGTGTTTTAATGCACAGAGAAGTAATAATATTTTTTATTCTAATGCATACCTCCTCAGAGTTTTCCGTAACTTCCATAGTTGGTTGTGTTGCATGGGGTTAGTGTTACTGTTGCAGAAGTCACCTGGCAACACCAAACACGGGCTATACCATGCTCTACCAGAGGGGGTGCTATAAGGTCTGCTGGCATCTGAAGACTTGGATATATTTCCCACATATATTTTAAATAAAACTAAGCATTAATATTAAAAGTAATGTGTAAATATCACAACAGTAGACAGGTAAACCATTTTTGAAATAATAATAATGAAGTTTGCCCTTATTGAGAACTAGCAGGTTACGTTTCTGTGATTCCTACCATACAATTCACCATGGCCTCAACTTCTTTTAAAGTAATTTTCTTTTAATAATACTTGTTATTTTATTCAAGTATTGCTTTAAGGTACTTATACAGAACTGCCAATACTGTATAATTAATTATTACTGATTCAAACAACCCGTCAGTCCAAACCGCGGGCTCAATAAAACACCACTCTGTTGCGTTACGTCCTGGTTACGTCAAACAGGAAGTGAGCGGCAAAAAAACTTTATTAGCAAACACCAAACACGCCTCCTTGTAACAGAGCTAGGAGATATTACCCAATATTAACCGTTGTTTTTGTGTGTTTTTCAAAACATTTTTCGTGACATTTCAGGTCCGTTTAACGCCGACATGCTCTGAAAGACTCCGTGTTCATTCATTCACTGGTGGTAAGCTAACGACTAATGTCCACAGCGGTTTGAACTAGCATGTGAGTCACCTCTGTTACTTTAAAGCAACAGAGATTCAGACTCATAATATGTTTTACGTATACTATTAATGCAGTTGTGACGTAGAAATATTGGTAAACTGTTAACCTGGTTAGCAGTTATGACATTGCTAGTAAAGTCAAGGTCAGTCTAGCTTATTTTGGTTTCTGTTTTTCTATTTACATTGTACATGTGACGTCATAAATTATGTATTTCAGACTGAGGACCGTTTACAGAGTTCTGTGGTGTTTGTAATGTTAAATTACATCAAATGTTTATATCATAGTCTCAAACTATCAAAGTTTAAGGCTGCGGTTAATATTGTTTTTATAATTGATCAATCTGTCGAACACGATTATGTGAATTAGTGATTTGGTCCAAACAAACTTGAAAACTTGTCACAATTAAAATATTTTAATCCATTTTATATCGATATTTAATGTGTCAAATGTAATTTAAGATCGAATTCCCTTCTCTGTACTCTGTGTTGTAGGTCACCTGTGAAGCGCTCTAAATGAGAGGATGCTCCTCCGGATGTTGTGGTCCGGACTGAGACCCGTTCAGACTTTGGAGCAGAAACAGGTCTGCATCTGTGCCTCGGCCAGTCTTTCCCGATCAGTCCAATTACAAACGTATGAATCCAAACCCAGGACTCACTCAGACTTGCCTGTCTCGGGCATCTCTCGGACCTGCTATGTAAACACTCTTCACCAACAGAGGACACATTTAAGACATGTTTTCCCAACTTTGGGTGGATTTAAAGGTTTGTTTGTGGACTCTGGGTCGTTTGCCAACTCTACAAGTGGACAGAAGCGGTTTTATGCCACAGACCTTGTGAAATCTATATTGAAACCAACTTTGAAACCAGTGACGGTGCCTGGAAAACGGATTCCTAAAGGACCAAGAACGAAACAACCCTCCAGAGCCAATCAGCCACTACAAGAAGACAAGGTGATGACGTGGTGATATAGATCTGCAGTCTTTTTCTTTTTTCTTCCTCAGGGCTTAATCCAACCCCTGTTTTCTCTGTAGGATATGATGCGATGCATCGCCTTTGCAACAGCAGACCAGTATCATTTGCCAACACTTTGCCATGATTTGATAAATCACGGCTTTGAGGAAGTAACTCTACCAAGAGGTATGACTCTAAATTACAACTTGGCAGGGATTGAATTGTGATATCATCATGTGATGACATTTTAATTTCAGATGCCTCAAATGTGCTGGTGATAAGCACAGACATGGCTGCAAAACCAGATGACCATGCTCTCATTTTCTTTTTCAGGTAAAAACAACAGAGATCGTTTTGTTTGAGGCTTTATTTTTGAGTGCAAATTATACAGTGCTAAATTTAAAAAGAATGGAAAACACTCCGTCCATCAAGTACTGAATACAGGTTCATATGTTTAGTGTTGAATATTATGAATTTTGAATATTTCTTGGTATAGAAAACACTGATGCACTGAGAATTTTGCCATATTTTGTCCAGTGAAAAGTAAAAAGAAAAGAAAGGAGACCCTTCTGCTTGGTGTAGTGTTATATTTCCAGGTAAATCATGGACTGACTCTTTCAATCTGATATTTCAGGGAAGGATCTGTAGTTTTCTGGAATGTTGAGGACAAAACGGTAACCAAAAACCATATCAAATTGAATTGAAAGTATATGCTATTTTATTCAGAATAGATCTCTGACCATGTCGCTGTGTTTCCAGGCGAAAAATGTGATGAGGATACTGGAGCGTCATGAGATCCAACCTTACGAAGTAGCATTAGTCCACTGGGAAAACGAAGAGATCAACTACACAGTCGGAGCGTACGTTCTGCTTCTTCCTTGTCGTCTTGTGTATCTGTGCCTCCTCGAATTGTGTCGCTGTTGTAAAACAAACATTAACTTAACTTCTGCAGAGGAAACACAAAGCTGGAACGCGGCAATTTTGTCCTGAGCGATGAGATGGATCAGAATGACAGCGTGCTGGAGAAATTTGCATTTTCAAATGCTTTATGTTTATCAGGTGAGAGCCACGGGTGTGCTTTCTACTCGACTCACCCTGCTGTCTGAGTCTGACCTCATGTTTTTTCCTGTTCCAGTGAAGCTGGCGATATGGGAGGTGTCATTAGACGACTTTGTAGAGTCAATTCAATCAATTCCAGAGGTATAGTGGACACTTAACAGCCAGCAGAAAGATAATGAATAATTGATTATCTGTAATGGTTGCTTGTTTTTGTTAAGGTGATTATGCAATTATTCCTCTCCTCCCCCCACCACATGCCAGTACTTCATGTCTTTTTTCTTTCTTTCTTTTTCCCCCTTTAGACACTGAAGTCTGGCACAAAAGTGAAGTTGTCCTCTGCAGAGGTGATGCAGAAGATAGGAGAGCTTTTCAGTTTAAGGTAAATGTAACAGAAACCTTTTTTCTGTAACTTTAGTGTGGAAAGCTATAAGTCCACTGTGCTGCATGTCTTCCCTGCTTTTTTCCACTTTCATGCCATAATCTGTCCTATCTATTAAAGACTTGTTCCTAAAATACCTTTAACCCTTTTCATTAGATTGTCTAGGATGTGCTGAAAAAAGGATATAAGACACTCTATATATTGCACATTCTTATAGCCGCTGTATATGATGTTCGTTCAAACATAGTCATGGAAAAAAGCAGCTAAAATGCTAAGGGTTAAAAAGCATGTCCATTTTAAACCTGTGTGTTCACATGCTCTTCTGACAGACACTGTATAAACCTGAGGTCCGACCTGCTCCTCACTCCCGATTTCTACTGGGACCGAGAAAACCTGGAGAAGCTCTACGAGAAGACCTGCCAGTTCCTCAGCATCAACCGCAGAGTCAACGTAATAAAAACCCGACCTCAGAAATTCAGAGTTCGAACCCGATCTGAACTCAACCCCAACCATCTTCTTCTGTGTCGCAGGTCATAAACGAGAAGCTAGAACACTGCACTCAGTTGACCGACCTCATGAGGAGCCACCTGAGCGAGAAGCACAGTTTGAGGTTGGAGTGGATGATCGTCATCCTCATTACAATAGAGGTGAAAGAGATCTTGACTCCTCCAATACTCACATTAGCCCTGTACTCCACACTCTTGTTCCCTGTAATAACACCTTTGCTCTTTCCTCGCAGGTTATGTTTGAACTTGCAAAAATGATCTTCTGAAACAACTCCTCCACAATTCTACGAAGGCAATAAAAGCTACAAAGAAATAACGCAGGACTATATGAAGGTACTGTCAATAATTACACGACAGTGATTTCTGGACACAAATAATATAATAAATATTTACCTTTCTGGATATCTTAACCGGTAATGAATTCAACACATTTCAACACAATAAAGCTTTGTTTTCTTTCACTGTTTCACTGTATTTAAATCATTATTTGTCATGGTTTTGATCTTTGAATGTAAAAGATAGCGGTTCCACACAAGGATTTGCGGTACAAACTTGAAATTTACATGTATGAATTTATTCAAATATAATATATTAATATAACACCTATAGATATATAAACGCAGTCAACACAACAACAACTTTAGTTATTCTCTAACCTGCAGTTTAAACCAGAAACAAAAAGCTGGGGGGAAATAAAACCTGCCACGATTGTTAAACATTAAGACTTTGCTGATTATAGTTAAAATGATGACAAATATAAAAAAAAATAATAATAATTTTTTAAAACAAACATGCTCCCGTCATTTTCTATCCAACTTAAACTTGTCCATTAGAATCAAAACGAGCAAATCTTGGCCTGTGTTTGCATTAAAACAGTGGTTATCTACAAATTGGTTCTGTATAGATCTGCATGAATTATGTATTTAAAGCAAAATAGTGAAAGATGTGAAATATCTGCATGTACTAATTTACGAAGATTAGCGTGTCCTATATGTGTCTCACTTACATCATGAATAATGATTTTTTGAGTACTTTTTCAAATGTTCTTGTAGCATGTAACCATAATGATGATAATAAATGATTGTTAATTAGAAAAATACTGCCTTATTCTTGTAGACATATACATTATCTTCAATATGAATAACTGAAAAGAACCGTCATGGTTAGTACTGACATTTTGCACGATACAGCAAACTAAACGAACACAGGAATACCAAAATAAAAGTTACATTTTTCTTTCCTGTATTTTTCTTGTTTCAGCCAGTCCAACCTTGAAAGAGAAGATGAAAACATTATATTAAATAATTACCATTTTCAAATATCATATATATATAATATCAGTAAGTAAAGCTTCTTACCGATTAGTAACACGTTAATCAATCCCACTCCGTTATAGCAGTGCTTGCAGTCGCAGCTGCGGAATCTGTAAAATCTTCCCCCTCGCACTCTTTTTCAAATGTTCCTCTTGGTTTGAGCGTTTGTTGATTCTCTTCTTCCTCGACCCTGGACTTGGCAGCCGTGTCAAAGTCAGGTTCTGCTGCAGACGTTTCCTCCTGGCTGCTTTCACGCTGACGCTCTGGAGGTTCGTCCGTCTCCGTTTCCTCCAGGTTGTCGTCTACGTCTTCTTCAGCGTCCATCCACACGTCCTGCTCAGCTTCCTCTGCTTGTTTCACAGGTTCCAGAAGTTCACAAACGTCAGCGGGTCCTTCTTGACTCAGGGACACCTCTGTTTTCTCTTTTATAATTGTTTCTGTCGTTTCGCTCACTTGGACATTAGCGGTTCTGCTCTCTGTGGTTTCTGTTACTGTTTGCATGCCAACATCCAGTAGCTGTGGTTGATTTGTTTGTTTCACGTCCGCTGGTTCTGTTTCTGTGACGTCTACTAACGCTGTCTTTTTCTCTTTCTTTTCAGGTTCTTCTTCAGGCTCCACTGCTTGAACGCCGACCTCAGACACTTCAGTTTTTTTCATCGGTTCAGTTCTCTCTGTTGTAGGTGGCCCTAATTGTATGTTGAGTTTGAATTCTAGTGAAAGGCTTGACGGGGTCTCCACATTGCCTATCGAGGAGATTATTCCCGTGTTTTGAGGTATTACAATCTGTGTAATTGTTGTTTCTTTGTTGATTTTTTTCAAATCGTCAGTTGTGACAGTTTTAGGTTCCTCCTCATCGCCAAGGTCTAACTCTCCTTGGATATCGGGTGTTTGTACAAGGTCCTTGAACGTTTGCTCTTCAGTTGCAGATTCATCACCTGGGACAGCAGCCACATCCTCCCCGACAGTCGTGTCCTCAACAACGTTTTGATCCTCCACTTCACTGAACTCAGTTTCAGCATCCGTCTGTTTTACGACTTTTTCTTCTAATACGACAAGCACTGATTCTACATGCTGAGTGACTTCTTGAATGATCACCATGTTTTCCTCATGAACTAGTGCCTCTTCAGTCTCTGACTTGTCAACGTCTTTCACTGAATTACAGCAAACATCTATAACTTCTTTCACCTCTGTTATCCCTACCTCTAGTGCTGTGTCAACGGTCTTTTCAGCCGATTCCACCTGCACTTGAATTTGGCAACTGTCCTTAAATTCCACCAGTGGCACATTCATCACGACCACACTGCTCTCTTCTTCCCTCACATCCTCTTTCACTAATGCAGCCTCAGTTGTCTCTTTAACGTCTAGCTGACTTACCACAGACTCTATCAAGGCTTCACGACTGTCTGATTTTGTCTCTATCATAGCTTCAGGCGTAGCTGCTGCGACATCTTTTAGATGACAGGCGGTCACTTGTGCGACGGTAGCGTGCTCGACTGCGGCGTGCTTAACCTCAAACCCTGGAATGACGACCTTTTCCTCTTCAACATTGGAGTGGGTCTTTTCTTGTGTAAACAAAGCATTCTCCAGGAAAGCTGCTGGAGTTACATCGGAATCGTCATCATCGACAGACAATACACAAACCGTTGTTACTGTCTGCACCTCATCGACGTCTTCATGGACGTGATCGTCCTCGCTAACCTGAGCATCCTGTGGTGTACTCTCTGTTTTCTCATCTTCATTTACCTTTAAAACATCAACACTACCTCCCTCAGTACTTTCAGTAACTGTTTCAGCAGCCTTAGAGGATTCTACCTCAGCTTCTGTATCATTTACATTTGATGGTGACACCTCTGGTTGTTGAATATGTCCAGTGACGTCTTCTGCTGCTACAATGACATCCTTTGCTACCTCATGGTCTTGAAGATGTTCAGAATCAATAGCAACAACGAGTTCACTACCTTCAGTCAGTGGCTCTGTTTCTTTTGCTTTGGCTTCATTGTTTTCAGATAAAACTTCTTGGTCAATATTTGGAGCATCTCTTTTCAGGTCTTTGTCATCTGGCTTGGAACTTACGTCACTGAGGTCCTCTGTTGCCTGCACTGTTTCGTTTGCAAACATTTCTGGTTCAGGAACAGTCTGTGGTTCTTCCGATTCATTAGATGTTTGAAGGTTACCTTCTTCTATAACTAACGTCTCTGTTTCTACAGCTGCTAATACCTCGGGTTGTCCAGTCTGTTCCGTTTGTGCGGCATCTTTTTGGAGCTTGTTTTCTGCATCAGCTGCAAAGTTATATTCAGAGAGAGGCTCTATTTCCTCTTTTGCTTTGTCTGTAACTGTTTCTTCTAAGATCATTTCCTTTGGAAGCAGTTGACCACTGTCCTCCTCGAACTCTACTGTGTCTCTTTCTACAGCTTCTAATACCTCGGGTTCTCCAGTATGTTCCGTTTGTGCGGCCTCTATTTGGAGTTTGGTTTCTGCTTCAGCTGCAATGTTATATTCAGTCAGAGGCTCTGTTTTCTCTTTTGCTTTGTCTGTAACTGTTTCTTCTGCTGGAATATCTTCTGAAATCACAATATCCTCCACAAAGTCTAATGTGGCCCTTCGTACAGCTTCTAACTCTTCTGGTTGTCCAACTTGTGTACTGTGGGCAGCATCTGTTTGAAGTCTATTTTCAGTCCCTTCCTTAACATCATATCCAGTAAGAGAATGTGTCTCCTCTGTTGGTTTATCTGTAACTGTTTCTTCTTCTGAGATCACTTCCCTGGGAAGTAGTTGACCACTGTCCTCCTCAAAGTCTAATGTGACTGTTCGTACATCTTCTAACTCTTCTCGTTGTCCATCTTGTGTGGTTTGGTCAGCGTCTGTTTGAAGTCTGTGTTCAGTCTCTTCCTTAACATCATATTGAGTTTTTGGTTTGTTTGTCACTGTTTCTTGTGCTTGAATATCTTCTAATAAGACTTCCTTTTCAAGAAACTGACCACCGCCATCTTTCTCTAAATTTAATGTGGCTGTTTGTACAGCTTTTACCACGTCTGCTTCTGTAGTATTCTGTGTTTGGGCAGCATCTTCTTGGAGTCTGTTTTCTGTGTCAACAGCGATATCATATTCAGTGGGAGGCTGCGTGTCCTCGTTTGATTTGTCTGTAATCGATTCTCCTGCCGCAGTATCATCCGAGATCACTTTCTCTGCAAGCAGTTGACCACTGTTGTCCTCTAAATCCAACGTGGCTGTTTGCACAGCTTCTAACACTTGTTCAGGTTGGGCAGCATCTGTTTGAAGCAGTTGACCACTGACATTCTCTAGATTTAATGTTTGTACAACTTCTAACACTTGGAGTTCTTCAGCGTGTTCATCTGTAGTTTTATTTTCTGTCTCTGCATCATATTCAGCCAAAGTTTGGACAATTTGGACGCCATCTCCTCGTATCTGGTTTTCCATTTCTGCCTTAACATCAAGTTCAACGATAGGCTCTGTTTCCTCTTCTGGTTTGTCTGTAACTTCTTCTGCTGTAGTATCTTCTACTGTTACTTCATATTTTAGCAACTGACTGCTATCCTCCTTTGAATCTTTTGTTGTTTGGGCAGCTTCTAACACATTTTCTTCAAAATGTTCACTTTTGGCAGCATGTACTTGCATCTTGTCTTCCATTTCTTCATCAGCATATTGAGTGAGGAACTCTGATGCCTCGTTTGGTTCGCCTGTAACTGTTTCTTCTGTTGTCGCTTCTTTTTCAAGCAGTTGAACACTGCCCACGTCCAAATGTATTGTAGCTGTTTGTACATCTTCTAACACGTCTGGTTCTTCAGAGTGATCGGGTTGGGCAGCATCTGCTTGCACCTTTTCTGTCTTGGCGCCAACATTATACTCAGTTAAAGCCACGGTTTTCTCTTTTGGTTCATCTGCAACAGTTCCTTCTGCTGGACAATCCTCAGATAATACTTCTTTTTCAAGCAATTGATCGCTACCCTCCTCTGAACCATCTTGTACAGCTTGTATTGCTTGCAATTGCTCCACCTCCTTTTCTGGTTGATCTTTATTGTCAGCTTCTGTGATATGAGGTAAGATCTGCTCTTCCTTGTGTGTTGGAGTTTGGTCTTCACTTTCTTCTGCTATTATAGCAGCTGATTCTGCTTCTTGGGAGTCCATTTCAATCTCTAGGGGCTCTTTTTTATCTTGACGGGTGCCTACAAGACAACCTTCATCTGCAACAATTGATTCAACCTCAGGTAACGTCTCCATAGACGCAGCTTCATTTACGTCACATTGTCTTTCCACCAAAGGCTTATGGGAAACGCCGACCTCATGAACTTCATCGACAGCAATTTCAGCAGTGACAAACTCTTCGGACACAAGCTCATTGATTTCAGATATGCTCTCCATATGGGCTGTTGCTGAGTGTTCGATAATGTCCGTTCCTTCAGCATTTAGACTTGTGACAATAGATACTGCGTCTGATCCCATGTGTGTTTCCAGAATTGCAGACTCTCTTTTCACAAATGTTTCACGTATTCTTTCTGAGTCGATCTCTTCTGAACACACCGGCTCTGCTTCCTCTGGGCTGATGGAGATGGTTTCCACAACCTGCTGTAAGAGCGCCTCTGTTTGTCTGAAATCATATTCTACTGGGACCGGTGTGATGTTGCCAGACGTGTTTGAAGACTCCGACAGCTGGGAAACTGCAGAGATCATCTCGGTTTCATCGATGGGCTCTGGAGCCGTGATGGCCTCAGATGTGATCTCTATCAGGTCCTCCATGATGGTGTCATCTCTAGCTGCCTCTTCAGCGATTGAAGCTTGAGTGGCAATGGTATCTGTAATGATGCCTTCCTCTGGAATATCACTGAGTTGATGATGTGGACTGAATGATTCGGTAAGGTCCTCTGCTTCTTCATGTGCAGCTGCAGGTGGCTCGTTCTTTACATTGTCCCCATTGGCTTGGATTTTCTTTGTGTCTGTTTGAAGACTGTCAGAAGGTACGACTGGTTTAGCCGTCTGATCAAGGAGATCCTGCTCCAGGTCGTGGTCTTCTTTTGTGGGTACAGGACTTTCTACATCAGCCTGTGTTGCAATGTGAACCTCTGTTTCAGGAGTGTCAAACTCAGACAACGGAACCACAGCTGGTGTGTCAGAATCTTCATCGCCTGAAACTACCTCCTTATCAGCCTCATCTGAAGACACCTGGTCTTGGTTTTCAGCGCTCTTCTTCTTTTTTCGACCTGGAAGAAATTTCTTGATCGAAAAGGACGACTCGTCCTGTGCAGCTTCGCTGTCAGACTGAATACTATCTTTGATTTCCTCCTCATCCTTGGATTTTCTTTTTGGGGTGACGAGTTTCTTAAAGGATTTCCATGTGGACCCTCCTTCACCCTCTGAAGGACTTCCTGCTTGTTTGGGGGAGTTGGCCGTTTCATCAGCCTCACTAGAACTCTCTCGTGGCGTCGTCTCCTTTCTGTCTTCAGTTTGGGGTGTTTCTTCCTCAGAGTCGGATGTTTTTCGGCTTCTGCTTTTCTTTCCCGATCCACACAAAACGGCGTCCCATGACACGGAGGAATCCTTTCTCTTTTTGCCTTCTTCTGCGCTGTTATCTGACATTTGCTCTCCTTCGCTTGGTTTTCTTTCTCCAAGTGCAACTTGTGCCTCTTCATTTGTCAACGAGGACCTCTTCGTGTGCTTTTTAGGAGTGAGAAGTTTTTTGAAAGAGGCCCATGCTCCGTCCTCCTCAGCTGCTGTCTCTGCAGACTGTTGCGTTGGACTCTCTTGTTTGGGAGTCTTGAGCAGATCGGAGTGTTCTCCAGATTCTGAGAGCTTTTCATAACTCGATTTCCTACTTCTCTGTTTTTTGGAAGTCTTTCTAAAACTAGACCCTGATAGCAGCCATTTCAAAGGACTGTCTTGAACTTTGTCGTGAGAGGCTGTATTTTCAGGATAAATGGTGGTAACTGGCGGTGATTCCCCTTCGTCCACCATCAGATTTTCCTCTGTGTGGTCTATATTTTCTGTCTCAACTGTAGCTGGAGGACTTGTCTCATTATCCTGTTGTACGTCTTCTCTTTTTTCTTTTGCCTGCGTCGTTCCCTTGCCCATTTCCACCAGTTCTCTCTCAATCGTCTCGTCTTCTATGGATGTCTTTTTCTTCCGTAGTCCAGAAAATATTCCGCTTGTAAAAAACCTTTTGACTGGAGACGCGACCTCCTCTGGCTCAGGACTAGACGTAGATGCTGGATTTAGATCCTCTGCTTCAAACATAGCGTCCCGTTGCATCGTTTCGTCTTCAGCTACAGGTGACGCTGTTGCTGTATCTACATTGTCTGATTCCTCTTTGGTCTCTGCTGTTTTCTCCTGTGTGTTTTCTGGAATATCCTCGGATGTAACATCTGTCAGCGTGGGGCACGTTGTTGAGTCGTTATCGTACGTTCCCTGTGCGTTCAGATCAATACTCTGCTCGTCGTGATCGGCTTCTTTTACGGTTTCCTTGACGTCTTCTGGTGTGTTTGATTCATCTGTCGCTATCTGGTCTTTGTCGACCGAACCTCTTTTCACGCTCAGTTTCAGACTAATGTTACTGAAAAACCTTCGAAAGCTGTCGTTGAGGTCGTTCTGCTTTGCGTCCATTTCAATAATTTCCATGGGTTCGTCTTCTTCGTGGTCGGCATTAGCTTCTGTAAGCGACTCCTTTTCGTTTATGTCGATACTTTCTAATGCCGTTTCTTCATCCTTAGTTTGCTTCGCTGTTCCTGAAACATCTTTGCCTGGAGAAAGGTGTGAAATGTCAAATATTACATACAAAACTATCTCTCAGAATTCAAGAAGCAATGATCCTGTCTTACAGAGAGATGGTGAGTACTCACCCTCTGCAGTCGTCTCCTCTTCACAGCGCCCATTAGCTTCCGCTGTAGTGCTGTCTGCCTTTCCATTGATCTCTGAGATTCTGAGAGGCTGAAACAAAAGTACACAACATTAGCAGGGAAGTACAGCAGGTATCATTGTCTCATCCGCACATTTTGACAGCAAAGAATTTCAAACCTTGATTAGTTTAACAACACTAATTGTCCCAATCTCAAATCCACGAGCCAGATTAGTCTTGAAAGTCTCATCTTTATTCTATAAATGTGAATTTCTCTTTAGATAAATTCACCAGGAACCAGCCGTTTCCCTGCTCCTACATGTAGAGAAATTACCAAGTACTGCACCACTGTATGCTCTGCAGCCATAATGTCATTATAGACGGTTGTGACAGTAAACGTTGAAGATATACATCTTTATGTGGCCAATCACCTCCTGCATTAGAAGACGTGAACACATACGGTCTTTGTTTTCAGGCGGGTGCCAAGAAACGAGTGGTATTTTAATATAGCACAGACAGAGGATATATGTGATCAGCTGTTTTGGCATGTCATTATATTGCTGTTTGCATATTGGCGACATTTTAAACTTATTTCAACACAAATATATTACAGATGTACAGCTCTATTTTTAATCTTACAGTAAAGTACAGTCTAATTGACTTCCTGCTCGGCATGACCCACTGATGATGTTTTACACAAATAATCGATGTTGCCTTCAGCTGAGTGCAGCACAGGAGAAATTCCATCTCTCCCCTGGGCTTTACTTTGGTTCGAGAAGAAGAACGAAAGGTCATTATTCCTCCATGCTCCATCTACAGTGCACATAAAAAACCATTGCGATACCTCTGAAACTCAAACTTCCAACTCTGCAATGAAGGAGTCAACGTTGAAACAGTTAAGTGATTAAAACAAATGAAACACTGTTTTTCTTTGTCTGAGGTTTAAGTTCCAAATTCTATATTTTGTGTTTTTTAATTTAATGAGATCCTTTCTGGGATTATTTGAACTGTTTCTGAGATGATTTGTGTCCCTGAAGCTCTGGAAAGACGTGTCCTCCGGAGTAAGTGTCATCATTTGAAAACTGTCTGACAGTTAAATCTGTTGCTGTTAAGCACTTTTTTGACTTTGTTTTGAAAAGCGATGCATAAATAAAGTTCATTTTAATTCCTATTAATAATTATTTTACTGTAAAATGTCACTATGACTTCATTTAACACCTGCACTCTGTCAGAAATCATTGTTGTGGTGATGAATGCTCCTTTTCCTCTTAACAAAATGACACAGAGGCTTTTTCTTTAGCTTGGTGATAATAATGGAAATGTTGGCAAGCTGTAGCTGCACTGTCCTCACTGACGTTAAATACAAACTCAGCATTTTTTGTTTTTGCAACATGCAGCAAAACCTCCTAATGTTTTTTTTTTGTAAAATATGTCATAATACTATATGCATTTGTATCTGTATGTGTGCAGAGTGAACATGTGAAGAAATCTGCGTGGATAAATACCTTAATATCTCCAGTGTTGTGCTCTGCAGGAGCATCGTCCACTTTTGCGCTCTCCTCCTCAGCTTCCGCATCCTCGTTCCTCTCCCGCTGCGCAGACTGAGCGTCTCCCATGATGATCCCAGCTGCGGCTCGTCACTGTCCGCGATGATCTGTTATTATTCCCCCCGGATAATGAAGGTGAGCTCCACGAGACACGAGCGAAACACTCTGACTGCAGCTGGGAAAAGTCTTTTTAGCCACAAACATCCTGTACTCCCTCCACCCCCTGCAGAATCAGAGCCTGGTCCGGCCCGGATCGGCCCGACCTGGTTCGGCGGCACGCCTCTCTCTCTGCATCAAAATAAGGAGAGGAGAGAAAGAAAAAAAACTGCAGGAGAAACAGTCTGTGTCCGCAGATGACTTCAGCACATTTACTGTATGCACTGCACCTTTAAATGAACAACAAAAGTCATCAGTCAACCGCAAAATAACACAAGAAAACATAATATTTACTGTCAAGCTATAGAAATTCTGTATTTACAGTATAGGTTTGTCTTGATTATTGATTATATTATAGATATATATATATTATTGATTCTTTAGATTCAAGTAAATAATTTACATAATCTTTAAAGTGGAAATGAAAGTCAGCAAAAAACAATAAAGATAAACACATACATTATACATATGGCTTTGTCCGAGGTGGAAAGAGTACTGAAATATTCTACTCATGTAAAAGTACCACTATTTTGATCACAAAAGTACTGGTCTAAAAATGTACTCAAGTTAAAGTAAAAAAAGTACTCAGATTACTTAGTTTTTAAACAAGGTTCTTTCTTTAATTAAGAACAATGTCACATGACTTGTTCTTAATTAAAGGCAAAGCTTTACAAATTAAAGTGCTGACAGAACTCATCATTCACCTGTCCTCGTCGTTCACCTGTCCTCGTCGGTCACCAGTCCTCGCCGTTCACCTGTCCTCGTCGTTCACCTGTCCTCGTCGTTCACCTTACTTCGACGTTCACCGGTCCTCGTCGTTCACCTGTCCTCGTCGTTCACCAGTCCTCGTCGTTCACCTTTTCTCGTCGTTCACCAGTCCTCGTCGTTCACCTGTCCTCGTCGTTCACCAGTCCTCATCATTCACCTCTCCCCATCGTTCACCTGTCCTCACCTTAAAGCAGGCAGCAGTTTTCACATGATGACACTTACTTCAGAGGGCAACCTTACTTTGTGGACCCGTCTTTCCAGAGCTTCAGGGACATGAATCATCTCTGGAACAGTTCATCGTTCACCTGTCCTCATCGCTCACCTGTCCTCATCATCCAAAAAAACATACGTTAGTAAAATCTTTAACCTTAATCCTTAACTAAACCTACTCAATTACAGCAACGTGATTAAATGTAATTTGTTAATTTCCATCTCTGGAATTGGTTTTGTTTCAGGTGGACATGGCTGACAGAATTTCGGCTTCTGCATTTGATGATTCTGTCTCCTCGTGAAGGTAGGAGTTGGATTATTATTATTGTGTGTGTGTGGTGTCCTGTGATGTTGCATGTGCGATGCTGTTTTGTTCTTGTAGGTTTGGAGTTTGTAGACCTATTATTATTGTGGTAGTGCTGGTTATCTGATATATTTTATAATATTCCAATGTCATTTAGAGAGGCAGTAGCATGAATACTTCGAAACATCTATTTTTTAAGTACAATTTTGGTGCTTTTCCTTCCTTATCTCCCTCCTTTAGTTTATATTTTCAGTCACATTGTCATTAGTGAGAACACTGTCCTTGATGCCAGTTCAGCTGAGAACATGTGTGCTAACACTGTTTGTCATGCACATGTTCCAGATATTATTTTTTCATACAAAGTCTGCTGCACAAAGACTTAAAAACATGTAATAAATCAGCAATATTTTGTGTGGTTATTTTGCTTGAGGAATTAACCACGTTAGTAAATCGCCTATACTGTCAAATTTCGGTAAAATAAATTACAGTTTACTATGTCCTTGTCATGTCCAGAATCAGGCAGATTCATAAAAGCAGACTCTGATTATGAGACTGAAAAACACAATAAAGAGTTTGGCATTTGTCCAAACTTTTAACACAAAGTACAAACAAGCTTAAAGTTGAACTCAAATTTAGCAAAGTAAGCAGAGTATGTAGAGAAACCTTTGAGGAGTACATGTAAAATGAATAGAGTTCACCATTCGTTTGTTTGTTTGTTTGATCGGTAAAATAACAAAATGCAGAACCTTTTCCGTGTGTAAATCAGAGCTGTGCATTCAGTCTGACTAATCCGCGCGCTAATCTGATTATCTGTGTCTGTCATGTCCGATCATGACAGTAAACACTGGGCCTCTCTGCGATCACGGTGACTCAGGCTCATGGGGAACAAATCACCACCTCGTACATTAACGTGCTTATGTAACTGTAGCCTGGACAACACGAGACTCTGGCCTCTGGCCTTCACTGTAGCTCTGGGGTCACACACTGTGACAGCTGCACTGAAACATACACCTGACAACAAAGGTTCCACATTGTTGTTTGTCAACTCTCCATCAGGTCACCAGCCATGATGAACTGGTGACCTCAACAGGATAAGAGGTAGATGAATGAATGAATGAATTTGACATTTGAATCCATTTTCAGAATTGCCGATTTATCCAATAAGACTCTAAACTGCAATAGAAATAAAAAAAAGTCAACATTTTTAATCAACCAGGCTTTCTTTGAACATGAAATTCCAGTGACTCTGCGGGGCGAAAACAACTTTATCACTGTTTGGATATTAAATTGAGACATGTGGGCAGAATCAGAGCAGAACAAACAAAACCAGCTGACGGCCAAACCCCAAGACTCCGTGGAAAAGCTTGTTCTTTAAATAAAAATAACGGAGCAAAAACTATTTATATCTCTATCTGCTGTTGTTAATGTTGCCATGATGTGATTGTTCCTCAAATCGTTTATTTGGACGTGCTGCTTTTAGACTCGACATCCTTGAATGAATGGAGTGTCACGATCAGCCCCTGGTATGTTCTCCCACTTTGGGCTGGTCTCAAAGAAAAGACCAGAATCAGAGTATAAAGGGCTAGTAGTGTAGTCTATGGGACCAGTAGTGTAGTCTAAGGGGCAAGTAGTATAGTCTACGGGGCCAGTAGTGTAGTCTACGGGGCCGGTAGTGTAGTCTACTGGGCCGGTAGTGTAGTCTACGGGGCCGGTAGTGTAGTCTATGAGCCAGTTATGTAGTCTACGGGCCAGTAGTGTAGTCTGCGGGGCCAGTAGTGTAGTCTGCGGGGCCAGTAGTGTAGTCTACGGGCCAGTAGTGTAGTCTGTGGGGCCAGTAGTGTAGTCTACGGGCCAGTAGTGTAGTCTGCGGGGCCAGTAGTGTAGTCTGCGGGGCCAGTAGTGTAGTCTAGGGGCCAGTAGTGTAGTCTGCGGGGCCAGTAGTGTAGTCTACGGGCCAGTAGTGTAGTCTGCGGGGCCAGTAGTGTAGTCTACGGGCCAGTAGTGTAGTCTGCGGGGCCAGTAGTGTAGTCTGTGGGGCCAGTAGTGTAGTCTACGGGCCAGTAGGGTTATCTACAGGGCTTTAGTGTTATCTACGGGGGCCAGTAGTGTAGTCTACGGGCCAGTAGTGTAGTCTATGGGGCCAGTAGTATAGTCTATGGGCCAGTAGTGTCATCTACGGGCCAGTAGTGTTATCTACGGGGCCAGAAGTGTAGTCTACGGGGCCAGTAGTGTAGTCTACGGGCCAGTAGTGGAGTATACGGGCCAGTAGTGTTATCTACGGGGACAGTTGTGTTATCTACGGGGACAGTTGTGTAGTCTACGGGCCCTATGAGCAAAGATCAACACCGTTTTTTGACAAAACTTACATTCCAGCAGATTGTTTTAAATAAAAGGTATAAAAATAAAAGGTGGGGACAGTATTATAAAGTATGATAAAAGTATTATAAAATGCAGTTGGTGTAGTTGGTTAGATGACCCAGGCCTTTCTGCATGGATTTTGCATGTCCTCCCCATGTGTGCGTGGGGTTTTCTCCAGGTTATATGGTCTCCAGAATGAGTTCTCATGCATTATGTTGGAGGTTTAGGACGTAGACTCAGAAAACAGCATTGAATGCTCTGGGAACTTGTGATTTTTATGTCTAATATCAAGTCACTCATGTGTTTTCCACCTTCTTCCACAAAGTCAAAAGGACCTTCTGTGTTGTTTGATGTTAATCGAAATTAATGAATTAAGTGCTCTGATGAATGCAGAGCACTGTGTGAAATCACCCATAACCTGGCGTTTAAGGAGAGTTAAGAAAACCATATTTCACATCAGTTTCACGCTCGTCAGACCGTTCAGTGGTTCCTCGTGCTGTTGTGCATGTGAACTTGTTTATTCTGGCGTTTCCTTTTCCTCTTTGCTTTGTTACCACCTGTGTTGACAGTTTTGTCTCTCAGCTGTTTGTTCATTTCACAATTGAGAACTCAAAAAACTGTGGATGAAAGATTGTTATCTGTGTTGTCCCAGATAAACTCTCCTGAAAGACTAAGTTTCTGTTTTCTATGTGAGGCGAAAATGAGTCAGAATTCTGTCTTTAATCTCAGAATTATGACTTTTAATCTCAGAGTTATGACTCTAATCTCAGAATTCTGACTTTTATTCTCAGAATTCTGATCTCAGAATTGTAATTTTTAATCTCAGAATTATGACTTTTTTCAACTGAATTATGAGAATATCTGAGATTATAAATCAGAAATCTTAGAATTCTCACTTTTTCCTTTTATCACTTTTTTTCTTGAATCTCAGAATTATGACTTTTAATCTCAGAATTATGACTTTTTATCTCATATTAACGTCTTTTAATTTCAGAATTAATCATCTGAGATTAAAGTCATAATTCTGTGATTTGAATCAGAACTTTTTTTTCTTTTTATCACATTTCACTTGAATCTCAGAATCATGACTTTTAATCTCATATTAATTACTTTTAATTTCATAATTATGACTTTCTTTCACAGAATTATGAGATTAATGGCAGAATTCTGAGGAAAAAAAGTCAGAATTTTGTCTTTAATCTTAGAATTGTGACTTTTTTCTTCTATGACTTTTTCTTAAATCTTATAATTATGACTTTTAATCTCAGAATTATGACTTTTAATCTCATATTAATTACTTTTAATATTAGAATTATTACTTTTTCCCACTGAATTATGAGATGAAAAATCAGAAATCTGAGATTAAAAATGAGAAATCTGAGATTAAAAATCAGAAATCTTAGAATTCTGACTTTTTACTTTTATCACATTTTTCTTGAATCTCAAATTGATGCTGTTTATTTTTTACCCGTGGTCCTAACACTCTTGCGTATAATCCTGCAGTGGCTTGAACTCAGCACAGGTTTTACCTGGAGAAAACAGCGATGCGTCGCCTCAGCTGAACTAATTGAGACCTTGGGAAATGTGAGAGCAGGGAAACATGTCCAAACCCATGACAGACATTCATGTTAATCTGATCAAATGCTTGCAGACACTGGCGCTGTTATGTGAGAGCCTGGCAGCCACGCTAATAAGTTGAATTAATTAGAGTCACAACTTTGGATAACTGAAAACAGCTGATGTTTTCTTCAGCAACTTTAAGCAACTGAACTCCTGTGGCCTGATGAAGGAGGAGGAGGCTGAGTCAGTGAGCATGTGTGCACATGTCCTCATCATGCGTCTCAGCTTTTCCTGGCATCAAATGTGCTTTTATGTAAACAACTGAAATCGGATTATTGTCTGCTTTTGTTGCTTTGCCAATTTTTCTTATTTGTTCTTGACATACAATTAGACTGCAAACAGAAAAGCACAACAGAGTTATGAATTATAATAATAATAATAATAATAATCATTCCAGTTTAAGCTACAAAGGCTCTTTACAGATTAGATTACATGTGACACGGAGATAATAACAATATAAATGTTAAAATAACAGCCAATTCAATAGATATCAATTTCTGTTGCTGAATTTAAAACTCTTGTGTTGATAATGTTTTGTTCTGAGAAAAGGTGAATAAATGTAGTTACATCATCCACTTCACTGGAGATCGAGTTTACGTTTGTGTAAAACAGAACCTTTGTCCTAACCTTTTAAATCAAACTCCTGTGCATTCATTCACAGTGAACTCGGTCTGAACAGCTGAGACGTTTGGATCACATGCTCAGCTGAAGACGACATGTGAAACTCAAACACACCGTTTACCAAAATACTAACAAATCAGAACCAGATGACTGAACCGAGAAGGACTAACTAGATTTGGCAACACAACTCAATTTGACAAACAAAGTGTAAAAACATGAATATTTGAAATGTGGCAGACAAAAACAGACTAAATTGAATGAGAATCTATTTATGGGGCTCTTTTTGTGGAGCATCATTGAATCTATATTTAAAAAGAAAACATGTAAAGTAATATATTTGCTCATGTTTTCCTCTTCCTGTGGTCACTGCATCTGCAGAGCTACTGTTGAACCACTGACATCTACTGGACAAAATTAATATTATACCTTCCTGTGCAAAATTCTACTTAATTAAACATACATAATGTTAATAAAGGTAAAGGGAAATCCATATAAAAATTAATAACTGTGCTTATAAATGTACATAACGTTTTTATATCAGTGAAGCCGTTTTCCACTGCTTTTTGTAACTTTTTTAAAACTTATTTTGAGGGTCACGAGTCAACAGAGGTTCATTGATGGAGGAAACGGATTAAACATTAAAGTTTTTAAATGTTGGATAAGTTTGTCACTAAAAGAAAATATCAGAAACACCGACCACTTTATTAGGTTCACAGGACGACATAAATTGTGTTTATTTCAGTTTCTATTGCAAATTACTGTTGCACCATTGACCTCTGACCTTTGAACCCACTGCTCTTCCACCTTGTCTGACACCGGCATAAATATTACGTCATCATTCTATCTCAGTGTCTGATCCTCACCAGGTCGTCGTCATCATGTGATGAGGTGATTAGATAGTTGTGGTTAGAGCGGTGTACCTAATAAAGTGGCTGTTAGTGAACGTCCACAGTGGAATGTGACGTTTAAGGACGATGATTCCTCTTAAAGACGTTTAAACGCTGTATATCTGCTCTTAAACTCTAACTTAGGGGACACACATGTTACATTAAATGTTGATTATTACTATTGGATCATCTTCTTATTGTGCAATTTGAAATTTTTGTGTGTAAACATGCCAGGTCTTGATCAGGTGATGACGATGGAACAGTGAAATGGAACGGCGTCTGCGTACGTGGTGGTTTATCGGAGGATTTCTGCAGCTTCAGCCCCTGAGAATCACAAGAGTGTGAGTAAAACTCTCATGAGGAAAATTCTGAATCACATTATGATCCACTGCTGACTGTGGAAACTCCTACACATCACCTCAACCGTCCATTTCCTTTTTTTTTTATACACTAAAGCTTATATTTCTGGCGAGAACAAGCATGTAGTTTAAGAAAAAAACAACTAAAAATCAATTTTCACATTATTGCCTGTGAAAGTGACAAAACAGCCCGACTTTATCAGCTGTTATCGCACACAAACGCCTCAGCCCCTCCCCTCTGAAAGGCTGAAATACTTCCTCTTTTAATGTCAGTGTGTGATGATTTGTGTCTTCACCTTACACATTTTATCCTTCTCCATCCCCACAATCATCAACTTGTGTGTTAAAAACAAAGAAATGTATTCAATAAACATGGAGAATCTTTACTAACAGCTAAACAGAGGATGAAGAGATCATTTATCATTTATTATCTTCATAACCAACCCTTTACGTCAGCCCTGTGTCTCTATGTGACACGTGAGGAATGCAGAAAGTTGTGTTTTTAAAGTGTTGTATCAGTGATCATGGTCAGCATACTTTCTTTTCCTCAGCTGGACTTCTCTGAGCGGCTGCAGAAGGTAAAGAAGCTCGTTGTTCGTGGTGGTTTAATCTTCAGACTTCTGAACTCTTGACACCCCTAATTAAGAATTTGAAGCTAAAGTACTATTTTGAAGAAATGTGTTTTTGGTTGTAAAAAACTTGTTTGGTTAGTTGTGTATGAGATTAAATGGCCGGGCTGCTCATCTAAGGTTACATGATACTGAAAAACAAGAAGTGGGTTTTCTCACGCTCACTGTGCATATTGATTACATTTTCTTTGGAGTGTATACTGTGTTTGTTTGACTGCAAACAAGACTGTTGGATACACTTTTTTTTGTGTTAAATGTTTTTTAAATATAAGTAACCTCCACATGTTAGTTTCCGGGGTGAATTCTCCTGCTTGTGCAGCAACTGAATGGGATAAACACCTCCTGTAACCCAAACACAAACACTCCCCTCAATCCGGTCTGATAGTTTTGCTTGACAGAAGTAAGTAATGTAATCGCTAATTAAGAGTTACGCAATGTAGCTTTGAAAAAAAACAAAAAAACAATGTTGTTGTGGCCCATGATGGAAGATATTACCTGAGACACATTTACAAATTTCACAACTCAACTTATGTGTGTGTAGGACTTAGCAACGGTGGTGTAATGTAAAGTCTTATAAGTATAATGACTTATACTAAGACAACATACTTATGACATATACCATGGTATAATGACTCATACTTATATAAGACAACATACTTATGACTTATACGATAGTATAATGGCTGATACTTATATAAGACAACATACTTATGACTTATACGATAGTATAATGGCTGATACTTATATAAAACAACATACTTATTACTTATACTATAGTATAATGACTAAAATACTTATATAAGACAACATACTTATGACTTATACAATAGTATAATGACATACTTATGACTTATACAATAGTATAATGACATATACTTATACAAGACAACATACTTATGACTTATACCATAGTATAATGACTTATACAAGACAACATACTTATGACTTATACCATAGTATAATGACTTATACTTATATAAGACAACATATTTATGACTTATACCATAGTATAGTGACTTATTATACTTATATAAGACAACATATTTATGACTTATACCATAGTATAATTACTTATTATACTTATATAAGACAACATAGAAAGAGAAGCAACCACTCTCATATTCACAATTTAGAATGTCCACTCCACTTAACCCCAATCTGCATGTTTTTGGACTGTCAGGCTTTGGCCTTTGTTTGAATCAGTGACAAACAACAATCTAATTCCTTTATATTTCAATTCTGCCACATTTCTAATTATCTTGTGACTGCTTGTGAAGGTTCTAACTCTCTCTCTCTCAGCCTGAGATCTGCTCTGTTTCAGATTGACGCTCAAACTCTGTGGTTCATTCATTCAATGTCGTCCTCCTTCCGCAGAGATGAGAGACAGATTAACGCACCTACACCAGGTGCAGATTGACTCGGAGGGTTTCAGCCCTGTGGAGCTGGACAACCTGTCAGAGAATGCAGCAGCAGCAGCAGCAGCTCATTCTCACCAGGACATAGACAGTGTCCTACAGGAAGCCCAGGAGATACGTCTGCAGATCCAGCAGATCCAAATAATGAACCTCAAAATATACCATTCAAGAGGATGATGATGATGATGATGAGTCACAGTTAGACAAAGTCAGAGATATCAATGAAAGACAGTAAGATAAATAAGATAACGAAGGTAAAGGCAAGTTTAAACAAAACATGATAAATGATAGATATAACACATTTATTTGTCAACATCATAAGTTAAAGGTCCAGTGATTTAAGGTGTTTTTGCACAAACGGAAGCTAAAACAATCACACTGATGTTTTTATGAGCAAACAATCACAGAATTGTTGTTTTCTTTACTCAAGAATGAGCCTCTTATTTATTTATTTTTATTTGATTCTATTCTATGAAGGCGTCCATTTTGGATCATGCATTATTTAAGTATTTTCCAGTAGCCCCGAGTAGACGCTATTTTATTATCATTATTTTAGTATTTCATGAGTATGGGGTGTGTGCAATATGTGTAAAGTACTGTTCACTTTGAGTGATATATTTAATTTTATACACATAAGTACATATATATATGTACATATGTGTATATATATGTATACATGTATACATGTATGTATATATGTATATAATTATATAGTATTTTTTTAATTATTATTGTATCAGTGAAAGTATATAATGTGGCCTTTATTTGTGTGTAGGACTTAGCAACAGTGGTGTAATGTAAAATCTTATAAGTATACTTATAAAAGATAACATACTCATGACTTATACTATAGTATAATGACTTATATTATATTGTGTGTATATATATATATATATATATATATGCATATAATATTTTTGTTATTATTGTATCAGTGAAAGTATTATTATTATTATGTATAATCGAGTCCAAGACAATAAAAGTAATCTATAATGATAATGAGGTGATGATACCTGGAGGCTGCCTGTTAGCTGCAACGCGCGACTTCACCAGTAGGTGGTGCCAAATCCTCAACCGTTTGAAACTTTGTGATTTGGAACTTAATTTAAATTAAGTCAATATGAGCTTTGACGTTCATTTCGATGGGAAAACTTGACAGAAACGTCACGTATTTATACAAACAACAACAAAAGCTTCTTCACGAGGAGTCGAAAGAACGGAAGAGGGAGAGATTCGAGTGAATGTGATGGAATTGTCTTCTTCTTCCTGAACTCGGGGGAGATGAAGGTGAAGAGTGTGAAATGTGGCGGAGGAAGAGGCGTGATCTTCCGCCTTAGACCCTGCAGCAGCAGCAGCCTCTGTCTCTGTGTGTGTGTCTGTGTGTGTCTGTGTGTGTGTTACAGGTTCATATGTGATGTGATGACTGTTGATGGTCGAGTGTGTGACAGAGGAGCGGGAGCTTCTGGAAGATTCCATGTCGAAATGCTACCACTGAAGTGAGAGAAAAAGAGGAAATGTGTGAGTGTTTTACATCGTAGCTGGAGGACAACACACCCAGGTATGAACCACTATAAAGTACATTTTAATGTATGGAAAAACGACGTGTTTTCTGCTCCATTTTCTCTGTTGTTTAACTTTTTCATGTGTTTTAACTGAGTCATAAAGTTAAAACTTTAAAATGATTAATGTCTACATCTGTGGTGAGATAAGATCTCAGCTGAGGAAGTAACCATCAGCTTTCTTTGATGGACTTTTAACAGTCTTTTGCTTTTCATAAAAGACCTATTAAAGTTACTACTTTTCAAATATATGTACTAAAAACATGATTATTATACAGAATACTTGACATAAGTTTGCCATTTAGCCTCATATTATCGCTATATTAAAGGTGCATTATGTAATAAATCTAAAGCGACTGGCCATAAAATCCTCCTAATATGTCACAGAGACTCAGGAATAATGTTCATATAACAAACTGAACTCACCAACAACAACAGTACAGACAAAATATTTGCATTAAAAAAAATCTTTTGCAGACTGCAAATCATGTTTATGTTTTGAAATCATGTTTTGGCATGTGGCGCCACCTACCACCGTCTACCAGTCATTGCAGTCAGTAGAGTCTCAGCTACCGAGCAACCACGGGTTGCCAGTTAGGTCAGAAAACTAAAACCTAAAAGACCTCTGTGTTTTGAATTTGAATGTAGTAACTTTTTTTGGCCACATTCTTACATATGGCACCTTCATTGGGATTATACACTCTTAGAAATAAAAGTGCTAAGTAGAACCATATAACGTTCTTCGGCTTGTCCTCATAGGAGAACCCTTTTTAGCTCCAGGTAGAACCAGGGTTCCACCAAGAACTCTTTAAAACCATTTATTCAGGAAAGGGGTTTTAAAGGGTTCTCTGGATCAAAATGGTTCTTACTGGAACCATTGGTGTTACCAAGAACCCTTGAAAAACCCTTTCTTTGGGGAAAGGGTTTTTCAGAAGCAAATGGTTCCAGGTAGAACCTCAGCCCTTGTAGAAGAACCCTTTTGGAACCCTTATTTCTCAGAGTGTATACATAATACTATAGTTTACAGAACATTGCAGTTCAATAATAACCCATATTGTATGAAAAGTAACTTAGCATTTTACTAAATTTTACATTTTGCTTGTGTAGTCTGTGGTGGAGATGGTTCCTCAGAGATTTATTTAGCCCATTTATTCCCACTTTAGTTGGTTAATCTCTTCCACATTGGAACAAAATAGTTTTACAAACCTTTAAGTTTTATGTATAAAATATCTATATAGCTATATATAGTTTCAGAAGCCATTTTGTAGCAGTTAAGGTAAAGGGCTTTGTTGGAAGTTGTCACTTTCTGGAGTTTATCTGCTATAACTGGTCAGTGGATTTGATTATCCTTGCATAGAGCTAGCTTAGCTTTTCCCACTCTTTATATCACATATAACGGGATTTACAGAAAAAAAAAAAAAAAGAAAGAGTTTTTCAAGGCTTCTTGGTAACACTAATGGTTCCAGTAAGAACCATTTTGATCCAGAGAACCCTTTAAAACCTATTTCCTGAATAAAGTGTTTTAAAAGGGTTCTTGGTGGAACCCTCCACAAGGAGCCAAAAAGGGTTCTCCTATGAGGACAAGCCGAAGAACCTTATATGGTTCTACTTGGCACTTTTATTTCTAAGAGTGTACAAACAATACATTCAAAAACAAACTTGTTCAGGATTGAAAACAAAATAGAAAATTGGATCTAATAGTAAGAGAGACTTTGACAAAGTCAGTAAAGTCTGTCTGTGTTGCAGGTGAGATGAGGGACCGACTGTATGAGCTGCAGAATATCACTCCTGCAGAGGAGACGCACACTCCTGAGGAGAACTACAACCACCCCCCTGACGACGAGGAGCTGCTGGAGCAGCAGGCCATCGTCTTCGATGGAGAAGACCTGATAGAAAGCATCTACAGGGAGGTCCAGAACATGAGGAAGAACATCCAGCAGCTCAGGACGGACGTCAAGCGCCTTGGAAAGCAGAACAGCCGGTTCCTGACGTCCGTCAGGAGGATCAGCAGCATCAAGCGCGACTCCAACGCTCTGGGCCGGGACATCAAGGTCAGAGGTGAGGCCATTTATGCTCGACTGGAGCAGATGGGGAAGCTGTGCAAGCACCTGGACGAGGAGCAGGGACCGACCTCCGCCACAGCTCGCATGGTGCGGTCACAGTACGTGTCTCTGACCAACACCTTCCACAATGCCATATCTGAGTACAACGAAGCCGAGATGGCCCAGAGGGAGAACTGCAAAACGCGCATCCAGAGGCAAGCGGAGATCATGGGCAAGGAGGTGACCAGGGAGCAGATCGACGAGATGATCGAGACGGGCAAGTGGAACGTCTTCTCCGACAACCTCCTCCTCGAAGGGAAGACCGCGAGGTCGGCGCTCAGCGAGATCGAGACCCGGCACAAGGAGCTCCTGGAGCTGGAGGGTCGCATCAGGGACATTCACGAGCTGTTCTCTCACATGGCCCTGCTGGTGGAGGAGCAGGGCTGCATGCTGGACAACATCGAGGCTAACGTCGGCGCCACCGAGGACTACGTCACCAAGGCTTCAGCTCAGGTCAAGAAGGCTGTGAGATACAAGAAGAACAATCCGTGCAAGAAACTCTTTTGCTGTTGCTTCCCTTGCTGCAACTGACCAGCAAACCTTCTTCTTATGTTGTGCTTTAATTTGTGGATTTATTTAAAAAACTTCAGTGCATAACTTTTAAATATTAACAATATAGTAATATATAGTATAATAACCACTAAGCCTAAGCTTGTGTCGCCCGCTGACAGTAAGGCGATGCGCACAGGAAGTGAGTCGTTTAACGTCTAGACAAACGGAGACAGCGGGAGACACGCTTAAAAATAAAAGTGCTAAATAGAATCATATAAGGTTCTTTGGCTTGTCCTCATAGGCGAACCCTTTTCGGCTCCAGGTAGAACCTTTTTACAATGGTTCCACCAAGAACCCTTTTAAAACCCTTTATTCAGGAAAGGGTTCTCTGGATCAAAATGGTTCTCACTGGAACCATTAGTGTTACCAAGAACCCTTGAAAAACCCTTTCTTCGGGGAGAGGGTTTTTCAGAAGCAAATAGTTCCAAGTAGAACCTCAGCCCTTGTAGAAGAACCCTTTTGGAACCCTTATTTCTAAGAGTGTATGCGCTAAAATAAATTAGAGCTATTTTCTTAATCGATTGATCTGTCGATTATTTTCTCGATGAATCGTTTGGTCCATAAAATGTCAGAAAACGTTGATCAGTGTTTGTCAAACCTGGAAATGACGATGTTCTCCAACGTCTTTGTTTTGTCCACAAACCAAAATGATTCAGTTTTGATGATTTCTTTGTTTATGTGGAGCAAAGAAAGGAAGGAAATATTCACATTTAAGAAGCTGAAACAATCAGAAATCTTTAGTTTTAATCGTGAAAAAAAGCTTCAAACGAAAACACGGGTGTTTGGATAAAAGCCGCGTGATTGGATAAAAGCTTCTTGTTCACAGAGACCAAAACAGAGGTAGAATAACAGCGTGGTTATGCAGTTATGCACTGCAGCTTTAACTGTAATGAATCAGCGACTCCGCTCGTCGTCTCTTCACTGAGCCAGTTTCAAACCACAGGTTCATATGCAAACACAGTGTTTCGTTAGATAAGGGTGTTACGTTTCCTGATTGTTGCTGAGAACAGCTTAGACATGTCAGGTCTTACTGTCTTTGGTTTTCTAGCTACCGTGTAATTACTGTCACGCACGACTAATTAGCTTATTTCTTGTTAACGTTCAGAAGTCCTTTTATAGTCGATGAAAGTCGGGTTTCACGCAGTGCCACTCTGCGGTCGACGCAGCGTGAACCTGGGCCAGAGAGTACGGCCTATTTTTTGTTACGGCCGTTGCCTCATGATTCTTTAGAAATGCATTCAGGACAAAACACACACAACCTCTGATTGTGGTTAGCTTGTGTGTGTGTGTGTGTGTGTGTGTGTGTGTGTGTGTGTGTGTGTGTGTAGTTCTCACCACCCACAGACAGGGCTTAAGTTAGTCTGAGTTTCAGTGCCCACCCCCCCCCCCCCCCTTGCGTTGGTTGGTGCCATAGGTTCTGTCAGTGTTTTCTCTGATATTGACAAATGCATACATGTGTTTTCATTTAGGGAGAGGATGACAAACTCATCAGGTCAGATGACTCTGTGTTTGCACAGCGGTTGCCTCTCCGTCAAATCCTGTTTGTGTGATGTGAGAGGAAAAACTGAAATGATTCTAATATGACTGTGTCTCTAACACCCACTGGAGGGGGGGAATCCCTGTTCAGTATGAAAATGTGTGATGTGTGAGCATCGTACAGTATGCAACAAACGCACCACGGCCTCTGCTCGGTGTCGAAAAAAACGGGTGTGCAATGATTGCACTTCCTCTCTGGTGCGTGCGTGCGTGCGTGTGTGTGGTGTGAGGGGAAAAATTTACCAACAGCATGACTGGCTTTATTTGCACTGTGGTTTTAATTGGTTTACTCAGTCAGACCCGTTCTCCCGTTGTTGTGTTGATCTTGTCGTTTGGATCATTGTTGTCATTGGTGTGTGTGTGTGTGTGTGTGTGTGTGTGTGTGTGTGTGTGTGTGTGTGTGTGTGTGTGTGTGTGTGTGTGTGTGTGTGTGTGTGTGTGTGTGGGTGTGTGTGGGTGGGGGTGGGTGTGTGTGTGTGGGTGGGGGTGGGTGTGTGTGTGTGGGGGTGGGGGTATGGGGGTGGCGGTGGGGGTGTGTGTCTGTCTGGGGGTGTGTGTAAATCACTATAGCAACCAGGATGGCCGAGTGGTTAAGGCGTTGGACTTAAGATCCAATGGACAATAGTCCTCGTGGGTTCGAACCCCACTCCTGGTAGCAAATAGAAGTTTTAATACAAGTGGTGCATGAAAAAACAGTTGGGTATATTTGCTAACATGCTGAGTATATAATCTGCATATAGGAGGAGTTTACAGTGCTGTACAAACATCTTGGACCACAATTCTCTATCACTCTGTATGCAGCTTTCAATAACAAATGCTTTCTGCAACAAAAAAAACCCCAGAAACAAATGGGTATAGTGTAGAACAACAGCTCTACTGGTTCTCTTCAACCTTTAGAGCAGTTGTCAGCAATTAGTGGCCCAAAACTGGCCCGCCAGAGCATCAGTATGTGGGCCGACAGATGGTTTAGCAAATCTGATCTTAAATTATTTCACACACACACACACACAAAATAATCATCAGAATTGGACACACACAAAACACACACTGTTGCACAGCACTGCATCACGACTAAATGCACCAAATTAAAAATATGAATATCAATGCTACTATTTCTGTCATTTCTGCCACTCTTACGCCCCCCCCCCCCCCCCCCAGTTTTGTTCTATAAGAAGACGAAATGTTCTATTTTGATGATCTGGTGCCACCTAGTTGTAGAAGATGGGACCATTAACCTTATTCACTGGAATGAAGCAGTCGTGTCTCTGTTTACAGTAACTGGACAGTGATTTTTGTAAACCTGCAGAGGCCTGGAATTAAGACTCATATTTTTAAGATTATTAGGTTATTATTATTATTATTATTATCATCTACGTGGAGTCTTATGTTTTAAAAAAGGTTATGGCCAGTTCTGGATTAAATGATTCAGAAACAGATTCATTTTATACTTAGAGGTTTGTGTTGTAGCATATTCTATATATAATGTATATCTGTGACGTTGAAATGAAAAGGCTGTTACGTGTTTGTACTTATTTTCACCTCATTTGTCACATGTTCCATTGACCTGATGAAATGTTGCTCCTCTTCAGGTGAAAGTTTTGGGATCTTTACGTGATCCCTTTTATTCATCTATTGTTGTATGTAACCCAGCTGACGAGGGAATCAATGACAGTAAATAAATGAATACGGACAAAACATGTTGAAATGCTTCAAAATAATGTTGTGACACACACACTTATAGTGTAGTGTCATAGTGTAGTATGTCGTCCAAAAATGGTAAAAAGTCCAGCAGAGACAGCGTTAATGTGGGTTTTGCAGCGTTGAATTAAAACCATTTGTCATTGGTGTTTAAATGTGACTTTGTGTTTCTTTCTTTCTCATTTCTCAGATGAACATCACTGTAAACTGACCACATACATTTCAAAAGCTGAATAAAAAGTCTTAAACTTTCTGAACTATTTAAACAATAACATACATTTACAATACATTGATAAATAAAGTGAATATTGTTGTTTAGAAGTAGTTTTAGTATGAAAGACAAACTGTTTATAAAGAAAAGAACGTGAGGTCACGTGGAGCGGAGGCCACGCCCTCCCAGCGTCCACGTATCACAGGTGACGTAAATGAGCAGGTGATTAGGCCAAACCACTCACACCTGTGACACCTGCTGTATATAAACAACTCCTTCACCTGCTTCATTCTCTGAGCCTCAGTGAATCATCACCTGAGCAGCTGAGCCTGAACTGAAGGTGAAGTAAAAACGCTCAGTCGATCCTTTTCTCTTTAATCTTGTTCACATTTAAACGCGTTGTTTCTTTCTAACGTCTTTGTTTTTTCTTAGACTCTGCGATTGAAATACTGCTCATCCACCCGGCGTAATGATGTCTGTTCGGTGAGAGCCACAAACCAAACCCCGTTCAAATGTTCTGCCGTTTTTGTGAACTAACGCTTTAATAAGTGACTTTCTTTCCAAAACCTTTGTATCTAGGACTTTTTTCCGGCTCCGTTTGATCAAGCTGAACAATTCGTCTCATCGACATTTGTGATAGAATCCCTCCTTTTAACGAACATTTTAACTTGTACTACTTTCATCTCTTACAGGTTCCGTGAGCCTGACAAACCAGTCCAAACTCCAGCGTTAACGCCGAGACTCACGAAGGAGGTTTGTAGAAAATGACTTTTGATAGAAAACTAGTGGAATTACTTTTGTGTACGTGTTTATTTTCCATTAACTAGCATCATTATTCATCACCAGGTGAAAGAAGACGCCATGACACACGGCCTGAATCCAGCCTCTTCACTTCCGGTTCTTCTTATTCCGCTTCCGCCCGGAGTCGGCATCACTTCCTGGTCAGAGTCACTTGGACAAGGAACAGACTCTACACAGGTGAGAGTGGACACAGAACATGCTTTGCTTTTGTTAGCATTTTTATATTGTAATATTAGTTCTTAAGCTTTGTGTTTTTAACGTCTTCTCTTTGCTCTGTTTCAGAATCCTGGGTAAACTGAAGGCACTGATTTAACTCTAGCTCTAGGTAACCACAGCGTTGTCTGCATGTTTCCTTTGTGCTAATCACATGTTAGCTGTCATAATGGAGTGTTCTCTGACTGTTTAGTTTATTCACTCTCACAGGTTTCAGAAGCTCCATCCTGAGTCACTGCAGCAGACTTTCAACAGGTGATTTAATTCCCCCCCCCCCATGTGCTCACTTGCTCACAGCAATGGTTGCTAAACTTACTCCTGCACCAATTTCTACATCATGGCACACAGGTGTTAAATGGTGACTTAAATGTTTGGGATTCCCTTATCTTAATTATTCCAACATAATTACATCACCATTTAATGATCAGGTAAAGCTACGTTTCCTCTCTATTTATGCATTTGTCTTTCTCTCATTCAGGTGCTAAAAATGATCCTCAAGAGAGAAAATCCAGGCCAATGGATGTGATGCAGAAAGTGCTTTTATTCAAGTTGAGGTACGAGCTGCAACACGTAGCTTTTTTTGTCACATTCTCCTCTTGCACTTCTTCTTCAGGATTCCTGTGCTGACTTTTCCTGCAGCAGTGGAAACTTAGACAACAATCTGCCAGAGAAGCAGGTAAATCTCCATCCACTCATCTGTTTGACCACAAGATGGCGCCAGAGGACAGGCTTTAACCTTGATTTTTCTTGTCTTTTTTTTCAGACTCTGGGGATGTGTGAAGGAGTCATGCAGGAATAGAACCCTCCAATAATCTGCACAGGTACATTTCATTGAAACTGTTGTGCAATTGTGTTGAATAAACATTTGCTCAAAGGCATTTAAACAAAGTTACTTGTTGTTTTGATTTGAGGTCAAGCGTTTAGCTTATATTTAATCTGGCATTTATTTTTATTTTCACTCGGTCCTTCCTGTTGGCCACACATGCAATTCATGCAACAAGCTGCTAATTTGGAAGATGCTAAATTTCCTCCATTTTGCTAAATTTGGAGTAACTGACTAAAAGTTGGTTTAAATTGCTTCAATGTGTATCGAGCTTTAGTTGTGTTGCATCTCCTTGACTCTCAGGTCTAACTTTAACTGCTTTAGAAATTACCCAAATCCCAAAGGGCTTCTGATTTGAGCTAATGTGCAAGACCTTGGTCTTTAAATACTTGTGCTAATGCTGTAGGCTAAACTTAACACCTGAAGATGTAACTTTTAATCGTCTTCCATTGTGTCCTTGCTAAATTTGGAGTATCTGACTAAAGTGTTGCTTTAAATAACCTAGATGTAGAGCTGAAACGATTAATTGATTACTCAATTAATCGCCAACTATTTTGATAATCGGTTTAAAGCTTTTTTCCATGATTAACAAGATTTGTGATTCAAGTCTTTAGTAGTGTTGGCCACAATCCAAAAAGGCGGTTAGCTTTGAGTAATGCAACAAGCTGCTAATTTGGAAGACCATAGTCTTTAAGTACTTGTGCTAATGTCTGAAGAAAGTCTAATTTGTTTCAATGCAGACTTATTGTGAACACTCAGCCTTATGTTGACTGTCATTGTGTCTCACATGGACAATCTTTATTGGTGTTCTGCAAAACAAGGGTCACTTTGTCTCCTAGGTCTAACTTGGTGTCTCGTCTTCTGCAGGATGCTGTTGAGATGATGCTCCACTCGGCTGAGAAACCAGAAGCTCCTTGAAGAGACAACTGTGCACCATCATGTGAGTTGTGTTGCAGCATGTCACCACTTCTGTTGAAGTTGTTTTTCTTTGTCTTCCAGAATGAAGATGGACTCTTGCAAGAATAGTTTCCTCCAAGCTGTGCTACAAAATAGTAAGAGATGTGGCCCCAACCCCTCTTTCACTCCCTAGTTTAGTTAGTCTGCACCAGTGTTTGCATTTGTTAAAGTTAAATAAAAAGTCAAAAGAAGTTGAGATTGTGTCTGTCTTTATTTGCTGCTTTTTGTAAAAACTGGTGAAGAAGAAGAAGAAGATTTTTCACTCATTGTCTGGAGAGAAACATGTGTTTAGATAGTGCAATGCAGGGGTTTTTGTGTTTCAAAATAAAAACTTCAACTATACTTTGTTTCAAATTGTTTTTTCAAAAAATCAAGCATACAATTTTCTTTGTCTTTATTACATTTATATATTAAAATAATCAGGCAACAGGAATGTTTGTCATTAACTTTTAGCTTTATTTAGATAAACAAATTACTCTACAACAGTAAACATTACTTTATGTAGATATAGTGAAGCGAGGAAGAACAGAGTTTCTTCTCCACTGTTTGACTACATGTCCACGCTCATGGAGCAGACTAAACACACTGGTGAATACAAATGGACGTGAATACTCATCATCTCAGAGCGCTGGAAGAAGCAGCCGACATCGTGGAGAAGATGATGGACGTCAACCAGTTTCTGCAGAAGAGAAGACAGGACATGGTTTAACTGGTGCTCTTTCACAAGTCAAGGACAAAAGGTCAGAACAGGCTCTGACATCACTTTGTCTACATCAACTGTGTCATAGTTTAGAGGCTCACATTGAAAATAATCTATCACTTTATTTAACATAAGCCTTCACTTTTTCATTAAACAGACCATTTTATTGTTTTATTCATTTATCTCTGATGTTTCAGCTCTTGTTGTTTTTAACTTGGAATGGATTAGATTAGACACCTGTTCTACACAAGAAAAACTGATCCTGGATTATCTAAATTTGACATTTATTTTATGAATACCGGGTTAAATTTATTATAAAAGGCACCATGATTTGCAAAAGACGAGATTATGTTCAATTGTTGCAAAATTATATATTAAAAACGTTACGAAAACATAGTAACATTTAGATTTTATACATTTTTATATTTTGACAAATTGGAAAAAGTGACATTTCAGTTATTTAAAATATAAAAGGAGATGCTATATAAAAAGATTGGATTAAAAATATGATTTTCCAGGTAAAGCGGGAGAATTCAAAGTTAGATCATTTTGTTTTTACTGTTAAAAAAACAGGAATTGAATGTTTCTTTGAGGATTATTGGGTTAAATTTATTGTGAAATCTGACAACTGCACAAAGATTATTATATTTGATTGTTGCAAATTTATACAGAAAATAATAATGTTATAAAATGCATAGTAAAATTACGATTTTATACATTTTTAGATTTTGTCACAGACAAAACGTTTAATCATTTGATTTGCCAGGTTACGCAGGAGAATTAATCATTTTGTTTCTTTCTATTAATAACAACAATTGAATGTTTCTTTGAGGAGATTGTGAGAGTAATATCTTTAATGGCGTTACAGGTTTTACACTAAATGGTCATTCTATCGACGTGTCACTGATAAAAGACCAATTCAATATGATTTATTTTGTTGTTCTTTCTTCCTCACAGGTTTATTTAAAAAGTGGACAATAAAAGATGTTAAATTAGACAAATCAGGATTCACATAAGAAGACACTGGTCTATTATCTTCCTAAAATGGACTAAAATTATTATAACGTTATATTGAAGAGCTGAAATTAGATTTTAATGACATTTGAATGGAGTTAGTTTCTAATCAGTGTTATCACAATAATATGTTTACTTAGTAAACAGTCTGTTTTTTTTGGATAGATATGGTCAAAATATAATGGTAGAAACAAAATGGACAAACTGTTTTTTCCTCGTGTCAGAGGAGAAGAAGCGGCGGACGGGTTCTTCATGGCGGCTGACCGCGGGCCGTGTCTTCAGTGTCTTCATGGCGGCTCGACTTGTCTTCAGTGTCTTCATGGCGGCTCGTCTCGTCTTCTTCTCCAGCAGAACATTCTGGAACTCTTCGCTTTGACTCCCCGACATCACGGCCGACAGTTCCCCGACATCTCTGCCCTCTCAGACGGCTTGTAGCACGGTCTTCTTCCTCTATACCTGGCCGCCGCCACACCTGACCTGCTACTCAAATGTTTGCTCCATTTCCCATGATGCAGCGCTTCCTGTTTGGCGGTTTCACAAAGTGCTTTTCGGTGCACTAGCACCACCTTCTGGAAAGGAGTGTGGGTATGAATTCTACAACACTACAGTCTATGAAATAACCTTTAAGTCATAAAAAAAAGTATACATATATATATATGTGTGTTCAGTGGAGTGTGATAGTACTCGAATAAACTAACATCAAAGATAGGTAGAAAGACATGGCTTGAACAGTGTTTTGCTGCCACCTAGTGAGCAGCTGAAGTACATATCCGCTTCAAAGCCTCTCGTTTCATTGAATCTTCATTTTTCTCCAACATACAAATTTAAGAAGGTTTTGATAATTTCCAGAAACTCTAAAATGATCAAATGAACTTATAGGCATGCGTTGTTTACCGTGGATTCATTTCTTGGAGCTTTATTTTGCCGACGCGACACAATAAGACAGTTTTGTGTTTATGTTTGGACAGTTTGGTTTTTGTTGACATACTATACTCGGACATTTAGACAGTTTATGTTTGGACAGTTTTTGAAGACATACTTTACTTGGACAGTTTTAACAGCTTTTAAGGCCTTTAAAGAGTACCTTCAGCAAATACTAATATGATTTAAAACAGACACAGAGGTCGAGGTAAATACGTAGGACTCCCGTATGGTAAAAACATAAAAGAACTCATTTACTTTGAAGGTATACTTGCAGTATTTACAGTACGCACATTTGCTTTGTCCTTACTGTAAATACACACACACACACACATTTAGTACAAAGTTGAAGTTCAGTCTGAGGTTACGTATGAGTGTGTCAGTGTCACAGCTTAGTATGATTACTCACAGTGTGGTGATATTTGCGGTACATGGCCATCCTCAGCAGCTTGTTCAAATAGTCTTCTAACTGTTTCTGTAGGAACACACACACACACACACACACACTAGATTTTGGCCACTGTGAGTATTTTAATGATGAATTCCATGCATGTGAACAAAGAGTCAGTGTTTTTATGAGACAGAGCTGCAGGCGACGAGAGCTCGTCAGGTGAGAGAAACAAATGTTTAAACAGGGAAAGCAGGCGAGACGTACCCTCCTGCTGGAGACCTGCTCGTCTCGCACCAGCTCGTCGGCGCCTCCCCTGGGCAGCGAAGGCATCTCCCTCACCTCGCTCTTCCTCACCGTCCTTCGTCTCACGGTGTGGCTGCGACACAGAGCAGAGGGAAAATATCCAGACGTTAAAACAGTTTCGGGTCATTTACATAAAAAACGCTTACGTCAACCCATAGACTTCTAAGTAAATTGACTCAGTCAAAACAGTGAAGGCAAATTTCAGTAAAATAACTTAGCTAGCTTAGTTATCTCTACCTCCTCGTGAGGTTTAAGAGTTTAGAAATAACAACTAACTGAATTGTGCGTTTACAAAACGAATTAAAATTGTACAGAAAGTGTCATAAAAACAGGCCGTGAAATTTTTTTTCCGTGAAAACAAAAAAATATATTTGGGTAAAAAAAATTTTTGCGAAAATAAACACCGAAAAAAGATATTTTGTATAAAAAGAGCCCGGAAAAAATTTCATATAAACAGACCCCCCAAAAAATATCGTAAAAACAGACCCCAAAAAAATATTTCGTAAAAACAGAAGCCCCAAAAAAATATTTCTTAAAAACAGACCCCAAAATAAAATATTTCGTAAAAAACAGACCCCATAAGAAAATCTTTCTTAAAAACAGACCCTGAAAAAAATCTTTCGTAAAAACAGACACTGAATTTTTTTTTGTATAAACAGACACCCCCAAAAAATATTGGAAAAAACAGACCCCCCCAAAAAATCTTTCTTAAAAACAGACTCCGAAAAAAAATTATTGTTTAAACAGACTCTGAAAAAAAACTTGTAAAAAACAGACTGCAAAAATTATTTTGTATAAACAGACCACAAAAAAGTAGTAAAAACAGACCCCGAAAAAAATATTTTGTATAAACAGACCCCGAATAAATAATTCATAAAAAGTCTCAATATAAACTGTCTATTATACTGTGAATATATATATATATATATATATATATATATATATATATATATATATATAAGATATAAATATACATATATATATATATATATAAAGATACTTTCAATATAAGAAGTAAAAGTGGATCCTTTCAGCAGCGTTTAAAAGATGAAGGGGAAAGCTACGTCCAGCAGATGGCAGCATTTCCCAAGATGCAATTCAACAACAACAAAAAAACTTTATTAGTCTCCGTGGAGCAGTTCAAAACACACAGGGCAGTTAGGTATGAACACAGGTGTGGAGTTTATCTCTGTTTTAGCTCAGTGTTTTAACGAGGACATGAACGTTCATTCATTACAGGTGAGGCTTCTCCTGCACACAGCGACACCGAACTTGAAGAGCGCGGTTTACTTCCCGTGACTTGGTACGGTCCACTCCGCCCCCCGGTGTGGATGTATTTAAAATGTTCCACTTAGTGTTTATCTTTCGGAGCTTCAGAAAAGCAGCAGAGAGGACGAGGAACAGCGCGGACAAACATGTGGTAACTCAACGACACACAAACACACATTTCTGAGTGTTTCTGTTCTCACTGTTGCTAACGTCCGTTCACAGGTGTTTACATTACACCTGCTGCTGCAGCTAATGTGACGTCACTGCTCCTCCGCATGACGAACCGTGCACGTGTGTTGTCAATGCAATTAGTCAAAAAGTGTCTTCATACTGTCGAAAATGTCCTAGTATATCATGTCAACAAAAACTGTCCAAATATAAACTGTCAAAAATGTCCTGGTAATTGACCAAAAAAGTCCATAAAAATGTTTGTCCAAAATTTGACCAAAAAAATGTTTGTCCAAAATTTGACCAAAAAAATGTTAGTCCAAAATTTGACCAAAAGAAGTCCAAAAATGGTTTGTCCAAAATGTGACCAAAAGGTCATACTTTAGCATGCTGTCCAACATTTGACCAAAAAGTCAAACTATAGTATGTCATCCAAAATTTGACCAAAAAGAAGTCCAAAAATGGTTTGTCCAAAATGTGACCAAAAAGGAATAATATAGCATGTCGTCCAAAATTTTACCCAAAAAAGTAAAAATAGAATGTTTTTGTCCAAAATTTGACCAAAAAGTCATACTATAGCATGTCGTCCAAAATTTGACCAAAAAGTAATAATATAGCATGCCGTCCAAAATTTGACCAAATAAAGTTTTTAAAGTGTCGTCCAAAATTTGACCAAAAAGTCATACTATAGCATGTCGTCCAAAATTTGACCGAAAAAGTTTTTAAAAAATGTTGTCCAAAATATGACCAAAAACTAATAATATAGCATGTCGTCCAAAATTTGACCAAAAAAAGTTTCAAACATTTTTTGTCCTAAATTTGACCAAAAAGTCATACTATAGCATGTTGTCCAAAATTTGACCAAAAAAGTTTTTAAAAATTGTTCAAAATTTGACCAAAAAGTCATACTATAGCATGTCGTCCAAAATTTGACCAAAAAAGTTTTTTAAAAATGTTGTTCAAAATTTGACCAACAAGTGGTATTATAGTATGTCGTCCAATATTTGACCAAAAACAGTCAAAAAACTTTGTCCAAAATTTGAACAAATAAAGTTTTTAAAGTGTCGTCCAAAATTTGACCAAAAAGTCATACTATAGCATGTCGTCCAAAATTTGACCGAAAAAGTTTTTAAAATTTGACCAAAAAGTCATACTATAGCATGTCGTCCAAAATTTGACCAAAAAAGTTTTTAAAAAATGTTGTTCAAAATTTAACCAAAAAGTGGTACTATAGTATGTCGTCCAAAATTTGACCAAAAACAGTCAAAAAACTTTGTCCAAAGTTTGACCAAAAAGTCATACTATAACATGTCATCCATCCATCCATCCATCCATTATCTACCGCTTCCAATCCAAAAAAAAGAAAGAAAATGTTTTTGTCCTAAATTTGACCAAAAAGTCATACTATAGCATGTCGTCCAAAATTTGACCAAAAAAGTTTTTAAAAAATGTAGTTCAAAATGTGACCAAAAAGTCATACTATAGCATGTCATCCATCCATCCATTATCTACCGCTTCCAATCCAAAAAAAAGAAAAAAAATGTTTTTGTCCTAAATTTGACCAAAAAGTCATATTATAGTAAGTCCAAAATTTGGCCAAAAAAGTTTTTAAAAATTGTTCAAAATTTGACCAAAAAGTCATACTATAGCATGTCGTCCAAAATTTGACCAAAAAAGTTTATTAAAAATGTTGTTCAAAATTTGACCAACAAGTGGTATTATAGTATGTCGTCCAATATTTGACCAAAAACAGTCAAAAAACTTTGTCCAAAAAGTCATACTATATAGCATGTCATCCATCCATCCATTATCTACCGCTTCCAATCCAAAAAAAAGAAAAAAAATGTTTTTGTCCTAAATTTGACCAAAAAGTCATACTATAGCATGTCGTCCAAAATTTGACCAAAAAAGTTTTTAAAAAATGTAGTTCAAAATGTGACCAAAAAGTCATACTATAACATGTCGTCCAAAATTTGACCAAAAAAGTTTTTAAAAAATGTTGTTCAAAATTTAACCAAAAAGTGGTACTATAGTATGTCGTCCAAAATTTGACCAAAAACAGTCAAAAAACTTTGTCCAAAGTTTGACCAAAAAGTCATACTATCGCATGTCATCCATCCATCCATGATCTACCGCTTCCAATCCAAAAAAAAGAAAAGAAATGTTTTTGTCCTAAATTTGACCAAAAAGTCATATTATAGTAAGTCCAAAATTTGGCCAAAAAAGTTTTTAAAAATGTTGTTCAAAATTTGACCAACAAGTGGTATTATAGTATGTCGTCCAATATTTGACCAAAAACAGTCAAAAAACTTTGTCCAAAATTTGACCAAAAAGTCATACTATATAGCATGTCATCCATCCATCCATCCATCCATCCATTATCTACCGCTTCCAATCCAAAAAAAAGAAAAAAAATGTTTTTGTCCTAAATTTGACCAAAAAGTCATACTATAGCATGTCGTCCAAAATTTGACCAAAAAAGTTTTTAAAAAATGTTGTTCAAAATTTGACCAAAAAGTGGTATTATAGTATGTCGTCCAAAATTTGACCAAAAACAGTCCAAAAACTTTGTCCAAAATTTGACCAAAAAGTCATACTATAGCATGTCGTCCAAAATTTGACCAAAAAAGTTTTTAAAAAATGTTGTTCAAAATGTTGTTCAAAAAGTGGTACTATAGTATGTCGTCCAAAATTTGACCAAAAAGTCATGCTATAGTAAGTCCAAAATTTGGCTAAAAAGTCATACTATAGTAAGTCCAAAATGTGTTCAAAATTTGACCAAAAAAAGTATTTTATTAAGACGATTAACTCACTAACCTGATCCCCAACCAAGAACTGGAGTAAATGAACATGTTTGTTCAATGCATATGATTGTGCTTCCTTGACCAATAAGTGATACTATAGTATGTCGTCCAAAATTTGACCCAAAAATATTTAGTCCAAAATTTGACCAAAAAGTGATACATTAGCATGTCGTCCAAAATTTGACCAAAAAAGTTTTTAAAAAATGTTGTTCAAAATTTGACCAAAAAGTGGTACTATAGTATGTCGTCAATTAACTCACTAACCTGATCCCCAACCAAGAACTGGAATAAATGAACATGATTGTTCAGTGCATATGATTGTGCTTCCTTTGTTATGTTGTGAAAACAATAAAAAGAATGTTGTGCAAAAAGAAAATGTCTTCAGTAAAGTATGTTTTCAAAAAATGTTAAAATGCAATATAGCATCAAAACTGTCAAAAATGAGTATCTAGTGTTCGAGACAGTCCAGGTGTTTTACAAGCATGATTGTAGGACGTGTTGATGCTATTGTGGATGTAAGATTGTTCAAACTAAATTCACTATTAAGTTAAGGTTACATCATAAATCTAATGCTTTAAGTGAATAACCAATAAAAACAAAGCAGTGACTTAAAGTAAACGAGTAAAAAGACACATTGGGCAACACACTTTGTGTACAAGTGAAATGTTAACAGACTAAAGCCTTGTCTCTGTATTTATAGAGTAGGAGGTCCTCCACCCTGTGCACTTCATGGAGGAGGAGGAGCTAAAAACAGTGAGCTAACCCTTTAACGGAGAAAACTAGTGACGCTCACACAGTTCATGTGCTGATCGTGTTTAAGCAGCAGTTACTAAACAAACACCTGGACCCAAAAAACCTCATTTTAGTGAACAGGAACCCTTTACCACCTCTAGGAAGCCGGGGACTGCCATGTTGTGGACTGGAACAATGCCTCAGGTCGTGGAACCAAACCCGCCGGACTGGAACGACCCTGCAGTCGTGGGACCGAACTTGCTGGACCTGGCGCAACGGTGGGTTTGCGCCAGTCCAGCAGGTTCAGTTCTACAACTGCTGGGTTGTTCCAGTCCGGTGGGTTTGGTTCCACAACCGTGAACCCAAAACGTTGTGAAAAACCACAACCTGGCAACCCTCGCGCTGCACGCAGCCCCAGCCGTTGTGGAAACCAAACCTGGCAACCCTCGCGCTGCACGCAGCCCCAGCCGTTGTGGAAACCAAACCTGGCAACCCTCGCGCTGCACGCAGCCCCAGCCGTTGTGGAAACCAAACCTGGCAACCCTCGCACTGCAAGCAGCCCCAGCCATTGTGGAAATCAAACCTGGCAACCCTGACCAAAAAAAAAGTTTTTTTTCACCAAAACTAGCTTTTGTACAACCCAACCTGGCAACCATCACCCCCCCACACATCCATCACCACCTTGCACACCTCAGCCCCACACCAGTGACCCATTACCCTCACACCCCCTCACCAGTGATCCATTACCCTCACACCCCCACACCAGTGACCCATTACCTTCACACCCCCACACCAGTGACCCATTACCCTCACACCCCCAGCATACGTCACCAATCATCCTTTCGCACAACCTCGTCCTGGAACCGAACCCGCAACCTTGAGATCCGAACATCGCCCCCAGTCTTGGTCGAGGACAAAGCCGCTGCGCCACCGACTTGTTGTAAATATAGGATTTTTCGTCCCCTTTCAATCGTAACTTTGCACGTTGGACTTTAAAAATATTAGTCTTTGCGGGATTCGAACCCACGACCTCAAAACTTGACAGCAGCGTTCTTACCCACTGAGCCACCGGTTCTGACATTGGTACATGTTTTCGGCGAGGTATGGCTGTTTATATTGACTCTTAAACTAAAAGAAAGCATCACTGTGGGATTCGAACCCAAAACCTCAGGGATGTGAGTCATCTGCTGACAGTCTGAGCCACTTGTCCAGATGCTTTCTCACACATTTTCGGTAATCATAATTTTTCTGTTGTGGTCAGAGTTTCTTTAAGTATTGACATTTTTTCCAAAACTCTCTGGACTCTACAATATCGGAATATTGTCAGGTGATCAAGTTTCAAAAAGACAAAAAGACAAACAGTTTAATTCTGGGCTTCTCTGGAATCGAACCCCGGTCTCCCGCTCCATGAGCCAACGTCAAACTCATAGAGCTATGCAACATAACAAGGAAATTTTTTGGTTTTGTTTTATTTGTTTTTTCCGTCTGTCATATTGGTATAGGTGTTCAACAGTGTGATGACGCAAATGTTTATAATTCAATGCAATCAGTCAAAACCTCTTTGAACAAGCATCTGCGTGATAAGGCTCAGAGAAATCACATGGTTGTGGAACAGAACCTGCAAACCTCGCTGTTGTGGACCGGGCTAAGACTACCATGGGCGACACTGGCCCCTTTTCAGGGGTGAGTCAGTGTGTGTGTGTTTGTGTGTGTGTGTCCTGCCAGTGACCAATGATGGACGTACGACAATTGTTGTTGTGTCAAAAATACTTTTATTTGTTATTATTATTCATTTCAAACCCACAATGGAGAACACAGCTTCTCCTGTGAAGAGAGTTCAGGTTCAGACTGGTTGTTGCTCGCAGCGACAATACATTATGCTAATTTAAGCTAATCGCCTGCTTGCGCTAGCTTCACATTTAATCAAATGTTCCACCTGAAAATATATAATAGACACAGTGAATAGGGCTGAACGATATGGACAAAATGTCAAATCTCGATATTCATGCCAGATATCTCGATATCGATATCGATAAGATAAGATACGATATGACTACAGGTTCGGTGAAAACCAAGCATTTTTAAGAAAAATAAAAACATTATACAAAAGACTGTGGAAAGTGCAGTATTATTGATGAGAACTCACTGCCAGTCATCAACATTAACATAAAGTCACCAAAGAATAAATAAAAAATCATTTTTCATCATCATCACATTTTTTACTGCAGCTCCACTTTAATGTTCGATGCGTTATCAGTCATCACGCAAACCTGTTGGTCCTCCTTCAAGTCCCAGTGTGCTAACCGTTAGCAGCTAACGCAGCTCTCATCCTGCGCTATATTATCACCTGTATGTTCCCCGGGGAAGAAGGACTTCTGCAGACAGCGGGTCCTGAGTTTGTTGTAATAAAACGGATCGTTAAACTGATGTAAGGTTCGGTTGTCCGGCTTGACCACAGGTCCGTGGTTGTGGCGAAATGATCAATGATTTATGTTTTGGCACAAAATCGCCACCGGCCTCATTATCTTCCGCACACATGTCACTATTCTTTCTTTTTTTTTATTTTCCCACTCTGTGTCGTGTGTGTGAGGGGGAAAATCTATATCGTTTATATCGTCGCTTTTTTGATATTAATATCTTGAATGTTCATATCTCGATATCGATACGATAACGATATATCGTTCAGCCCTAACAGTGAATATCGTGCACGTTAACAACAGTACATAAACCAAATTAAACGAATATGTCAGGAAGTTGTTTTTTAAATGCGAAAAGTGCGAGATTGGTTGCTCCTCGCAGCTACATTATGCTAATCGAAGCTAATCGCCTGCTTGCTCTAGCTTCGCATTAATTCAAATCGCCACCTTAAAATACGTAGTAGACAGTGAATATCATGCACAGTAACTGCAGTACATAATCCAAATTAATTGAATATGTCAGGAAGTTGTTTTTTAACTTTGAAAAGAGCCAGACCGGTTCGTCATGCTAATCTAAGCTAATCGCCTGCTTGCTCCAGCTTATTTTATTAAAATCACCACACTGCAATTGACAGCGAATATCACATATGGTAACTACAGTACATAAACCAAATTAAATTAATATAATTAAATAAATATGCCAGGAAGTTGTTTTTGTGTTTTTTTTTAACTTTGAGAAGATCCAGACCGGTTGTTCCTCGCAGCAACAATACATTACGCTAATTTAAGCTAATCGCATGCTTGCGCTAGCATCACATTTATTCAAATAGCCACCCTACAGTATGCAATAGACAGTGAATATCACGCACAGTAACGACAGTACATACATTAAATTAAATTAAATTAAATTAAATTAAATTAAATTAAATTAAATTAAATTAAATTAAATTAAATTAATTAATTAATTTAATTTTAATTAATTTGATTTAATTTAATTAAAAATAATTAAATTAATATGCCAGGAAGTCGTTTTTTAACTTTGAAAAGAGCCAGACCGGTTGCTCCTCGCAGCTATGTTATGCTAATTTAAGCTAATCGCCTGCTTGCTCTAGCTTCACATTGATTAAAAAATATTCTCATCTAAATGAGGCTAATCTAACTGTTATGTAAGCTTATAATGAGCATATTTTAGCACGGTGCACACATATGAATTTAACCTGTTTGTTGGCGTGTGCACATTGTGTTTCACATGGGTAGATTATTGTGCACCTGTGTGTGTGTGTGTGTGTGTGTGTGTGTAGACACCCACCTGCGTGACGGTAGCGGTATCCTCATGAAGGTCTTGTACGTCCTGAGCTCTCTGTGCAGATCCATGAAATGTTTCTCCTTCCTCTTCACCATCCAGGTGAACTCGCCGTGTTTCAGCTCAATCTTGAACACGGCCGGCAGAGACTACGAGATGAGAGCGGGGATTAGATTTGAACAATTTCTTTACGTACGGTTATTTTAAAGCACATTTAACGAGGGGGATAAACTCAAATTATTATAACCAGTTGATTTAAAGACGACAACAGTAACTGTTAGAGAAACAGAATCATAACAGCTCTGTGAAGCAATACTATCAGACCTGACTGAGGGAGCATTTCTGTGCATACAGCAGCAACACAGGTAGAATAATACTTATACCAAGCTATCATTTATTTATTATTGTCTGTTTTTTTAATGAATTAATAGACTTATTTTGCATATTTATTGCATAAAGATGTTTATATATTAGCGTGCCCAGCGCCAGTTTATTTTATTGGTTTTTTTTTTCATTTAACACGACCTTTAATTTCACACTGAAAAAAAACAATCGTGAGATGATTTCAGACAAACAGCGACAACGACGACGACGAATAATAATAATAATATTTGACTGTAGGCGCGCTAAAGGCGCTAAACGAGCTAATGCAGCTAACGGAGCAAACTGGTAAACGGTGCTTGGACTTCTGTGTCGCGGCACGTAAACATGCCGTCACATGCGTCTTTTTCCGGTCTATCTTCATGGAAGCGCATCATGTGTTAACCTAGTGCCCAGCACTATTATATTCTGAACTATTTATCTTTCCACATCAAAACAAACTTTTATTTTGAAATCCTGTGCAATATCATCATATATATTATTATTTCCGCCCCCAGGTCATTTGACTTCCTGCTTTACCTTGTTGACGCTGCGGTTCTGCGACAGGTTAAAGCGGTCCTGAGCGGTGGTGAACCTCTCCACCTCCAGGATTCGGACGGTAATGGGCACAGTGGAGAGGTAGACCTTGGCGCTGGCCTCCTTGAAGCCCACCGTGGCGTACACCGCTGAAAACGGGATACGACAGTCCCCTAGGAGAGAGGAAGAGGAGGAAGGATGAAGGAGGCTTGTGTAGGTAGGTGTTTCTTGGAAGCTCGGGCTGCAGAGTGGGCTGCAACAGACTTTTATGCTTTTGCTCGTGTGGAGAGAGTGTTGAGGTCAACTTTTTTCTCTGGTAAAGTTTGTGAGATCTAAATTAAGTAAAGGAAGAAAAACCACCTTCATGCACGTCCACTGTGAGATTCCTGTGTGAAGCTCAATACATTAAGCTTTTTTCCTCTAATTTTCAACCTTCTGCCTATATATCCTACATTTTATAATTGATCTTGTCATTTTTTAATGTTTTTTTAATTTTGTATTTATGCATTTATTTTTTTATTGTTATTGTTTATTTTATAACTGTTTATTTTTACCTCAACTTTCTGCCATGTTTCTTTTAATTGTTATTCTATGGTTTTATGTTTTTAATTCTAGATTTTAATGTTTTGACCTGTAGCACTTTGAGATGATCAAATGTAAAGTGCAATATAAATAAAATGTATTATTATTATTGCATATTACATATACAGGGATTCTACAAAATAAAACCCTAAGATGACAATTACAAATGTATGGTTTCTAGCATACACTGGTACACTAATCTCTAATTTCCTTTACAAAAATAAAACAGTTTTCACAGGAATAACTGAGTGCTATGTTTGGTTTTGAAGTGTTCCAGTTATATCAAAAATAATTTCATGGATTTGTATTTATGTATTAATTAATTAAGTAATTAATTAATTAATTAAAGTAATTTAATTTAAAATAATTTAATTTAAAATAATTTAATAATACAAATAATTAATAATATAATTAATTAATTAATGATTTTTAAATCATTATTTAATTAATTAATGATTTTTAAGAAGAAGAAGAAGAAGAAGAAGAAGAAGAAGAAGAAGAACCCTTCGAGCATTTTTCACTCATTGTCTGGAGAGAAACGTGTTTAGATAGTGCAATGCAGGGGTTTTTGTGTTTCAAAAATAAAAACTTCAACTATACTTTGTTTCAAATTGTTTTTTCAAAAAATCAAGCATACAATTTTCTTTTTGTCTTTATTACATTTATATATTAAAAGTAAAAACATTTACTAAATACATTCAGTGAAGAACAACCAGAGGAGCTGCTGAAGAAAGTAAAGGACATGGAGAAAACATTACTAACTATAAAGACAACTAAGTTAAACATTTCCAAAAATAAATTTACTAAGTACATACAATGAGCCAGTGAACACTGGAGCTAAGGACAAAGAAAAAATTATTACTAAGTACAACAACCAGAAATGCTATAAGTTAAACATTTAGTAAATCTAAAGTGACACTAACAAAGTCAATGACTGAGTTTAAAAAAACTGGAGCTAAAGACAAAGTGTGAGTGTCAAAGAACAGATTATCAGATGAGACAACAAACTTTAAGCTCAAACTAACAGTTGTAAACTTTGACAGAGACATCTTCAGTAACTGTCAGTGATCATAGTAACGCACAACTTCAGTGATAAGTGTGAGACGTCACCACCTCTGAAGTTGTGTCACTACGATCACTGACAGAGTCACTGAAGACGTCTCTGTCAAAGTTTACAACTGTTAGTTTGAGGTTAAACTTTGTCGTCTCAGCTGATAATCTGTGTTCACCTGCTGACAGACACAAGTTCACTAAAATAATCAGGCAACAGGAATGTTTGTCATTAACTTTTAGCTTTATTTAGATAAACAAATGACTCTACAACAGTAAACATTACTTTATGTAGATGTAGTGAAGCGAGGAAGAACAGAGTTTCTTCTCCACTGTTTGACTACATGTCCACGCTCATGGAGCAGACTAAACACACTGGTGAATACAAATGGACGTGAATACTCACCGTCTCAGAGCGCTGGAAGAAGCAGCCGACATCGTGGAGAAGATGATGGACGTCAACCAGTTTCTGCAGAAGAGAAGACAGGACATGGTTTAACTGGTGCTCTTTCACAAGTCAAGGACAAAAGGTCAGAACAGGCTCTGACATCACTTTGTCTACATCAACTGTGTCATAGTTTAGAGGCTCACATTGAAAATAATCTATCACTTTATTTAACATAAGCCTTCACTTTTTCATTAAACAGACCATTTTATTGTTTTATTCATTTATCTCTGATGTTTCAGCTCTTGTTGTTTTTAACTTGGAATGGATTAGATTAGATTAGACACCTCTTCTACACAAGAAAAACTGATCCTGGATTATCTAAATTTGACATTTATTTTATGAATACCGGGTTAAATTTATTATAAAAGGCACCATGATTTGCAAAAGACGAGATTATGTTCAATTGTTGCAAAATTATATATTAAAAACGTTACGAAAACATAGTAACATTTAGATTTTATACATTTTTATATTTTGACAAATTGGAAAAAGTGACATTTCAGTTATTTAAAATATAAAAGGAGATGCTATATAAAAAGATTGGATTAAAAATATGATTTTCCAGGTAAAGCGGGAGAATTCAAAGTTAGATCATTTTGTTTTTACTGTTAAAAAAACAGGAATTGAATGTTTCTTTGAGGATTATTGGGTTAAATTTATTGTGAAATCTGACAACTGCACAAAGATTATTATATTTGATTGTTGCAAATTTATACAGAAAATAATAATGTTATAAAATGCATAGTAAAATTACGATTTTATACATTTTTAGATTTTGTCACAGACAAAACGTTTAATCATTTGATTTGCCAGGTTAGGCAGGAGAATTAATCATTTTGTTTCTTTCTATTAATAACAACAATTGAATGTTTCTTTGAGGAGATTGTGAGAGTAATATCTTTAATGGCGTTACAGGTTTTACACTAAATGGTCATTCTATCGACGTGTCACTGATAAAAGACCAATTCAATATGATTTATTTTGTTGTTCTTTCTTCCTCACAGGTTTATTTAAAAAGTGGACAATAAAAGATGTTAAATTAGACAAATCAGGATTCACATAAGAAGACACTGGTCTATTATCTTCCTAAAATGGACTAAAATTATTATAACGTTATATTGAAGAGCTGAAATTAGATTTTAATGACATTTGAATGGAGTTAGTTTCTAATCAGTGTTATCACAATAATATGTTTACTTAGTAAACAGTCTGTTTTTTTTGGATAGAATTGGTCAAAATATAATGGTAGAAACAAAATGGACAAACTGTTTTTTCCTCGTGTCAGAGGAGAAGAAGAAGCGGCGGACGGGTTCTTCATGGCGGCTGACCGCGGGCCGTGTCTTCAGTGTCTTCATGGCGGCTCGTCTTGTCTTCAGTGTCTTCATGGCGGCTCGTCTTGTCTTCAGTGTCTTCATGGCGGTTCGTCTTGTCTTCAGTGTCTTCATGGCGGCTCGTCTTGTCTTCAGTGTCTTCATGGCGGCTCGTCTCGTCTTCTTCTCCAGCAGAACATTCTGGAACTCTTCGCTTTGACGCTTTGACTCCCCGACATCACGGCCGACAGTTCCCCGACATCTCTGCCCTCTCAGACGGCTTGTAGCACGGTCTTCTTCCTCTATACCTGGCCGCCGCCACACCTGACCTGCAAATCAAACGTTTGCTCCATTTCCCATGATGCAGCGCTTCCTGTTTGGCGGTTTCACAAAGTGCTTTTCGGTGCACTAGCACCACCTTCTGGAAAGGAGTGTGGGTATGAATTCTACAACACTACAGTCTATGAAATAACCTTTAAGTCATAAAAAAAAGTATACATATATATATATGTGTGTTCAGTGGAGTGTGATAGTACTCGAATAAACTAACATCAAAGATAGGTAGAAAGACATGGCTTGAACAGTGTTTTGCTGCCACCTAGTGAGCAGCTGAAGTACATATCCGCTTCAAAGCCTCTCGTTTCATTGAATCTTCATTTTTCTCCAACATACAAATTTAAGAAGGTTTTGATAATTTCCAAAAACTCTAAAATGATCAAATGAACTTATAGGCATGCGTTGTTTACCGTGGATTCATTTCTTGGAGCTTTATTTTGCCGACGCGACACAATAAGACAGTTTTGTGTTTATGTTTGGACAGTTTGGTTTTTGTTGACATACTATACTCGGACATTTAGACAGTTTATGTTTGGACAGTTTTTGAAGACATACTTTACTTGGACAATTTTAACAGTTTGTATTTGGACTTTTTTGTCGATGTTCCATACTAGCTTAGTATCGTACAGTATGTATGGTTTATCTGTTTTGTAGCAGGTTATTGCGATCGTAGCGAGTGTGTGACACGCCCCTTACCGGCACCTGTAGTGCAGTCGCCGCTAATGCGGGGCTGTTTAAATATCGCCCCAGTTCATCAGTCTCTCTCTGTCCTCTGCGAAGCGAGCGCTGCCGGCGTGCAGCAGCTCCGCCGAGCCGTGGTATCCCGGCGTCGATGTGCGGTCTGCAGGTATGTAGCACAGTCTTATGACGTGAAGAGCTAATAAGATGCCGTGTTACAATCATCTGTTGTAGGTTGGCGCGTTGGGCTGAGATGGTGTGTTTGTGTGTCCCTGTCCGGTTAGCTGCTAGCAACTACAAGCACTGATGTGTTCAGGACCAAGGTAACCAGTACTATAAGCTAAATGCTATCTTGTCTGCTAGTGTGTTTAGGTGTTGTCACTAACGGTTGACTTTGTCTCTTTTTAAAGCGTGTCTGGCGTTGGGCTGATGTTTGCCTTGCTTTGCCTCTAACTTTATTTTAGCCTAGCTCTGTTTAGCTAGCTGGACTGTAAACAGTCGCGCTGCTCTCGTTGTATAGACGCTATTTTAAGTTTACTAGCGTTCAATCGCTCCGATCAGACCCTGAGTGTCAGTGGGGGGTGGAGGGAAAGTTATTTCAGTGGTTCTAGTTGAGGACCTGCCAAAGTTAGACATGTTGCATGGTTTCTTTTTTGCTTAGTGACTTGATTTGTGAATGTATGGTTTGAGTGCAGTGACCTGCCAGAGCTCGCTGGCGGTAGTCTGCCCCCTTTTTCTCTTCCTAACAGATTGGTGTAGGTGGAACATCATACGTTTTAGAGATAAAAGAAAATAACTAAATGTTTTAGATACAACTTGATTAGTGAAATTGTTTTATTGTGAGAAATAAAGATGTTTATTGTAATACGTTGTGCCTGTATTCGTGGATGGAGGTCCATCCACAAATGAATACAGGCACAATGCATTACAGTCTTTCTCACAATAAAACAATGTCACTTGTCAAGTTGTATCTCTAAAGCATTAATATAGTTCTCTTTAATCTCTAACACATGGTGTTCCACCTACACCAATCTGCAGTGGTTCAGTTGGGAAGAGAAAAGGGGCAGACGACCCCAGCGAGCTCTGGCAGGTCACTGCACTCAAATCATACATTTACAAATCAAGTCACTAAGCAAAAAAGAAACCATGCAACACGTCTAACTTTGGCAGGTCTTCCACTATAACCACTGCAATAACTTTCCCTTCACCCCTGACTGACACTCGGGGTCTGATAGGCGCGATTGAACTCTCGTAAACTTAAAATGGCGTCTGTACAACGAGAGCAGCGCAACTGTTTACAGTTCAGCTAACTAAACGCAGCAAACCTAAAACACAGAAGTTGGAGGCAAAGCAAACATCAGCCCAACATTAGACAAGCTTTAAAAAGAAACCATGTCAACTGTTGGTGACAACACCTAAACACACTAGCAAACACGATAGCATTTAGCTTATAGTACTGGTTACATGTGTCCTGAACGCATCATTGCTTGTAGCTACTAGCGGCTAACTGGACAGGGACGCACATACACACCATCTTCTCCCAACGCCCCAACCTATAGAGGATTGTCAGCACAGCATTGTCACCTATTCATGTCATGAGACTGTGCTTTATATGTGCAGTACACACCTGAAGGGTGATATAAACCACCCTATGGCCTGCACTATGAGTCACCCACTCCCATACCTGACACTAAACAGACTAGGAGGGCAATAGTCAATATAAACCATCTGGTTACATAAACATGTAGGGTATTTTGTTTGAAAAGATTGTTTTATTGGAAATATGCATTTGACTGAAGCAACTGTTTTGATTGAATAAAGACACAAATCTCCCTCAATATGTAGCACAGCCTGGTGATGTGAAGCAGTAATAAGATGCTGAGCTGACAATCATCTGTTGTAAGTTGGAGCGTTGGGCTGAGATAGTGTGTATGTGTGACCCTGTCTGATTAGCTGCTAGCAGCTACAATTACTGATGGGTTCATGACACTGGTAACCAGTAGTATAAGCTAAATGCTAGTGTTAACAGTTGACTTTGTTTCTTTTTAAAGCTTGTCTGACATTGGTCTGATGTTTACCCTGCCTTGCCTCTAACTTCTTTATTTTAGCCTCACTCTGTTTCCTTAGCTGAACTGTAAACATTCGTGTCTTCTCGTTGTAGAGACGACATTTTACGAGAGTTAAATCGTAGTCCGCTCCAATCAGGAGTTGTCAGTGGGAGGTGGAGGGAAAGTTAATTCAGTGGTTATAGTGGAGGACCTGCCAAAGTTAGATATGTTGCATGGTGTCTTTGTGTTTTTCTTTCATTTTGAGATTGCACATGATTTGTAAATAAATATTGTTTTGTGTATGATTTTGGTGCAGAGGTCACCGCACTCAAATCATCCTCAAAACAATATATTCATTTACGAACCAACTACAAACTCAAAATTAAAGAAACCATGCAACACGTCTAACTTTAGCAGGTCCTCCACTACAACCACTGCAATAACTTTACCTCTGATTGGAGCAGGCCACGATTGTACTCTCGTAAACTTGAAATTGCGTCTACACAACGAGATCAGCGCGACTGTTTACAGTCCAGCTAACTGAACAGAGCGAGGCTAAAATAAACAAGTTAAAGACAAGGCAGGGCAAATAGCAGCCCAACACCAGACAAGTTTTAAAAAGAAACAAAGTCAACAATTAGCAACACCTAAACACACTAGCAGACAGAACAGCATTTAGCTTATTGTACTGGTTACCTGTGTCTTGAACGCAGCAGTGCTTGTAGCTGCTAGCAGCGACGGCTAACCGGACAGGGACACACACCATCTCGGCCCAACGCGCCAACCTACAACAGAGAAGTGTCAGCAGCAGCATCTTATTACTTCTTCACGTCATGACACTGCGTTACATACCTGCAGAACGCACATGGTACATAGACGCCGGGATACTGCGGAGCTGCACGACAGCAGCACTCGCTTCGGCAGAGTAAAGCGAGACTGAACACCTGGGGGGGATTTAAACCGCCCCGCAATAGCAACAGCTGCACTACAGGTGCCGGTAAGGGGCGTGTCACCCACCTGCTACGGTCGCCTTAACCTGCTGCGAAACTGCCCTCCGGTGGACACACGTGACATTACATGTCGAGGAATATTTGATGCATGGCACTCTGGTCGTCTTTCTTTTAGTTTTACGTTTCATTATATTTTATTTCAGGAAGAAAACGGTAGATTAAACAATATGCTTATAAATGCTAACCCACATCCGGGCGTTCTGCTGCTTCTAATTCGCTAACGACGCTGTCGATCAAATATTGGCTGTAAGAAAGCCAATAGGAGCCCAATCATTCATGAAGACCCATCCCTCGCTGAGATACAGGCCAGCAAAGAGACACAGCTCAGTCGCACCATCTGCTGTTCGTTTTTGGAAAGGAAAATACATAGAATTCTGTGAAGGAATCAGGAGTTGTAAAACTAATTTTAACACGTTGTTATTATTATTCCTACTAATAAATTTTTATTTTAATGATATAAGAGAAAAAAATTTTTTACATACTATACTCAGACAATTTTGACCGTTTCCATTTCTATATTTACTATCCTAGGACGATTTTTTGACAGTTGTTGACACACTAGGACATTCTAACAGTTTATGTGTGGACAGTTTTTGAAGACATAATATACTAGGACAATAATGACAGTTTATATTTAGATTTTGTTGTTGTTGATGTTTTATACTCGCCTCGTATAGTATGTCTTCAAAAAATATAAACTGTCAACACTTGTGGGGTAAGCACACTTGTAAGCACACTGACATACTTCGCAAATATATGCATAATGAATGCAAATAAAGACAGGTACTTTTAATTCTCAAAAATATAATAAAATATGAGTCTGAACTTGCAGTTTGGGGGGCCCCTTGTGACAGCTGCATAGTCCGCAGATAGCAAGAAACGGCGTTTCCAGAGACATGAATGGAATGGGTTATGCTATTTTATACCACACATTTGCGTCATTGCCCCGCCACGCCACCACACCACCACTACAAGGTGTTTGTTTACTGTGGAGCAGTAACGTCACATTAGCATTAGCATAAGCCGGTGGCATGCAAACACCTGTGATCAGATCACAGATGTTAACAACAGTTGTAAACATCAATAGAACATCGAAGAAATGTGTGGATAATGAGCAGCAGTTACCACATGTGTGTCCACCTCCTCCTGGTTGTCTCCTCCTGCTCCTGCTGGCTCCAAATGGCAAACAGGAAGTGGAAGATTCCAGATGGATTTATCTAAACTGCCCTCCTGTGGACAAACGTGATATTACATCATTTACGGCTGCTCAACTGTTGAAACTGCCCTCCTGTGGACAAACGTGATATTACATCATTGCTGTGGACAAACGTCATTTACGGCTGCTCAACTGTTGAAACTGCCCTCCTGTGGACAAACGTGATATTACATCATTGCTGTGGACAAACGTCATTTACGGCTGCTCAACTGTTGAAACTGCCCTCCTGTGGACAAACGTGATATTACATCATTGCTGTGGACAAACGTCATTTACGGCTGCTCAACTGTTGAAACTGCCCTCCTGTGGACAAACGTTCGGTAGACTTGTCACCTGATCATTTGACAGTAATGTTGGACTGCTGGACACAAATGTCCAAATGGTCCAAAAATGGTCAAAAGCGACATAGTTTAGTATGTCGTCCAAAATTGGTCAGCCAATGAAGGAATCAATTATAGTAAATGAAAGAACATAACATGTACAAAGCAACATTCTCTTTATTAAAATGCCTCAAAATTCAAACAAACAATGTTGCCATAATATTGTGAAAAACAAACACACAAAACAACTCCATATGAAAATATATTCTACACTGAGACATCAAACTCACATGCAGAGCACAGGCGAGTTAAATCCTGCTACAGGAGCACAGAATGCTCCTCGGTATCCTGATTTAACTATACAGTACATACCTTCATGTGCAAATTAATAATCCAAACAACATCTCGACATTACAGAGGCAGACTCTTTCTGAATAAAAGTACCAGTACAAAAATAAGAAATAAACCAAACACTGACTGGGAAATATTCAAATAAAGACAGCTCAGTCTCAACAACACTTGGGCTTTACTTTAAAAATATAAAACAAGAATCAGAATATATACATATAACATTTTCACAAAGACAAGAACATATTAACTGAAACCATCAGCACAGGGTTAGGGCTGACTGGATGACAAACATGAAAACATGTCGTTTGTTGGTACAGCACTGCAACACACACACACACACACACACACACACACACACACACACACACACACACAGTTAATACTGAGAGGTACACCAGTCAGCTCTAAGACCCCACAATGATCAAGTAGCTGATATATCGTTTAGGAGCGGCTATGATGGTTTTTGGTGATTTTGGACGACATACTAAACTGTGATGTTTTTGGACGACATACTTAACTGTGATGTTTTTGGACAATTTTGGACATACTAAACTGTGATGTTTTTGGACGATTTTGGACGACATACTAAACTGTGATGTTTTTGGACGACATACTTAACTGTGATGTTTTTGGACGACATACTAAACTGTGATGTTTTTGGACGACATACTAAACTGTGGTGTTTTTGGACGACATACTAAACTGTGATGTTTTTGGACGACATACTAAACTGTGATGTTTTTGGACGACATACTAAACTGTGGTGTTTTTGGACGACATACTAAACTGTGATGTTTTTGGACGACATACTAAACTGTGATGTTTTTGGACAATTTTGGACATACTAAACTGTGATGTTTTTGGACGATTTTGGACGACATACTAAACTGTGATGTTTTTGGACGACATACTTAACTGTGATGTTTTTGGACGACATACTAAACTGTGATGTTTTTGGACGACATACTAAACTGTGGTGATTTTGGACGACATACTTAACTGTGATGTTTTTGGACGACATACTTAACTGTGATGTTTTTGGACAATTTTGGACATACTAAACTGTGATGTTTTTGGACGATTTTGGACGACATACTAAACTGTGATGTTTTTGGACGACATACTTAACTGTGGTGTTTTTGGACGACATACTAAACTGTGATGTTTTTGGACGACATACTAAACTGTGGTGTTTTTGGACGACATACTAAACTGTGATGTTTTTGGACGACATACTAAACTGTGATGTTTTTGGACGATTTTGGACATACTTAACTGTGATGTTTTTGGACGACATACTTAACTGTGATGTTTTTGGACGACATACTAAACTGTGATGTTTTTGGACGATTTTGGACATACTTAACTGTGATGTTTTTGGACGACATACTAAACTGTGATGTTTTTGGACGATTTTGGACATACTTAACTGTGATGTTTTTGGACGACATACTTAACTGTGATGTTTTTGGACGACATACTAAACTGTGATGTTTTTGGACGACACTATATTTTGACTTTAGGGGTGATTTTGGACGACATACTAAACTGTGACTTTTATTGAGTGATTTTGGACGACATACTAAACTGTGATGTTTTTGGGGGATTTGTCGTCCTGACCACACACACAAATCAACAAGTTTAACGCAACAAGCCAAAGAGACACAGTGACAGAAACACATAAACGTGATAAATAATGTGAACATAATTAGCAACACTCGTTACTATATTACGTAAACACCTGGCCTGCAGGGTTTTTTGAGGTCTGCAGTCAGCCACCAGTACAACAGTCAGTTTGTTCTGGGTACAAACTGTACACACCTACGAAAGCCAAGTACAACCATGATCGCTACTGTATTTTTTTAGTAAGTAATGATGTTGTACTCACAGGAAAACAACGCTCGTTTTCTTGTAATGAAATTATTTATATAAAAAGGCTGTTCCCTCTTTGAAGTATCTGAAAATAGCCAATCTGAGTTTCGGTACATTCCATTTTTTTTTACTTGCTACATTTCGACTTTCAGAGAAAAGAACAGTTGCTGGTTACTCCTCAAAGCTGGTAGTTAAAAACAAACCACAGTTAAAATCGCTGCTGCTATGTTACTGGTGAATATTGTGACATTACGCCTCACTTCTAACGAACATGCCAGCCTGTAGGTCAGAGGCGAGAGAGGAACAGAAGGTGGAGCGGCTGATGCTACCACCAAAAATGACAAAGCCACAAAAACACACACCATCTTTAGACACAACGACAGTGACATGCTTATGCTGGTGAACAGAAATCCACTTCAGGTACCACTAAAAAACTAGATTTTGTAAAGTCAAAATGAAATCAGACATCTGCCTTTTAGCTTGGTAGTTCCGGGGCCTGCCGTGTTTATAGGTTAAATTTTCTCTTACGCCACTTCTTACACAAAAAGATAAATCTCACTGTTTATCAATTAATTCATTAATATCCAATTGAGTTTTAGTAGAAAAAATATTTTCTATCAATGCACCCTATTGCTCACCCTGTGTAGTGACATTCATTGAGCCATCACAGATGTTTGGTCAGTATTAGAAAAATGTAGAATTAAGCCATGAAATCTATGGGCTGTAAGCAGCTAGACGCGCACGGTCACTCGAGGTATCATGATATAAAACTGTGCAGGTCACCGCGTTACTTGTTACAAGTAGAAGTAGAGATCCAACCCTGGTCCTCGGGGGAATACTGTCCTGCATGTTTTGGACGACGCCCTCCTCCAACACACCTTTTTCAGATCGTTATTCTGTTTTCTGGGGACCAGGGTTGGGAAACACTGCTCTAAACGACTAGAAAATCAAGCGAATCACAAATTAAGGCTCTACTCTGTTTCCTCCAGTGTAGCAAAGAACTGACTTTTCAATATAAATCTTTATCTTTTTATTTTAGGATACAAAGCTAACAAGATTTTGCTGTAATATTTATGAGCGTTGCACTGGCTTTGTCTTATTTAAAGGCCTGTATTTGTGGCAGACTTGTTGACGTTTGCCTTGAGACAAGCCCATAGGCGTGATGGTTTTTGCAAAAAAAACACTCAACAGTAAACAACACCGAGCTGTAAACACTGTAAACGCGATAGGAAACCGTGTGGATTTGAGTCCGTGTGGCCTCATGCTACTGGTTTGAGAACTGAACGCAAACACCTTCCTTCTTTTGTGAGCTCTCTGGTGAAACACATGCACGGCAGGGGGATGGCCTCCTCTCGGCGAGCGATCGTATTGAACTTGCACTTCTTGAGGTGGTCGGCCATGCTGGAGATGTTTGCAAACTTCCACTCGTTCACCGTACCGAACGCAGTGCTGAACCGCCACACCTGAAAGACAAACGCCACAGATTAACTAGAGCCTTCATTCAATACAACAGACTAAACAGAGTAAAACACACAACTCACCTTATCTGTGATCTGCCAAGTCGGTGAGCCATCAGCGCGCTGTTTCTTCTCCCACAGCAGGACGACCATGCCACGCATCAGGAGCAGACTCGAACACACATCCCTCATCGTGCGCGATACTCTGGATAATTGGCACAAGCTGAAGCTGTCCAGGAAGCTTGCTATGTGTTGCAAAATCTCAAAGGGAAGACCGCTGAACTGATCGCACCGAGCGGCAAACTGGCGCATCTTTCTTGGGAGTGTGTCCCCGTTTCTGAGAGGTAGACCGGGCTGAACCCCAAAAGAGCCGAGGTGCCTGTCGTGGATGATTCGGAAGCCCTGCACAGATGGGCAGAATCGTCTCTGCGAGTAGGTACAGCCATAGTAAGCCAGGGGGCAGCGTTGCTCCATCCAGCCATTGAGTCCAGCGTGGATGTCCCCGTGAACATTTTTGAAATGAGACGAGAACTCGTCGCGCCGGAACAGTTGCCCGCACACAAACGTGAACATGGATCGCTGCTTGGTTTGGTATCGGGCGAAATATTCGAGCACGAGGTCCAGCCTGAGAGTGTGGAAGGGACTGGGGTTGGAAAGCTGTGGGCTGGCGTGATCACAGGCGGAGGCTGAAGCAATGTCCCCAACCATGGTGTTGGTTGCAAGGATGGCTGAAGGGAAGGAGAAAGTCTGTGTACCAAAGTCAATGTGGTAGCCGTCCACAAATCTGCTGTCTGAGATCCCTCTGCCTCCCGGAGAGTCACCGAGACAAAACAGCAAAGCTGCAGTAATGAGATCGATGCCGTGGAGACCCATGGGGTCTTCGGCTACCTCCAGGTCAGACGTGTCCACTGCTTTGTCCTCCATCTTTGCTCGATAGAAGTAAGGGTCTGACTGCAGCGCCTGCCACCGATCGATTGTAAATATACCTCGAAAAACTTGAAAGTTCTGCGACTGGCGCTCCAAAAAATTACGTCTGAACGCAGGGGATAAATATTGCAAAAAGTGACCCTTCACGTGATGAGACAGCAGGAATGGCATTGGGGGCGTAACTGGAGCTACAACGGGCAAATAATCTTGAGACGCCTCCGGCCAGACGGGGTTGGAATCATTTAGTGGCTCCTTAATCCTGTCTTCCTTTTCTTCAAAAAACAACTCTACAAACTCGTCTTCTGCCCAGCCGATACCGTCTTCCTCTGCGTCTGTCCCCACGGCGCAGTCCACTCCACCGACTGCTCCAAACTCACAGTCTGAATCAGAATCATTCTCTTGCATATCTACATTCCTGCCTCCCTCGGCAACATAAACATTATGATTATCGCCGTTCTCTCCATTATGGAGCCCTCCATTCTTATCAGTCTTTTCCCCGTTTAGATTTCCTACAATTACATCAATATCCTTGGAATTAGAGAGAATGTCCAAGGCCACTGCCAGACTTCTGCTCGCCCCCATTGAGGCACCATACATCCCAGTATAGGGCTCTTCTTCCATTTTTACTTGTTTATTATCTAATCCCGTCTCTGTTAAACCTGACGCTGAATCCAACTTATCACCGTCGTTGCCCTTTTTGACTCCATTCTTCGACGCGGTCCTCGTAGCTCTCAGGGACTCCAACAACATCCTCTGATCCTGCAGAGCCAAAGCCATGTCTAGCTGCTCCACCTCATCAAAGTCTTTGCTCAAGTTCTCATAGGACTTGCGATCCGCATAGCTGATGGGCCAGCGGTTCCATTCCATAGTGCAGCATACTATACTGGCCGGGCAAATCTTGAGATGTTGTGCCATCCTGGTCCTTGCGATGGTGAAGGGGCAGCCAAACTCGTGGTTCAGGCACGGCAGGCGCTCGTGTGCACAGAGCAGACGGTGTTCCTCGAGTTTGCACGAGTGGAAAACGGCGCCGCAGATGAGAGGACAACACATGAGGTCGCAAGACACCCCGGTTTCTGGTCTTACCATGCATCTTCTGTTGATGCATTTGAGGCAGTGGGGGTGTAGGTTCTCCATTGTACTGTGTAGGTCCTGTCCAAACAGGAAAAAGGGGGTGAAGAGTTTGACCCTGAAACGTAGACAGAAAAAATCAATACAAAAGGTTCACAATTCTGAAAAGTGCCAGGATAACAACAATGTTTTTGGGTCAACATTGGCACTAAGCATGCCGGTGTAACATTACCCCGTGGATATTACATGCACAACTCAGTGCACTGATACAGCACACGTGAGCTCTCATGTCTTCAAAGTATTGTGTTACTTTTCCTCACACATGTGTCTGTTTACTAAATCTTGAAGCCAGAGGTCACTAAATGTTAGACCTGGTGCTGGTTTTCTGGCCCTTACAGCACCAAAAGGTCCAGAAAATTCACACCACTCGCAAACAAACAACTTTATACTTTTCTACATTACACTCATTGCTTTACAGGACGATTGTTGAATAAAACGGAAACAATGCTACAAAGGTATTGGTATATAGCCCCAAGACAGTTAAACAATATGACATTCTTGGCTTTTGTTTGAGAAAACAGTCTCTCTCTATTTGGACCTCGTGGAATTTTAATTAACCAACCGACTCCTGACCAAGGTAAATCCATCTGAACTCATAGCCCCGGGTTTATTTGCTGGTATTACGTGTATGGTGAGATAATGAATGCTGACTCAGCAGATAACAGACAATACAATTAAGAGACCCACAACAATGATGGTGCAAGAGTGACACACCTGTGGTAGGCAAAAAACTAGCTAGTCTGGCTGTGAACCACTGATATGAGTAATTCAATTCAAAATGGACATTTATGAATTTAATTTTTCTGTATGTAGCTTAGGTGTAATACTGTTATATTTAGACATTTTAGTTAAAGGTGCAGTTACTACCTTCAAATTCAAAATACTGAGGTCTTTTAGGTGTTGTTTTCTGACGTAACTGGCAACCCGTTGTTGCTCAGCAGCTGAGACTCTACTGACTGCAATGATTGCTGGGCGGCGGTAGGTGGCGCCACATGCCAAAACATGATTTCAATACATAAACATGAAATATTTTTTTAATGCAAATATTGTGTATGTACTGTTGTTGTTGTGGAGTTCAGTTTGTTATATAAACATCATTCCTGAGTCTGTGTGACATATTAGGAGGATTTTATGGCCAGTTGCTTTAGATTTATTACATAATGCACCTTTAAATTAACACCAAGTCAAAATAAATTGAAGCTGTGCTCAATCAAAATTAGGTTGTAGACATCTCAAAGTAGGATTGTGGGTAATTATAATATCATTCATAAGTATTTTCTGTGGAATTACTCTCACTGGAGATGATCTAAACTTTGATTCCGCCGAATCAAAGCCGAATAGAAAGTCAAACTACTTCATAATTACGTGATAAATAAACATAATTAAAAGTTAAACCGGCTTCTGGACATTGTTAAAGTGATTAAACGCACTGGCAGCAGCAGCTCGCTGGCAAAATTACGCAAGCATTACAGGCAAGGTTAGCAAACAGCTAAAAACACAAACAAACACAAACAGCAGCCGGTTCTTTTTATTTTCACCAGATACAAACTTTAAACTCATGATATTTCAGTATCACGTATAAGTACGCGTTGTTTTAAGATACGCGTGTACTGTAACAGAGTAAAAATACATGACATGCCACTTAAGTTTTTCAAGTTTTAACAAAAGAGCATCAACAACATGGCCAGGCGGTTAGCATTAGCGCTAGCTACATTTCGCTAGCATGGCTAGCTGCTCGCTTTTAGAAAACTGCTTACCCGAGTTCAGCGGGACCTCCGGGGGGGTTTTAACAGTATTTCCTTACTGCTGTGAGCTCCGTTTACAACAACAGCACCGGGGACTACACCAACACAATCATCTCACGGTGTAAAATATGTCCAAATCGTGTTAAAACATAAAGCAGCAGCCAAGTGTTTATGGTCCGCAGTAAAAGTCCTTCGATGCTGCTCTGAGTCCGGTCATGGGGGTGTTTGTGTTTGGTTGGTCATTGGAGCGCACGTCGAACTCTTACGTCATGACGTAAAGACGTGAAATGACCACTCAGGATTACGGACGCAGAAGCATGATGATGAGCGCGCACTGAAATAGAGAGGGGGGAATGCCCGGAGCACTGATTTACATTTACCGCTCACTCAGGAACCAACATGTGCCTGTGATGTCTGTGCATCTCAATGGAACCACATTCTAATCTCTTAAAATACATATACACATAAAAAGAGTCTGCTTGGAATACTGAAACTGATCATAATATAATAATAGTTCCCCCATAATATGTAAATAAGGAAAAGGATTGATATTACAATCTATAAAATCTAGATTAAAATCTATAAACATCTTTCATTGTTAAATAAATAAATTAAATGTCAGAAAACAGTGTTTTTAATTTTGGAAATTATGATTTTAATTCCATTCAAGGAACAAAGAAACCAGAACACATTCACATTTCAGAAACTTAAAAATCAGACTATTTGACAATTCATTTAGTAATCGAGTGGTTCTTTTAGCCCCATATGAAATATACAGATGTATTTCAGTTATCTGAGCCAAACTGATTAATAAAAAAAGCGATTCATTTAAAGTGGTAATAAAAGAAGCTGTAGAATTAGATTAAATATCAATATATAGTCGATAAACCATCCATTTCCAAGGGATCTATCTGCGATTAACCTCACTTTAAACATACGTTATTTTATAAATCTGTAGTAAAAAGCTGGAAAACTGAATTTTTGCTAAGGGAATGACTGATTTTTAAGTAATATTTGTCGTGTTTTTGCTTTTGTTCTTTCTTTCTGTGTGTGTATGTTAACATGAATCAGCATTTTAACGTTGGGGCTGCGTATAAAAACAAACCATATTTTATTGAGTGGTCATGTTTTATGTAGTTTAGCAAGTGTAAAGTAGAATAAAATGGGGGAAAAAAAATCAAGTAAAGGATGTTTTTATTTTCACTGCTGGGTAAAAGGTACAATGGGAGTCATTTTTCTTAAAAAATACAAACAAAACAATGTAAACAATTCAATCTATAAAAGGGGAAAAATGTAATATATATTGTCATATATGTCAAACCTGTGCTTATGTGTTTACATTTGTACATGTTCTGTTTGTTTGTCCGTTTGTCATGCATTCACGAGGCCACCTCTGAGATGCGGTGAATGTTGGACAGGGTGAGCTGAGCCTCTCGGGCCGGGTAGAAGCGCCTGGAGCGCAGCCACAGCCGCCCGAACACTGCGGTGATCAGCAGCAGGACGCCCAGCAGCCCCGCCAGAACAAAAGTCTCCACGGGAGGGACTCCGCCTGCATCTACATTTCAAAAAGGAATCGAATAGCATTAGCATTCAAATACTTTTCACACTCTCTCTCCTTCACTGTTCCTGGAAAATTCACAACGGACTTAAGAAGCATGAGAGGACGCCAGTGTGATTGACAGCTAGTTTCGTCCAATAGGAGCCTTTCTTCCTGTTGCCTGCTCACTGAATCATCTGTACCCACCTCCCAAAGAGTGAAAACACTTCATAGTCCTTACTTGTTGTGAGGGGGATTATTAAAACGACAAAGAAACATACTCATATTGGGCTTTTCACTGTTGTCCAGTAGTCGTCTGATTGGTCCATAAGACACTGTGTGGGACAGTGGGACGTCCCTCCTCATCCTCACTGACACATCTTCATCGCTGCAGTCCTGTTCAAACAAAACAAAGGTGCAGAGGGTCGATCTGTTCATATTATCATGTAGCTGAAGAACAATTATAGCCTGCTGTGGGGACTATATTAAGGCTGTAGGCTGCACATATTACAGCACAGCTACTTGTCTGAACTGGCCTCTGAACTGACACGGAATAGGTGTTGCATGAGCTCACTCACAGGCCGACACAGTCCCGGGGCGTTGTGACAGATCTGGACGTTGCAGTGGAGGAAGACGTTGGTGTAAGAGCTGCCGACGAACTTAAACATTTGGATCCGGAACGCGGCCTCGGGGCCGAGGCCGTTGGTCAGAACACGGAGGGTCTGTTGGTTTGACAACACCGGGCAGCTACAGAGACAGAGAGAGAGAAGGAAGAATCTCTGAAATTATTTACTGGAAGTTAAATACAAATAAACATATATAATTGTAAAATTAGGAAGTGGTGTTTCGACACAGTCAGACACAGATCCCCTCCCTCCCCTCTCTTCCTGCATTGTGAAATCATTGTGCACTCTCACTGCTCTGCTCTGCTCTCACCAACAGTACCAAATACTGCCTGGTCGTCAAGGACATGCACAGCTGTCCAAGCCTCTCAGACGAGGGAGGGAGTCACGTGACCGTGGCCGGGGGCCCCAGAGTTGTTGTCTGGGTCAAAGCGTCTAAGCAACAAATTCTCTTATTTCAGATTTCAACAGCGCACACATGCGAGTGTGGTGAAATAACACAGGGTACGGCGTAGAGTGTAAGCAGGTTTCCACACACTGTGTGAATCTTAACCCCATTATTTTTTATTATTATCCATGAGAGAGAAAGAAAGAGCTTAGTCATTGATTTCTTAATTCTTTCTTATTGATTGACTTTTGCTATTAGGTTCGTATGAGTTTTAGGTTTCATTTGAGCTAGATTGTTTATTTCTTGTGGTGTTCATTCAGACATAACTGGCAAAACGTGGTTGCTCGGCAGCTGAGAACGGCGGTAGGTGGCACCACATGCAAAAACATGATTTCAAAACATAAACATGATTTGCAGATTTTTTTTAATGCAAATATTTTGGCTGTACTGTTGTTGTTGGTGAGTTCAGTTTGTTATATGAACATTATTCCTGAGTCTCTGTGACATATTAGGAGGATTTTAGGGCCAGTTGCTTTAGATTTATTACATAATGCACCTTTAAAATAAGCAAAAACATTCCAAAACAAGTGATTACATTTTGGGCGTGATCCATAGACGATATCACTATTTTTATCGCTATTTTGTGGGGGGCTGAGCTGCCTTGGCGGAGGTCTGTGCTCTCCGAGTGCTTTTCTAGTTACATATTGTTAAACAGGCCAACTTGCAAGTCATCGCAGGATAACGGTAGCAACTTCTACTTCTGGTGGAAATTTGTGGTGATTCACTAAATCAGTTTGTTATATATAATAATAACATAATGAGTTTGGTGGGCCGACCTGTCTCTGATGAAGGTGTACTGTATATTACTGTATGGATCACTGGTTGGAGTCGCCCAGCACCTCTCAATGCGCAGCGTCAGGTGAGCTGGGATCTGTGGGTCAGACAGACAGACAAGGAGAAGAAGAAGAGGTGAATTAAAACAACATGGGAGAGAAGGATGAAGAGCACTGTGTGTGTGCGGGGTTAGATTTCCAGCATGACTCGACCATATCACCACACCAGACAACATGTTGTTGTCGTAAGAACGTCCTCGAACCTGATCCAAAAATAGCTGTCAATAGTGGGGAATATTTCAAAATGATATCATGTTTTCATCTTACTCTTTAAATTTTTTTTTAAAAAGGTTTACATTTTCCTCACAGTTTTGGAAGCACAAAATTACCTGGCACACTGTTCAAGTAAATATGACATTTAGGTATTAAGGTCCAGTCATAGACTGACTTACAAAACAATAAATAAATATATAAATATATAAACAAATAAATAAATAAATAAATAAATAAATAAATAAATGAATGAATGAATGAATGAATGAATGAAATAATTAATGAATGAATAAATAAATAAATACATTTATTAATTAATTAATTAATTAATTAATTAATTAATTAATAGATAAATAAATAAATAAACAATAAATTTGCGTCATGAAAAGGGCTATTTCTGTATTTTTACACATATTTATTTATTAATTAGTCTATTTATTTATTCATTCATGTATATATGTATTTATTTATTGTTTTGTCATTTTTGGTCCTCCATAGAAAATAAGTATTGTAGATGTTTAACTTCCTGTTTAGAGGAACAATAGATGATAAACTACGGCACATTATGGGTGGACACAATCGTGATCGACACCGTGGTCCAATAGGAAGGAGCCTATACATACATAATAAATTAGCATAATAACATAAATTATGGAGGACCAAAAATGACAATAAATAAATAAAAAACAATATATTTTCGTCATGAAAAGGGCTAGTTCTGTATTTTTACACATATCTATTTATTTACTTATTTATTAATGTATTTATTTATTGTTTTGTCATTTTTGGTCCTCCACAGACAATAAGGTAGATGTTTATCTTCCTGTTTAGAGGAACAATGGACGATAAAGTACTGCACATAGGAGTGGACACAAGTGTGATTGACACCGTCGTCCAATATGAAGGAGCCTGGTTACAGGTGACGTTTGAAAAATCTCAAAATCACAAATGTCAAGGTCTTAAAAACGGGAGTTAATTAGTGTCAAACAGGAAAAAGGAAACAGATTTCGAATCAGATGCCACTTGGTGAACTGCAGTTTGAAGTTTTGCATATGACAAAGAATGTTGTTCTTCTTCATTTGCATCGAACAACCTTTGAGTTTCAAAATGCAACACACGCTCTCTGACTGCTGGTCAAAAAAAAGGCTTATTCTAAAGTCTCTTTTCCACACTTAGACACCTTTTTGTGTTTTTGACTTATACTTTTTAGCATATCGTTTTCATTTTTTCATGCATATTGTTTCAAAAAATGCCATGTTGTGTATTTTTGAGTGTTTTAAAAAAGTGTCTTTTTTTTTTGTCCATTGTGAACAATATCATAAAATCAAGGTGCATCATGAATAAACCTGGCAATTTAAGGGTTAAAAATTAAAAAATATATATTAATATTTTATATGTTTGGGAAGAACAGATGTTGGTTGAAACAATAAAAAAAAAAATATATATATATATACTATTTTTATAGCTGTGTACTTTCATGCGCACCATTTGGCGTGCTAGGTGTAATAATGCAACATTTTTGAAGGCGCATCTAAGGCTTAAAGTGATTACACACCAATACAAACGTACGTATGTGCAGCATATCCCATATCTCTAAATGTTGTATACTCTACCTTTAAGACTCACCATGAAAACCTTGACAAAGATGTCGTCGTCCAGCGTCAGCGACGGCACGGTCGTCCACCGGTCCTCGAAGGCCTCGTCTTTGTACAGCAACATGGACACGGAGAAGTTCCCGTCTTCTGTGTTTAGAGTTATCGTTCTGCGGGTGATTAAAACAAACGCCGCACGTTAGCAGCAAATCAAGGTCATTTAGATTAAAAAAAACAACAACAACAACAAACGCTGACCTGACATCCACTCTGACCATGTTGTCGCCATTGGGTTGTTGGACCATGTAGTTGTTGGGATAGCGGCACACGAACGTGATGTTGACGTAGTTCCTGGTAATGACGTCCGAGTCGTTGTTGTGGATGGTGTTTATGAACATGATGTGTGTGTCGTCAGAGGCCTGAGGAGTAACAAGTCAAACGTTAGAGGGAATAACATTTATTTAAGCTTTAAATTGCTGATACTTTACAAGACAAACAGTGGAAAATGTGACAATCCATTTTACTTAACTCAAACTTTATTTCTGGAGCACATTTAAAACATCAGTGGCTGTACAGATTAAAAGCAATACAGACAACAAAAATACAATAAAAAGTGGCTCAGTTACAATAAATAAAATAATACTAAAAAACATAAACAGCGCAATAAAAGGGAGTTAAAATGGGGTTAATCATTTTGCCAGATGTCCACTTAAACTTGGTTAAAATTTACTATTGATTATTAGGCAAATGAAAGAAGATAATTAGCTTAAATGTACATTTATCGACAAAATTATAGTGTTTATAAACGACTTGGAGGAAGAAACATTAGGTTGTACATTTGTCTGACTGTGCACTTGCTGATTATATGATTTTATATTGTGTTATGTATATTTTATGTATATTTTACCTGTCCCTGTCTTGGTCATGAGACATTTTCTGTCAACTTGCAATGTTATTGCTAGTTAAATGAAGGTTAAACTAAATAAATAAAAAATACAAATAAAGTTCATATTGGACTGGAAAAGAAGACTTTTAGGTTTTTTGACACTTGATAGTCCAGGATGTGTCTGTGTTTATATCCATACTGTATATATTCTGGAAATAGTCGATTATATACACTATACTTCTTTACTGTCTTACTGCTGTAGCGCTGTAAATGACTCTTATATCTTATTTTAAGTGTTTCATATAACCCTTAATCTCAACCGGACTAACCTGGTTAAATAAAGACAGCGTTTTCAGCTGGAAACAGGAGTCAGTGAGGATTACTTGATGACAGAACCTGCTGGTGCTTGCACTTATCGCTCAGTCGTACGAAGGTTCGAGTACGAGTGAAAACGTCTGACCTTTAAACCCGAACGTCCAGTCACTGACGGCTCGGCTTTAAGAGGTCCAGACGGTCAAGGTGAAAGCACGACTGACACAACTCTGGCATTCTTAAGCTTAAGCAACGTCCACCTAATCCAACAAAGATGCACTCGGCCTCTCGGGCTCTGTGCAATAACCTTGTAAAAACTACCGCGTTAACCTTTTGCTCGCTTTACGAGAAGAACCTTCAAACATTCCAGGCGAGAAACTGAAGGACACTTTGGGGTAAAGCTGAAGGAGGGATTCAAACCTCTTTAAATACTCAATCCATGGATTCAAATAATCAAGGAGGGGCTTTCGGTGATTTACGGCTTTCCTTTTCAGTGAACATCAACAAATAATCATCATTCCCATGTAAATTCTGATAATTTAGGAGCACAAAGCCATTCATAGTCTCAGTGCTGCATTGAATAACAACACCGCCCCCCCCCTCCAGTGTCTTTTCTCTTCACTCCTTTCCTGTCTGGCCTCAGAATAATAATATGCGCCTTTTCTCTGTGTCCGTCTTATTATACATGCTACGAGCTAATTCCAATAAAGCATCTGAGTGAACACAGAAAACAGAGAAGAGTCTCAGTCCACGTTTACGTCACAGCAGAGAGAGAGGGGAGAGGGTAAAAAAAAAAAGAAGCGCTGCTCTAGTTCCCACGACAACGAGTGCGTCGTAAAATAGATAATTTACTATGATGGGGATTTTATGTTGTCAATAATGGCGATAGCAAGTGTAGTTTGTCTTCATAGTAGTTAAAAGCTTTGTTTAGAAGTTCTTCTAAACGTCTGCGTTCTCGTGCAACATTTGATTCACTTTATTTTAAACTGTAAAACTGTTAAATCGTGGGAATAACACACAACTCCTTATATGGACATCCTGGGGGTGCGGGGGTGTTTATAGGCCACATTATTCAGGTTTTAAAAAATGTGTTTTTTATCGTTTTCTTCTGTGTTGTTGAGTCAAAGTTATGATTTATTTTATATCGTACTTTTAGTCGTGATATAAAGTAGCAATTATTGTGCAAAAATCACAAAAATATACTGTGTTTCTTTATCATTTTGATCATAAAACGAGCCAAGTGACATTTTGAGTACTTTTTTGCCCAGGTGTGTTTATATAGTTGTTGAAAATTAATTTTAATTGCCTATAGGTTGTGCTGAAAAAAGGGATATAAGACGCTCTATATTGCACATTCTTATCACCTCTGTATAAACTGTATGTTCAAACATAGTAATAACATAGTAAAGCAGGGTTAATAGCAAATGTTTGTAGGGCGTACCATTATGGTCCCACAGTCGGAAAGATTCGTCTTTATGCTGAAAACATAGTCGTCTCCGACCTCAACGCCGCGGCACTCAGGATCATTTAAATGCAAATCCCAAACCTAAACATAGGAAAAAAACTATTAAAACAAACGCACACAAATACTAAATTAACGTCCACTTTGAGGGCAAACACTTACATGAACTGGAGGCATTTTGTTCAGGAAAAAAGAGCTGGGAATAATAACGTCCATGTGGTCGTTGGTGCAAATGACAGTTTCATTGAGCTCTGATGGGAAAGAAAAAAACATATTAAAAACAAATTAAACACACACACAGAATATACCGTGCAGATAATAAGAAAAGATAAGGATTTTTTTAAATAATGATTAATATATATATACACCAGTATTCTTGTATTTTCATTTTGTCTACTTTTACTCTTTTATTTTTTTAGAAGTAAAAGAGTTCAATGCATTCTTTAAATGCATTAAATATGATATTAGACAAATGAGTAAAATGACTTGCCTACTGCACATACGTAACATACTGTACTTAAAAACAATCTAAATTGTTTCTATAATATTATATAGTATACTTATTAAATCTAATTCCTCAAATGAGTTTTTCTCAGGATTCTCACTTTAATCTCAGAATTCTCACCTTAATCTCAGAATTCTGAAATGTTTTCAGGGAATTCTGTCTTTAAGCTCTGAATTCTGACATCTTTTTTCAGAATTCTCGCTTTAATCTCAGGATTATGACATTTTTTCTCAGAATTCTCGCTTTAATCTCAGGATTATGACATTTTTTCTCAGAATTCTCTTTTTTTCCCTCAGAATTCTCACTTTAATCTCAGAATTCTGATATTTTTCTCAGAATTTTAACTTAATCTCACGATTTTTACATTTTTTCTCAGAATATCTCACTTTTTCCCCTCAGATTTCTGACATTATTTCTCAGAATTCTCACTTTTTTCCTCAGAATTTTCTCTTTTTTTCCATCAGAATTCTCACTTTAATCTCAGAATTCGGACATTTTTTCTCATTCTCACTTTTTTCATCAGAATTCTCACTTTAATCTCAGAATGCATACTGTTTGCTGTATCATGCTGTGGCCCTAATACTCTTCCATAGAAAACAGTCTCTCTTATAATGATGAAATAAAAATGTAAAATCATTGTCAATGATGCTAACAAAAGTGTGCGCTCACCCTCCTCCTGAAGCTCTGCCGGCATGACCGTCCTCAAGGTGAAGAGCAGCCAGGACAAAAACAAATTGGCAGGTGCCATTTTCCACAGACTCTCCCTCTGCTTCCTCTCTCAGCTCCGACACTCCTGATTCTGCCCTTCTTTTTTTTTGTTTTGACCCTCTCCTTGAACCTCTGTGAATCTTCTGGGCGACTATCTCTGTGGACTCAGTGTCACCACCGAGACGTAGTGCCTCTCTCTTCTAACTCCGAGCCTTCGAAACAAACGCGGCCGTAATGAAAGTGGGATCCTCCCATCTGGCCTTAAAACACCCGCTTGAATGATGTCCCCGCACCAACAATGAGATTCCGCACATGAATAGGAGAAGCGAGGGGAGTCCAAGGTAACACGCATATCACCGCCTACCACAGCCACGTCGTCTCAGTAAACATCTTACAACTTTCTTACTACAGCAGTGTGGTAACCATGCAGGACTGGGCTGGCACCCTTTGTCGTCTGCATCTTTTAAAAATCTTTACTGGAGCGGGAATAGGCCAAAAAAAAAAGAGACTCAATGATGATGCCAAGGAGCTGTGAGTGTATGTGTGTGGTGGAACAGACCATAAAAGATCCTTCTCCATCACATTTTGAATCAAAACATGTCTGGGCAATTTGTTAAGTGGACGAGGTACCTGCTGTAAAACAGGCAGAAAACACGTTTATTACTTTAATTTACAAGATTTGGTTTCAAAGACACTGAATCTTGAAGCTTCTTCTGCCTTTTTTTGTCTTGCAAATAAGACAGAGCTCAAGTGTCAGACGGGATTGTTTTAACAGACAAATGGTTTAAAGAAGAGCGTCCGGAAACAAAAATCTCTCACTTCTGTAAAGAAGTAAAAGGGCACCACAATAGGCCCAAGGTCAACGACTTCCTGTCTGTCCACCGTTTTTATGACATCGTCACAATAAAAGCACTGGACAACAAGAGCTGGAGTCAGAACAGGGCGGTGGTTTTATTTCCTGAAGAGTCCGGATTTCTCCGTTTGTGTGTGTTTTGTCTCGTCATGCAGTGACGTTTTGTTAAAAATTCACATTATTATGTTTAGATTAACACCAAGATCGATTCTGTACAGTAGCAGGCAGGAGATATAAGAGATTTCACACACGAGCCTTCAAGAGATTCAAATACAAAACAAGGTCGTCGTCAGTTGCTGAAATATCTTTTTTTTTGGAAATGTGTTTTAATAATTTAGCAATGCCTTTAGAAAAGAAGTGGAATGTGCAAAATCAGAGAGTGTTGCTGGTTTTTTTTTTTGCCTTAGTGTCTTTGAGCAGGCGGACGTTCCTGTGCAGCTCAGTGTTCACTGTCGTCGGTGAACAGATCGGCGAGGTCAGCAACCGTCAACACCGCAGCCTCCGAGTGCTTCATGGTTGTGCTGGTGGTGTGGCTGTGAATAGAGAAACGAGAAAACAACAACCTCCTGAATGTCAGAATCACCCCTCACACACACACACACACACACACACACACACACACACACACACACACACACACACACACACACACACACACACACACACACACACACACACACACACACACACAGTGTGGACACACTCATTACCTTTTCTCTGCAGTCTTCAGCATCGTCTGCATTCTCTCTTCAATCGTGGATTTAATGAGGAACTTGTGAACAAACGTTGGCCTGGTGCAGAAAGAAAACAGATAAACACTAGTGTTTGCATATATTCAGAGAACAGACGGGAAGTTGTATGGATTTTACTCAATTAATGATAGTTTTTATTTTTAAATGACCTGGGGGCCACTGAGTGTTGAGTTTGGTCAGTTGGGGGCCGGTGAAGTAAAAAAAAAAAGGGCCAACTTTTTGAGAAAAAGACATGGAAATAATAATATTTATGATGATATTTCACATAATTTCACATTAAGTGATTGTTTTGATATGAAATGTAAAAAAGTTGACAATATAAACGTATTTATGACATAGTAATAAAAAATATATACGGGAATAACTAATTTAGAGCTGCAACTAACAATTATTTTCGTCAGTGTTTGTCAAACCTGGAAATGACGATCTTCTCGAATGTCTTGTTTTTGTCCACAAACCAAAATGATTCAGTTTTAAGGATTTCTTTGTTATGTGGAGCAAAGAAACGGAGAAAATATTCACATTTAAGAAGCTAAAACGATCAGAGATCTTGTTTTAATCATGAAAAAAGCTTCAAACTGATCAAAATAGTTGATGATTAATTTAGTAATCAATTAATAATCAATTAATCAATGAATTGTTTCAGCTCTAAACTCATTAAAAGTTGATATTAGTTGGTGGGCCACATGCAATTTGAGACCCTATCGCCCTATGTCAGCTGAGATTGGCACAGCGAGGATGAAGCAGGAAATGGATGGATGGATATTATCCCTGCATTTAATCCTGAATGTGGTGCACTATGGGTAAGATGCAAAACTCTATTCCAAATTTTTCCACCAATTATTCTGGATAGAAACAATCAAGTATTAAAGATGTCAACATCAACACACGCTCAACAACCTGTAAATATCCCATCGTTTGCCGGTTCTCTTAACGCAGTCGCCTCTTACTTGGTCTGGCCGATGCGGTGCACTCTGCCGATGGCCTGGAGCTCGTGAGCCGGGTTGAGGATGGGCTCGACCAGCAACACGTGCGTAGCTTCGATGATGTTCAGGCCGTTGGAGCCCGTGTGCAGAGGAAGGAGAAGAATGTTGATCTTGTCCTCGTATTTGAAGGAGCACAGGTTCTCCTGGAGAGAGAAAAAAAGAGAGGTTAGGTTATAGATTATGGCCATTCTTGTGTTTAATCTGTTTATACCATATGTAATAGAAATAAAATAACATTAATCTCTTTGGAAATATGGGTAATGAGACATTTACACAAATTTAAGATTGAATTTTTGGATAAATTCAATTGCAGTATGAAATAACAATAAATATTATATATCTATAGGACTTTCGATGAATCATTTAGTAATCTGTCCACCAATATGGGATTAAAATGTGTAAAATCTGGTGTAAAAGTAGCAGAAAGTGAGTGAAAATTATTCAAACCTGAAATTTGTGAATCCCGTTGATTTGCGAGAACTCCATATTGTTGTCAAACAAAGCCTTGGCGATGATGTCCAGCACGCTCTGCCACTGTGGAGCAGAGAGGGTTAAGAAAAGAAACTGGGTCAGATCCAAAATGGATATCATCACAGTAAATCACTATCTCTTACAGAGAGCCTAAGGATAGTTTACAGTTACCGTGGAGAACACCAGACACTTGGCCCCGGGGTCGCTCACTTGAATCTTCTTCAGCGTTCTCACCACTGCCTCCACTTTTGTAGAATGGCTTCCCTGGACGAAGCAGGTGGAGGAGTAAGGCTGTTACAGCCATTATAACATTTAAACTCATGCATAGTTTTTTTTTATCATGAACTGGGGCCTGTATTACATGACATGATGATGATATTCTGCTCCACTGACCTTGACTGGGATGTCCTGGTCCTGACAGGACGACTGCGTGGTGAACACATAGGAGATCTCGGCGTGCGATGTGTTCTGCCTGCAGATGGCGCACTTGATGGCGCGTCGCCTCGAGCCGATGCTGTACTGCTCCACGATGATGGAGATGCACTCGTTGCAGAAGCAGTGGCCGCACGTCAGCACTGCCCACTGGAGAAGAGAAGGGAAGACGTTTTGAAATCTTGGAGGATTGTGTTTACGAGAAGCCATACGTCCTACTGAAAATCCGTGTTTATTTTTTAGCAGTAGAATCCACTTTCAGTGGATGCTCCTTGTCGTTTTCAGCCACAGTCCAACCATCATGTTATTACACCAAATAGATTATTTTACATGCAAAATATCAACCAAATAAAACTTGTTTAGATCCTGGAGGAGAAGGAATCAGTATAAGTGCTGATAAGACATTTGTACACATGGTGAGGTTCTCTGTGTCCCTCTCCACTGACTGCAGGCTGAATTAATTCAGGTTGTTCTACACAAACATGTTTTTCATTTCATTTTAAGTCCACTATAAGCAGGTTCATTACAATAAACAAAGCTATTTAATACTCACTTCCTGCCCCAGAGGTCGAGCACAGATGGGACACGGCTCAGGATTGAGTCCCCCAGTAGATTTGTCCTGGGACTGCAAGAAAGGAATTTTGATTATGTCTCTGCATGAGGAGTTTTTGCTTAATCTGCTCTCTTGGTCACTGTTAACTGCAAATTACCTTCTCCAGATTTGTGAGATACAGGAGCTGTCCGAGCTTCTTCTGCAGCTGAGACTTGGCCACGGCCTGGTCGTTCAGAAGCTTGACTCTGTTCTGCTCCACCTGGAAACAAAAGAGTTGAGGACTGGATTCAGGAATGCAAATAAAAAAAAGAGAGAACACACACAAGCACAATAATAGAGGGGTGGTCATTTCTGGTCAAATTCACCTCATGTGGCTCAATAATGTGCAGGAGTTTGGGCTTGGGCTCGTCGGGGAGACGCACGCGTAGCCTCTCTGTGGCCATTCCCAGCTCGTCGATGGCCGACACGTGATTCCGCAGCACCATCCAGTACTCGTGCAGCACCTGAGGATCGAGAGAGAGAGAGAGAGGGGTACAGTCATGTTTATCTTACCCACCATGTGATCACGACGCTGGTTCTAGCTTTGCAAATGTATTTGTCGGCACATAAAATGTGTAGGAATACAAACTCACACCCAGTAGAGTTTAACAATCATCCTTAAACTCATGGATTCATGGGTTTTTGTCACATGTGCAGATAAACCAACAATAAAAGGTGCATATGAGTAGCATGGTAGCTCTTTATTAGCACATATTAACACTTTATGTAGGAAAAAATCTTAATTCATGTCCTAAAAGAGGTAGAATAAGGTGTTAATCCGTGCTTAATGATTACTAATAAAGGGCTAGTATGCTACTTATATATGTTAATAAGCACCTAGTTAATGGTGAATATGTCCTCCCTAATCTAAAGTGTTACAATTATTATTATTATTATAAAGAAATCAGGTAATCTGGTACTTTAGATTAGGGAACACATATTGACATTAATTAGGTGCTTACTAAGATGCATATAAGTAGCATATTGGCCGTTTATTAGTAAATATTGAGCACATATTAACACCTTATGTAGGAAGGTGTTATAATAGAGGTAGAATAAGGTGTTCATGCATGCTTAATGATTACTAATAAAGGGCTAGTATGCTACTTAGCACCTAGTTAATGGTGAATATGTGTTCCCTAATCTAAGGTGTTAGCCAATAAAATACTAAGTAAATAGAAAATGTTCCTGATAAAATTATATATAATTAAAATAACAGATAAGCAAAACTGAGGTCATAAACTATGAAGATTGTGTATCAATTAATCTAGAAGTATTATTAGGAAATGCAAATTAGGTTGCACAAAACGATGCAATTATATTGTACAGTGAGCTTTAAATGAAACAGGGGCTAAAAAATGAAATATAATATTCAGTTCTTTTTAATTTAACGCAAATAAACACTTACAAAAGTAAAATCTAGTTTTAATTCATTTCACGTTTGTAAACATGCTACATTATTTGCCTCAAAAGTCCAGTGTTTTAATGTGACAGCTATTAAACAGCTATGAATCTTTTTGTGCTCACTTCAACACAAAGTCACTGTCGGCATTTGTACAAACCTTGTACTCCTTCTTCCAGTTCTCAAACAGCTCCATGAAGGTGTTGCCCTCCTCCACCAGCTCTGGATCCATGCGTTTCACTTTGGCGAAAGACAAAATGGCCTTCAGTGTGCGCTCCGTCTCGCTGGCGGCCCAGAGACCTCGACTGGTCGTGGGGAGACGGTCGTCGACCAGGCCGTCTTCGTCCTCGATCATTTCCTCAAAGATGGCCGTCTGACCCTTCACCCTGTTAAAGACAGTTGTTTTTTTAAATTGATCAAATCTATATTTATATATGTATGTAGATAAATAAAACCAAGAGGTATAGAGAGTTACTTACGTGTGAGAAAACAGCTTGGACTCGTAATCTACAAACAGTTCATCTGCTTTGCAAAAGACGCAGCTAAAAAGAATCATTGATGGTATTAGTTATAAATTGATAGATGGACAAACCGTATGATTAAAAACCGCTCTAAAAAAACACTTTATGGACAATACATTCATTCGAAAGCTGAGATGATGCCATAAAAGTGCAAAGAATAAACACTTCTTCTTACTTGTTGAGCGGCAGTCTCATGGGTCTGAGGTGACACACGGTGACCTCGTCGATCACCTTCTGTGAAACTGGGCCTTCCAGATCCTTGACTGCGTCCTGCACGGTCTTCTGGGAATTCACCAGATCTTGCATTTGCGTGGTGAGCAGGAACTGCAAACCGCAGCCGTCGCGGAACCTGCAGAACACACACACACACAGTTACATATAGTGTGTGTTTTTCTCAACACAACCGCTCGCTGTCGTCTTAATTTTTTGTTGAACTGATTCCGTACTTGTCGGCCATGGAGAGCTTGCTGGCTTGCTGCTTGTAGCTGGACGTAAGCTCGTTCTTGACGCGAGACACCAGATCGTCATCGGTGGAGCAGCGGATTGACCGCTGAATGACGTCCAGCCACCAGGGGGCGTTGAGCTTGACCTTGACAAAGAAAGTTTAATTATCAAACCCATTTTTACTCTTTGGCTTTCAACCTAGTAGTTGTTGTTTTTTTGATCTTAATTTTGATATAGTTTTATTGTATGACTTAGTTCTTAGGTCTATTAGGTCACATTTTATTCATCTCTGATGTACAGCATTATGTTTCAGCTGTTGTTGTTTTTGAAGTGCTTTATCAATAAAGTTGGATTGGATTGGATACTTTTTATAATATGATATTTGATATCTGAAGAAAAGTAATTTTTTGAGTCTGTTTTACATTTATATTAGTTTACATATGTCGTAATGTGCGAAGATTGGATAAGTTGCTGTATGGGTATAGTATTAAAGTCAATTTTGAAAGCTGCAGTAAATAGATTCTTTGCTTTTGGTAGTTTGTTGTTTATGTAAGATAAATAATAATTGTAGTAAATTTTTTAGTCTAATTAAAAGGTAGCAGTAGTAGGAGAGAGAGACAACAGACTTCATTTTGGCTCTCTTTGGAAAGACGAGGTGGAAGACAGACACACACATTACCCCTGGTTTCCTTAGGCCAGTAACATAAGTACACTCTTAGAAATAAGGGTTCCAAAAGGGTCCTTCTACAAGGGCTGAGGTTCTACCTAGAACCATTTGCTTCTGAAAAACCCTTTCCCGAAGAAAGGGTTTTTAAAAGGGTTCTGCTGGAACCCTTCAAAAGGGCTCAAGGTGGAACTTTATAAAAAGGTTCTACCTGGAGCCAAAAAGGGTTCTCCTATGAGGACAGGTTCATATAAGGTTCTTCGGGAACCGTCACAATCTATATGAGCGTAGACGTAAAAAAGGTGTTTCCCACTTTGCGTCGCAGCTCTTTGATGTTCAGTAAGACCGGCTGCAGAGCCTGATGAGCGTCCGCCACCTCAGAGTCATACTTGGTCATGTAGTGCTGTCGCAGCTGCTCGGCCTGAGGAGTCAAAGAAGACAGAAGCGTGGCTCAACAACAATAATGAGCAAACATTAGCAGGAGACGGGCACGGGTTTATGATTTACCTCCTCGCTCAGTCTGTGGTCTCTCAGTGTAGGAGGTATCCCAGGGTGCTTTGCACTCAGCAGCTCCATCAGATTATGTGTAGCATGAAGTCTCTGATATGATAAATATATATATAGTTACAACGCCATTTTGAACGTTTTGAAGAGAATTACACAATTCAGCAAAGTATATAACATTGGTCCTGACATTTTTAGATATACACTACTGTTCAAAAGTTTGGGTTCACTTATTTTTTGAAGGAAAAGCTGTTACTTTCAATGAATATAACATTAAATTAATCAGAAATACATGCATACACATCTGGTTTTTCATGGAATATGTACATAGGTGTATGGAGGCTCATTTCCAGTGTTCTAATGGTACATTGTGTTTGCTAATGGAGTTAGAAGGCTATTGGATGATTATAAAACCCTTGAAAACCTTGCACGCCTTGTGCAATGATGTTAGCACAGCTGAAGACAGCAAAGGTTGAACAGCAAAATGATTATTTTGAATATAAATCATTATTTCTAATCTTGTCAATGTCTTTGACTATATTTTCTATTCATTTTGCAACTCTTTTGATGAATAAAAGTGTGATTTTTAATGGAAAACACAAAAATTGTAAAGGTGACCCCAAACTTTTGAACGGTAGTGTATATATTTCAATGCTGAACTCTACACGGCCATCGGAAACACATGTTCACCACTAATCTGATGTATTTATTCATTTTATTTCTCCAGTGTGTGCGAAAAGAGACGTGTGAAAAAAGACATGAAGAGGAAGAGGCCAAATACCTGTAATGAATCCGTCTTCAGTCGGTCTTTGTGCTCCTCTGATGAACGAAGCACTTCTCTATACATCTCCACCGCCTCTACATAGTCATCTAAAAAGGAGGCAAAGGAAAAACGTCCATCATTAGCGACACTCGACACGTCTGTCGCATGTAGCTCAGCCACGTTATAAATCTCGCCTCACTGAGGCCTACTCCCACAAAACATCTCAGTACAAAGAGACATAAAGCTGAGATCATGTCTCGTGTTTTGTTTGAACCGATTCCCATGGGAAACTGGGAGCAGATGGAGCACAAAAGCAGAGGTGAGGTTTTCATACCTCTGATGATGTGAATTCCAGCCAGGCCGTTGAGAGCGCACACCAATTGTCTGTGCGCTTCTTCAGATTCCACTCGACATTTCTTCTGCAGGGACTTCAGGAGCTCCTCCATCGTCATGGTGCTGCGGAGAGGACACAGGACAAACCCCCACTTAACAAACCCAAATGACACAGAATGGGCCAGCTTTAAATAAACACAAACGCAAACTGTGTCATTGACAAAAAGAGCCGATGTGGTCCTTTACAGTTGCTAATCCCGTGAAACCCCCAGTTCATTTAGCTAATTGTTAATTAACCGGCGCAGCTGCCTCCAAAATAAGACGCCTCAAGGGTCGTCGAACCTTTTCTGCAGAGGCAGGAACTCCCCCCTCACAGCCTGTGGATGGCAGCAGGCCTGACGCAGACGCAGCAGCGGGCAGAGGATGGTGTTGACGGTGCGACGGTCCAGGCTGCCGAGTTTCAGGCTCCAGTCGGAGATCTTCCTGAGTTTGACCAGAGCGTCCTGGGAGCAGACCTCGTGTTGCCGGTGGTAGAAGTGACCCTCGACGGGGGAGAAGCGCAGCCAGTGAACCTCTTCTGTCTGAGGAGGGATCTGGATCTGGAAAGATAGGAATATGTAAAAGTGTAATCAGCACAAACCCAGAAATGCAACAGCACTGAAGGCGAAAGCTATTGATTGTGTTGAATTAAGAACTACTTAAACCAACCTGATCGATGACATCTTTTTTAGCAGATCGCCATAGCAACTGAGCGATTACGTTGTACAGAGGTTCTGTGTTTCCATGTCGATAAGGGCGATAGAGCAACTGGTGCCACCAGTGCTTCACCCAGTATGGATCGACTCCCAAGAAAAGTACAAGACCGTACAGATCTGGACACAGAAAAAAAGACAAATCACAAGGGATTTTTTTAAAAAGGTTTGCATTATAACATTGATACCATAGACGTTTACAAATTTTTGGTATTACCTTCCAAGCCTCTCTGGACCGGAGTGCCGCTGACACACCAGCGGTTGACAGACGCGAGACGCAGAGCCATTTCTGCAGCCTGACCACAAAATGACAGGAAGCTCAAATTAAGTTTCAATAGACAAAACTGAAGTACAACACAAAACTTGACTTTGAGCATACCTATACCAGCCACTTAGTTATCTCTTATTTCCATCTTTACCTTCGCAGTCGGACATTCAACCATCTGAGCCTCGTCCAGGCAGATGCGCCACCACTCCACAGCCACCAGAGGGCTGGGCACGGCCATGTATCGCTTCTGTTTGCGGAAGCGGCGTCCGTCCTTGCTGTTGCTGTGGGGAATGTCGACGTAGTTGAGCTCCGACCGCAGCACGTCGTACGTGGTGATGACCACATCCTGCTCGGCCAGCATATGTGGCTGGATGAATCCGTGTTTCTTCACGCCCTGATAAACCTGAGATGAAGAACGCCACATCGGTTTAGGTGAATAGATTTGTCAGTATGTGTTCTTTGGAAAACAGTGGAATCAGAGGGTAAAAGATTGTCCAAATGTGTTTTTTTGGATTTGTATGTACGTATACGAGAAGGGTCATACACTACCGTTCAAAAGTTTGGGGTCACTTAGAAATGTCCTTATTTCTGAAGGAAAAGCACTTTTTTTCAATGAATATAACATTTAATGAATCAGAAATACACTCTATACATTGTTAATGTGGTAAACGACTATTCTAGCTGCAAATGTCTGGTTTTTAATGGAATATGTAGATAGGTGTATAGAGGCCCATTTCCAGTGTTCCAATGGCACATTGTGTTTGCTAACCAAGTTAGAGGGCTATTGGATGATTAGAAAACCCTTGAAAACCCTTGTGCAATTAATAATAAATCATTATTTCTAATCTTGTCAATGTCTTGACTATATTTTCTATTCATTTTGCAACTCTTTTGATGAATAAAAGTGTCATATGTCCATTTTTCTCACCAGCACACGGAGCGAAGAGGACCTAATGTGTCGGTTGATCTCCTCCACCCACTGGTGGCAGATGGAGCTCGGCGAGATGATGAGGGTGGCGCCAGTTGAGACAGGTTTCATGGCGACCAGGCAGTGAGGGCAGTAAAAGGGCGTCGTTTCAAGGCTCTCCTCTTTGTAGTTCACGCACTCTGCGTGCTGCCACAGCTGACAGTTCATACACTGGACACGGGCCTTGTAGTCAACAATGCCCAGTTCGCCACACATGCACTCAAACCGGTAGTCCGATGTGTTAAAGGGAACCCGAGAAGCTCTGGTGGGGGTTTCTGTCTCCTCCTGGGAATCAAGCTGAGGAACTTCTCGCCTTTCTTCAAGTAGATCATCCATTCTGGACACCTCCTGTGTGTCCGACTCACCCTTATCCTGAGACATCTCTAAGGATGCTGTGGACACATCCAACGTGTCCAACGACTGAGCTTCACCCCACTGCTCTTTCGTGTCTCTGTCCTCTGGTGCCAGACAGTCCGATGGAAGAGGACTCGCATCTCGTTCATCTTCTGTGAGAGCGTTTTGAAGAGCTGCTTCTGCTTTCTCTTTGGCTCGTCTCTGAAACATTTTTCTGGGTGTGCCCTCAATGGTTTTTGAAATCTAAAATAAAGCAACAAAAGGTTAACTGTGAAGTAAAATTTGTGGCACCAAAGAATCATACTGGAAGCAGTTTATTCTTACAGACTTGGGTGCTCCTGCTAATTTCATCTTGATTTCTTTGAAGTTCTTTCCCAGTTTGAATGACCCCGCCAAGCCACGACCTTTAACCCGGTTAACCAGGCCTTCGTCGATCAGCTTCTCCAGAGTCTTCTTGATGTGGTTGCGGTTCTTTAACAGGTCATAACCGTACGTGGCGCGGATGTAGGTGAACACAGCGTTGACGGAGGCTCCCTTTCCAGATCTCATCTCCTTTATCGCAGTGAGTAGCATGACACGCACAGCTGGAGAAAAACACACGCATAACATTTATTAGAAAATGTTAATCAAACTGCAAAGTATGTGATGTTTTAGGCGATTATACCTGGGTAAGATATTTTCATTTTAGGCTGGACTTCAGGCTTGCAGCGGATGACTTTCTTTCTTTCCAATGGAGGGGGAGGAACAAAGTAATTGACAGATTTTCCCTGCAAGACACACATGAACAGTGCTTTAATATATTGGTAAAAAGAAGACACAAGAGAAGAAGAAGAAGAAGAAGGGAAGAAAACTGCATTTTTATCCTCACCTCTGGCAAGGTAAGTGTCTCCTGCTCCAGATCTTGCCGGGGGTGAGACAAGATGAGAGCCAGGACTTCCACTGTCTTTCCGAGTCCCATCTCATCAGCCAGGATACCACCGGGCCACTCAATGCCAGCCAGTGGAAACTCTCGTATTATACTGCAGAAAGAACAGGTAATTATGTTAACAAAAAAATTATTTGTGTTAGTAAAAGGTACATAACTTCTAATAATAATAATAATGAAAATCTAATTTCTT